>NC_141394.1:81300849-81900849 GCF_034619465.1 Leptosomus discolor | reverse complement strand
CTTGCGTCGAGTGTCTGAGCTATAGGGGGAAAACGCTCTGGTGGTATTTTGTCCCTGTCCATGAGGAAACTCAGTGGGGTTTATGAGACGCCTGGGCTGCCCCAGCACCTCCCAGGACGGGAAGACAACCTGCTGGGATGACCAGGAGGACACGGAGCCAACCCTTAACAGAAAGGCAACGCTGACCACGATCCGAGGCTTTCTGTCCCCTCGTCCCTTCCACCTCCCCCTCCCGACCAAGCACCTCCTTCAGCACAAAACCAAGCACAAAGCCGAAGCCCCCACCCTGTCAGCAGCTTCGCGGGTCGGCACCCCGAAGCCCTGGGGTGACCCAAGCTCATCGCGTTGAGTCGGGATTACTACGGTCGCAGGCAACATCGCGCCGGGGGGAAAGCCCGGTGACACTGGGATGAGATCAGGCAAGTGGGGCAGAGCATGGGACGTGGCTCGGAGAGGTGCCACCTGCCCCATCAGGGCACCATCCTGCCCCACTTTCAGGCAGGACGCTCCTTGGAAGGACCACCTTTGCTCTCCCATGGGTCCCGCTGGGGTCCCCAAGAGATCCTCATCCACCCTCCAGCCCAACTGGACCTACCTCACCCCAACAGACCTGTCCAATGCACCCTGGGTACCTTCAGCAACGGCTCTCCAGTTTCGCTCTCGGACTGGTCCCAGTGCTTTACTAGCAGCGAGTTCAAGAGAGCTTCCTTGGGTGGTTAAGTCCCTTAGGGGTGTTCACGGGTGCACACGGGGAAGGATGCTCAGCTGGAGCGTTTCTGGAGCGTTTCTAGAGCGCTTCAGCCATCGGGTGCTTCCCAACGGCCTCCCAAAACCACTCAGCGTTGTCAGGGTGGTCGAGGGTCACCTCAAACCGAGCAGAAACGCTCCTGCCCCGCACAACTCAGGCGCCCGAGCCGCAGCACAGAGCAAGAGACAACCCAACGCAGAGCCAATGCCTCTTCCCCGACCGCACCAGCCTGTCATTTTACTGCTGATTCATCCCTGCAACAAGGTCAGCCTGGTTTATGAGAAGAGCCCCGAGTCTTTAATTAAACACCACTTGGGCCCCTGCAGTGACAGAGCAAAGAAGCAATCCAGGGAGAACAGGAATGCTGGCAGAAGGGGGCAGCACTCCCCCTGGCACTATCCCCCCTCGGTGGGCACAGCACCAAGAGGCATTTTCGGCCAGAAGAGAGCTGAAGCAGCCCTGCGGAAACACGCACACCGCGTCGGGCCAAGAGGAAGCTCACCTACCCGCGAAGGGAAGCGTAGGGTGGAAAACAACCCAACCCTGGGGAGTTTTGTGCCTTTTTTTTTTTTTCTTTTTTTTTTTTTTTTTTTTTGGTCTGGCTTCGTGTTTTTGACACAGCTTCCCCCGCCGGTGCTGGGAAGCTTTTCTGCAGCGTAGGTTCGTTTTCGTGTTGGTTTTGGATGGCCTATTTTGCAAGGTGATCCCTGTAAGCTGCGAAAAGCACAGATGGAAAATAAACACAGGCTGATTCCCCCGCAGATAGGGAAGAAAGGGCTCGAGCGGCCGAGGTGGGAAGAAGTTCATCTCTCCAAACGTTCCTCGGAGAAGCGCTCGAAAACAAGCTCGAACAAACCAACCCCCTCCACAGCTCGTTAGATAATTCAGCTCCCTGCTAACGAAGCAGCTCAACCCTGCGCCTCTAATGGGTTCCAGCTTTGACACAACCAACTGAGCTGCTCGAGAGAGCGCTGGCTAAATGGGATGGCAGAAACAAAGAGGAGGAGCCGCGTGCGGCGAGGGGTGCAAGAGAATGGAGCTACCGGCCCGGTGCTGGTGCTCCCAGTGAGGGGTTCCCGTAGCCACTGTGGGAGCACGAGACAACCGTGAACCCGCACGAGAAAATCCCCCCAGCGACTCGCGCTTGCCCCGGGACAGAGAAGCCACGACTCGCCGGCCAGGAACGGAGAGGTCGTCACTCGAGTGGGTCTCGATGGCAGGGAGCAGCCTGCAAACCTGCGAGGCACGAGGAAAACCAGGAAAAAAAAAAAAAAACCCAGCCCTGCCTGCCTGTGTGCAGAGCTCGCTGGGCAGCCTGCTGCAACACCCCAGGCTGTGCCACGGAGCGGCTGCTCCAGGCCCGGACCCTGCAGCACCGCAGGGCTCCGTGCGCAAGGTCCATCCCGGCAAGGTCCTCAGCATCCTCACTCCTCAGGACTCCCGCCGCCTGGCACCTCTCCTTGGCTATGGGGGGACTGCGGAGCCCCCAGACAGGCTGTCTTCTTCCCCCTGCACACAGAGGAGGCAGAGGATGGCTGCCCAGCCACCCCAGTGCCCCCAAATCCGCCCCTATGGCCTCTGTGCTGGCTGGCAGAGGCAAGCAGGGGTGTGTGACGGCACGGAGGGGGACAGTTTGAGGAGCAGGGTAGATGGAGAAGAGCGATCACCCACCAGGACAGCGCTGGCAATGACACAAGGGGTGGGCAACTTCATTGCAAATCGATGTAGACTAAAAAGATTAAGAAGCTTTCACCTCTCTAGCGCAGGGAAGAGGAAGGGAGGGAAGATGTAAGGAGCTGTAAAACAGAGCATGAAATATTTATGAATGAAAAGGAGATAGTAACAGCAGGAGACAGAAAGACACCTCTTCAGCTACATTTATCTGCTTACGCTCCAGAGCGTCCAAAGTTTGCATCCTCCGAGCTGCAAACAAGCCAATAAACCACATCTGTGGTCACCAAACGACCTCAACTGCCGGGCCAGCGCTGCCCAGGCACGCAAAACCAAGGGATGAGGCCCCGTGCGAGGACAGGAGGGGAGGCTGCAGCGGCGATCCGCTGCCCCGATGCACGAGAAACCAAGGGCACAAAGAAAAGTGAAAAAAAAACCCAAAACCGAGCCCCGAGCTGACTTTGCGGGATTGGAAAGCACGACCGACACCGGCTCCGCAGGTTCCCCTGGTGCATTTGCTTCTGGGGAGCTACTTCATGCACAACTCAACGTGCACGGGACGGGCAGGAGAAACAAGTTTTTGCTGTAAATCCCTTTCCACGTCCAAATAGGAAGAGCATCACGGCAGGGCTTGCATGGAGAACCCAGGACCCAGAGGCAACGCAAAGCTTGGGAAGGCAGCGCCCATCCTCCAAAGGGGAAACCAACCCCAAGGGCTTAAAATACCGGCTACACCCGCTTAGGCAACAGGCCATGCCTCGACTGTTCGTTCATCGCCTCAACAGCCGCCGCAGCCCGCTCGCTGGCGTGAGTCACGCACATGAAAAAGGGGGGAAAAAGGGAAAAAGGATCAAATCTGCAACCCAGCAGCAGGTTGCTCTACTTCCACGCACCTTTACCTTCAGTGAACTTGTCAGCAACGAGACCCACGTGCTGGAAAGGCAGAGCTGGGGGATGCTGCTCTGGGAATGGGGCTCCCAAACCCCCAGCCCGGGCTGGAAAGGCCATCCCGGTGGCAACCCAAACCCCGCGTCCCCAGCCAACCTTCTGACAAAGAAAGCAAATTCCCATGGCAGTTATTGGCCCAGAGCAGGTTCTGACAAGCCCCAGGGTGGGAAGAGAGGCAGCAGCAATGGTTTAAAAGCCGTTTTCACCCAACAGACCACACGTGGAGAGGACACAAGGTCCTTCTTGGACTCCTCTTGCCGGCGCAGCAGCCATGCGGAGGCAGCAGCCCGTGCCAGCACGTCTGCAACACAGCAGTGTCCAGGGAAAGAGGATTTCAACAGGTGAGACAACACCAGAGCCTTCAGAGCCCACGGGCTTACTGGGGGCGAGGAGCCCGTCTCCCCTTCACGCGGACACCTACGTCAGCGCATCCGCGGACGGGCAGAACAACCTGGTCCAGACTCCGCCCTGGCGACAGCCGTGGCGCGGACACGCTCTCCGCCCCAACGGCTGCTCTCCCTCCGGTGACAAAGGAGCCGAGTGTCTCCAGCAGACCCCCCAAGTTGTGGCACATCCCTCCGAGGAACCACGCTGCCGGGGAGCCGCTCAGCACGCCCACCGACGCACTCCTCTGGGGCGATGCTACCGTCGAGCAGACTCCTCCAGGAACAACGAAGAACATCCCCCCAAAACTCCTCTCCTGCTGCAGACGCCGCCTTGGAGCCACCCAGCTCAGCCCAGCGCGACGACACGGCCCCTTGCAGGGCAAGAAGAGCAGAAAGCAGAGCCCACCCTCCCTTTCTGGACGCTGGAGAGGAAGGACCAGCAAGAAAGATCCCAGAGGGAAGGGAGGGAGACACCTTGGAGAGACAACCCGGGGCGGTGAGGCTCCTGAGGCATGGCATGAGCGCTAGCTGCGCTTGGCACACGCAGTATCACCAGCTCCACCCGCGTCTGGAGCTTTGTACCAACAGGTTCGAGGCGCTCCCTGAGCTGGCTGCGGGTTTTTCTGCAGCTGCTCAAGACAGCTGGAGGCAGTTAGGGCTCTGCAGAGGAGCGTGAAACAGAGCAAGAAGCCTGAATCTGCAGCTTTTTGGTTTTTAAGATGATGGAGAGTGACAGACCAGCGCTGTTAGGCACCGGTAGCCCAACCCCAACATGCCAGAGCTGCAAAGTTGGGATCAAAACGGCTCAAATACCTTTTAAAAACAATAAAAGCAGAGCCTTCCCGGAGCAGAACAGAGCGAGGGCCTGAAACTTCTTAAACCAACCTCAGCAGCTGGATGAAAATGGGGTTACCTGAGCAGGCAGGAGTAAAAGTTAAGCACTGCTACCATTTCATAAGCAGCATCGCCATCACCTCAGCGCCTTGACGCTTTCCCTGGGGGCTCCCAGCTAAGGGCAAACGCTTGCCAGGGGCAAGCTGGCCACCAAGGACCTTATCCCGCGACCTGCCTCCTGCCCAGCCTTGCCTCCAGCGGCGCAGAGAGCATCTCGACCTGCTTTTTGGCAGGCCTAACCCTCTCCTCCCCCCGCTCGGCAGCGTTTCAACACAGCAGGGCGTTTCCTGCCTTGGCTAAGACGCAACCACCCCCCCCTCCACCCCGAGCCGCCTTTCCAGCCCCAAAACAAGGATTTCGTCACAACTGCTGCTCTCGGCCGTCCCCAAGACCTCCCTGAGCCTTGCCGGGCACCTCTGCTCACAGCCCCTGAGGAAGAGGGAGGGCTCTGTTTGCTCCCATATTAAAACTTCCCATCTCAAAACTATCACGGAGCAGTCTTTCCCTCTCCACCCCGCCACAAGGTCTCTTCGTCTCCCAGGCTTCAGGAGAGGCGTGTGGAGGACACGGCTGCAGCGATTTGGCCTTGGCTCGTGCCCGATAGGGAGCACAAAGCGAGCCCTGACCCTGGCTGTGAAAATCCCCCCTCGGAGATGCAGCCAGAGGCCAAGGCCACAGCGGGAACGGCAACGAGCGCAACCCACCGCATCCGAGAGATGCCACGGCCCAGAGAGCCCGCGGGCCACAGCGCGCGCTCTGCTGCTCGTGACCTCCACGGATTTTAATTTAACGAGGGAGGGCGACGGCCACAAGCACCCCACGGGCTGACAGCGGTCCAGAGGGGTTGGCGGAGGCAACGAGAGCGGGTCCGTGCCCGGGGGAAGCACGTTACCCCTCCGCTTTCGCCACAGCAAGGAGGGGACGTGATGGGCACAGCCAGCAAGGGGGAAGGGAAAAGTGCCCGGTGCGGGGCTGAGCTCGGGAGGGACCCACAGACAGCAAGGGAGCCCCGGCAGGGATTTGGGGACCATCCCTTAGCACCTCAGGATGCCTCTCGCCCCTCTGAGGTTCCCGTGCTGCTGAATGCATGGGGGGACACCGTGAACCCCCAGAGGGCTTCTCAGTCACCCCAAAGCCGAAGCAAATTCAAAGCAATGTCCACCTGAGCCACCCCCACCTCAGCCCGTTCCTTCCCCCCAGCCGTGCTGCTCCTCCCTCCCCGTGCCAAGCCGTGCAGCTGCAGGCAGCGACGGGGCTGACAAGTTCCTTCTCCAAGCAGCTCTTTGGCCATCTTGGCTGGCTCCCTGACATCTTCCCCCGCAAGCCCAAGGAAATCCCCGCACCTTCTCCACCAAGCCTTGCCCCAGAACCGAGCTCCATCAAGACGTGGATGAGAAGAGAAGCCCCGGCGGCCTCAAGGACTTCAGCTAGAAAAGTTTAGCACCCAGAGGAAAGGTTTTGTACCTCAAGTAGCTTCTTGGCCGATGGAGAGCAAGAAGGAGAGTGTCTCGTTCCTGCTGCCAGGGCAGAGATGCTGCGGCTGCCTGGGCGAAGGGCTGCACACAAGCCCAGACCCCTGCAAGCCACCGGCCCCGGCCCCTCCGCAGCTGCGGAGGGCCACGAACAAGTAAAGGGAACCACAGCAGGGAGAACTTTGGGGGATCTGGAGCTGGGCTAATTTTGCACAACTAATTTTGTAACAACTCCACAAGGCAGGTTCCCTCGTCGCAGAGACACCAAAGGCCACTCGCTGCCATTGCTCCCCATCCAAGGCAGCAGCCAGCAAGCAACTGCAAGTCACTGCAGGAAAACACCGGAGCCAGGAATCATGACTCCTCTGTTACGCTTTCTGTCCCCTTACCCACCGGATCCAGTGCCGCAGAGCCCTGAATTTTGCTCTCCGGAGACTGAGCTTCACACCCTGGAAGGCTCGTGGCTTTAATCTTTCCCGTTTGCGAGGGGCTGGGAGGTCTCAGGGAAAGAAAGCAAATGAAAAAAACCGGTGTTTCACAGGGGGTAAAGACAATGAGGGGTTTTCTTTGCCCAGCCTAGGAAACTCTGGGTGCCCCCCATCCCTCCCCGCCATCAGCCTCGCAGCCCACGGCGCAAAATCAAGACGCTTTCAGCCCCCCGCACAGCAAGGTCCAACTCCGAGGGGTCACTCCGCACCCCCTGTCCCCCCCCCAACGCCGTGCCACCCACCCAAGGGACCACGTTGGCCGAGGGGAAAACACAGCCTGATGGGTGTCGGATGGAAGCTCCTGTCTCGCTGCAGCTGGAGGTGTTTCCACCTTCCCCAGGCGCCCTGCGGACGGGGCTGGAGGTGGGGGTGACGCCCCCCGCGGCTCGCTGCCCCGGCGCAGGGAAGGCAGGACGAGCCCCCCACGAGCGATTGCGGCGGCGTTTCCTGGCGGTCAGGAAGCAGAAGCGAGAGCTGCCTTGTGAGTCCAGGGAAAAAAACCTCCTCTGCTGGGCTGAGCCCTCGTTTCGGAGGGTCTGACCACCCCACCGAACAACCACGACTCCCTGTGCCGAGCTGGCAGCGCTCGAGGACCCACGGCAGGCCGTTACGGTCGGACACGGCGATGGGTCACCACGCCGGTAGGCGAGCACTTCATTGCACAGTCTCATCCTGCTGACAGCGCCCTGCTTTGTGCTCCCCCAAAAAATGAGGCAGGACAGAGAGCTGCAGGGCCCAGGTCACAGGAGGGAGAGGAGGTGCCCAGGCAGGGCCACGGCACAGGGGTGGTTTGGGGCGGCAAGGTACACATCAGGCTCAGCAGGGCAGGGAAAGGCACGGCTGAAAAACCAAAAAGCACTACATGGCTCAAGAGAAAGGGAGAAATGATGCTCAGCGCTGTTGTCTTGCTCCCCAACCCCAGGCCTTGGAGCTGGCTGAGCATGGGACAAGCCTTGGGATGCCCAAAAAAGCAGCTCTCAGGCTGCTCTTGGGCAACTCCAAGAGTTGATTTTCTCCCGGGGCAAAACACTGCAACGACCGAGATGTTCGGCTGAACAAGGCAGCTCACAAACACCCCTGGACACCAGCTGACAGCTCGTTCCTGGAGAAGGCTCCAAGTTTGACGGAACATTTTCCATCGAGCTGAAAACAAGTAGAAAGATAATCACCGGTAAAGTTTCCATGCAACAAAAATCAGCAGGAAAATGAGAACAAGGTCAACACGCTGATAATCGAGGCCCTTTTCTTTAAGCAGGGTCCCATTCCAACTGGCAGCAGTTTCACGCCCAGGAGCAAAGACCACAGACGGGGTCCTAAAAACCAGTGTACGGCAGAGACTCCACTCGTACATCCCTCGCTCGGGGGCCATGGTTATCGCCGCTGCACAGGCCTGGGTGCAGCCCTGGAGGTGGGTGGGGAAGCGTGTGTTTGTTTTGCTATTTTCTAATCCGGGCCTAAAATTTCCTCCTAAAACCAAGTTGTTTGCAACGGGGCCGAACCAGACCTCAGAAGCGGGTTGGCAGCTCAGCCGGACCCTTGGGGCTCCCCTCAACCCTTCTCCCACCTGGCTGGACAAGCCCCAGCACTCAGGACTCCTCTCCCAAAAAAAAAAAACCCCTGCGGCTCCTTCCACACTGCAGACCTGCCATCCACCCTCGGACGCCTTCCAGCTCGGGGGTTCGAGCTCTCCGTCACCTTTTCCGTGCTCACGTCCACCATGGGGGTGGAGATCAAGAGCCCTCAAAGCTCTTGCGATCCCGAACGGCGCAAGGGGAAGTTAATTTTCCTTGGGCAAGCGAAGCTACAGGAAGGGAGGGTGATGGACAGCAAAAATCTTGGGGATCCCCTGGCTCACAGCCCGGATCCCCTCCTCGGGCTGCAGGAACGGTGCCACCGGGGTGAGCAGCGGCCGTGACGGGGTCCGGCCGCGTCGGACGTTGCACCCGTGGGATTAACAGCCCCTGACGCCGAGACCTTTGAGACGAGACCACGAGCTCAGCCTCCCCAAACCTTCGCGGGACCCTCGCAGGGCCCCCCCCCCACGCCGCTTCGTCAACTCCTGCCAACAGCTTTCCTCGAGCCCCGGCTCCTACCCCAGCTCCGGGCTCCGCTCCCCAAACCTCAAAGAGGACGGAAAGTTATTTCACGACCTCCCGTGCCAAAACAACCCGTCTCTCCCGAAAGATCGGCTCGCCCGCTCTGAAGTCTGCCCGCAAATCTGGTTGGAGTCAGGCCCCGAGAACTCAGATCCAGCTCTTCCGACGCCGCCCCTTCTCCAGGCAGCGCTAATAAAAGCAAAATAAACGCCGAGGGAGAAACACTCAGGCACTAACTCCGGCGTTAGTCACTTTTCCTCTGTGCCCACGCTCCCATTTTAGGGCAAGCGGGAGTCTCCACGGGCTGCAGATGCGAACGAGCTGTGTTTCTCCACAGGAAAAGGTTTTTTCCGACCCCTTTTCACGCTAATCCCGCTCTCCCGGAGCGAGGCTGCGCCGGCTGCCAAGCCCCGGTGCTCCCTCCGCCGCCTGCCCGGCTGTGCTCTGGGTAGGAGGGCGAGGGAGGCTCCGCAGCAGCCTGCAGGGGAGCAAAGCTCAAGAAACTTCTTCCCTAAAGGAATTTCATCCACATTCCTGCATTTCTCTGCTTGGCAAAGGCTAAAAAACATTATTATTATTGTTTTAAACCCTTCTAGGGGGAAGGAGGAAGAACAGCAAATCCCACACACGCAGGGATTTATGCTGGAGGCGACGCAGGGCTGGGGTTCGGTTCCCCGAACTGGGGGGACCCTCCTGCAGCAGCACCACGATAAACCAGGTCACAGCAACGGCCCCACCGAGACGGTGGGGGCTGCAAAGCCACTGCAGCCATCAGAAGGACAAACCATCGCGGGCATCTGGCTTCCCGGGAGAGCCATACCCCTGGGGGGACCCTCCCGGGATGCAGAGGGACCTCTCGGGCATCCTGTCCCCTGGGACCCCCTGCCCAGGGGGAGGAAAGATCCTGTGATGCCTTGTCCCACATGACTCCCTTCCAGAGGGGACAGCAGGACCCTGAGACACCCCATCCTCCATGACACCCTTCCTGGAGCGCACGTGACATCCTATTCCTTGTGATGCCCTTCCTGGAGCATCCCTGCGATACCCTTTACCCTGCAATGCCCTTCCTGGGTCATACACGGCCCCCCTGCCACCCCCTCCTCTGTGACAGCCTCCCCATGGACCCTGCGATGCCCCGTCCCCATGACACCCTTCTTGGGGCACGCACGGTCCCTGTGATGCTGGATGACCTCCTGCAGCATGCTGGCCACCGTGACACCCTACTCCCTGGGACACCCCCCCTAGGGTGTCCACAGACCCTGGGCTGCCCTACCTCCTGCAGTGCCCTTCCTGGGGCACACACAGGCCCCATGATTCCCTGTCCCCAGCGACACCCTTCTTGGAGCATGAAGGGACCCTGTGACACCTTAGAGCTTGCAAAGCCCTTCCCCGAGGCATGCACGGCCCTCACCACACCCCAGCTCCTGCAGTGCCCCTCCCGGGGCACCCATGGACCCTGTAACGCCCCATTCACTGCAATGCCCCTCCTGGGGCTCAAGTGGACTCATGACACCCCTCCTGGGGGCCACACGGACCCATGATCCCCATCCTGGGGCACACAGGGACCCATAACACCCACCCTGGGGGCACAAGGACCCCGTGACGCCCACCCTGGGGCGCACAGGGACCCATGACGCCCACCCTGGGGCGCACAGGGACCCACGAGGCCCACCCTGGGGGGCACAGGGACCCACGAGGCCCACCCTGGGGGGCACAGGGACCCCATGACGCGCACCCTGGGGCGCACAGGGACCCCATGACGCCCACCCTGGGGGGCACAGGGACCCCATGACGCCCACCCTGGGGCACTCGGGCACCCCGTGACACCCACCCCAGAAGCCTCCCCTGCTCTACCCCCGCGGGTGTCGGGCGATGCCCGGCAGGCCCCACTCACCGCTCGTCGGGCGCACGGCCCTGCTGCAGGGCGGGCTCCAGGGGCACCAGGGCCTGGCCCAGGAACCGGTCCATGCCCACCAGGGCCCGGTGCATGACGGTGAGCACCAGGCCGCCGCGGGCCAGGCCCGCCGGGGTGCCCAGCTCCGGGGGTAGCTCGAAGGCGCACTCTTCCCGCCATTCGGGGTTGCCGGTGCTCTTCTCGGCCACCGAGGTGCTGTACTTCTCGCGGCCCAGCTGGATGATGGTGTAGGCGTCGCTGGTACCCGGTTTGCCGCCGCCCTTGCACCGCAGCCCGCGGGCCCGCACCACCGTCACCTGGACGTGGGTGGGCAGCCAGGCCGGAGACCCCTCAGCGGGAAGCGCGGCCGCCCGCAGCAGCGCCATGGCGGGACGCTGAGGAGACGCCGGGCCAGGCTGGGCCGGACACAACCGGACAGAACAGAACCGAACCGAACCGGGCCGGACCGGACCGGGCCGGACCGGGCCTCGCTCCGCCGCCGCCGCTGCCGCTGCCGCAGCCGGGCCGCAGCGGGAGCGCCGCCGGCCGCCCCGCCCCACCCCAAGCCACGCCCCCTCGCCCCGCCGTGGCACCGCCCCCCAGGCAACGCCCCCCAGACCCCGTCTCAACCAGCCCGCCGGCCCCGCCCCGCCCCGCCCCGCCCCGCCCCGCCGGACCGGAGGGGTCGAAGGGGCGGGGCACCGGGAGGGAGGGGGCGTGCACCGGGAGGGCGTGTAACGGGAGAGGGGCGTGCACCGGGGGGGGCATGCACCGGGGGGGGCGTGCAACGGGAGAGGGGCGTGCAATGAGGGGGACGTGCACCGGGGGGGGCGTGTAACGGGAGAGGGGCGTGCAATGAGGGGGACGTGCACCGGGAGGGCGTGTAACGGGAGAGGGGCGTGCACCGGGGGGGACGTGCACCGGGGGGGGCGTGCAACGGGAGAGGGGCGTGCACCGGGGGGGGCGTGCACCGGGGAGGACGTGTACCGGGGGGGGCGTGCACCGGGGGGGGCGTGCAACGAGGGGGACGTGCACCGGGGAGGACGTGCACCGGGGGGGACGTGCAACGGGGAGGACGTGCACCGGGGGGGGCGTGCACCGGGGGGGGCGTGCAACGAGGGGGACGTGCACCGCGGGGGCGTGCAACGGGAGAGGGGCGCGCAACGGGGGGCGGCGAGCACTGGGAGAGGGGCGTGTACGGGGGGGGGGGGGGGGGGGGGCGTGCACCGGGCTGTGTACCGGTTGCGTTCCCGCAGCGGGCCGGACAGCGGTGGGGTGGGGGTCGGGACCGGCAGCAGGCTGGCGTCACTGATATGTCGCGATATGTCCCCGGGGCGAGCCGCCGGGAGGGAGGGCACGTCAGTGTGCCCCGACGTCCCGCTGTGCCCGCCCCGGCCCCCTCGGGGCGCTGCTGCTGCGCCCCCCACCGTCACCCTGCCCCGGGCGTGCGGGCGGGTGGGTGGGCGTGAAGCTCGTGCACGGGCGTGTGCAAGAGCGTGCATGCGCTTACATGCGTGTGCAAACACGGGCATGAGTGTCCATGCATGTGCAAGCATGCATGTGTGTCCATGTACAAGTATGCACAGGTATGCATGTGCAAGTGCACACATGTATGTCCATGCATGTGCAAGCATGTGTGTGTGTCCATGCATGTGCAAGTGTGTGCGTGTGTGTCCATGTACAAGCATGCACAGGTATGCATGCGCAAGTGCACACATGTATGTCCATGCATGTGCAAGCGTGTGTGTGTGTCCATGCATGTGCAAGTGTACACGTGTATCCATGCATGAGCATGCACACGTATGCACGCGCAAGCGTGTGTGTGTCCGTGCATGTGCAAGCGTGCATGTGCATCCATGTACAAGCATGCACAGGCATGCATGTGCAAGTGTATGCATGTGTGTGTGTGTGTGTGTCCCTGCATGTGCAACTCTGCATGTGTATCTGTGCTTGAGCATGCGCACGTATGCACGTGCAAGCGTGTGTGTGCCCATGCATGTGCAAGCATGAGCGTGTTTGCCCATGCATGTGCAGGCGTGCATGTGCGTCCACGTACAAGCATGCGCAGGTATGCACGTGCAAGCGCGTGTGCGCGGGCGTGCATGCGCGTGCGCGCGCGCGCAGCCATGCAGAGGCCAACACGCGCGTGCCCGTGCATGCACCGCTCGCTGCGGCAGCCCCCCCTTGCACCCCGACACTACCCTCTGCCCCCCCCCCCCCCCCCCCCCCCCCCCCCCCCCCCCGACAGGTTTGCAGCCTGCTTCGCCCTTCACCACGGGCCACCCGGGAGCAGCTCCCCGGGGTCCCCCCCGGGGTCCCCGAGCCACGCCCAACCCTCCCCGTTCCTCAGCTCCGCTTCTCCCACGCGGCGGCCGGGCAGGGGACAGCAGTGTCCCCAACGAGGCCCCAACCCTCAGGAACCATTAAACCCCTCCCCGCTGACCCCGGGACTCCCCAACCCGCCGTTCCCCGGCCCCTCTGGCAAGGTCACCCCCAAAAAGCCGTGCCGGGGTGGCCAGGCTGGATCCTGGCATTTTGGCTGCTCACGGCCGGGGCGAGTTGGACCCCCGGGGGCTTCGATGTCCCCGCGATAAGGGACGTTCGGGGCCACCTCGGGTCACGGCGGGACCCGGGTGCTCTGCTCTATCGCTCCCATCTCCCGCAGCAAACCGGCGCCGGAGCTTTTGGGGGGGGGTGGGGGTGGGGGGGGGATGTTTCGGCTCCTTCTGCTTCGTGTCCCCTTCCCCCGGGGGACCAGGACCGGCCGTTCCGCTCGGCCGAGGGGACACAGGGTGCCCTGAGGGGGGGCTGCGGGGCGCTGCACAGTGGCAAGGGACCCTTGAGGATTCCTGTGGCCATCCCACCCCACCCCGGGGTGGCTGCAGCCCCTCTGGGGTCACCGTGTCCCCTTTGGGGTCACTGTGTCCTCTCTGGGGTTGCTGTGTCCCCGTTGGGATCCCTATGTCCCCTTTGGGGCTTCTATGTCCCCTTTGAGGTCCCTATTTCCCGTTTCGGGTCCCTATGTCCTCTCTGGGGTCACTGTGTCCCCTTTGAGGTTTCTATGTCCCCTTTGAGGTCCCTATTTCCCCTTGGGTCACTGTGTCCCCTCTGGGGGTCCCCTATGTCCTCTCTGGGGTCACTGTGTCCCCTTTGGGGTCCCTGTGTCCCCTTTGGGGTCACTATGTCACCTCTGGGGTTACTACATCCCCTTTGGGGTTTCTATGTCTCCTCTGGGGTCACTGTGTCCTCTTTGGGGTCCCTATGTCCCCTTTGCGGTTTCTATGTCCTGTTTTGGGTCACTGTGTCCCGTTTGGGGTCCCTATGTCCCCTTTGGGGTCACTGTGTCCCCTCCGGGGTCACGCTGTCCCCTCTGGGGCCCCTGCGTCCCCTCTCCTTGCACTCCGGGGCTCACACCGCTCCTCCTCACACCCAAACAGCCACCAACGACCCCGAAGGCTCCAAAACAGCCACGTTTTGCCCAAACAACCCCCGAGTGAGCGCCTAAACGGGGGGCGGGGGGGGAAACGACACCCCTCAGCCCCCCGCATTGCCCGGGCGGGGGCGCGGCCCCCGGCCCTATTCAAATCCCGCATAAAATATGCTTCGTGCGGGAGAAAAAAACCACCCGGGAATTTCTTATCGCCCCCGAGACGAACCGAAATCCCAATTATCCCTCCAGTCCGGTGCCCGGCCCTGCTCCGCCGGCCGCCTCTTATCCCTCCTCAGCATCTGCTTTTTATTTTGCCTTCTTTGATTGTTTTTCCCCCCCTTTTTTTCCCTTTTTTTTTTTTTTTGCTTTCTGATTATCTCTCCCCTCGCTGCAACCTCCTCCTCTCACCGCTTTCCATCCTTCTGCCCATAATTGGGGTTTTTTTCCGTTTCCCTTCCCCTGCTCCGCTTCCCACCTCTTATTTATCCAGCTCGCTGATTTTTACCACCTCCTCTGCATTTGAGGCATAAAGAGGGGGTTTAATTACCCCTGAAATCAATGATTTTTTATTTATACTCCTCTTGAATCGCAGGGAAAACGGGTTAGGGGCAGCGCGGGGGCTGTGTCGCTGCCGTATGGGCACCCTTCGCTCTGTCCTCGGTGAGCCTGGCCTGGCTTAAATTTTGCTTTAACTTCTTCAACTTGAATTTTGGCTTTAATCTTAATTTTTTAACTTTGACCTTAATTCTTTTGCATTATTTTTTGTTTTAGTTTTTGCTTCAGCTTTAATTTTTGCTTTAAAATTTCCTGAATTTTTACTTTTTGCTTTAACCTTCATTTTCCCTTCAACTTGAATTTTTACTTTAACTCTAACTTTTACTCTGTCCTGCTCCGTGGCAGCCGTGCATCTCCCCGACATCATCGCAACGACATCCCCGACGCGGCTCTCGCCTAACCCAGCTGGCGAGGAGCTGGAAAACTATGTCAATTGCATGATTTTGTGTTTTTTCCACCACTTTTGGTGCAAAATGCCACTCTACAGCGTGGTAGTACCCAGTGCTGCTCACCCCGAGGAGCTTCCCAGACCCTTCCCTCCTCGGGGACGGGGAATGCGCCTCGTTGGGGTTGCGAAGAAATTGCGTTTCCACGAGAACGAAGCAAATCGGTGCTGGAAGGGTGCGGGGCTGGGCGATGGGGAGCTTCCCCGGGGGGATGCTGAGCTCCACTGAGCTTTGGGGGCGCAGCGGGTGCTGGGATCCTCCTCCCCCGGGGCTCGTCTGCTGTTTGCAGCCATTTTACGATGGGTGGGAGCTGCTGCACCATCGCCCGCACAAGCAGCCCTGGGATGAAGGACGGGGGGCGAAGGGTGACCCGAAGTTGGGGAGGCATCACCCCGAATCTGACACTGTCCCTCCCGCATGACATCCTTGTCTCTAAATGGGAGAGATGTGGATTTGATGGGTGGACCACGTGGTGGATCAGGAATTGGCTGGATGGTCGCACTCAGAGAGTCACGGTCAACGGCTCGATGTCTGAGTGGGGACCAGTGACGAGTGGCGTTCCTTGGGGGTCGGTGCTGGGACCGGTGCTGTTCAACATCTCTGTCGGCCACAGGGACAGTCACATCGAGTGCTCCCTCAGCACGTTTGCTGATGACACCGAGCTGTGTGGTGCGGCCAACACGCTGGAGGGAAGGGAGGCCATGCAGAGGGACCGGGACAGGCTGGAGAGGTGGGACCGTGCCAACCTCCTGAAGGTCACCAAGGGCAAGTGCAAGGTCCTGCCCCTGGGTCGGGGCAATCCCCAGTATCAGCACAGACCGGGGGATGACGGGATGGAGAGCAGCCCTGGGGAGAAGGGCTTGGGGGTGCTGGGGGGTGAAAAGCTGGACACGACCCAGCAATGGGCGCTCACGGCCCAGAAATCCAACGGCATCCTGGGCTGCATCCAGAGCAGCGTGGGCAGCAGGGCGAGGGAGGGGATTCTGCCCCTCTGCTCCGCTCTGGTGAGACCCCCCTGCAGGGCTGCGTCCAGCTCTGGGGTCCTCAGCACAGGACAGACACGGAGCTGCTCGAGCGGGTCCAGAGGAGGCCACAAAGATGCTCAGGGGCTGGAGCAGCTCCCTGTGAGGACAGGCTGGGGGAGTTGGGGGTGTTCAGCCTGGAGCAGAGAAGGCTCCGGGGAGACCTTAGAGCGGCTTCCAGTGCTGAAAGGGGCTGCAGGAGAGGTGGGGAGGGACTCTGGATCAGGGGGTGATGACAGGACGAGGGGTGACGGTTTCACACTGCAAGAGGGGAGATTGGGATGAGATCTTGGGAAGAAATTCTTCCCTGTGAGGGCGGTGAGGCCCTGGCCCAGGCTGCCCAGAGCAGCTGTGGCTGCCCCCTCCCTGGCAGGGCTCAAGGCCAGGCTGGATGGGGCTGGGAGCGACCTGCTCTGGTGGGAGGTGTCCCTGCCCGTGGCAGGGGGGTTGGAACTGGATGGTCTTGAAGGTCCCTTCCAACCCAAACCACGCCGTGACTCCGTGACACCAGCGATGCACACCCCCGCAAATACTCCCGCCACCATCAAACCAGCGCCCAACCATCCCCCACTCGGAGGACGGACACACGGCCCGGGTCTGACAGCAGCACCCAAACCTCCCCAGGCTCCAGTTCTGTGAGGGACAAGCTGCCAAACACCCCCTACAAACAGGTTGCAAAGGGGGTGGCGGGTCCATACTGGCCATTTCCCAGTTCAAACTCCCGTCTGGCAGCACAGGGATGGCCGGGAACGGAGGGGGGGGGGGCTGGAGCCAAGACAAATAAAGAGTTCAAATGGGAAACGATTAAAACTAAACTAAACTAAAATAAATCGAAAGCGGGGGAGATAAGACGCGGGCGCCCTCTCTGCCTATTTAACATTCATTGGATTGAATAATCAGGCCTCATTATCTCAAATTGTCTGCATTTTTGCCCTCAAAATGCTAATTTGAAAGTTGGCTGCGAGCGCCGTCTGCCTATTTTGACTAAAATATTATTTTGCTTTATTGTGTGTTGTTTGTAGCTCCGGGGGCATTTCCCCTTGCAAACCGAAAGCAGAAAAAAAAAAAAAAAAAGAAAAAAAAAGGCAAAAAAGAAGAAAAAAAAAAAACCCAACATTTATCAAAAGCTGGCTGGGGAGGAGAGCAGTGCCCTGTTTTGCGTAGAAATGGCATTTTTAGGCCTTCCAGTAAAATTAGAGGCGTTATCAGTTTCTTTTCGGGGATGGACAGTTTATCGTTCATCTCAGGAAGGGAAATAGGAGAAATAATTTGCTTTTATTCTGATCGTTCGGCAGAGCAGGGTGGGACGGAGGCTGCTGCTCCCCCCTCCCCTTTCCCCATCTCCTTGCCCCCCATCACCCTTTCACCCTCATCCCCTCTTTGAGGGGGACACACACAAAATCAAAGCTCTGGGCTTTATCCACCGGATCCCGCATGGAAAATCAACCATCGGCCCCATTTGATCTCCAGGCGGGATTCAGAGCATCAATCTATTTATGTTATTACCCTTTCTAAAAGTCAATCAATAGATAATAAGGTGGGAATAATGGCCAGGAGTTAAAAACCGCCGTTCACGGCCGAGGATTAGGGTTATTGAAGGGCAATTGCTTCGAAATCGTTTCAATCCGGCGTTAGCGATGCCGCGATTCACTCGCTGGCTTACCCACAAGGCTGCCGGCCGCCCCCAAATGACACATTTCTCATGCAAACCCCACGCTTGGCCCCCCCCGGAGCTGTTTGCACAGCAAACTGCAATTGTACGGGAGATTAAGGGGGCTTTGCGGGGTTGGGGGGGAGGCCAGCGAGCCTTGTTGACAAATAAGGGTGGAAATCCGTCGCCATCAATTCCGCGGGCGCCTCTGGATTTGGCAATGACACTGCTTTTGACTTTCCCGGCTGGGCAGATGGACACGGGGGGGGGGGGGGGGGGTTTGACTCGCTCCCAGAGTTTTGGGGGCAGATGGTAGAGAAAAAAGAGGGGGGACCCACAGCGAGGCTGGTGGCCCTGGTGCTGTGACACCCCCCCCCCCACACTGGGTTCCAGCCTCAGGGAAATCGGAGCAGAGACAGAGTTGGCCCCTGCTGCCCCAAAACCAGCCCGTGGAGAAGCACAAACCTCAACCTCACCATCACCCTCACCTTGGGGTGGTGGGGACAGGCACAACCTGACGGTTCTGCCCAGGGATGTGCCCTTTTAGGGTCGATTAATGGTTTTTTGGGAGGCTGGTTGGAGCCCACGCGTGTTCTCCCAGTTAACAACGGGCTGAATTTGGCCAGCTCGCCTTGCGACGTTACGGGTGGAGCTTGGATCGAGCTCCGGGGCAGATTCCAGCCCCTAGGAACACCCGCTCTCCTTGGGCTGCCCTCGGCTCGCTTGCACGCGTGGTGGGACTGCGCTCGACCTTCTCCTGGAGATGGTCCTTGTCGTCACCCAAAAGCTCAGCCAGAACTCGCAGGGCCAATGGTGGCACCCACGCACGGAGAGGGGGCAGGTTGTCACCCTGACCCCCTTTATCGCCACAGCATTTTGGGACAAACCTGCTGGCCCCTGGGGTGTCCCAGCCCCAGTTGTCCCATCCTGCTGTGTCCCAGCCTCGGGGTGTCCAAGTCTGTTGTGTCCCAGCCCACTGTGTCCCAGTCACAGTGTGTCCCAGTCTGTTTTGTCCTATTCCAGTGTGTCCTGTTCTGGTGTGTCCCACCTCGGTGTGTCACACCGCAGGGTGTCCCAGCCCAGTGCGTCCCAGCCTGCTGTGTCCCAGCCCAGTGTGTCCCAGCCCCAATGTCCCTTCCCAGTTCTCCCATCCCAGTGTGCCCCATTCCAACATGTCCCATCCCTGCGTGTCCCACCCTGGTATGCGTGTCCCATCCCAGCATGTCTCATCCCAGTGTCCCCCACCCCACTGCGTCCCAGCCCACTGTCCCGTCCCAGTGTGTCCCATCCTGGTGTGTCCCCCATCCCGCTGTCCCACGCCAGTGTGTCCCAGCCCATGTCCAAGCTTGGGATGTCCCAGCCCCGAGTGTCCCCCGTCCCAGTGTGTCCTATCCCAGTGTCCCAGCCCGGTGTATCCCACCCCAGTGTCCCCCACCCCGCTGTCCCCCTCCCCCGCTGTCCCCGTCCCCCCCACCCCCGCTGTCCCCTCTCCCGCAGTCCCACCCCGATGTCCCCGCGTCCCCCACGCTGTTCCCCCACCCCGGTGACCCCCACCCCTGTGTCCCCGTGTCCCCCCCGCTGTCCCCGCTCCCGCCGTCCCACCCCGGTGTCCCGTCCCGTCCGTCCCCCCCCCGTTGTCCCCGTCCCCCCTGCTGTCCCCTCTCCCGCAATCCCACCCCGATGTCCCCCCCGATGTTCCCCCACCCCGGTGTGTGTCCCCCCTCGCTGTCCCCGTCCCCCCCCCGCTCTTCCCCCACCCCGGTGTGTGTCCCCCCCCACTGTCCCCGTCCCCCCCCCACTGTCCCAGTCCCTCCCCCGCTGTCCCCGTCGTCCCCCCCCCCCGCTGTTCCCCCATCCCGATGTCCCCCCTCGCTGTCCCCGTCCCCCCCCCCGCTGTTCCCCCACCCCGGTGTGTGTCCCCCCTGGCTGTCCCCGTCCCCCCCCCCGCTGTTCCCCCACCCCGATGTCCCCCCTCGCTGTCCCCGTCCCCCCCCCCGCTGTTCCCCCACCCCGATGTCCCCCCTCGCTGTCCCCGTCCCCCCCCGCTGTCCCCGTCCCCCTCCCGCCGTCCCAGCCCGGGCCGCCGGGGCGCAGCGCGGTCGGGCAGTGGCCTCTGCCGGTCACCGGGGGAACGGCCCCGCCGGGAGCCGCTGCCCGGGACCCCCCGGGTCCCTGTCCCCTGGGGTACCTCCCAACTGGGATGCTTGTTAACTGGGAACCCGCTAATTGAGACGCTTGCTAACTGGGATCCCCGATAACTGGGATAATCACTACCTGCGATGCTCACTAACTGGGATGGCTGCTACTGGGGATGTTCACCAACTGGGATGCTCACCAACTGGGATGCTCACCAACTGGGATCCTTACTTACCGGGATACTCACTAAGTGGAAAGCCCAGTAACTGGGTTGCCCAGTAACTGGGATGCCTGGTAACTGGGTATGCTCACTAACTGGGATGTTTACCAACTGGGATGCTTGTTAACTGGGAACCCGCTAACTGGGATGCTTGCTAACTGGGAAGCCTGGTAACTGGGTTGCCCAGTAACTGGGATGCCTGCTACTGAGGATGCTCACTAACTGGGATGCTTGTTAACTGGGAACCCGCTAACTGGGATGCTTGTTAACTGGGATGGCTGCTACTGGGGATGCTTGCCAACTGGGATGCCCATTAACTGGGGATGCTCACTAACTGGGATGCCCACTAACTGGGATCCTTACTCATTGGGATACTTGCTAAGTGGAAAGCCCAGTAACTGGGTTGCCCAGTAACTGGGATGCCTGCTACTGGGGATGCTCACTAACTGGGATGTTTACCAACTGGGATGCTTGTTAACTGGGAACTTGCTAACTGGGATGCTTGCTAACTGGGATGGCTGCTCCTGGGGATGCTCACTAACTGGGATGCCCACTAACTGGGAAGCCCGGTAACTGGGTTGCCCAGTAACTGGGATGCCTGCTACTGAGGATGCTCACTAACTGGGATGCTTGCTAACTGGGATGGCTGCTACTGGGGATGCTCACTAACTGGGATGCCCATTAACTGGGGATGCTCACTAACTGGGATGCCCACTAACTGGGATCCTTACTCACTGGGATACTCGCTAAGTGGAAAGCCCAGTAACTGGGATGCCTGCTACTGGGGATGATCGCTAAGTGGGATGCTTACCAACTGAGATGCTCACTAAATGGGATCCTCACTCTTTGGGATGCTACTAATCAGGATACTCGCTAACTGGGATGCCCAGTAACTGGGATGCCCACCAACTGGGATGCCTGTTAACTGGTATACTCTCTAACAGTGGTGCTTGTTAACTGGGATCGCTGCTAACTGGGACGCTGCTGGGTCCATGTAGGTCAGAGGTGCTCAGCACTTCGGGTGCCTTTGGGAATCAGTCCCAGATGCTCCAAGCAGCAGATTTTTTTTTTGCTGGAAGCTGCTGCGTTGCCACCACCAGCATCTGAAGGAGCTCTGGTGCAAGACAGGGCAGGGCAGGATCTGTCCTTTATCACAAACCCCACGAGCCACAGCTCTAAAAAGCCATGGAACAGAAATAAGGAAGATTATGGAAAAAAAACCCACCAGTTTTCCTTCAGGTGCATGGAAAGGTGCAAAACCTTTAAAGAAGACCTATCCCTCCCGCTTCAGGCCTTGAAGGCATTTCTATAACCCACTTGGCTGCTGGGGTGGGACCTGTCCCAGCCCCGGGGAGCACCCAACTCAGCCCCAGGGGGACCCATCCCAGCCCTGAGCCACCCAGCTCTGCTGCAGGATCCCCCCCCTGGTTTGGGGTACAGCATATTTCAGCCCATATCATACAGCTACGGATGTTATTATTTGCAGAAACTCCTCTGTCGAAGCGCTCAACCTCCAAGAGCTCCTGAGCAAGGAGTTCCCCAGGTCAAGCAGTCACAGGGTTTTAAAAAAATATTTTTTTTCTTTCTTTTTTTCCTGCTTTTGCACCAGCAAACAGCCCCCAGCAGTGGCGGTGACCTGTGCACGTACGAGTCCTTGCAAAAACCTCCCCAGAGCTGGGTCAAGTCTACGGAGAGAAGAAGAGGAGCCGCATATCTTACGATGCTTAAGGGAGGGCTTCGCTCTGCCTCCCGGATCCGGGTGGCGAGACCTTTCGTAAGGAGAAAGGAAGAGTTGGATTTAATTGCGGGGAGGGGAGATCTGGGATTCAGACAAAATGATCTGCGGGATCAAAAGTCAGGCCTGGATCTTCCTCAGCCGCTTGATGGCAGCGGGTGTCCAAACACTTGGCTGTTTTGGGGTTTTTTTCCCAATAATTTTGGCTGGATTGGTAGAAAATACTCCTTTTCCCCGCAAATTGTGGGTGCCAGCACCCAACACGGCTTATTGGCAAGGGATTTGGTGGGTGAAGGGCTCCAAGAGTCGGGATGGACAGATGGACAACGTCCAGACAGAGGGATGCTGCTGGGCAGGGGATGGACACCAGACCGAGGAGGGGACCCTGGGGTTCTGGGGTCACCCCTGAGGCTGGCCGGGGGGGGGTGGGGGGGGTGACCCTGGAGTCCCCACTCCTCTACAGACAGACAATCCACACCCTGCCCAGACAGCCTGACCGTGGGCTAATGAGCAGCATTGTTATTAATTAGCTCAGGAGCTGGAGCCTTGGGGCAATTTTGCCTCAAAATTAGGCAGGAGCCATCCCTGGGCTCACATCCCTGTTCGTGGGCAGCGACCCCCCAATTCCTGCCCTCCCGTGCTCCTTGTTTGCACAGCATCACCCACCCACCCCCCCCCCAAAATGACTAGCACCCCCCTGCCACCTCTCCAGGACAGGGTTTTCCCACCTGGCTGTCCCAAAGCACCACTGGGTACCAGTATCACCCCCATTTTGGCCCTGGATCACCTGAATCCCAACCCAGTGGATGCCATTAACATCTCATCCAGCACAGGGGTGCTGGGCACCCCCCTCCCCCCCCCCCCGTCCTGGGACCACCCCGCTGCATGAGGGTGCTGGGGGGTGTGTGGGGTGTGGTAGTGTGTGTTTGCTGAGCTCCATCAAACAGAGAGAGAGGAAAAAGGGAATAAAAAAAGGGAAAGCACCTCCTAACCAAACACACCGGAGCCCACCAAGGGGGATGGGGGCCCTCCTGCCTTTTTATCTCGGCCTTTTCAAGACTGTAATTAACTAATAACGCCAAATCTACCGCCCTTTCATCTCTGCCCCCCCCCCCCCCCAGGGCCTTTATTTGCCCCCACCACGGTGGCTGCGGGGCGATGCCCCCGTGACGAGCCAGGGAGCGTGGCATCACCCCCACCACGGTGCCCACCGTGGGGGTTTTATGGGTTTTTTTGCTGTAAAAACACCCCTGGGGTGACTTCACCTGCTGGTACCGGGCTTTTGGATGTACCCTGGTACCGTGGAGCTGGGGTGGGGGCAGTGTCCCCGTCCCTGTCCCCATCCCCGAGGTGGTCACGCAGCTGCAGAGCGGAGGATGCTCCCCACCGGGGCAGAGCCCCGTCATGATTTTCTCAGTGATCCTTGGGGTTTTTTTTTCCCCCAGCTTGGGGGGCACATGTGTGTGCTGGGGTCCTGGGGACCTCATGAAAGCCAAGTGAGGTGGGGGGGGGGGGGCAGATGTGGACCCCAGTCCCCCAAG
This sequence comes from Leptosomus discolor, assembly GCF_034619465.1. Classification (NCBI taxonomy): domain Eukaryota; kingdom Metazoa; phylum Chordata; class Aves; order Leptosomiformes; family Leptosomidae; genus Leptosomus; species Leptosomus discolor. The sequence goes on along the minus strand of NC_141394.1, from coordinate 81,877,516 downwards.
TCCCCTGCGCCCCATTTCCTCCCTCAATAAACCCCCAAGCCCCGGCGGAGTCCTTTGACCGGGGCTCGCTCCCCCGCCGCGCCAGGCCCGAGGTGTGACTTTTCCCAGCTCATTAGGACAAGCGGCGCGATTTTAAGAATCTCAGACCCTAATGACCATCTGAATCCCATCAGCCGAGAGGGGTGAGCTTGGGGGGGGGGCTGGGGGGGGTGGGGGGGTGGGCAGGGACAGCCCCTGCCACTGCCTCTCAGAGCATCCCTGGTCCTGTCCCTTCGCCTCGCTGGCCTGGGGTACAGCTGTGCCCCTCCACCACCTCCCCAAAATAAAAGCAGCTGTGCAGTGGGTTGCATGGTAATGTGATGAACTCAGAGTGCCAAGGGGGACCCCGAGCCCCCCTGGGGGCTTTGGTGGCCTTGGGGTGACACTGGCTGTCCAGTGGCATCCCCTGAGTGCCTGGATCTTCCTGCCTGAGAATTTCAGGGGCAAAGCCACGCCAGGAGGGGGACAGTGGGTGTCTCCACCCTGGGGGAAAGACACACAGGGATCTCCACCCCAGAGGCAGGGGGATATGAGGGGGATACCCCAGCTAGGGGCTGGGGGACATGGAGGGGAGGGAACATTCCCATTGAGGGCAGGGGGACATGGAGGTGGATACAGCAGTCGAGGACTGGGGGACATGGAGGGGGGGACATCCCCATCGAGGGCAGGGGGGCGTAAGGGAGATACCCCAGTTGAAGGCTGGGGGACGTGGAAGGGGGGACGTGAGTGGGATACCCCAGTCAAGGGTTGCGGGACATGGAGGGGGGGACATCCCCATCAGGGGCAGCAGGACATGAGGGGGATACCCTAGTAGAGGGCTGGGGGACATGGAATGGGGGACAGCATCCCCACCGAGGGCAGGTGGACATGAGAGGGATATCCCAGCTGAAGACTGGGGGACATGGAAGGGGGGGACATCCCCATCGAGGGCAGGGGGACATGAGGGGGGTTACCGTAGTCGAGGGCTGGGCAACATGGAGGGGGACACATCCCCACCGAGGGCAGGGACACATCCCCACCGAGGGCAGGGGGACATGAGGGGGTTACCCTAGTCGAGGGCTGGGGAACATGGAAGGGGGGACAACATCCCCACCGAGGGCAGGGGGACATGGAGGGGACACGGGACCCCCGCCCCGCCGCCCCCCCCGGGCAGGGCACAGGGCGATGCCCTCGGTGGCCGCCCGCCCCCATCCCGCCCCGTCCCCTCCGCCCCCCGCGGTCTCTCCTCGGGCCGGACCAGAGGCCGGCGGGGGCCGGTCGGGGCGGCGGTATAAAGGCGGCCGGCAGGGTCCCGAGCAGAGCCCGCCATGCCGGCCCCGGCCCCGCCGCCCCCCGCCCGGCCCGGCCAGGCCTTCACCATCGCGGCCCTGTTGGGACGCTCCTCGCCGCCCCCCCAGGCCCCGGCCCCGGTCCCGGTCCCGGTCCCGGTCCCGCCGCTGCCGCCGCCGCTCTGGGGTCCCCCCCCGGCTCCCGGCCCCGTCGCCGCCGCCGCCGCTCGGGTCCTGCTGCCGCCGCCTCCCGCCGCCCCCCGGCCGCTCTGCACCGCCTGCTGCGGGGTCCCGCCCGCCTGGGCTGCCCGCCTGGGGGCAACAGGTACGGCCATATTCTTCCCCCCCCCCCCCCCCCCAACCCCCAACCCCGGACACCCCTCTTCCGTGGGGACACCCCCAAATGGGGACGTCCTGCCGGCGAGGAGACCCCCTGCCCCTCGCGAGGAGACCCCCGTCCAGGTCTCCTGTGGGGACATCTCCAAATGGGGGGTTTCCTTCCATCACTCCAAGGGGGTGGGGGGTGGGGGGGTGTGTGTCTTTAGCGACCTCTCCAAATGGGGGGGCCCTGCTCAAGGGGATCTCTTCTAGGGGGATTCCCGTCCACCTCTGCCATGGGGATGTCTCCAAATGAGGACCTCCTTCCGTCTTCCCAAGGGGGCACCCCTCCAAAGGGGATCTCTTCCAGGGGGACCCACATCCACCTCTCCAAAAGGTGGATCTCCTGCCACCTCTCCAAGGGGACCCCTCCAAAGGGGAGCTCTTCTAGGGGGACCCCTGTCCGCTTCTCCCATGGGGACATCTCCAAACAGGGATCTTCTTCCATCTCCCCAAGGGGACCCCCTCCAAAAGGGATGTCTGCAAGGAGGACTGAATCCACCTCTCCCGTGGGGACATCTCCAAATGGGGATCTCCTTTCACCTCTCCAAAGGGGGGGACACACCCACGCCCACCTCTCCTGGGGGACACCTCCAAAGGGGATCTCTTCCAGAATGACCCATGCCCCCTTCTCTCAGGACCCCCCGATGGGGGACCTCCTTCCATCTCTCCAAGGGGAGACCATTGTCCACCTCTCCAAATGGGGGACCTCTCTTGCAAGGGGACCCCTGTCCACATCTCCCGTTTGGAGGTCTCAAAACTGGGGACCTCCTCTGCCTCCTCCTCCTCACAAGAGGATCTCTTCAATGAGGACACTCTTCTGTCCCTCCAGATGGGACCCTCTGGCCTCTCTCAAGGGGACATCTCCAAATGTGCGAGCTCCTTCCACCTCTTCATGGGGACCCCCTCCAAAGGGAATCTGTATTCCCCTCTCCAAGTAGACCCTCTCTGAATGGAGGACCCTCTCCCACCTCTTCAAACAGGGGACCCCCTCCAAAGAGATCCCTTCTGCCTCTCCGAAGGGGACACCTCTGAATGGGAAGATCTTTTCTGTCTTTCCAAGAAACGACCTTCCAAATGAGGGACCCCACTCCTCCAAGGGCTCCTCTTCGCTCTGACCAACCCCCTTTACCTCGCCTCCAGGCTTCCTGATCTCCAAGTGCTGCTTCCCCATCTTCAAAGCCAAGACTGGCAAAGCCAAGAGGGTCCGGACCATCTTCACCAGTGACCAGCTGGCCCGGCTGGAGAAGGAGTTTGCGCGGCAGCAGTACATGGTGGGCACGGAGCGGTGCCTCCTCGCCTCCTCACTGCACCTCACCGAAGAGCAGGTAAGCCCCACCGTCCTCCATCTCCACCTGCCCCCACCAGCAGGTCCAGGGAGGCTCCCAAACCTGTGTGACAACGGGTGGGACCTGGGCCATGTCCCTCAGCCTGGGAGTAGTCATTGCAGATAGTACATTAAAAGGGTGGAGGATCACAGATGGGGAATCTGACTCGTCCTAGGGGCACGAGGAGGGGTTGGACTTGTGTCCAGCTTAAGGCTGGATCTTCTCCACCACTGGCAGGTCCCAGCTCAGCACCTGGGTTGCAGGGGAGAGTTTTTCATCTTGCTGGGGACGAAGCGTGGCAGGGGACATCTGTCCTGACCAGCCAGGGAATATCTGAGGCTGTGGACACCTAAGGGTTTGTGGAGTGGAGAAACCAAGTTTGATAGCCGAGCTTTATCTCTTCCTAAGGTGAAAGTCTGGTTCCAAAACCGGAGGATCAAGTGGAGGAAACAAAGCCTGGAACAGCAACAAGCCAAACTGGCCAAAATGGGTTTGGCCACCCCACAGAGAAGCCCTGACTCACAGAGCCACCACAGCGAGGAGGACAAGGACTTCCCAGCAGGGTTGGAGGATGGCTCAGGGACAGCACCTGCACAGACTGTGGCAAAGAGCTGCTGAATCGCCCCTTGGGGCGGCTTTTCCATGTGTATTATATGACTGTATCATAGCTGGGAACGAGCGTATCTAATATATACGGGGTACTGATTATTTTTGCAGTGCGAAAATAAATTATTTATGCAACTCTTGGACTCCTCTTTGCAGAGAAGAAGAACAACAACACGTGCCTGCAGTGGCAGCAAGTGTTCAGTGGGGGCTTGTTCATGGCAGCAAGCCCTGGAAGACCAGGGGAGTGGGGGCCACCCGCACACCTCACCCACAAGCAGCCCCATAGCCAGGCTCATTCCAAAGGTGGTGGGTGCTCAGGTACCTCCTGGTGCTCAAAAATAGCTCAGGACCTTGACAGAGCCCGGGTTCTTGTAGAGGACCTTGGTCTCATGGTCCACCCATCTCCACCTTCCTTCCTGCCGGCGGCATCTCCACCATAACACCCTGCTCAGCCCACATCCCAACGCAGCGATGGCATCCTGCTCCCCGGGGCTTCCGGAGCCAGGAAACTAGGGAAAATGTACCTGGAGAGCAGAGCTGGTGGTGGCTTTGCAAGGTGGGCACCTGGGATGCCATCTCAGCTGGGCAAGGATTAGCCAGGCTTTAATTGGAATTGTTTGCCCCTGCTTAGGCAGACGTAGAGGTTTCAAATCCAGCAGGTTTGGGCTGGACACTGACCTGGGGATGAGCCAAGGGTGGACTCCGCAGGGAGCTCCTTCGAGGAGGCAAAGCAAGCGAGTACCTACAGCCCTGGACCTCCCAGATAAGAGCAGCAACGGGGACATCTGGGTGCTCACCAGGGCAGCACCAGCTCCTGCTAACCCTGTTTTCTCCGTGTCTGCTCTGGGCTTGGGGCTGGAGGAAGAAGGAACCCAAGTGGAGGGTTTATTTGAGCAGGTGTGAAACCTGGTGCAAGGAGAGAGGGGGGACGATGAAGAAGGGCACGGTGCAAGGAGAAGGGGATGAGGCAAAGAGAAGGGGATGATGCAAGGGGAGAGGGACAGCGCAAGAAGGAGGGGCTGGTGCCAGGAGGAGAGGACGAGGTGACGGAAGCTGCCCTTTGTTCCCGCTGTTTTCAGAGCCGGGATTAGCCGGCGTGTCTCAAAGAGCCCAAACTGTGCCGATGTCTTCACGTGTCTGCCGAGAGCCCGGGCTGCGCTGGCGGGTTTAACCCGCTAATCTCGCCCGCCGGTGGGTTTATTGCAATAAACCTCATCCCCGAGGCAACAGGGCTTACGGGGGATGTTTTCATATCGCCCGGCCGGGGGCCGAGCTGATGGCGAGAGTGAAGCTGTTCTCAGGGCACCCTTAATCCCCCGGGAGCTGGCAGGATTGGGCCTTTTCCACAGTGCTGAGCTCCTCCGGGGCAGGCAGCGGGGGACCCGTCCCCGCTCCAGGGGATGCTCCTGCAGGGTCAGCTCGGACTCCTCTGTGGCCAGTGTCCGACCAGGGAAATGGCTTTAATTAAGACTGCTGGGCTTGATTGAGTTTTTCAAAAAATGGCTTTTACAGGAGGGGAATTAAATCACACCCATCCCTCCGGCACCTTGGGCTTTGACCAAGAGGCTTTTCTCATGGTGGGTGATAATCCTTGAGGGGGTGGCTGGTCCCTGGGGGCGCACAGGGCTCAGGATGCCCGTGTTCCCTTTCCTACCTGCCACAGGACAGCTGGGTGCTGAGGAAGGTCAACCCCTGTCTTCCTCTCACCCAGTGATTAACCTGTTTGCAGGGTGGGGAAGGGAGCGGATCTGCAGGACACGGGAGCTGATTACTGCTCCAGTGGGGATAAGAAGAGCCAAAGGCCCAGGTCTGACCCCGCTAACGGGATGGAGTTGATGGTTTGCAGAAAAGCAGGATTCAGCTGGGTCATCCTACGCCCTGCCAAGCCCCTGCCAGCCCTGGCAGCCTGTAAAGAGGGGGGTAGAAATGCAGTTTCCTTCTCCCGTCGGAGACATCTCGCTCCCCAGTCTGGGGAGGGGGTCTTGCAGCTCAGCCCAACTCCTGGCAGCTCGACCGGGGCACGTGGGTTGGGATCAAACCCAGGCGCAGCGATTTGGCACGGTGGAAAATAAGGAAGAGAGATGCTCCGAGAGCTTGGCAAGCTCTTGGGCTGGATCAGCCCACCTGAGACAGAGCCATGGCTCCTCTCACCTCCCACGATAGCCTGTGCAGAATAAGAGCTGTGCGTCCTTACCTGAACCCCACGTGCATCCCCAAAACCCCACTAGTCCCTTCCCAATCCTGCGTATCCCATTGCTCTCTTAAAGATGTTGGGTTTTCACCTGTCTGCGAAAGAATGAGCTGGCTTCCAGTGACAGATAATTATAAGGAAGTGAGAATTAAGCAGCCTTATTAAGAAGATAAAGGTTATCTGCTCCAGATGCAGTGCTGAGCCCTCCCTGAGTAGATAAGTAGGCGGCTTGTAGGGGGACAGGTAGGTTGTGAGACGAGTGGGTGGATGTACTAGCATGGACTGTTTGCCCAGAGGAGCAGCCTGTGTGGGGATAAGATGGATGATTGGGGATGAATGCGGAGCACTGGAGAATAGGTGCAAATAGGTGGCTGGGGAAATGGGATGGGAGATGGGTGGAGAGATAGGAGAAGGGAGAACGTGGTGGAGCCGTAGCGTAGTACAGCTCCTCCGTGTCCCCCTCCCCGCTCACCTTCCTGCCAGGATTATTCCTGCTGAGCCCATGGCGACGGACGCGATTTGTTCGCATGGGTTGCGTTTACTCAGGACGGTACAAGTTTGCAGGACGGGGAGTTTGGCTGCTGGAGCAGCAGGATCCCTCCAGCCCCCTAAATCCCCATGACCCAGCCGCTTTCCCAGGCGCCTTTTGCATCCCTTCCCCAATTCTCCTCAGCTGATTGCCCCCTCGTGCTCTCTTTTTTTTTTTTTTTTTTTTTTGGGGTGGGGGTGTGTTGCTAAAAGGGATTATCGAGTGCCGAGGATGGGCTGGAGCGCCGGGGAGGGCAACCTGCCGTCGGCAGAGGTTCAAGGCAAAGCCCGACCCAAGCCAGGACGCGGGGCGCCGGGGTCGGCCGTGCATGTTTCCAGGCTCCATCTCATCATGTAATCTTGTTAAATGGTCAGGGAGCATTTCCCCCTGCTTCTCCCTCCCCTTTAATACCCGATTGAAACATCAAATAAGCTTCCCAAGGCTGCCGGGCAGCTCCGACGGCTCCACGCTGCCTGGTTTCAGTGGGAAGAAAAAAAAGACATCACGAGCAATGGGAAGGAACACCACGACATCTCATCTTCTGCAGTCTCTCTGCGTTGAATTCGCCCCAAGATAACTTGCTCAGCCAAAAAGCAAAGGCACCAATTCTTTGCATTAAACTCCCAGCTGGATGCATGAAAATAAGGGTGAAATGGGGTGACGTGCCTGGAAATGCAGCGGGGAAACTGGGCGACTAAGGAGACCCCTCACATGGGGTGAGCATTGCGGTGGCCAAAATCTCTGGGTTTAAAACTCCCGAGTTTAAAAGATATTTATCCTGCCACAAGAAACACAGGGCTGAGGAGCAGCACCCTGCCTAAATCCTGCGTAGGGCTGCGCAGGGAGGTTCGGGGTCTGGTGAGGGAACACCACCAGCCCTGGGCTGGGTTTGCCCAGCTCTTAAATAGCTGCTGGTGCTCACCCCACCGGCTCTCCTGCTCCTTCTTCACCTCCCATCTCTGTCTCAAAAACGGAAAGACTGGGAGGAAATCCCTGCTCCCAGCCACGCACTCGGCAGGGCCTGCCAGAAACTGCTTCGCTTCGTTTGGGTGAAACGAGCTGTTAGGAAAAAGGGGGGGAAAAATGATAAAAATGGCACCCATCTCCCCCTTTGCAACTGGTTTGTGGCACAAAGTCCCTCGGCCCTGTGGCACCCTGGGCTGGGCTTTCTCTGGGGGTGTGCTGGGGGCCCTGGCACCAGACACCCTCTGCAACTGGGATTTTGTTTTAAGAAGTTGATTAAATCGTTAACTCAAGTAAGCCCTGACGGTGTGGGATGAATAAGGGGATCCTGGGGGTGAGCTGAAGTGCTCCCCAGCTCTGCTAAAACCTCCTCCTGGGACTTAGGCTGTGACACACCCCCCCCCCCCCGTGCCTCAGTTTCCCCAGCTGCAGGAGCTGGGTAAATCCAGCCTTGGACACGGGTGATATCAGCTCAACTCGTGCTTATCCGGGCCGGGTCTGATCCCGCTCCCACTCAGCACCCCTGCCGAGAGCCGAGCCGGATCCAACTCCTGCTCTTCCCCCACTCCATCTCTATTGATTTAATAAGATGGAGAGGAATTAAGATGAACAAAGGGGCAGCGCTAGCAAAGATGCTGCCAGCTTTTAATGATGAGGCCGGGCAGATCCCCTGCTAGCTGTCCCTTTGGAGTGGCGATTAAGAACATACTGTTATTGTTAAGGCAGAGAGATAAATCCCTGCACCGTTTCTGATGTGATCAGCCGGGGCTTCTCCCAACAATTTGTGATCCTATTGTGGACGGTGTTTGCCCTGGGCAAGGAGAGTCTGGGAACCACTTATGAACCATCCTTTGGTCATTAGTCTCCTCATTAGGAGAGAACAATGTGGGAGAAAAAAGATAATTGAAGGGAGCAGCGGGCTGGTCCTGCACCCAGGCCTGTCCCAGGGCTGCCTCAATGCTCAGTTTGTTTATAATTCCCAATTAATTTTAAACGTGTGGTTTCGGGATGCTCTTAACACCGGCAATTGCAGCTCCCGTGAACACGGTGTTCAGGTCTGTGCTGGACGGGAGGACCCCGGAGCATCCTCCGAGGCCTTGTGGGAGGGTATTGGCTTCTTTTTTGGGGGTCACCCCGACTTTGCTGTCAGCGGGGGGTGTAACCTCATCGTGGACTCAACCCCTGGATTCAACCCAAGCTGTATTTGGAGGGACCCCAGGCAGGTGGACGGGCCCCCAGCACCTGAGGAAGGTGAGGGTGATGGGGATCCAGCAGGTCCCGCTCCCTCATTCCTGTCTCGGCCAGATGTGACACCGAGAGAGGTGGGACACCACCGAGGAACAGCCCCGCTTGGATCAAGGACAACATCTCCCCACCAAAAGAAAGGCTGGGGCAGAACCCAGCCTCATTGCAGTCCGGGCTTGGTTCAGATCTTGCCTGGAAATACCAGCCTGGGTGATAAACCACAGGAAGGCCCTGAGGCTGCGGGGAGAAAGGTGCTTTGCCCCAGAAACTTGGTAATAAGAGGAGCAGGTCCTGGCCCCATCCCCAGGGACACCCTGCCCGGGCTGGGGACAGGGCTCCGTGCCCTGGGGAGGAGGGGGAAGAGCCCAAAGTTCCTCAGGATGCTTGATATTATCAAGTGCTAATGAGACCTGGATGGGGCTGAGGTGCTTTGCGGGCCATTACCCCAAATTAACTTGACAATGCAGCCGGGGCCAGTGTCTGAAGGGCGGCCGGGGTGTGTATTGGCTGTCTGGAGCCGGGGGGAGAGAAGGCTGCTGCCCTCTGCCTTCCTCCCCTGCACCAGCTCCCCTCTGCCCGCACCCCTGAGCTGAAAGCAAGGGCCCTCCTTTCTGCAGGGGTAGCTTTCCACGTGGAATCAGCTCCCCCCCGAGAGGTTTGACAAGCAAGAGCTGGGATAAGGGGATAGGGATGGAGAGGTTGGGGGGGTGGTCTCCTCTGCAGGCCAGTATTTGGGATCACATTCTTGGGGGAAACTCTCAGATTCCCAAGTCCTCGTGTCCATCCCACGGTGCTACTCGCACGGGGCGCTCGGCGGTGCTCGGGCTGTGGGTCAAACTGGGGAGCGCTCAGCTGAGATGTAACCACGACCCCAGAAGAAGCGTTTCCCCAGAGCCGGTGGCCGTCCCTGCGCCGGGCTTTTCGCGGGGGGACGTACGGCACCGGCCGTGCTCTTACCACCTGCAACTGGGGCTCCCATCAGTGTGTAACGCCCTCAAAGCGTGGTGTCGTGCCTTCCCTCCTGCCCTCGGCCCAGTTTGTGTCTGTTAATGGGACCCTGTAAGGTGCTGAGGATCTGGAAGGCAAAGCGAACCGCGGCTGGATCCCGCTGCAAACACGAGAGCCGGGCTTTGCCAAGAGCCATCAACACCAGCACCTCGAGCTGGAGCTCTCTGCACCTCCCCAGCACCTTCTCGAAGGGGGCAAGGCCAAGGCAGGGTGGCACCCCGGCCCCCAGCACTGCCCGGTGCTCCCGGAGCAGAGAGCACGCACCGCCACCATCGTTAGCCTGAGTCATTGCTCTTGTCTAGACTTTACGATGAAGGAACGAACACACCTCAGTTATCCTCCGGGGAGAAACCCCGTGCTCCTCTTTTCGCAGCGAAGATGAACCCCTCTTCCCCTCTCCCTACAGGATTCAGTGGGATCTGGCTTGGGAAGGGACAAATCACCAGCTCCAGGAGCCATGTGATTTAGGGACGTTCTTCATTGCCTTTGTGTTATCGGATTATGGTTTATTATTTATTATTAAGGATCATCACAGAAGAAACGGCCACAAAAATCTGACACGAGGCTAAAAGCTAGCATTCAGAATCACATTTTTTAAGCCAATTCTTATTTTTTTAAGAGTTAAAAGCACGAGCTCATGATTTCAGCCTCCGTAGGTTGGCGGTGCTGGGCTAGTTATCCTAATGAGCTCAAGCACACGCCTGTCTAATCAGCAACAGGAGCCCTGGGATCCATCTTCTCCCTAATAGGATGTGACTGAAAGGATGCTCTCGGTCGAGAAGATGTTGTCCCCCTCGCAGAAGGACTCACGCCCCGGATTACAGATGCACAACAACACCCACCCCCACCCCCCCGTCACGTTTTCGCGTGTGCTTGCTGGGGGCTCGGGGAAAATTTCCGCCGCTTCTTTCGCCCGCTGGGATGGTTTTGCGGCTGGGAGAGGGGAGGGAAATGGAGCCAAGCTCTCTCCACCGACGGAGGCGAGGTGTGAAATTTCTCATGGGCAAACAAGTAAGAGCTGCGGGGTGCCCAGAAGAAGGGGTCAGAAAAGATGGGGGGGGGGGGGGGGAGGGAGCGGAGGAGGAGAGAAAGCAGCAGCCAGAGAGAAACAAAAATCCCCAAAGCAGCAACGTGGTTTGAAGAGTGGGGTGTTTTCTATGAGGGGATTGTAAAATGCGCTCTCCCTTTCCCCTTTGCAGGGGGGAATAAGGGCCCCCCCTCTATCTGATAGTCATTAGCATCAATTAGCCCCGTTTGAAGTAGGCAACATCTTTGTCTCTTTGCAAAAAAAAGAAATAAAAAAACCTTTCAGGGAGCCCAATAATAACATCTGGAGCAAGGAGAGGCTGAACTCAAGTTCCCCACTTTCATCTCTTGTCGAGGTACTTGGAATGTTAATGCAGCCTCATTCTTTAATGGAGTTATCAGGAAATGCTTTTCACCTCCTTCCCTTTGCTCAGGGGGGATGTTTACAAAGGGCTGGGGGCTTTTTTCGTTGTTGTTTTGTTGTTGGGATTATTTTTTTTCACCCCCGCCCCCCCCATCCCTCTTTATTTTCTACGCTCTTGAAAAACAAAACTGGAATAAAATAAAATTTTAAAAAAACCCACAAAACCCCACCACCAAAGAAAAAAAAAAAAAAAGGAGGATCAGGCTCCATCCTTTCATCTCCCCTGCCCGGCTCCTGCAAAAGCCGCCTTTGCTGGGAGCAGATGGGGCCGGTGGGCAGGGGGAGGTGGGGGGTTTCCCCGGGCCCCCAGCCTGGCTGCTGGGTGCTACATTTCCCAAGTCATTACCAGCGAGTGAAAATTTCCAGCTTTCGAACCGAAATGCATTAGCTGAGCACACAGTACTAATGGGAACCGGGACGCGTCATTAGGCAGCGAATTCGGCCAAGCGGGAGAAGCCGAAGGGAAAGGTCAGACGGTGCTTTTGCCCGCTGTCCGTCCCTCCGGCTCGCTGTCCGTCCGTCCAGCCAGCCGTCCCGCCAAGCAGCACCTCCCCACAACCCCTTGTTCTGCCAACAGCTCGCTCATCCCAACAGTCACCACGGAAAACCGCTCCTTCCATAACCGGAGCATCTCCGACGTCTCTGTCCAGGGGAATTACAGTGGCAGTCACGACTTGTTCTACAGAGGACAATTAATTAAGAGTTTTAATAAAACAAATCAAACGCTTGTCTAACGACGCCCATATTTTAACCCACACAACTTCTGTGCAAGCAAAGCCAGAAGCTGTGAATCTCTATGGATTTTTTTTTTTTTTCCTCAGGTGCAGCTTTTTTGCAGGGTGGGGGGGAAGAGGCTTCGGCACTTGCCCAGCTTTGAACGTGTGATTTCAATTAAGCCCATAGTGACACGGCGGCAGGATCGGGGCTGGCTGTTTGGATAAGGAGCAATAAAGCAGCAGCTGTATTTATTCACTTATTTTGAAGCTTCTGTGGAAGACAGGATGCTAAACGGCAGGGAAAAAAAGAGGGGTTTAAAGGCAAACTTGAGGGACTCTTTTGTCTCCTGCGGGCATCCTCTTCCCTGAGGTTCCCGCAAGCCATCACCAGGGTGCTTCCTCGCGAGCGGGATAATCCTGCCCGTGCATTCCCGTAATTTCCATTTGCTTTGAAATGCTCAAAAATATTGAGACGCTCATTAATAATGAGGTCTATGGCGACAGCTTGGGCAGTGAAAAGAAACTTTAAACAGCACGAATCCCTGATTTAAGGGCAGGATTTGCTGGGTACGGCAGCCAGCCTGCGCACGTAGAGACATTTAACGCCGGGTTATTAAGCCACGGGGGATTTTTGCTCCGTGTTTATTAACCCGGCGACTCCGCTCTGGGGATTCCTCTGTGTTTGCACGCACCGGAGTGAATTTTCAGCACAACTTCGGTGCTGGCGGAGATTTGAGCGGGAACGGTTGCATGTGCGCAGGGCTGCGCATCCCCGGCGCTGCGGGCGCCTGGGTGAGGTGGCTGTGCCACCCGCAGCTCTCCATCGGACCACGCGTCTGCGCATGGCTCCGGGGGTATCACACGGGGACGGCACCCAAACCAGATGAACAGTCAAATTTCCACAGCACACCCGTCTTTTAGCCTGTGCGAGGTCCTGATGTGCTTTTCCCATATCCCAGATATACGTACACCCCTGGAGACACTTGGCAGGTCCACACAGCCACGTTCCCCTTGGCACAGCAGCAGGACGGGCTCGCACGGCCGGTCCCGGGGTACGTCTGTGCCTGTGGGCAGCGGGCAGGGGTGGGCTGGCCTGAGGAGTGTGGCCAGGAGGATGGTGAGGGTGCCCCTGTGAGGCCTTGGGGGAAGGTGTGGGCAGGGGAGGTTTGGGTGTCAGTGGGGTCAGGATTGGGAGCTGTAGGTGTCCATGGGGGAAGGTGAGGGTGCCAGAGAAGTGTAGTTGGCCATGAAGAAGGGAGGAGGTGTGTGTTGCAGAAGGAGCAAGTATCCACATGGGTGTCTGTCTGGAGCAGGCATTGGTGTGGGTGTCCATGGAGTAGGAGGAGGTGTCCACGGGGAAGGAGCAGGTGTCAGTGAGGGGGTCTGTGAGGAAGGAACTGGTGTCAGTGTGGGTGTCCATGGAGCTGGAGTGGGTGTTGGTGTGGGTGTCCGTGGGGAAGGAACAGGTGTTGGTGTGGGTGTCCATGGAGCTGGAGTGGGTGTTGGTGTGGGTGTCTGTGGGGAAGGAGCGGGTGTTGGTGTGGGTGTCCATGGAGCTGGAGTGGGTGTGTGGGTGTCCGTGGGGAAGGAGCGCAGGTGCCTGTGAGGGAAGACAGGAGTGTCCAGGTGGGTATCAGTGGAGCTGCCAGCAGGGAAGGAGGGGTGTCTGCGGGGACGCTGGTGCGGAAGGAGGGGTGTCGGTGGGGAAGACGGGGTATCGGTGGCGAAGAATGGGTATCGGTGGGGAAGAACGGGTGTCGATGGGGAAGAAGGGGTGTCGGTGGGGAAGACGGGGTGTCGGTGGGGAAGAAGGGGTGTCGGTGGGGATGCCGCCGCAGGCCAGCGGCGGTGGGGGCAGCTCCCGCCGCCGCCGCTTTGCATAGGAGCGCGGCCCATCCCAGCCCACCGCGCCCTCCATATAAGCCGGCGGGGGCCGGCGGTCGCCACACCGGCCCGGCTATGCTGCGCAGCCCTCCGCGCCCCCGGCCCGGCCCGCCGAGCCCCAAGACCCCCTTCCACATCGAAGCTCTCCTCGCTCGGGACCCGCCGCGCCGGGGTCCCACCGCTCCCGCCACCGCCCCCGTCCCGCCGCCCCCCCTCACCCCGCGCTGGCCCGCGGCGGGCCCGGGCCTGGCGGGCCCCGGAGCGGGGCTGGGGCCGCTGCCGGGCGGCGGGGGCTGGGGCTGGGGCTGGGGCTGGGGCTGGGCCGCGGCCGGGCGGGGCGGTGCAGGTGAGCGGGGTCACGGGTGGGTGCGTGGGTGCGACCGGGGGCTCTTCTGGACGGAGCGGGAGAGCAGCCGGGGGGGTGCGGGGAGCCTCCAGCCGGGCGCGCTGGGAAATAAGGGGGTTTGGGTCACCGAAAATGGCTTTTTTTTTTTTTTTTTTTTTTTTTTTTTTTTTTTTTCCGCCCCCTCCTACAGCCGCAGTTTCAATTCCTGCTGCCTCTCGACCAGCGCCAAGGGGAAGAGTTGGGTTGGGGCTGTGGGAAAGGAAGGAGGGAGAGGGAAAAGTTTCCTAATATGTTTTTTTTTTGGTAGTGATCGATAATTAATATTAGCCATTTACCCCCGGCATTAAATGACTGAGATGACAGGATTTACATCCTTCAGGCTTGACTTCAGTAGAAGGTTTCAGGTTAGGGACAGTCCCCCCCCATGTCCACGTGTGTCCCCAACCTGTATTTTAAGGGTGGCTTTGCATACACTGGCAATTACTTCTCCTTTTTTCATGTCCCAGAAAGGCACCGCAATGCCTCTGTTTTCATCACGCCTCCAAAAACCTGCTGTAATTTCCCAAAGCCTCATCCTCAAAAGTCATTGCTCCACCATGCCAGTACCCCTCTGCTCCCAGAGGGGAGCCCACCTCCCAGAAAGAGGTTCCCCTCTTCTCCCAAAGCTGCCCTCGTCCGTCTGCGGTTTTGCTCTCCCTGGGACCACTCTCAGAAACGGCCACGCTGAGTCTTTCACAACACCCGGCCCCAAAAACTGTTCGTATTTTTAGTGCAAAAAGCACCTAAGGAAAAAAGGGGTTTGTTGTTGATCCGTAGGTAAAATTTATACAGTGGTGTTGGATGATACTGGCTAATCCATCAGGCTGGCTGTATTTTCCCTGAGGGGTTCTGTAACTCTTTATAAGCAAAATGACTCATTTGTTTTAACAAAGTACCTCTATTAAGAAGATTTTTCCTGAAATTAAGTATCATTCAGAGCCTGATCTCGTTGTTGCCCAGGCAAAACCTGCAGCCAAGCACATATTTTATTTCAATAAGGAACTCTTGATTCGATCCCTATGGCTACAATATTCAGATACTAAAGGTTTGCTGCTCTTGGTCTCTACCTACTTAGCATAACTATTTATTATTTCTTTTACGAGACAGCATCTGCGTAGTTGTGTGTTAATCTATGTATTACATCAAATATAAAGGTATGAAAATATGGTTAAACAATTTGCAAAGCTGTTTCCACAAAGTATTTCATGTTTGAAATTACACTTGCCATTATCCCAGTATTAAAATAGGAAAAAAAAGTGACAGGTGAAATTATTTCAGTGATGAAAATCGCTTTAAGAGCAATTACAGCTGTTAAGCTGTCAGGTCTCCATCCCACAACTCCTTAAACACGCGCAGAACCTGCACCCAGTTAATGAGACGAAGTAGGTCAAGGTGCCCCTTTGTGCCTGGAGAACGTGACAACATCAGTCGCTGGAGGAGAGAGAAGCAGCGGGTGGGAACTGGCATCGTTACGCCCAGTATTTCTGTAAAAGTTCAAGAAACTTGGCTCGCCACGATGTGCCGCCACAGTCCGGCGTCCCTGGTGGCTGCTCTTGCTGTGCCCTGGTGACACTGTGCAATGGCTCTGGCCACGGGGGGACCTCTGTGGGCTGCGGAGTCCAACCTCTGCTCAAAGCAGAGCGGATCTCAGCCTGGTCGTCCTGCCCCAAGGTGGAGATCTCGGAACAGCAGCAGTGGGGAGCAGAAACGTCCCGCTGGCTGTCCTGGTGGGATCTCTTTCTTGAAGTTAAGTGTGTGCTTGGGTGTTGGCAGGACAGAAGCTGTGGTACCCTCAGACATATCTTAGTGCTGGCCTTAGCTGGTTCCTAATACCTTCACGCCTGGAGGTGGCACCCAGCAGGTCCCACTGCCTGGAGTCTCTTTGGGGCTCCAAACAGGAGCGGAGTCCCCAGTCCAGCAGCTTTTGAGTGGGAGGGGCTCCACTGTCCCTCCAGCGCGTCACACTCGGGTGTGCAAAGCCTACGCTCACGTTTCTGTGCACGCCGTGGCTCCAGAACTGGTGTCACGGGTTGCTTTGGTGGCTGCAGCTCTCTTTCCACAGCCCTTGGCTGCGCTCTCTCCACCCTGCCGTGAGATCTGGCTCCTGTGAAGGTCCTTCAGGAGGACAGAGCTGGCTGGGATGAGCCCTGTGGCTCCTGTGGGATGGTCACCGGTGGCAGTCACACGCTGCTTTTGAACATCATGATGTGTGTGAATCGGAATCTGCGCTGGCAGGATGAGGGCTTGGGAACCAGAGACAGCACTGCCGGCTGGTCCTGCGGCAGGACCAAGGCTGGTCCTTGTGTTGTATGTTAATTAGGTAATGACGGTTATCATCAGGCCCCAGCTAGGTGGGAGGCTGAGACCAGATCCACTTGTTCATCCCGCTAATGCCTCTGCACACGAGGAACTTTATGGATCAGTTGAACCTACTGAGGCCAAAGGACTAAGGTCCAGAATGAGGACCTGCCCGAGGGCTGGTGACTCTTGTCTTCATCAGGCCAGTCTGCCAGTTTGGTGTCTTCTCCTGGACACGGGCTGACTACGGGTGCCAAGGGAGGGGTAAAAGCAGGGGCCAGCATGGGGTAAACTCCCCCAACGTTTGGACTTTTGTGGTTAGGGACTTCTTGAGATGGAGGTGGGACCTTTGTGTTCATCAGCTCTCGATGGACTTTATTATTCTGTAGAGCTGGAGGTCAAACCCCGCTCACCTCCTGAAGTGCTGACTTCGTTGGGCCTGGCTGCACGTCCAGGACTCTCCTAGGTTGTACCTACAGGTAGAATCACAGAATAGGTCGGAAGGGACCTTGAAAGATCATCTGGTCCAACTGTTTGTGGGAAAGGGAGCCTAGATGAGATGATCTAGGTAGGGACATCCCTGCTTTTCTTTTTGGTGCTACTTTCTCCCAGCCCTCTTTAGCACAGGGAGCAGCTGCATTTGCATTTCAGCCACAGCTGAAGCAAGCTGGGTTTGCCACATCGACAGGGCTGGAGGGATGGCCTCAAACACGCGGACCCCTTCAGTGGCTGCTTCTTCCTTGCAGATCTGGAGTTGTCTCACTGTGTAGGGCCCAACTCGCTGGGCCCCGCTGTGCCTTGGAGGTCTGGGGGGCCCTGCAAGATGAAGAGGGTCCGCACGGTCTTCAAACCAGAGCAGCTGGAGCGGCTGGAGCAAGAGTTCCTCAAGCAGCAGTACATGGTGGGCACGGAGCGAGTAGACCTGGCTGCAACTCTGCATCTCACAGAGACTCAGGTAAGGAACGGGGGAGCTGGGGATGGTGACATGGATCTCGGGTCTGGGTTGGGTCTGTGGCGATTCCCGTGCCGTGAAGGGCCGTGGGAGGAGGACACGATGCAGAGTGACCCGTGGGACTCCCTGCTGCAAGATGACAGTGAAACCATGTGCGTGGAGGGATGCGAGAAAGGTTTAGGGGGTTTATGAGTAAGAACATCCTTTTCTTAATCCCTGAAGCGGAACAAAAAGTGTTTAGGAGCACAAACCTGTGGGGTTGGAGCTGGGTGAGATCAATCTATCTACCTTGTTAGGATAGATGCTGGAGCTAAAGTTTTTTTTTCTGCTCTTCCCAGTAAGTTCCTGCTCCTCCCACTGCAAGCTGCTCATTTATTGTGGAAAGAAGGAGCCCTGTCATCTTCTGTAGTGGGATCCAAATTCGGCTGGGGAAAAGGGAGAACACAGCAAGGGTGGTTCTGTGGTGGACAGGGAGGGTGTGACCATCAGAGGGAGCAGGGGGTAGGTGAGTGTCTCATCGTGCCCTCTGTCAGCCGTAGTCCTGGGGATGGGTTCAGTGGCTTGTGGGAGCTGGGGGAGCCACCTCCTTCACTCCCCTGGCCAGAGCCTCCTCTGTGCCTCTGCCTCCCCCTCTCCCCTGGTCCTTTCTTCCAGCACCACTCTGCCCACCATAGCATCACCTCCTCCTGCTCGCGTGCACTGTCCCCTGAACAGAGAAGGGGCATGTCCCCCTCTTTCAGGAGCTCTCCCTGTTGGGGACATCGGCCTCGGAAGCACGTGGCAGCGGCCACCATGAGAAAGGGGCTCCTGGAGACCTTGGATTAAGCCGTTGTACTGTTTTCCTGCTAGGTGAAGGTCTGGTTCCAGAACCGGAGGATCAAATGGAGGAAGCAGAGCATGGAGCAGAAGGCAGCGAAGCTGTCACAGTTTGGGGTGATACAGCCCGCCCCCGCGGACTCGACGGACATCAAGGACCACGAGGAGGACGCTGTGGACGTTGAGCTTTGAACAGCTGATGAGATTCAGCCGCCACCGTTGCTTTTTGAGCCGTGTCTGCTTGCTGGAGAGGCTGGGGATGCAGGCACGTCTGTGCCGCTTTGGTCCAAGCGAGACATTACGCTCTCGATCTGAGAGCTGGAGCTACAGGACAAACTGCAGCTGCCTGGGAGGGATCCCCCAAATATTGTTTGGCTGCTGTTTGGCAGCCATGTGCCGTAATTCTTGGGGCTTCATCACCAGGCCGGTTGTACTTGATGGTGCCATAGCTGTGGCAAGGCCTGTGATCTCCCGTTTGCTCTTGAAGCACCGGGGCACACCGCCAGCTTCCTGCAGAGAGGCTGGGGTGACAACCGGGCGGTGTGTCTGACTGCTGCGAGCATCAGGGTGTTATTTGAACGCGGGGTCACTTGTGGCTGTCTGCCCCTAGGAGGGAGACCTGTGCTGCGAGGACAGTCCACCCCAATTGTTTTTCCTGGTTAACTTGACTCCCACGTTTGCTCAGATCCCAACAACAACAACAAAGTGAAATTGGAAAGCCCTTTGCTCCCACCAGCAATCGTTATTACTCTTGCAATAAGACGAACAGGGTCTGATCCTGCCCGCGGCACACAAGTGCCTCCTCTTGTCCTGTGCCTTGGTGTATTTGTGCCTTTGCTTTGGCTTCCCAAACCCAGAGGGTCTCTCTGTCTTCTGGCGTTGCCCTGCTTCGCCAGTTCCCCGCTGCAGCAGGGAACGAGGCGCTCGGGCTGACCGAGGTGCCGAGGATATGGGGGCTGTTATAAACAGGCAGCTTTCCAACACCTCTGGGGCTTCAGACGACCCCCTGCCCCTCATCCAGATGTGCCGATTCTGGCCCAGATGGCAGTCGCTCTGGTCTCTCCTCATTATACACGGGGAAACGGCACCTGGAGTGTTGGGCGAGCACATCTGTAACCACCCGATGCAGTCGGCAGTTGTTTTTTGGTGGGTGGGAGGGCTTGGAGGGGTCAGGACTAAGCCCCCGTCCCTCCCCGTCTGTGTGTTAGCAGCCAAGCGCTCCTAGGCCAGGCTGTCAGCGCTCAGGCTGTCACCTCGCCTTCCTAGGGCCGCCCAGGGCACCACGTCCCGTCAGCTCAGGATAATTTATTGCATCGCTTTCTATCATTTTAGTCTTATATTGTTATTTATAGAAATAACTTTTTTTTTTTTTTTTCCCTTAAGTGTCACTTATTTATTTGCTTTGCCTCTTAATAAAAATCTAGTGTATTTTAAAAAGAGACGGGACTGGGTGGGGAGGCAGGGTTGTGCAGCTCCTTGGTTTCTGAGCAGGCACTGATGCCTCAAGGGCTTCTTGCCCCACAGCTGCCAGGGATGGGTTACCATCCTTTTTGCTGTGTACAGTTTTATCTGTGTTTCTGAGGAAATGGAGTAAAAAAAAAAAAAAAAAGAGAAAACAAAAGAAATGCACCTTTTCTTCCTCCTAATAAGACCCAAGTTGTCAAAAAGTAACATCTGCTTTCCAACAAAAGTCACAAAAGGGGTGATTTCCTCTTGAAAGGGTGATTTCTTCTTGCACGTTTTCATTCCTGATGTGCCAATACAAATATTAAAGGAGGGTTGTTTTTTTTTTCCCCACACTTGTGTGTTTGCTGGTAAACCTCTGTTCTCAAGCTTGAGCATTTGGAATGGAGCAAGAACAGCTTTTAAACAGATCAGCTGAAAACCTGCAAGTGTCAAACAGAAGGAAACCACATTTCCAACTACTCTCTTTTTAATTTTCTGTTGAAATTATTAACCAAAAAAACCTCCCCCCGATGTATTTTCATCCAAGTTTGAGGTTTTTTTTTCTAAATAAATTGTTTTGGACAAAATAAATGCTGAAGAAAGTTTTTTTTGTTTTTTTTTTAAATTTGTTGATGACCCCATATCAGGTGAAAGTAGAGAACATCAGCTGTTATCTCTGGGCCAGCTCCTGCGGAGATAGAACTACATTCATAGTAAGAAATGTAATGTCTGATTAGCGTGGGGTGCTTGGGTTCGGGCTGCTGCTCCCGGACAACAAGGACCTCCATCTGCAGGTGGACGCGGCCAACCCTCTTGTGCAGCCCCTGCCCTGCCAGGCTGGCTCTTCAGCAAAGGGAAGCCCAGGAGAAGGTTCCCCCTGTGCTCTGCAACCCCAGAAGCAGAAGCAACCCCGGCCCAGCTTCACAAATCCATGTTGGAAGCACCAGGGCTGGTTCGGGGAGGTGAAGGATGCTTCGAAGCGTTGCTCGCTGGACCACGACTCGAGCTGATGCTCCGTGTGTGAAACGCCCTGCCGCTTGGCACCGAAACCTTGGAAAAACAGGACACCTAACGCTATTATTACAATAACGGCTAGTTTTCCTACTGTTAGTTTGACGATGGAATTGAAATTGGAGTCATGCGGTAGCGTTGCTCCACCTGCATCTGGGTCCTTGTAACGCCCTGTGATGGGCATTGCGTGGCGGAGCAGTGCCCTGCACAGCCCGCTGCTGGGTTCACGGGGGCCAGACCCCAAAATACAGACGGGGACAGTGTCCCAGGCAGTTTGTCCGTCCCTTGTCACCGGCCGGGTGGCCAAGGGGGTGCCCCCGCTCCGCGGCCATGCTCCCGGCATGGGCGGCTGGCCGGGGCATGGAGGCGGCCGCTTCCAGCCGGCCGCGCACTGCAGCGTTACCGCCCGATGGCGTGTCCCCGCCGCGAGCCGACAGTGACATCTAGTGACTCCAAAACGCCCCAAAACGCCCCGAATATGAAATTCCCAAAGCCGCTGCAGCCGCCTGGTTGATGAAGAGCGGGACTGAGCGCTAGCGAGCGCTGGCAGTGCCGGCGTGCATTAGTAAATACAACTAAACCCGCGTTTTCGTGGATTTTAGGCGCTAGCGGGAAATGGCGAGGGCGCAGGAGCCACATTAGTGTGTTTTGAAGGTTTTCTGAAGCAAAGTCGGGCCAGTTTTGGGTGCGCAGGGTCAGCTGGCGATGCCTCTTCGCCCTGTGAGGGGGTACCTTGTGTGCCCGCCTGACAGAGATATGAAGGCTATTTCTCCCCCGCCTGTACGCTGAAATAATAATTAATAGGGGAGAGGTAGCAAAACTCCTCTCTGGTTTTTGGGCGGCCGTGGAAGCGCCGCAGCTCCGTTTCGGGGCTTTTTCGCGGTGTTTTGAGAGGGTGGCGGTGGGCTGAAGGGAGGGCTAAGATGGCCGCCGGCCCCCCGCCCGCCCTGGGGCTGAGGGGGGTGATGGCGGGCGCGGACCCCCAAGGCGGGGGGGGGGGAGGGCAGCCATCTTCCTGCGGGGCGGCGGGTGAGGGAAGCGGAGGAGGAGGAGGAGGAGGAGGAGGAAGAGGAGGAAGAGGAAGAGGCGCTGCCCGCCCCCGGCGGGTCAGAGCGGGGAAGTCGCCGCCCGAAGATGGCCGCCGCGGCGGGGGACGTGTGCGGCGCCGTGGTGGGGGGCCGCGCCGGGGCCGGGGCTGCGGCGGAGGCGCGGTTCATCAGCAGCGCTAAGGTGAGCCCGGCCGCGGGGGTCCCTCCCTTCCCTCACGTTGCGGCAGAGCCAGGGTTTTGGGTTTTTTTTTGGGGGAAAAGGGGTAAAAACCCCGCAGCATTCCCTCAGGCAGGGCGGGGGGGGGGGGGGGGGGGAGTGAGTAGCCTCAGCCCACGGGTGGGTTTCGGCTTCGGGTGTGTCCCCCTGACCCACGGCTCTCCCTCGGCAGGGGAAAGGCTTGTTCGCCACCAAGAACATCCGCAAAGGGGAGACTGTCTTCGTGGAGAGGCCGGTGGTGTCGTCCCAGTTCCTCTGGAACGCCCTGTACAACTACCGAGGTGAGGGGCTGGCGGTGGTGGCACGTCCCCGTCACCTGCCCTGGTGAGGTGACAGCGGGGTCCCCTAAGGAGCTGCCCGGTTTTTGAGGAAAGGGTTTGGGTTCGTCTTCGCACCGCCAGGAAGGTGGCCCCGCTGCTATTTCGGCCGCTGCGCTTGAACTGTTGACGAGTTGGGGTCCTTTGAGGGATGGTGACTTCCATCAGCCCTGGAGGAAAGCGCTACGTGCCACCATCGGGCACCATCAGTGTGGGAACCCCATTTTTTTAGCGGTGTGGGTGCCAATCCCACTCACACCACCACAGCGTACAGCCCACAAAGGTGCCGATGTTCTCCAGAGGTGCCAGAACAAAACACGAGGGTTCTACGAGCTGGATTTTAAACTTGTTTTGTCCTACCTAGACCTTGCTGTCTGCTGAGCTCAGTGACATGGGGACGCTTGC
Source organism: Leptosomus discolor (assembly GCF_034619465.1). Taxonomy (NCBI): domain Eukaryota; kingdom Metazoa; phylum Chordata; class Aves; order Leptosomiformes; family Leptosomidae; genus Leptosomus; species Leptosomus discolor. Next base: position 81,855,015 of record NC_141394.1, on the reverse strand, counting down.
CATCATACAGCCCTTAAACACTTCCAGGCGTTATGGGGCTGGGGGTAGGGGGTTAACTTGCAGCAAAAACGGTCTTTCCTATGGAGGGAGCGGTAAGAGGTTGGTGCTTCCAGCTCAGAGGTGGTGTTGATAGCTGTCATGCTGTCTTGCCCTGGGCCCTGGCCCCTTTTCTCACTGTGGCGTCCGTCTGTCTTGTCTCCCCACAGCCTGCGATCACTGCCTGCGGGCTTTGGAGACGGCGGAGGAAAATGCCCAGCGGCTGCTGGGGAAGAGCTCGCTGGTGCTGCCTCACCCGGAGCAGTGCAGCATCCGGAAAGACCTGCACCAGCAGTGTCCCCGGTGCCAGGTATGGAGCTGCTGGGAGGGCCCGTGGTCTTGTTGGGGTCACCGACTCCTTTGCAGCATCGAGCCGGCCACGTGCGCTGCCCTGAGATGGGTGTCCGCCTTTCCCTTCTGCATCGTGATGGCTAAAGAGCTGGGGCTCAGGTGGGCAGGGAGGGGGCACAGCTGGGCTCGGACCCCCCGTTTCCTGCTGCTGTAGCCAACGCCGGGCGCTGTGCCCCTCGCTCTAGGTGACGTACTGCAGCGCTGAATGCAGGCAGGCCGCTTTGGAGCAGTACCACCAGGTCCTCTGCCTTGGCCCATCCCGTGACGACCCCACGCACCCCCTCAACAAGCTGCAGGAGGCATGGAGGTAGGGGACCGACCTGCCTGTTGCTCTACAGGCAGAGGAGGTGGCTCTCCTGGGCTGGGTGATGCTGCCTGGGACCAGGGCGGAGGACCATCCTTGCTTTGCATCCCTGCATGGGGGTGGCTGGAGGGTGGTGGTGGCCGTGGGACGCTGCCCAGCTCTACCTGCTGGTGGTGCAGCCGGTGAATTCGTGTCGGCAGCGCAAGGGTTTGGACCCACGGCTGAGCGGTTCCCATTTTTCTCCCTATAAAGAGCTACAAAGCACTGAGCTGCGCATCCCTCACTCCTGCCGGTGCTCCTGCAGATCTCCAGCCTCTGGGAGATCCTCCTCGCAGCACCCTTGCGGGTGCATAAATCGCTGTCCCTGCTTGCAGATGACAAAATGGGGGAGAAGCGACATCCCTGACCCAAAGCTCATCACAGACCCCAGCTCTTGCTGCAGTCCTGGGCTTTGTAGGGGACCCAGGTTCTACTTTAGAAGGATGGTCAGGGATTATTTGTGTGCTTAGAGCAGGCAGGTGGGCGCAGACTTTGTGCCCCGAGCGGCACTGGATCCCCATGCAGCGGTGCTGCACCGGCCTCTTTGGTGTGACGGATGAGTGCTGCCCTGATGGCGTGGATGGCAGCTGCCTCTGCCTCCCTCCAGCTTTTTATTTCCATACCAGCACTGATCTGCTCATCTCTTTTCTCCATTCTTATCCCCCAGAAACATGCATTATCCACCAGAGACTTCCAGCATCATGTTGATGGCCCGGATGGTCGCCACTGTCAAACAGGTACGTGGGCAGTTCGGAGCCGCAGCTCCTGGTGTGTGGTTTCTTCTTCCCGTTGTGGCTGTTATTGCCAAGGACTGACCTCTCTTCTCCGGCAACGAGTGAGATCCTGCTTGAAAAGATCTCGATGTTTAGTGGTCCCTGGACATGGAGACCACAGGCAGCAAAGGAGGTTCCTATGTCCTCAGCCAAGCAGGTCTTTTTTTCCATATGAAAATAGTTAGTCAGGACTGAACCTTTCCTTTGGCTCTATTTCTTTGGCCTGGCTTTCTCAGCCTTTATTCTGACAAGAAACTACCACCATGCAACTGCTTCTGGTGGTTCTCGATAGTGGGCTGGATAGCTCTTGAGCTCAGCAGGGCTTGTCCTCTCCTCCTTTTCTCCTGGCTGGGGAGGAAAGCCGTGTTGCTGCAATGCCTTTGCTTGATTCCTTTGTCAGGCTAAAGACAAGGAGTGGTGGATCAAGGCCTTCTCCCAGTTCTGCAGTAAGACGGCAAACGAAGAAGAGGAGGTTGTGCACAAGCTGCTGGGGGACAAATTTAAGGTAAGAGCTTGACAGCGCTTGAATGTGGTGAATCCCTGAGCCTGCGCTCTCCCTGCCTGTGTCCGTGAGCCCATGGGTGCAGAGGCCCTGTTACAGCTGGGAGGGGAGACACTGGAAATCCCAGGCTCAAAGTGGGGGCACAAAGCTCCCCCTTAGGGACTGGCTGACCAGCCAGAGAGGAGACAGATTGCTTAGAGGGCTTTGGGCTTGTGATGCTTCACTGGGACACGCTGCTCATTCCTGTGGTGGAGATGCTTCTTGCTGTGGGGTGGGCCAGGGTGATAATTAGCTGCTGAGTAGGTGGCTTTTGCTGCTAAAACGAGTGGCTTTCGCTGCTCTGAGGGCAGCAGCCTTCAGCCTTGCAGGGGAGGATGAGGAGCCTGACTCCTGAGCCTTCTGGCCTGCGCTCGGCTCGGTCGTCAGCCTGGGCCTGAGGCCCAGCGGCATCTTTCCCCACGCTGACGGTGTTGCCGTATCCCGCCAGGGCCAGCTGGAGCTGCTGCGGGTGCTCTTCACCGAAGCCCTTTACGATGAACATCTCAGCAGGGTGAGTGGAGCTGCCTCCCCAGCAGCCCAGGAGCGTGGCGGGACCCTCCGGTTGGCCAGGGCTTTCCCTGGGACTCTGCCCCATTCCTTGCTTCCTCCCGAGCTCCCTGTGGGATACGGGGCACTTGCAGAGCGGGGTGCTGCTGCAGGCTGGCGTGAGCTCAGCTGCTTTCTCATCTCCCTTCTGCAGTGGTTCACTCCAGAAGGCTTTCGATCCCTCTTTGCCCTCGTTGGGACCAATGGCCAAGGCATAGGAACAAGGTAACGGGGCTTTTCTGGGTGCTCCTTGCAGAGCAGCGGAGCTGTGGCGTGGAGGGGAAGAATGGCCTGTAAATCCATGTTGGCCTGGGTAAGGGCTGGGTTCAGACGTAAGAGAGGGGGATGGAGAGGCAGACTTCAAAGCAGCCCTTCACCTTGGCTGTGTCCGACCCTTTTGTGTCCCTCTGCCAGACCTTGGCCACCGAGTTGAACCCTTAGATCCCGCCTGCGAGGTCCCACCGTTTGGTGACAGCCCTGTGGGACTGTTAACGGTGTCCCTCTTGCTTCCTGACAGCTCTCTGAGCCAGTGGGTGCACGCTTGCGACGCGCTGGATCTGCCCATGCTGCAGCGAGAGGAGCTGGACGCCTTCATCGACCAGCTCTACAAGGACATCGAGAAAGGTGAGGCTCTGAAGCGACCGTGGGCAGCGTCAAGCGGTGCTGTTCGCAGGACCTGGCGGAGTTTCTGCTGCTGGAGACTCTTCCCAGGATTCAGGGACCAGGAGGTGTTCCTGCTGGGGGTGTGGGGAGAGCCCAGTTGCCCCTGGTCCGTGTGAGCTGTGCCTGCTGTCTTTGGCTCGCTGCGTGGATAGAGCAAGTCCAAGCTTCTGGGCAGCACGACCTGCGGCAGGTCGGGGTGGCTGGAGGGATCCTGTGCAGAAAAGTCCCATCTACACTAAACGTTCAAAGACCTGTTTGTCACTTTTTTTTGACTGGTGGAGCTGTGGGAGTACAGGGACAGACCTGGGAGCCTAGGGGTGCAAATCTTGATGTCCTCTGTCCCCTGCTGGTGGGGAGGGAAGGGTGCTTTGGAAACCACCCGGCCCCCCAAAGCAACGCTGGGTGGGTGCTGATGGGCATCCCTTGGTGCTCGTGTGGAGGAGCCAGAACAGCCCGTGCAAAGCTCTAACCCGCCCTCTCTGTGCTGCAGAGTCAGGAGAGTTCCTCAACTGCGAGGGATCGGGTCTCTACGTGCTCCAGAGCTGCTGTAAGTAACACAAGGACTGGGAGGAAAACTGGTAGTGAGGACGGGGATGTCCCGGGTCAGACTGACTCACCTCTTCCTAAAAGCTGAATGAGAGAGAGAGAGAGAGAGGGGGGTTTACTCTTCCCATCTGTGGGTGGGGTGCTGCCCTGGAACCTGCCTGCTCTCTCGGAGTCTCCTGGCATCTCACCTGGTGGTGGAATGGTCAGTCCTGGCTTGAGCGGACTCGGGTACGATCCAGGCTCTGGAAGCCACGTACGCAGTTAGCAAAGAGACTGTCTCCAACCTCGTCTGAGCAAAATGGAGCTGAACAAATCGTTCAGGGAGGGAGCCCTTCTCGGCTGGCCTGTGGGGACATCCCAGCACCCAGAGCTGTCATCTTTCACTCCGAAGCGTTAACAGCAGAGCAGGGACGAGCAGGGCCTGGGGACAGGCTGCTGGGAGAGCTGGGAAGTGCAGCCCTGGGTGTCCTACATCCCTGGGCATCCTTCCTTCAGCACCTGGAGGCAGAGACGGTGCTGTGCATCCCTGGGGTTGATCCAGGACAGCTTGCTCGCTCTCTCGAGTGCTTTTTGTGGGTCTGACACAGAACCCTGGCCCTTCACCTTGGCTCCGCTGGTCCCCCTTGTCCCCAGGTGCGAGTGGAGAGTGTCATGCTGGTGGCCCTGAGGTAGATGGGGTGGCTGCAGCGTTGTGGTGCCTTATCCTTAGCCAGGCCATGGCCCTCCCAGTTGGAGGCGCCGGCTCCCGCACGCCCGGGCCGCACAGAAGGGCAGGCACGAGCCGCGCGGGTGGTGTGGTGTCTCCTACCCTGCCTCTGCCTTCCTCTTCCTCCGGAGACGCCCTGACAGCTTCATCCCTGCAGGTAACCACAGCTGCATCCCCAATGCCGAGACGTCCTTCCCGGAAAACAACTTCCTCCTGCATCTGACGGCGCTGGAGGACATCGAAGCGGGAGAGGTGAGACGGCGGCGCCTCAATGAACCGGAGGTGGCATCACACCTTGGCAGAGGGTCCCTGCGTCCCCTGCATCCCCCACGGACCCCAGCCCCGTACCTCATGTCTTCTATGGTGTCCCGGCAGAGGAATTCACGCCTCATCCCATGGAAGGGCTGCCAGACCCCGTGTTTCTGCCTCATTCTCGGAGGGACTGGTACAAATGGGGCTGCTTTGGGTTCGTGGGGAGCGATTCTCAGCCCAACCCGTTTCTCTTTGCTCGCAGGAGATCTGCATCAGTTACCTAGACTGCTGTCAGAGGGAGCGGAGCAGACACAGCCGCCACAAGATACTCAGGTAGGGGCTGCTTGGAGGAACCTGGGGTGGGGACACCCCTTTGCACCCCCAACCAGGCCGTCTGGGCTGCATCCCTGCCTCGGGGCCCTGCTGCTGTGCCCGTGGCAGGGTGCTCGTGCAGCACGCGGTGCTTTTGGGCTTCATCCGTGGAGGACTCATCTCTGAGGGAGGCTGGAGCTCCCTGCTCCCCCTTCTCGTGAGCGGGAGCCCCAAGGACCGAGGATTTGGTGCCCCCCTTCTCTTGCACCACTCTGCAGCTGGGTCCTGCAAACCCTTGCTGTCCCCACCCGCCTTCCTTTTCCTTCTCCGCCCTTCGAGCGGAGGGATTCCTGCTCATGGTCACCATCCCCATGTCCCATCGCCCCTGCAGGGTGAGAAATCCCCCTCTCCACGCCGACTGCCTCCACCCCACCCAAGCCCAGCATGATCAAACCCACCAAATCCTCCAGGTTGAACATATTTAGCCCCTTCCTGGCTGCTCTGTCCCCGACCCCCTGCCCAGCAGCAGCGTTGGGGTTGTGCCTACCTCCACGCCATTCTTCCTTCCCTTCTTCCAGGGAGAACTACTTGTTTACCTGCTCGTGTCCCAAGTGCCTAGCGCAAGCCGACGACGCCGACGTGACGTCGGATGAAGAGGAGGAGGGTGAAGGGGAGACGGATGATGCTGAGCTGGAGGATGAGATGACTGACGTTTGATCCTGGCCCTGGGCAAGAGGAGAGGGAAGGGACAGGGCAAGGGGGGGTCCTCCGAGAGGCAGCAGCTTTAATCTTAGAAACAGGGTTGTGTCGTGGGGTCGGGTGGGAGGCCACGTGCCGGCGGTGGGTGCGGAGTCGGGCAGCGGGGGAGCCGGAGGCAGGCCCTGCTCCCGCCTGCCCTTGTTGTGCGTGCGTGTGCGTGCGTGTGTCAGGCTGTCCCCGTCCTCCCTGAGAGGACAGGCTGTGAGGCGGCGCCCCGGTCCCCGGAGGGGCTGGGTGGGGTTTGCAAGGGCAGGCTGGAGGAGAGCGGGGTCCAGCCAGCCCCTGGGCCATCACGATGGTCACCTCGTGGCCACCTGCGAGGCTGCTCCGCCGTGTCTGTGCCGGCCGTGGAGGCGGAGGAGCGTGGCCTTTCCCACCCCGCGGGGCCGAGGGGAGCGTGTGTGCGTGCGTGCGTACGTGTTTGTGCACGGGGGGTACTATTTAATGTCTATATTAGCACTATCTACACATTAAGGCGCTGGGGTCCTTATATATACTCCATTCCATGCCTTGGCTCGGCGAGCACAAGGGGCAAACTGATTTTGGAGGTGGGACAGAGACACCTTATGGGTGGCTCAGATGCCCGAGTCCCGTGGGAAGAGTGGGGCTGACCTTGGCAGACGCCTCCCTCCCCCCTCGGCCCCATCCTTGACACGATGCAAAGCCCCGTGCAGCCATGGCCGGGCTGTTTGGGGAGGGAGGGGGGGGAACAGCCAGGCTGCTGCTAGCCCGGAGCCAACACAGGTGGTGTGTGAGTCACCGTCCAGAACCCAAAAGGTGTTTTGGGTTTTGCAGAGGGTCATCCCACCGGGTCACCCAGCTGCTTTGGGAGCTGCCGTGGGCTTCCCCGCACCGAGTAGGGGGCGGGGGTGTCCCCCTCTGTGGACCATGTGGCTGGAGGGAGCAACCAGCTCCAGGCAACAATTGGGCAGCGGGGGGGGGGATGCCCCCGGCGTATTCCCCCCCCCCCCCCTTCGTTTTTGGGGAGCTGTTTTCCTCCTGCTGCTCCCTTTGAGCCCGTGGCAGCTGGATGGCGGGACCGAGGGCGATGCTGTAGCTGGGCACCTCTGACACTCCCGTCACCGCCAGCCCTGCCCCCTGCTGCTCGTCCCCAGCCGTCCCGGGGCCGCGTCCCCTTCAGTGTTCGTAATAAACCGAGACTGGTGAGAAGCGGGGCCGGGTCGTTTGTACTGGTAAACTGGAGGGTGGGGAGCGCAGAGATGGCCTGGATCCAGGGGCAGGTCGCGGTGGGGGGACACAGAGGTCTGGGGAGGAGGGAATAGACGCCCGCTGAGGTCTGGGCTCTGCATCTGCGACCAGCCTGCCCTTGGGGACGGGTGCCAGAGGCAACGCTGGCCCGTGAGGCTGTTTCTGCCCCAGTCCGTGCCGCACCGGGGTCTGACGTGAGCCCTGCCCCGGCTGCAGGAGGCACCGGGGGAGGTTTACTAGGAAAAACGTTGCTGGGGATGAGATTGGTCCTTTCAGCCCCTGACTGCTGAAAAAAACCCACGAAGCTGTTCTCCAAAAGTTGTTCAGACTTCATTAGCTCAGAGAAAAATACACACGTGTTGGGCGAGCCCTGCTGGTACAGACCAAGCCTGTATCTCACTCTCCCTCCCATCCCTGTCGGACCGCATCCCCGTAACCCTGCATCCCTCCACATCAGCAGCACAAATTACCGGTGGTATCTTAAGCGGCGTTAAAAGCGTTTCTCGGGGAAGTGCCGGCCTGCTCTGCGCCGTCCCCTCCCGCCCAGGAAGTCACTACGAAGGGTGCTCGGTGCCAGGCTCGAGGTTCCCACCGCGGGCGCTGTGGTGGGATCTCTGGAGGAGATCTGCCTGTCGCTGAATCCGGCGAGGCGGGGCGGTGGGATCTCTGGAGTGCGTTCAGACCCTTTTCCTCAAACCTGGCTCCCTGGGGCAAGCTCCCCCGAGAAGTCCTCGATCCGTCGTAGCCTCCTGCTGCTACCAGAAGGTCCAGGGGGGCTGCATCATTTCGTACGTGGGGATGCTGGTGACGTTGACGGGAATGGAGATGACAGCCCAGGGGAGGCCGTGCTGCTCCAGGGAGCGTCTGATCATGTACCTGGAAGGATAAAGAGGTGACGGGCGTATGGGAGCCGCCTGAGTTCATAGAATCACGGCACGGTTTGGTGTGGAAGGGACCTTCAAGACCATCCAGTTCCACCCCCCTGCCCTGGGCAGGGACACCTCCCACCAGAGCAGGTCGCTCCCAGCCCCATCCAGCCTGGCCTTGAGCCCTGCCAGGGAGGGGGCAGCCCCAGCTGCTCTGGGCAGCCTGGGCCAGGGCCTCACCGCCCTCCCAGGGAAGAATTTCTTCCCAAGATCTCATCTCAATCTCCCCTCTTGCAGTGTGAAACCGTTACCCCTCGTCCTGTCACCACCCCCTGATCCAGAGTCCCTCCCCACCTCTCCTGCAGCCCCTGTCAGCACTGGAAGCCGCTCTAAGGTCTCCCCGGAGCCTTCTCTTCTCCAGGCTGAACACCCCCAACTCTCCCAGCCTGTCCTCACAGGGAGCTGCTCCAGCCCCTGAGCATCTTCGTGGCCTCCTCTGGACCCGCTCGAGCAGCTCCGTGTCTGTCCTGTGCTGAGGACCCCCGAGCTGGACGCAGCCCTGCAGGGGGGTCTCACCAGAGCGGAGCAGAGGGGCAGAATCCCCTCCCTCGCCCTGCTGCCCACGCTGCTCTGGATGCAGCCCAGGAGGCCGTTGGCTTTCTGGGCCGTGAGCGCCCATTGCTGGGTCGTGTCCAGCTTTTCACCCCCCAGCACCCCCAAGCCCTTCTCCCCAGGGCTGCTCTCCATCCCGTCATCCCCCGGTCTGTGCTGATACTGGGGATTGCCCCGACCCAGGGGCAGGACCTTGCACTTGCCCTTGGTGACCTTCACGAGGTCAGCCTGGTCCCACCTCTCCAGCCTGTCCCGGTCCCTCTGCATGGCCTCCCTTCCCTCCAGCGTGTCGGCTGCACCACATAGCTCGGTGTCATCAGCAAACGTGCTGAGGGTGCACTCGATGTGACTGTCCCTGTCGCCGACAGAGATGTTGAACAGCACCGGTCCCAGCACCGATCCCGTGGGAGAGCGGAGCCCGGACGTGAGCATAAACCACAAACCAGCTCAAAGAGAAACTCTGTGGATTAATTATGACCGACTCCATGAAAAATCTGGCTCACAAAGGCCAGTTGGGACATGCTGACCACTGGGACCTCCCTGTTTGGTGGGGACAAGGCTGTCATTCGGCCCTCTCCGCGAGATGTTCCCCCACGCTTGGCAAGGTGTCTCCTGACCAAGGCACCTACCCGTCCCTGCCCAGCAGGAAGAGCGCGGGGATGTCGGCTGTCCGCCTGGTGCTGTCCTGGATCATCTCGATGTAGAAGCTGTCGTTATCGTAGGCGTTGTCTGCGATGATCACCGCCCGCCCGCCGTGCTCCTGGATCACACGCGTCTTCGACAGGAACGAGCAACCCCTGGGGCAGAGAGTGACAACTTTTTGGTGGCCACTAAAGCGATCACGGAACCTGCAGGTGCCAGAGCTCGCCTGAAGATGCCCAAACCAGGGACCCTCCCCCTCGCCCCACGCCTCCCCCAAACCCTGCTCCTCTCTGAGGCTGTATTTTAGGCACAGGCTGCCCACGCTCTGCCACTTTCTCCGAAGAAAAAATAAAATAAAGTAGGTTTTTTCGAACTAAGAGACGCAAGATGTCGGTAAAAGCATCCCGACGTTTTCCTCGTATACCCGTGTGGGCTAAGTCACGGGAGGAAGCTGGAGGTGATGGTAAAATGTGGCCGTGGTCCTGTCACCCTCTGTGCCATGGGTGGCTGCCCTCCTGCCCAAGGGGTCCCCCCAAACAGCTCCCGTGACGCCAGACGTACCCCCTCTCCACCAAGGCAATCTGGTCCTGGATGAAGACGCCATTATTCAGCTCTCCGCAGGCTTCGGGGGGATCCGCCGGGACCAGGTGGATCTGGTCGTACCTTGTGTTCTCCAAGAAGGAGACAGGCAGGGGTGAGCGAGGGGGGGGGGGAGCGGGGCTTCTTCCCCTCCCCTGCCCCACCGCCACCATCCCTGGTGTCCCTTGCCCCGCTCATCCCCATGTGGGGTGTGCTTTTGGGAAGATTTAGGGCTCCCAGGTGCAGGTTGTCCCGCTCCAGCCCCTGCAGAGCCATGCCGACCTCACTCAGCAGCTTGCCTAGATCTTGCTGTCACTACGGGCAGGGGAAACTGAGGCACGGCACCATCCACCCACCCAAGTGCTCCCGGGGAACGTGTGCAGAGCCAGAAAGTGTCTTTTCCTCCGGTTCTCGATGTCCCAGGTGCTCCCCAGCAGATCTGCTCCTGCACCCCCAGCCCCCATCACTGAGGGAAAGCTCTGACTTCTGCAGAGCCCTTGGTTTATTTCTGCCGTTCCCCACGGCCGCCCGACCAGCCCTCCTGGGTCACCGCTGGGCCTCTCTCAGCCCTTGGAGGGGCACAGAGCGGGGCATGGTAACGGGTCTGCGGGGCAAGGTTTTGGTAGCGGGGGGGGTTACAGGGGTGGCTTCTGTGAGAAGCTGCTGGACGTTTCCCCTATGTCAGATACAGCCCATGCCAGCCGGCTTTAAGACGGACCCGCCGCCGGCCAAGGCCGAGCCCATCAGCGACAGCGTTTTTCGCCTCTGTGATGACTTATTTAAGAAAGGGGAAAGTTATTGTGGAGCAGGAATTGCAGCGGGAGAGAGGAGCGAGGATGTGTGAGAGAAACCTCCCGCAGACACCCAGGGCAGTGCAGAAGGAGGGGCAGGAGATGCTCCAGGCGCCGGAGCAGCGATTCCCCTGCGGCCTGTGGTGAAGACCACGGTGAGGCAGGCTGTGCCCCTGCAGCCCATGGGCGGGGGAGCAGATGACTGCCTACACCCCGTGGAGGGCCCCCACGGCGGAGTAGGTGGATGCCTGAAGGAAGCTGTGACCCCTGGCTCCTGGCAGGACCCGTGGGGAGAGAGCAGCCCCCGCTGGAGCAGGTTTGCTGCTGGTGACCCCATGGGGGGGCTCACGCTGGAGCGGTCGGTTCCTGAAGGACGGCACCCCATGGAGGAGACCCACGCTGGAGCAGTTCATGGAGAACAGAACCCGTGGGAGGACTCACGCTGGAGAAGTCACGGAGGACTTTCTCCCATGAGGGGGACCCCACATTGGAGCAGGGGAAGAGTGTGAGGAATCCTCCCCCGGAGGAGGAAGGAGCGGCAAGAACAACAGAGTGATAAACTGACCACAACCCTCATTCCCTGTGCCCCTGGGGGGAGGAGTGAGAAAAATCGGGATCAAAGTTAAGCCCGGGAAAGAAGGGAGGGGTGGGGGGAAGGTGTTTTAAGATTTGGTTTTATTTCTCATTACTTCTCGCTGAGTTAATTGGTAATAAATTACATTTTCTTGAAGTCGAGCCCGTTTTGCCCATGACAGTAAATGCTGAGTGATCTCCCTGTCCTGATCTCGACCCCACGAGCCTGTTGTTATATTTTTTTTTTCCTCTCCCCTGTCCAGTTGAGGAGGGGGAGTGACAGAGCAGCTTTGGTGGGTACCCAGCATCCAGCCAGGGTCAACCCACCACAGGCATGTGCTCCCTGAACACACGTGCGGCTAAACTCGCCCTCCAAAGGCCCGCTGAGGCTGAAGGCAGGGACTGGCGTGTGCCTCCTTCCGAAGGGCAGGAGCAATTAGCTCCATTTTTATAAAAGGCTTCAAATCCCTCCCCCAGCCCCGTAACAGAGAAATATTCGGATGGAAGGACCCAAAGTGACCAACCCAGTTGTTAACACTTACGAACACGCCACCGAAATCCTTGGCCGGAGTGGCGGTGAAGATGTAGCGGATGTCTCCAGGGCTCAGCACTTGGAAATACAAATATTCATGGATGCGTAAACCTGGATGTGCACGGAGAGAGGCGAGAGGCAGAGGAAAAAAAAAAGGGAAAATTCCTGAAAAACGGGGAAAATACTCCTGCTTCTGAATTGCACCACGCTGGGAACACACCCTTTGGCAACGCCTGCTCCTCGCTGGGTGCTGGGGCCGAGGACCCAAAATGCTGAGTTCAGCCTGGGGTGCTGCGAGGGGAGATGCACCAGCATCTGGGAGGACAGAGGAGATGGGGGAAAGGCACCGGGACTGGGGTGCGCAAGGGGAAGGGGAAAACAGCCAGATGACGGAGGGGATGGGGGTGACATGCCCCCAAACCAAGGTGCAGAGAGGAGAAACATGCTTGGATTGAGTGCCCTGAAAAGAAATGCACCTGGGATGGGGTGCTGGGTGGGGAAATGCAATGGTTTGGAGTACGTGGAGGGGAAATGCAGCCGGATTGGGGTGCTGGGTGGGGAAATACAATGGGTTTGGGGTGCGTGGAGGGGAAATGTAATGGGTTTGGGGTGCGTGGAGAGGAAATGCAGCAGGATTGGGGTGAGGGAGGGGGAAATGTAATGGGTTTGGGGTGCGTGGAGGGGAAATGCAGCCAGATTGGGATGCTGGATGGGGAAATGTAATGGGTTTGGGGTGCGTGGAGGGGAAATGCAGCAGGATTGGGGCGAGGGAGGGGGAAATGTAACGGGTTTGGGGTGCGTGGAGGGGAAATGCAGCCGGATTGGGGTGCAGGAGGGGAAATGCACCCGCATCGCAGTGCACGGAAGGGAAATGCAAAGGGGCCAGGGTGCAGCGAGGGGACACGCACCTGAATTGTGGTGCACAAGAGGGGACATGCACCCCGATTGCGGTGCAGGAGGGGAAATGCACCCAGAACGGGGTGCTGGATGGGGAAATGCACCCAGATGGGGGTGCAGGAGGAGGGGAAATGCACCCAGAACGAGGTGCTGGATGGGGAAATACACCCGGACTTAGGCTGCAGGAGGGGAAATGCAAAGGGGCCAGGGGGCAGCGAAGGGACATGCACCTGAATTGCGGTGCACGGAGGCAAAATGCACCCAGATTGGGGTGCAGGAGGGGACATGCACCCGGATGGCGGTGCACGGAAGCTAAATGCACCCGGACTGGGGTGCACAGAGGCGAAATGCAACGGGGCCTGGGTGCCCCGAGAAGAAATGCACCCGCATCGCGGTGCGTGGAGGCGAAATGCACCCGGAGCGGGGTGCGGGAGGGGAAACGCAACGGGGCCGGGGTGCACGGAGGGGAAAGGCAGCCGGGCCGCGGTCCGCCGAGCGGCAAGGCAGCCGGTGCGGGGCGCAGGGAGGGGCAAGGCAGCCGGTGCGGGGCGGTGCGGGGCGGCGGGGCCGGGCGGGCCGCTGGCACTCACCGCGGGCCGGGCAGGAGCAGAGGCAGAGGCAGAGCCAGAGCGAGCGGCGGAGCATGGCTGCGCCCGGCGCCGCCAGCCGCCCCGCCCCCGCCCCCGCCCCGCGCCCATTGGCGGCGCCTCCGCACCCCGCGCTTTTCTATTGGTCGGCGCCACCATCCATCTCTAGAGGGCAGGCGCGCACGCCTGCGCGGTCCCGGGCCGCGGTTGTGCCTTCGGTGCCTGTCACCTGCGTGTCCCCTTCCGGGGCGGCGGGGCCGCGGTGTCCCCTCACGGGCTCTGCCAAATAAAGCTCCACCCGCCAGGCCTGCTCGCTCCAGGCCGTGCGCCCGCTTTCTCCGCTGGCAAATAGTTCCCGGGGCGGCTACAGGTCCCTTCCTCTCTATGGCTGCTCGGGAAGGAAGGGCACCTCGCTGTGGCCGCTCTGTCCGCCGGTACCATAGAGCGAAGCCGGAAGCGGTCGCCTAGCGACGAGCGCTTCCCTTCCCGCCCCGGGGAAACTTCTGGGCGGGCGCGGTGCATTGTGGGGCGGAGTCTGTCTGAGGTGGGGGGCAGCTGAGCAAGGAGCGCCGCCAGGATGATGGTGAGTCCCATCCGCCGCCATCCTCGCCGCTGCCGCATCCCTCCGCCCGGGGGCGGCCCGCTCGGCCTCCGCCACCCTCCAGGGGCCGTGTTTGGCGGGGTTGTGGCGGGGCCGGTGCGCGTTCGGGGCGGGGGGCGGTGCGTGTGTGTGTGTAACGGCGGAGGCCGCCCTGCCGCAGAGGCCTACCGTTACCCGGGGGCTGAGGGGACGGGTCGGGCCCCGGTTCCCGCCGGGTTCTTGGGTCCGGTGGGGAGGCGCTGGGTGGGAGCGGTGGGTGCCGGGAGTTGTAGTCACCCAGCGCCGGGCGTTGCCGGAGCCCCGGCCCCTTGGCCGCGGCCCCCTCAGCCGGGGACGGGTCCCTCTCGATCGCGGCGTTCCCCAGCCCCGTCGCTCAGGCTGCGGCACAAGGGCGGCGTGTCTTCCTCTACCCTGATGTATTTTTTTGGGGGGGAGAAGGGGGAGGCAAGGGTTTCTTTCCCGTTGAGATTTCTGGTGGGTGTGGAAGAACTCGGTACGTTTCCTAGTGCAAAATCTCCCCAGGATTTAGGGAGGTCTGGCTGGGCTATTCACACCTTTCTATATTTTAATTTACTCTCAGGCAGGTGTAAATCGCTTCATTTGTATTCGTCTACCAAAGGAAACCTGTTTTTTGGGGCCGTTAAGGGTACGGTCCCACAGCCTGTACTGGAGGCAGTTGGATAAATCCCAGTTATGCTGTGGGAGGTGGAAGTTAGGGTATGGTCCCACAGCCTGTACTGGAGGCAGTTGGGTAAATCCCAGTTATGCTGTGGGAGGTGGAAGTTAGGGTATGGTCCCACAGCCTGTACTGGAGACAGTTGGGTAAATCCCAGTTGCCCTGTGGGAGATGGAAGTTAGGGTACGCTCCCACAGCCTGTACTGGAGGCAGTTGGGTAAATCCCAGTTATGCTGTGGGAGGTGGAAGTTAGGGTATGGTCCCACAGCCTGTACTGGAGACAGTTGGGTAAATCCCAGTTGCCCTGTGGGAGATGGAAGTTAGGGTACGCTCCCACAGCCTGTACTGGAGGCAGTTGGGTAAATCCCAGTTATGCTGTGGGAGATTAGAGTACGGTCCCACAGCCTGTACTGGAGACAGTTGGGTAAATCCCAGTTACGCTGTGGGAGATGGAAGTTAGGGTATAGTCCCACAGCCTGTACTGGAGACAGTTGGGTAAATCCCAGTTGCGCTGTGGGAGATGAGAAGCCGTTAGCTTGTGTGAAGGCCGGGGGTTTTGAAGGAGGCTGCAGGTTTTCATTTTGGGGCGTGATGGTGGCTTGCCAGGCACGAGAGGAGCCCCCACCCGCCCCGGCTGTTGGGGTTGGAGTAACGGCTCTGCCGGGGGTTCTCTCCTCAGCCCACGCCGGTTATCCTGCTGAAGGAGGGGACGGACACCTCGCAGGGCATCCCCCAGCTCGTCAGCAACATCAATGCCTGCCAGGTGATCGCAGAAGCCGTCCGCACGACCCTGGGACCTCGGGGCATGGACAAGCTCATTGTGGATGACCGGGGTAAGCACTGGGCAGCACTGAGAAGCCAAGCAGCCACGGAGAAAAGTGGCTTGGAAAGACTCCCCAAGCTTCCTATGGATTAAAACCAGCGTTTGCATATATGAAGGCTTCAACTTCCTCGCCCCGTACCAGACTTAACCCTTGCAACAGAGGTTCAGTTTCTGTCTTGATGTTCGGTTTAACACCTTGACTCTGGCCCCTGCTGTGGAAGAGAAATTAATTGTCAGACCTCCCTGAGGAACGCCCCGTTTGCTGCCTCCCTGCCTGAGTTCTGGCAGCTGAGGTCTGTTGTGAGGCTGGGCAGAGCCAGGGTTAGTGGGAATAGACATGAAAAGTCCATGCCAGAAAGGAGAAATGGTGTCTTGAGCCTGATCTTTGGGTATCCCTGACCGTCCCGAGTTATTTAATTTTTAAACGAGGCTCGTAATGTGTGTGCAGTTACTCAGCAGTTGTGGCTGAGCCTGAGGTCAGTGGATTTTACTGGGTTGATTTTTTTTTTTTTTTTAAAAGATGTGATTTAGGGATGAAACTCGCCTCCCTCTCGAAAGACTTGTACGAAGTCACCAAACCAAGATGTTGTTTGTGTTTTTTTTTTATTGCTGTTGCTGAAGGGTGGGATGGAAGGTCTTGGAATTGTCTTGAAATAGTTTTTATTAATGGGAACTAATAACTTTTATTAAAAAGGATAGTTGGATTTAAATTTGCTAATAACTAGGCTGATTGGTTTCTAGTCTAGTGAACGTCAGACTAGAATATCTGGTTTTATCTATTGAGAAGTAAGAGGGAAACAAATTTAAAGCTCCTCTTAATTGGCCAGGAGAGTTGTTTAATGCTCAGACTAACTTTGCTTAATCTGCTCCAAAAATGGGCTAAAAATGCTCTTTGTGTGGAACAGAGGCACCTCCTGAGATGCCCTCTGGGAAGCAGCTGTGCTGGGCTCCCCCTCTCCGGGGGGTGACATCTTCATTTGCCTCTTCAGCCCATGTACAGTTGGGTGGCTGGCTGTAGGAGCGGGTTAAAATGTCGTGGTGACCGTAACAGGAAAAAACCTTGGTGGTTTGGCTGAATTAAAATGACTTTTAAGCGGACACTTGGCCTGAGAGCCTGTGGTTGTTCTGACGTGACAAGATTCACAGCGGTGCAGGACCAGGGCTGGACTGGGCAACGCTGTAGCCTCATAATGGGTTGGGGCCACGTTTTACCTGAAAGGTGAAATGGTGGAGCGCAGTGAGACCGGCTGGTCGGAAATTACCGGTGTGTTAACGTCTCTGGGGTCTGAAAAGCTCCCTTTGGTGCTGGGATGCCCTTTCACAGTGCCGGGGGCTTTACTCGTGGCGGTACTTGACTTCCTTTCCTCCATCAACCCTAGGCAAAGCCACTATCTCAAACGATGGTGCCACCATCCTGAAGCTCCTGGATGTTGTCCATCCGGCTGCGAAGACTCTGGTGGACATTGCCAAGTCTCAGGACGCAGAGGTGGGAGCATAATCTGGCTCATGGGGTGCTGGCACTTCTTCTGGTTTCTGTATTGACACCTTCTCTTTTGTGATGAGCTTCAAATCTTTTACAGGGTTTCAGGCAGATCTGGTTGGGGGGTTTGGAAACTTCAAAGAGACAAAGGTCACAGTTTGTGAGTGTAGGTGACCGGGAAATGAGACTACACAGAATCACAGAATGTCAGGGGTTGGAGGGGACCTCTGGAGATTATCTTGTCCAACCCCCCTGCCAGAGCAGGGTCACCTACAGCAGGTCACACAGGAACACATCCAGGTGGGTTTTGAATGTCTCCAGGGAAGGAGACCCCACAGCCTCCCTGGGCAGCCTGTTCCAGGGCTCTGCCACCCTTAATGGAAAGAAGTTTTTCCTCATGTTGAGGTGGACCCTCCTGTGCTCCAGTCTGTGCCCGTTGCCCCTTGTCCTGTCACTGGGCACCACTGGGAAGAGCCTGGCCCCATCCTCTTGACACCCATCCTTTAGATATTTGTAAGTGTTGATAAGGTCTCCTCTCAGCCTTCTCCAGGCTAAAGAGCCCCAGGTCTCTCAGCCTTTCCTCGTAGGAGAGATGCTCCAGCCCCCTCATCATCTTCGTATCCCTCCGCTGGACTCTCTCCAGTAGTTCCCTGTCCCTCTTGAACTGGGGAGCCCAGAACTGGACACAGCACTCCAGTTGTGGCCTCACCAGGACAGAGTAGAAGGGGAGGAGAACCTCCCGTGACCTGCTGGCCACACTCTTCTTCATGCACCCCAGGATGCCATTGGCCTTTTTGGCCACAAGGACACAATGCTGCCTCATGGTCATCCCATTATCCGCCAGAACTCCCAGATCTTTCTCTGCAGAGCTGCTCTCCAGCCTGTACTGGTGCAGGGGGTTATCCCTCCCCAGGGGCAGGACCCTACACTTGCCGCTGTTAAACCTCACCAGGTTCCTCCCCATCCAGGTGTCGCCGAACGGCAGCCCAGCCTTCTGCTGGATCTGCCCCTCCTCCCAGCTTCATATCATCAGCAAACTTGCTGAGGAGACCCTCTATCCCTCAAGTGGGACGTAGTCTGAACCCAGCCCTTCTTAATAGCTAATTAATCCGGCCAGCAGAGAAAATAACGAAGTCTGATTTCCTCTGGAAGCCCTTGCATGGTTTGGAAGCCGCTGTCGCAGCGGCTCTGCGGCGTGCGGGTGACACGGAGCCTTCCCTTTCCCTGCAGGTCGGCGATGGCACCACGTCCGTCACTCTGCTCGCTGCCGAGTTCCTGAAACAAGTGAAGCCCTACGTGGAGGAAGGCCTCCATCCTCAGATCATCATCCGTGCCTTCCGCACCGCGACGCAGCTGGTAAGGAGGCGCTGCCGGAGCTGGGGAGGGTGTTTTGGGCTCCACCAGAGCGGCTGGGGAGAGGAGTTGTGTGCTGAAGAGGGAAAATAACACACTTCCAGGCAAAACTCGGTGATGTGTGGCCCTGGGGAGCAACAGGAGCGAGCTCCTGTCTTGCTGTGAGCATCAGCTGCCTCTCCCGCTGTCCGTGAGCTGTTGGCACCTCTGGAGCTCTGTCACATCCTTTGGTTTTTTCCAAGGCAGAATGAATAAACAGGAAAATTTGTTGTTCTGATTTCTGCTGCTGCTTAAACCTGACGTCATGTGAAGCCCATCGGTCCCATTAAGCTGAATCCTCTCTGGGGGTTAACTCCCTCAGTAGCCCCTGGGTTCCTCAGATCTCCGTTGAAAGCAGCCCTGAGGCTCTTCCCGATCCTCTTAAATTTATATCAATGCGTTTCTTAGAATTGCTGTGCTGGAAGGGGTGGAATAGCTTAAATGCTTGAAACTTCAGTGATGTCGAAGTAGGGAATAAAAGATAAGACCAGATACAAAGAGCGAAGTTGGAGATGTGATCAGCATGAATCATTAATCCAGCTGCTGGCTTGTGTTTTGGCAGGCTGTAAACAAGATCAAAGACATCGCCGTTGCGGTGAAGAAGGAAGATAAAGAGTAAGTTTCTCTTGCAGATGGCCTGGTTGTGTAGCTGGGCTGCAGTTAGCTGGGAGGAGGGTGTTTCTGACTGCTGCTGTGGCTCTGGCTGAGGTGTCGAGGTCGGGCTGACCAGCTGCAGCCCCACACTGGGGTTATTTTGAGTTTTTTTTGGGATTTCCTGCTCCTCTGGGGAAGACGCTGGGCTCTCACTTGGGCTGCAGCGAAGTATGTAGGCCAGTGTTTTCCAGTGCACGTGGAGGAAGCCAGGGACCAAAATAAGCGGCCTGATTTCTTTTTTTTTTTTCCAGTGGTGGTGGAGACTGGCAGCTTTTGCTGCCATCAGTGGCGGTGTTAAATGCTCAGCGCTGCTCTGAGAGTCAGATCCCTTGTTAGCTGTTGAGTACATGAAGTTAGCTAGCTGGTAGCAGCAAGGAAATGGTCCCTGCAGCTGAGGTGAGGCTACTAGAGCTCGTCTCCTGGCATTTTAAGCCCTTCTCTGATCTGAAGGGAGTGATCTTGGCCTCTCTGCGGGGATTAATCATGCACAATGTTTAATGAGCTCGTGAAAAGAATCCACAAGCGAGCAAGACCTTGTCTTTTAATTTCTTGCAGCGAGCAGAGAAGCCTCCTGGAGAAGTGTGCGGCCACAGCCCTGAGCTCCAAGCTGATCTCCCAGAGCAAAGAGTTTTTCTCCAAGATGGTTGTGGATGCCGTCATGATGCTGGACGACTTGTTACAGCTCAAGATGATCGGAATAAAGAAGGTGCAAGGAGGCGCTTTGGAGGTGAGTTCTGCCGCGGCCTGGCCTGAAGGGAGGGGAGGCAGCGATCGGCTCGAGCAGAAACAGCCCAGCTTGATGAGGCCTGGTCAGGCATTACCAAAGCTGTTCGCAGGAGGAGGAAGCTCAGTGAGTAGGGCTGGATTTCTTTTCTGTAGGTAGAGAATCGGCTTTTTTGAGCCAAATACACTCTTCTCTCTCTTGCCACCCGTTGTTGGTGATACGATGGAGTACCTTTGTGTATGGAACCACACACGAGTGTGTGGCGGGGAGTTGTCTGTGGGCTGTGGGACAGCTGGTGTCCCTGTGCGCTCTCCTGTGTTGATTTTGGGGCCCTTCTGAAAAGCAAAGCCTGCCACGGGCTCTGTGAATTACTATTCTGTGGCTGTTCCTGCCTGTAAACAGTCTGTGCAAGCATCTTCGTTGAGAAGAGACGTTGTAATTATGTAATTATACCATTGTCCTGTCCAGACAACTCATTTAGTGAATTAGGAACGTTTCAGCATCTGGTTTTGTGGTGTCTGGGCCCGGTGGTGTTCTGAGGCTTGCAGAAATTGGTCCCCTGGGGAGGGCGGTGTCTCCCGTTCTGGAGAAGAGCAGCTCTCCCTGCTCCGTTTTGTGGGGCCCTTGTGTTCTGCAGGAGATTCCCCTCGGAGACCTGTATGAGGGTGGGGCAGATAATTTAGCACACCGCTTTACAGGGCTGGAGATCCTGGGTCTTCTCACCCTGTCATAGAGCAGAGAAAACCTGTGCTTGTCCCAGCTTAGGAGGGACGGGGATCCTCTGGGCAGAGCTGAGTCCGCAGCCCGTGGTTAGATCCTCACGGGGTGGGAAGTTGAGATGCTGGTTTCTCTCCCAGCTGTGAAATCACAAAGTTCACTTCAGGTTGAGCAGGGCCATCCTGCCACAAAACAATCCGGGAGGTGGTGATGGAGCTGGGAGAACCAAACCAGGGCAACCCCCCACGCCGAGCGTGGGGCTGTGGCTGAGAAGTATCCGCCTTCCAAGGGTAGAAGCGGGAAAGGCATCGGAGGGAGAACAGATCGCTCCATCCCTTGGTCTTCAGGCCGTGGGCAGCGTCTCTCGCTGCGGTGTTCGGAGGGGTAGAAAGGAAGCGATAGAAGGTGGTTTGGTGAACAGAGAGAAGAAAATATTTGCTGCTTATGTTCTCAAAAAGTGGGTTCATCAAAGACGACGGCTGTCGGGGGGGCGCTTTGTGAACGAGCACTCCGCGAGCGGGGTGTCTCCCGTGGGAGTGACGAACCCCGCTGAGGAAACCTCGGGGAGGGGCTGAGCCTAACGCCAACCCCTGCCTTCAAGGACTCGCAGCTGGTGGCCGGCGTTGCCTTTAAGAAGACGTTCTCTTACGCTGGCTTCGAAATGCAGCCCAAGAAGTACCAGTCTCCCAAAATCGCCTTGCTGAACGTGGAGCTGGAGCTCAAAGCCGAGAAGGACAACGCCGAAGTCCGAGTGAACACGGTCGAGGTAAGAGCCGGCACGGGAGCCCGTCCCGCTGCCTCCCGCCCGCAGGGAGGCGGCGGAACAAATGGTGTTGCCTTCTGCCCGTCCTTCCCCTGCTGGGCTGGGCTGCCTCCTTTGGGAGAAGGCTACGGCAGACCTGGAATTCCAGCGGCTTTAGGGGGTGCTGCCGCTCGGGGCTCGTGCCTCAGCTCCGCGGTGGTAAGCCGTCAGTGTCAAACAAGTGGCCCTCCAGGGGAGGCTTGTCCAGCCGTGCTTCCAACGCTGAAAGAGCCTCTGCAGGTGGAAGCAGACACGGCAGCCCTTTGGGCAGGGGCTCTCCTTCTGTCTTGGTAAAATACCTTTGGGAAACGCGGTGGTTCTCTGACACCACCCTGAAAGTACGGCGGTGTTGTGTGTGTGTTTGGTCCCTGTGTAGTTGGGGGGGGGTCTAAAGGTCCCCGGGGTGCTTGGCTTTTGGGGTCTCGGCCTCTCTGGGGTCTCAGTAAAGGTTCCCTCTGTGGTGGTGAACACGATGGTCCCTTCTGTTGTAGTCAGCTGCCGCGTGTGGTGTTGCTGGGTGTGTGTAAGCCCTCCCGGCTGTCTGCCTGTATTTCGCTGACGGCGGGAGCACAAACTGAAGCCTGAGCACGCTGGTAAAGCAGGAGGTTTCTCAGGATTTGTGTTTTTCCTCTGATAGATACTCTAAGTCTCTCCGCCCCGGCATCATGCACAGCTCTGCAAACCCCTCTCAGACACCAGCGTAATCCCTTCTTCCTCCTTGGGCTCTCTCTTGAGCTGTCGCTGCCTCTTTGCCAGCTCATCCAGCCCCTTAATCGACTCCCTCCTGCTGCTGGAAGCGTTTTAACAGCCGCAGCTCTTTGGCATAAAAATGGGGCGACCTAAAATCACCCGAATCTTGGAAAGCCCTTGTCTGCCGGGGCTGCGCAGGGCAGCGTCGCTGCTGCCTTGGTGTTAGGAGAGCTGCGGGGGGGCGTTTGCTGTCCTTTAACGTGAGCGCTTGTCTCTCTGCCCTCCCTGCCAGGATTACCAGGCCATCGTGGATGCCGAGTGGAACATCTTGTATGACAAACTAGACAAAATCCACAAGTCAGGAGCCAAAGTTGTCCTCTCCAAACTTCCCATCGGCGACGTGGCCACTCAGTACTTTGCAGACAGAGACATGTTCTGTGCTGGCCGTGTCCCGGAGGAAGATCTCAAGCGAACGATGATGGTGAGCTGCCTTGTTTCAGAACAAAGGCTTTGGATCCCGTTTTAACGGTGCCAGGCTGGTCCTTGCCAAAGCAGGGCAGCAATCAGTGGCTGAATGCTCTGTTCCTTCCAAAGATTGAAACCACGTTGGCAAAAATGGCACAATTTATTACGTAAAGTTGCCATATACCGGCAAAGCTGGTCCTTGGTGCAATTCGTGTGTGATTGTTCATTCCCTCTACGCTGCTTTTGTTGTTTCCCTGATGTTGTTATACGTTGGGGTCTGTACATTGGGTCTGTAGGGGTTTATTTTCCCTAGTTCTTGCCTCTTCCATCATGAGTGTTTTTTTCCTGCGCTTCCTTAGTGCAGCTGCTGGACTCCAGAGCCTGTGAGTCAGCACTTAGAAGCAGCATAACCTTATTTTGCTGTCGAGGATCATCTCTGATGTTGGTAGCCTGCCTAGAGATGGGAGAAGGAGGAGAGGTTTTTTCCTGCAGGGTGGCCTTGCATCAGCTGAAAGTCTGGGCTGCCTTTTGGAGAGTGGGAACCTGCTGGTCAAACTGGTCTTGTTTGTCAGGGTGGTCATGCCACGGTTTCTCTCCTCTCCACACAGGCGTGTGGCGGTTCCATCCAGACCAGCGTCAACGCCCTGTCGGACGATGTCCTGGGCCGCTGCGAGCTCTTTGAGGAGACTCAGATTGGAGGAGAGAGGTAAACACGGACCTGTCGTCCTGCGTGAGCGCTCTGATGTGGGTCTGGAAAGTCGGGGTCTAAGCGTTGGCAGGCTTGAGCACCTCGAGGCGACGGTGTGAAAACAAGATTGTGTCCTTTCAGCTCTTTCTGAGGCTGAGGGAGGGTGCAGGAGGAAGCTTTCCTCTAAATCTTGCCTCTTTTGTAGGCTTTTAAAAATAGGTGTTTATTCCCCGGGGCTTCAGAGGAAGCACGGTGCTGTTCCTTCCTTCCTAACTTAAAAGCGATGCCTTTTGGGGTCGGTTGTGGCCCTTTGCTGATACCCCACGGCGACGCTGTTGGCGCCACCGGAGCTGGGGGGCTGTGGAACGGGGCTCCCCCGGCGCTAGAGGAGAAATCTCCCCTTTGGGGCTGCCTGCCCCCATCTGCCGCCTCCCTGCCCGCTCAACACGAGAGCGCTGGTCGAGCCTAAAGCCCGGTGACCCCCCCCCCCTCCCGTCGTGCTCTCGGCAGGTACAACTTCTTCACGGGCTGCCCCAAGGCGAAGACCTGCACCATCATCCTGCGAGGGGGCGCGGAGCAGTTCATGGAGGAGACGGAGCGCTCCCTGCACGACGCCATCATGATCGTCAGGAGGGCCATCAAGGTGAGGGCCGAGAGAGGGACCTCCCCGCTTTGAGGGGGGCCGAGGGAACCCTGGCGCAGCTGTAACTCTTCCTAGAAACCTCTGCCCGCACCAGGATTTGGCCGAGGGCTCTCGGGAGAGACGGGGAGCTCCCCGCCGGGAGCGGGCGGCGGCGGATGGATGAACTCGAGCGCTGTTCCCCGGCCACAGCAGCGCTGTCTCTCTGCAGGGTTGCCAGCTGCTTTCCAGGGTTGTCTTCCCTTAGCACAGCCGTGCCTCGCGCTTGCTGGGGCGTGGGGTGTTCTGTCAGCGCCTCCATCCTAAAGGGAACACGAGCTTATTTCTTTTTTTTGGGTGCATCTGGGTGGATCTCCGCTAGGTTTGAACAGCAGGATTGATCTCACGTGCGCGTTGGCGCCGGTTCGAGCCGCTTGTTCCCTCTTTGGGTGACCAGTCTGGGGGGGAGGGTGGCTGTCCCCTGACTGTGGAGGTAGGCCGGGAGCACCGAGGGAGGAGCTTGAGGCCCGAGGGAGGAGCTTGAGGCCCGAGGGAGGAGCTTGAGGCCCGAGGGAGGAGCTTGAGGCCCGAGGGAGGAGCTTGAGGCCCGAGGGAGGAGCTTGAGGCCCGAGGGAGGAGCTTGAGGCCCGAGGGAGGAGCTTGAGGCCCGAGGGAGGAGCTTGAGGCCCGAGGGAGGAGCTTGAGGCCCGAGGGAGGAGCTTGAGGCCCGAGGGAGGAGCTTGAGGCCCGAGGGAGGAGCTTGAGGCCCGAGGGAGGAGCTTGAGGCCCGAGGGAGGAGCTTGAGGCCCGAGGGAGGAGCTTGAGGCCCGAGGGAGGAGCTTGAGGCCCGAGGGAGGAGCTTGAGGCCCGAGGGAGGAGCTTGAGGCCCGAGGGAGGAGCTTGAGGCCCGAGGGAGGAGCTTGAGGCCCGAGGGAGGAGCTTGAGGCCCGAGGGAGGAGCTTGAGGCCCGAGGGAGGAGCTTGAGGCCCGAGGGAGGAGCTTGAGGCCCGAGGGAGGAGCTTGAGGCCCGAGGGAGGAGCTTGAGGCCCGAGGGAGGAGCTTGAGGCCCGAGGGAGGAGCTTGAGGCCCGAGGGAGGAGCTTGAGGCCCGAGGGAGGAGCTTGAGGCCCGAGGGAGGAGCTTGAGGCCCGAGGGAGGAGCTTGAGGCCCGAGGGAGGAGCTTGAGGCCCGAGGGAGGAGCTTGAGGCCCGAGGGAGGAGCTTGAGGCCCGAGGGAGGAGCTTGAGGCCCGAGGGAGGAGCTTGAGGCCCGAGGGAGGAGCTTGAGGCCCGAGGGAGGAGCTTGAGGCCCGAGGGAGGAGCTTGAGGCCCGAGGGAGGAGCTTGAGGCCCGAGGGAGGAGCTTGAGGCCCGAGGGAGGAGCTTGAGGCCCGAGGGAGGAGCTTGAGGCCCGAGGGAGGAGCTTGAGGCCCGAGGGAGGAGCTTGAGGCCCGAGGGAGGAGCTTGAGGCCCGAGGGAGGAGCTTGAGGCCCGAGGGAGGAGCTTGAGGCCCGAGGGAGGAGCTTGAGGCCCGAGGGAGGAGCTTGAGGCCCGAGGGAGGAGCTTGAGGCCCGAGGGAGGAGCTTGAGGCCCGAGCTCTGCTGGTGGAGGCGCTGCCCCTGCGGGCCTTGCTGGGTTGTGCACAATAACGTGGTGTTTTCTGGTTAAAACCAGCTTCGGGGCTGAGTGCCCTGAGGGGATGGGAAGAAGCGTGTCAAAATTTTTTGGAACTCTCGATTTTTAGGAAGAACATCCTGATCTCTACTGAAACAAATAGGGAAGGGGGGCGGGGGGAAATAGCAGAACTTGGCCGCGAAGTGCTGGTGCAAAGACCTTTTTGGTTTTGGATGCTTTATGAAAGCGAGGGGAGGCTTGCCCAGCGCAAGGGGGCTGCGCTCTGCCGTCCCTCCCCTGGTACAGCGGCCCCAAACTGGCCCAGCTGGGAGGTGCTGCTGGCAGCTGCCGCCGGAGGTTCTCGGCCTGTTCGTGAAGCTCCCGGCGAAGCTGGCGGGGGCTCCCGGGGGCGGCAGCAGCCTGGGCTGTCGGTTCCCCTGGGCCGGGTGCGTTTCCATCACCCTAACCCTCGCAGGAAAGGAGGCTTTCCCCGCTCTTCCCCCTCCCTGGAATGCGAGCGAGCGTTTCCCCTCCTTTCAGAACGACTCGGTGGTTGCCGGCGGGGGTGCCATAGAGATGGAGCTTTCCAAATACCTCCGGGACTACTCCAGGACCATTCCAGGCAAGCAGCAGCTGCTGATCGGTGCTTACGCTAAAGCCCTCGAGATCATTCCCCGCCAGCTCTGCGACAACGCTGGCTTCGACGCCACCAACATCCTCAACAAGCTCCGGGCCAAGCACGCGCAGGTGGGTGCCCACCCCTGAACCGAGGGCTCTGGGGGAGAACCAGTCACCTGTGGGGGCTTGGTTGGTTGTTTTTTTTTTCCCTTTCCTTTCTGAGCCCGATGGATCCGGTGTCATTCAGCTCGGCTCGTGTTGGGCTTGTGTCCTCTTTGATTAAACGCCGTGTGGTGTTTGCAGATCGAGCGGGGGCTTGGTGCAGGCTTCTATAAAAGGAAAGGACCCGTTTTTTTTCCCTTTGATCGCAGCTGTCGGGTGACTTCTAGCGCTGGGAGTTTGGATTTGCTTTATAAAAAGGCATCATTTGTCAGGAGGGAGGCTTCTATATTAAACTTTAAAGCGGTTTAGAGCGTGGAAGGCGGCCCAGCCGTGCGTTTTCCAGAGGAGCTGCAGACTGGAGCTCCGGATGGCGACCGTTTTGGGGTTTGTGGCGCGCGTGCCTGCACACACAATCCTAATCCACGCGGTTGGAGGCCGCCCCTTGGCTTCTCACTGCTTTGTGGGGTCGCTCCCGCCACGTTTCATCCTGCTGGGGATCATGGGGTTGGGGGAAATGCCCCGAAATTCCACCCTACGGCAAGGTCCGGTCTCTCCCTCAACGCCTGCGTGTCTTTGCTTCCCAGCGAGCTGTCCCTGGCGTCCTGCCCGGCCCAGTAACGAGTCCCTCTTCCCCCTCCTGTCCCACCAGGGCGGTATGTGGTACGGTGTGGACGTCAACAACGAGGACATCGCCGACAACTTCGAGGCCTGCGTGTGGGAGCCGGCCATCGTGCGCATCAACGCCCTGACGGCCGCCTCCGAGGCCGCCTGCCTCATCGTCTCCGTGGACGAGACCATCAAGAACCCCCGTTCCGCCGTGGACGCTGCGCCCAGCGGCCGGGGCCGGGGCCGAGGCCGACCCCACAACCACTGAGCCCCCTCCCCCCAGCTCCCCCTCGGCGCAGCGGCTGACGCTCCCCTCCAGCGGGCGAAGCGAGACAGCATCGATTTCGAGCTGAATTAACGGACCCTTCACCAGATGGTCCTTTCGAGGGCTGACGGGCACCCACTGGCCTGGTTTAATGAGTCAAATCTTGGCCTCGGCAGCGACGACCTCCTGCGAGAGGCCCTACCCCAACGCAGCGCTGAGCCCCTCGGGCTCGTCTCGTCCTTCCCCTTGAAGCCCCGCTGAGCAGAGCCCCCTTCAGCGCTGGCCAGGCGGGCAGCGGCCGTGGGGCTTGTTCCTATTTATAGATGGGTTGGGTTTGGTTTGGTGTTTTTTTTTCCTTTCTGCTGGGGGTTTTGAACCCAGCCTCAACCCCCAATAAAAAGATGAGGTCGTTTCAGTGGCAAACGGGCGTGTTCCTCTCTTTGCAGCTCCCTTCCTTCTGCGGGGCGGTAGCTCGGGGTTAGGGGGACAAGGTGACCCTTTCTAACTGTTTTTTTGCCCTGTTTAAAAGCAGGCGCTGTGCTGGGAAGAAGGACCAACTCCCAGTGCCCTCCCAGTCCCCCGTTACCTCTCCTCTCCTACCACTTAAGGCCGTTTCTAATTGCTTTTGCTTAATGAGCCGTTTACATGGTCCCTTTGTGGGAGGTGTCCGACATCTCTGGAGGGGCTGCTGGGAGGGGAGGGGGGGGCTGCAGCGCTGCAGGGAGGGAGCGTGATGCTGGTGGCGTCTCTGGCAAGAGGATTCCCCTGAGGAGGCTTGAGGTGGGTGGGTTGAAAGTGCTCGTGGAGGACAGGGAAAAGATCGGATACCAACCCTTGGAGATCTCAGCTGGGTGGGTTGATGGTCTGTTCTACCACGAGCCGTGTTCCTTCCGCCCTGTTGACGAGCGTGGCCGCTATGAGCCGCGTCGGAGGCGTCTGCCCCATCCCTGACTGTGACCCTCGTGGCTGTTGGTCTCGGCTGGAGCCTTTTGGGGGGGGGGTGAGCCGTTGTGCTGAAACCCTTTCCTCTAAAAACCCTCTCAGTGTTTCACCTGTCTCATGGCAGCGTCATCCCACCTCCCTCCAGCCCGGCCTGCCTTGGAGGGGGTTGGAGCTCGCTCTCCAGCTCTTGCTGTGACACTCTCCAACCTGGACATCTTTAATTCCCAGCTCTGCGGGGTTGTAACCTGGCAACGGGGTGTCCTCCAGCCCCCTGTGCCATCTTCCCTACCAAAAATTAATCCCCTTTTCCCTTCTGTTTGCTTTTGGGGGGGGTTTGATTGCTGTTTGTTTCCAAGGCTGTTCAGAAATCAACTTTTTTTAGCAGAGCACTGGCAGAAAAATGTTCAAACTCAAACTTGTCCCTCTGTGATAGGCTTAAGGTCAGCCCCCTCTGTTGCCAAAGGAGGTGGGGACTGGAGTCACGTCTCTCTCATCCCTGTTTTGGGCTGTAAACCCTCCGTTTGCCCACCCTAGCCTCTAAGCTCTCCGGCACCGTTTTGTGCTGCCCAGTGCTTCCCCCCCTACACTGCCCCTGTACCCCACGGGGCTGGACCAATGGAGACCCTGAGCCTGCAGGGAGAGGGAGGAGGGATGCTGATCTCACTGGTCTGACTGGTTTGGTGCTGGAGCTGCTGCCTTGGGCTCAGTGTGGCGCCCCCAGGAGAGTGAAAATCCCACCTCCATCTCAAGAGTCTTTATTCAAACACCGAATTCATAAAATAGCTCTTTACACACCTATTTTTTGGTTTTTTTTTGGTTTTTTTTTTGTAATTCTTTAAATACACATTGTTTACACTCGGCAAAGTTTCAAAGCAACAACATCAAAGTGCGTCTACAGGTGATAGTACCAACCAAAGTGCTAAAAACACGGTCTCCAGCGGGCAGCAGCCGCCCCCACGCCCCCTCTCCCCAGCTGCCCTCGGTCCCTGCTGCCCCCAAACCCACCCGGAGCCTCCCCCACCTCCGGCTGCTCCCCAATCTCTGCTGTTCCCCCCCCCACCCCCTTCCCAGCGCTCCCCCCTCCTCCAGGGCAGCACCCTCCGCTCGATTTCTCACCGAGGACCTGGTTTAGCATCAAGTGACCGTGGGGCGGGTTAGGGGGGGTGGGGAAAAAAGGGACGTTTGGTTCTCCAGACACTGGCACATCGCTGCGAAAGACTAAAATAGACCTAAATTTATATAGATTTAAAAAAATAACTTAGGAGGCAAACTCGCTACCTTTCGGGAGGGGGGAGGTCGCTGTACAGGGCCCTTCGGAAATCGCTCACTGGGGCTGAGCGCCGCCGTGAAGTGCTTTAGGGAAACGATTTTTATTCCTGAATATATATATATATATATATCTCCCTACGTATGTATATATATATATATATATATTTCTCTCCCCGCAGGGAGCACGTCCTCTGATTATCTCTAAGCCACTGTGCGTTACCGCCCTCGCTTCCAAAAGCCATCCCGCACCATTGCACCCGCTTGTCCCCGGCCCCAGCCCGCCTCGTCCCGCCCCTTCCACAGGGAGGGGAGCTCCAAGGCTGGATCAGAAAAATCCCATTTTTTCCTGCTTTTTGGGGCAGTTTTCCCGCTTTTGGGCAGTTTTCCCTCCTCTCCTTGCCTCCGCGCACCGGGGAAGGATGCGCAGTGGCTTTTCCTCGGGGCGGGAGGGACCGTTTCGCCCGTCGCGGGGACTATTTTGCTTCCCACCAACGGGGAAGGTCGTGCATCGCCACCGCTCACCTTGCAACAAACACCCCGCGATGCTTCGGTCACAACAAACCATCTCTGGTTGCTAAAATCTCCCCATTTTTTTCTCCTTTTTTTTTTTTTTTTTTTTTTTTTTAAAGCATTTTGTCATTTGGCACCGATCCCCGAAAGCTTTTGCTCCACCCCAACCTGCAGGTTTTCAACCCAAAATGAGAAGCTGAAGCGACGGGCCAGCTCCTGGGGTGGGCTCCTCTAAAGCCGAGAGAAAATGTTGTTCGGCTGCTTTGAGAGCCTTTATCGACACATTTTTTTTTTGGTTCTGTTCTCACCAAATTCAGAGCCTTTTGGAGGATCCAAACAATCTGTCCAAGACCCGGCCGTGGCTGTGCCTTGAGTGGCAGCTGGGACTGTGACACGCAGGGAGAGGTGGGATATTTTTTCTTGCCGCCTTTGCTTGATAGGTTTAAAATCCTCCTTGGACAGAGCCAACCTGGGGCGTTCCCATTTTTCCTTGAGACCTTACACCCCCCGGGACCCCCGAGCTGGGGGCACAGGGATGAAGGCAGGAGGAGGCAACCAGTGCCCAGAACATCCCTGGTCCTGGGGGCTCAGGTGACGAGCAAAATCCAACACACGAGGGAGACAGAAAAACATGGATTCGGGATAAATTTGGCCTCCGAGCTGGCTTTGCTGGTGGTTGTTCCTCTTGAGATCCTTGACTGGCACCCGAATTTGAGCGTAAGAGCTTGCTGCGAACGTTGGCTATGGGGAAACTTTGGGCAAACTTGCTAGAAAAGGAATAAATCTCCCCAAAACCGGTCCCGGGGGAACCAGGTCTGGCAGGAACCGGCAGCACCTTCCACCCAGCCCCGGCCAGATGCGGCCATCACCATGACCTCGAGCGAGAGCTGCTCGCCGCTGGTGCTCGCCCCGGGTCGGGGGGCTGTGCCTTGGCTTTTGCTGGGGATTGTCATCGCAGAGCCCCTCCGGGGCTTCTCTAGGGTCTAGCACGGGGTTGAGCTCACGCTGCAGCCGTCCCTTCCCTACCCGCTGCGCGATTTCAAGGCGTTCCCGGGGGATTTGGTGTGTCTCCACCCGGTTTCCAGAAGAAACAGGGGTGAAACCCCGCGATCGATGCGGTGAATCCTACGGCCGCGGGCAGCGTTGCCTGAGCATCCCGTAGGGATGGGGGGTGGGCGGCGGGGGGTTTGTGGGGGAGCCAACGGGGCTGCACGCCGGTGGGATGGGAAGGGCAAGCAGCAGGGAAACCATCAACGTGACATTTCAGTGGAAGGAACCCGCAGCCATTAATGAGCTCGTTGCCATTAACAACCTGGGCAATTAGGAGCCACCAGGAGGGCCAGGGAGACACAGGGCTCGTTACCACCGAGCCTGTGTCACCGTGCCAGCCGCCTTCATCCCCAGCCAAGGAGAGGAAGAAGGGACCTAGCCAAGCCCAGGCAAAATGGGGAAACCCCCCCCCCCCCGTCTTCTAATCCTTGAATCAGCTCAAGGTCTGGTGTCATCGCGGGATTTCTTGTAAAAACGTGGCTTTGCGAAGCCAGAAGTTGGACTTTTTGGGAATGCCCCAAGGGGAGGCGGATGGCTTGGTCTAGTCTTGGCGATGCACCGAATTCGGGTGAGGTTGTGCTGCTGTGACTCACAAACACCTCGCGGCAGCGGGGGGGGGACACGGGGACATCACACGCCCACCCACGCTCCACACCACCATGGCCACCAACAGACGCGGCCACCGACGGCACCAGCAGCTGCTCCGGCCTCTCTGGCGAGCACAGAAGGTTTCTCCAAGAGTCCTCAACATCTCCCCCTGCTTTCCATCACCCTGTCCTCACCCTCCCCATGGCCCGGAGGAGCTGGGCAAGGGATCGGGCAGGGGCTGGCAGCAAACCTGCCACAGCCACCTTCAGTCTTCGGACACGACTCTCCAACACGATAGTCTTTAAGCATAGAGTGTATAAACATGCTGAGTATATAATTTTCCTTTAAAATCTTTGTTTTTTCCTTCTTCTCTTTATAGAAATAAATACTTACTTTGTTTTTTTGTTTTTTTTTTTTTTTTTTAAGGGAATTTCGCAAGTGTCTGCGCCGTTTCGAATGGCGACATCTCCGCTGGGACCACGCTCGTGGGATGGTGGTCCCTGGGTGCTTGTAGCTTTGCTGGGTGGTTTGTTGGGTTTTTTTTTTTTTTTTTGCTGGTCGGAGCATCCTTTGCTCCTCTTGCCCTTGGATTATGCATGTCCCAGCCTCCCCGGGGTGGAGGTTAACCCACGGTGAGCATGGCGGGGAGCTCGTCCCCAGCGCCGAGGAGCTCGTCCGATGCTGCCCACGGTGGGCATGGTGGGACGTGGTAGTTTCTCACGGGCGATTTTTTGGGCTCCCATGTTTTGTGCATACAGGGAACAGCCTTCTCCTGGAAAGCCACAGTCAGTGGGGAAACGGAGGTGCTTCAACCCGGGGGTTATGGCCAAAAAACCCTACCCTGTTTTGGAGAAGAGAGCGTAGATGAGACGAGGGGTGGATGAAATGGTCTCCTGAGGTGCTTTCTGGGGTTGGAGACCCAGGAGTTGCCTCGAGCCCACCACCAGCTTCAGCAATTTGGAGTTGATTTTATTTTCTGTTGGGGTCCCCACGGGCTGTTGACATGCTGGGAGCCCCCGGCTGAGGTCTGCAGCTCTTGTGCTGTAGATGAGGAAGGTGGTACCAGGATGGCTCTGCAGCCTTCCCCCTCCCAGGGTGATGCTCCATGGTAGCCCATCACCCCAGGAGGGCTGGAGGAAGGGGAGATGCCCCAGGAAGGACTGTGTCCTTGCAGCCACGCTGGCCAACAGGCACCGAAACCTCCAATGATGGTCCAGAGAAGAGGACAAACCCCCCAAAACCTGCTTTACCCAGTTGGCTCCTCTCAGCTCAGCATGTTGGGTCCAGGCACGCCTGCCTGGAGGCTCGGGGTGGCAGGGGGCGGTGGTTAAGGACGGTGTGTCCCTGCTGCTGGCAGTGCTGTGATGGGTGTCCTCCATAGCGTGGGAACCTCCTGGTACCTTCTCCCCCAGGTGGAGTATGGAGATGCCTGACCCTGCTGGATGCCTTTCAAAAGCCTTTTCCTTTGGAAAAAAGATGGATATTTTGGGGATGATGATGTCCTTGCAGGCAGAAGACAGCCAGAAGAAAAAAGCAGAGTTAAAAAAACTGGCCATGGCCATAGACAAGGGATCTACCAGGGCAGATGAGTTGGTGCTTTCACCAGCAGCTTTGGATTTCAGGACAATTTGGCCAGGGTTTCTCCTTCAGGCTGCTTGGGAAGGCGATGAGATGGCAAATGTGAGTGTCCCATGCCAGTCCCTCTCTCCGCATGGGACAACTCGCTCCGGAGGAAGCCTGAGCAGGTGGTGGATGTTGGCGGGGACAGGAGCATGACCCGTGTTTCCTGGTGGATGAGGATTTTGGAGATGGTTTATTGCCTTGGCAGGAAGGTTTGGGTGAAGAGACAGTGAGGCTGAAAACCTCTGGAAGAGCGACCATCTCTCCTGGTGTCCTCTGGCTCCTACAGCCCCCAAGATGAAGCTCTGCCATCCAGGCTTGTGCCGTCGTAGCTGCTGGTTTCTGGGCAGCCTTTACCCAGGTTTGGGTGCCCCTCTGTTAAACAAACGAAATGAAAACGAGCGGAACTCCGGCAGGAATGCTGGGCACCATTTCCTCTGGAGGAACGGCCCCTTCCCACCCTACCTCCACCAGCCCACGGAGAGGACAGGGATGGTCCAGCCACGACGCAGCAGCGCCGAGCCCAGCACTCTGTGAAGAGCCCACAAGGAAGGGCTGAGCCATCCTCAGCTCCCACACTATCAAATGGCCAACCCCCCCCCCTAGAAAGAGAGTTCGAAGAAAAAGACATTCCCCAAACAAGGATCCTTGGTAACGAGCAGCCACAGGGGGATTCGGAGCCATCTTCCCTCCTGGGAAAGAGAGTAACCCTGCCTCTTTGGGCAGCCGAAAATTGTCCTTAAGTAGCACCTTCTCGCCCATGAGCTGGCCCCGGGGACGAGTGCCGGCTGCCAGTCACTAAGGCCTGCAAGAGTTTGGGGGTTTTTTTTGTGCATGGGCCAGCGTCTCCGTGCTCCAGGTCCGGCAACGGATGAGCGGCAGACGGTGGGTTTGGTTTCACGAGGCCTCTGGCTCCACCGGGCAGAGGAGGGAATGTGCTTTGGGGTTTCCTGAAGGTCTAACAGCCTCCTTCCACTTTGATGTGTAAAATCTTGGAGAAGCCCGGTCTCTTCCTCAGGGCCTGGAAGAGGAGCAGAGAGCACAGTCGGTGCAGGACCTGGCAGTCTTCAGGTCGAGCAAGAGAGAGGAGAGGACATCCCAAATCCCCACCGTGGGAAGGGGGCCACCCTGGTCCCATCCCAACCACTGCATCCCACAGGGATTTGGCTTCCAAATTTTTTTTTGGATTTGACGGTTGGACCTGATGGTCTTAGAGGTCTCTTCCAACCTAATGATTCTGTGATTCCTTGCAGGACTGGCTCAACGCTTCTTAATCCCGTGCCCTTGAAGCTAGCTAGCTCTGGATTGGGTTTCTGCTTGGTTCAAAACACAGTTTCCAGAGGACAGTAGTAATTTGGGGCAGATGACACCAACAGGCAGGGGCAGGTGGGATTTGTAAAGCACGGTGGTGGGCGGCCATGCAAGGAAAACCCTTCTGAAATGGCTCTTCTCTGAAGGTGACCCCCAGCCTGGCGATGGATGTGGGTCCGTCTCGCTGCCCACTGTTTTTCCCATGCCAGGGCTTGGCGGCGGAGCAGGAACTGCATGAGCCATCTGATCCCACCCGACTGCACTGGTGGGCCTCCTGCCTCCAAGTCCTGCTTTGCATCTCATTAGAGTTTTGCCTTATGCCCCCACGGGAGCCCAACCCGCTGCAGGATGAAGTCAACCAGAGGATGAAGTGAAACGGAGGCACCTATTTTTCCCCTTGGACACGGGTGGAGATGTTTGCCTTGGAGACCCTGAACAGATGAAGGACAGCCCAAGCCCTGCTGAGCATCACAAGCTAAGCAAGGTCTGCAACTCAGCCTGACTAAAATTTCTGTCCCCGGGGAAGCGACCCACGGAGAAGCAGTCCTGGTTAAAGCAGTAGGAAGGAATCACAGCATGTTAGATCTCGTTTCAGCCTTTGGGGCATGTGTGTCTGGAGGACAGCGAGCCTTCAGGATGTTCCTAGGGAGCTAAAATGTTCTCTACTAAGGGGCTTCAGCAGTGGGCAAGACTTTGTCCTCAGACCCCCCAGGGACACGAAACTGGTGACACACGAGTGACATGGGAATGGCACCCTCTACCTGGAGTTTGTTCACCATTTCTTCAAACATCTTCTTGGCTTCAGGGCTGTGGGGCTCCTTGAAGTAGTCCACAATGCCCACCTGCACGACGATGGACTTCAGGTTCCGGCACACACCTAGGGGCAGAGATACTGCCTGGCCTTGCCATACCTCGTGGGGAGGTAGCCTCCCTGCAGCCAGGGTGGACCCTAAAACCCACCTAGTGTTCCTCAAAGCCTTGTGCATTTGGGAAAACCTCACCCTGAACATGGAGGAGACCCGCTCTTGGTGACCACGACCTCTGTAGGGAGGATGGTGGTCTATGAGATGGTTTCCAGTTGTCACACCCCAGTTCAGCAGTCCTGTCTCTTACTTGGGAAACCCTTACTCTTCTACTCAGACAGGTGAGTTCCCAGCAAGTCCAACCACAGCCACATATGCCATGACCACCAGGAATGGCACCTCAAACAGACCCTCCTGATGGCTGTGGACCTCTTTCCCCTCAGAGCTCCCATCCATTGCATGACTCCAAACTCAGCTCCACCAGGGTGATCCTCAGCTGTGCCACAGACATTGAGGCCTCGATGACACTGCGGGGAGCATGGAGGGAGTGTCTCCATCCTCCCTGTGGCCCAAGGCAAGATCAGCTCTTCTTAACCCACCCTTGGCAGGTGGCTGTTTGATCCCCTCTTAGAAACCTTCCACCATGCAGCTCCCAGCACCTTCCACTGTTGGCAGCGTGTTCCTGCTGGTGGGGCTGGAGAGCAGGGTCTGGCTCATGGAGCTGATATCTTGTGGCCTTTTGGCCAACGGGTGATGCTATGCATGCCCTCTTGGCATTGCTACTCACTGTTGAAGTGCAGTAGGGCTTTGGGGGTGACCGGCGTGGAGGTCAGCACTAGCATCTCCAGCCCCTTCAGCCCCTCTCGACACATCTCCGCCGCAACCTCCTGGTTGATCTCTGCCACGTGGTCCAGCTCCAGGACCTGAAGCCTCATGCAGTTTCGGGCTGGAAGGACAGAGCACCCACAGTCAGTGCCCCACGGGGAAGGGATGAGGACAGCTGAGGGGAACGGGGTGGTAGGAGGGATGGGTGGCAGCAAGAAGGGGCAGGGTGCACCCACGGTCCTTGGGGTGGGCTTCTCCATTGAGATGCCCGTGGGACATCTCCTTGAGGTACACCCTGCCTCCAGCAAGATCCCCTTCTCCTTGTCCCATCAGAGGAGAGCTGCCTACCTAAGGATGCCAGTCCCTGGACGCCGCAGCCTGCCCCTCCAATGCCCAGCGCCCGCAGGTGCGGCCAGCACCGGCCGATCATCTGAAGGCAGCGGTTGCTGAAACGCGTCGGCTGCTGGCTGGGGAGATGAAGAAGAAAGATCTGGGGAGGGCTGGCAAAAAAGCTTCTCCCCCACCCCACAAGCGTTCCTGCAAGTGGTGTGGGATTGGGACCTCTCCCACCCCACCAACCCGGGCGTCACTGCACGGCAAGGAGGTGTCTCCAGAGCATACGTCACCATCTGAGCAACCAGCCTGGGCTGAGCTGTAAGCAGGACAGGGCAGGTCCATGCGCTCAGTGGAGTCCCTCTGCCCCCAACCCTCCACCTTTGGAGATCTGAATCAGGCCCTGAGCTCTGTTGCTTGCAGTGATCAAACCCGTAGCAGGAGCCTGGACGTCTAGCTCAGGTGGAGAAGCCTACATGGCATGCGGGTTTTCCCCCAGGGAAGAAACAAGCCATCAGGGACTTGACATCCAGCTTCTCCTGCTAAGAGACATCCCCCTTCTGCACGCCTCAATCCAGGCTGACAGGGGACATGACATTCCAGCAAACCTCCCAGGAGAAGAAGAAATGCCCAGGAGGCAACCTCATGGCATGGAGGTGTGGAGCCAAGTGACCTGCGCTGTGAGCCATGAACTACTGAGCATCCAGATGTTGCGGGGCAGAGATCTACCAGCATCTTCATGTCCCTAAAATGCTTTTCCAAAATGAGAGCAACTGCAGTCATCTCCCTGAGGAGCGACTTGACACCCTTTTAAAAACATCCAGGCCCTTCAGGGCTGCTGTTAGACGAGCAGTGAGGAGCTCAGACAAGCGTTTGATGTTCAGTGTCGCCTACCAGACCCATCACGGCTTCCTTTTCATCTCTGGTGTTAGCAGCCTCCCAGGAAACATTCTTGGCTCTGCAGGGAGGTGCCTACACCCAACAGCTCCCAGCCTTCACAGAGAGGGATGGGGCTGAGGTCCCAGTCCCTCAAACTGGCCTCCAGCACCTCCTCCAAGCAAATCTGGATCTGGCACCCAATTTCTTTCCAGCCCAGTGGTGCCCTCTCACACTCAGCCTGGCCTCCTCCTAGCATGACTCTTACCATGGATGCAAAGGCGCGACCTGGAGGGAGATGATGTCCCTGCAACCTGCTCCAAGGGCCCAGATGACTTCATGACCCACAGGGTCCGTAGAGCTCCTGGAACAACACAGAGGACACGTGGTGGCCCGCACCGGCAGCGATGCTGCCCCGCGGGCTGTGAGTGCAGCCTCCACGCTGCTACACCTCTCTGCACCTAGAGGTACAAATCTGGTCATTATTTATAACCTGTGATCTGCCCATGAACCAGACAGTCCCAACACCAACCCATGCAGGAAGGCTGAAGGCATTTCTATCTGGAATTGTGCCTACGGATGTGCAACGTCAAGAAAAATGGAAGAAGGTGAGGCTGGAGGTGAGATTGAAGATGAGTTTGGAGGTAAAGCTGAAGGTAAAGGCTGAAGGTGAGGTTGGTGGTTGAAGGTGAGGTTGGTGGTGGAAGGTGAGGTTGAAGGTGAAGGCAGAAGTCTTCCAGATGCAAAGGTGGCAAGTGATTGAACTGAGACTGCCAGGCCATGTACCCTTGCGGAGCAAATACAACGTCCCTGCAGGTCCCGTTGGGTTGGTTTCACTTGCCACCTGCCCAGCCTGGATGGGGAAGGTGCCAGGAGGCGCTAAGAACATTTCAGCTGATGGGTGGTAGCTTCTAGCCAAGGGAAGGGGCTGCTCCACGGCCTCTGTACCATCTCTGCTGTTGTGCCACCACATCTGTAGGTGGCTGTTGGCCAAATGTCCCTGCAGAGTTTTGCTGTGGGGTCCTCCCTGGTGTTTTTGGAGATATCGAAACAGACATTGTGGGATGCTGCTGGGTTCGTGCCGGGGCATGGTAGAGGTGGAGGTTTCTCATGAGTCATGGCACTGATCAGGCTCGGCCACCCTGCCTGCCTACCCGGCGCTTGTGACATTGGCTCAGAGTAGCTTTTTCTGATGCCATTGGCTCCGAGCACCAAGTCAATGGAGGAGAGATGTCAGAGAGCATCATCCTGATGCCACCAGCCCCAACAGAGGCCCCTGGCTGTTTCAGCACACCAGGCTGCCTCCTGAAGGCTGAGGCGGCACTTCCTAACTCTAAACGACCTACTTCGAAACTTCAGGCGAGCCTAAAAATAAGTGATGGGTGTTATCTTGAGCGTTTCACACGTCTCCACTGAAGAAGCCTGCCAAGAGCCCCTTGTGAGAGCGGCGGGTTAATTAGAGCATGAGTCAGAGTCACAGGTTAGCAGTGTGCCAGGAGCGCTTGCTCTAACGCCCTCGGAAGGGCCGATGGAGGAGTCTTTGGGTCAAACCCAGCAGCACTGGTCTGCCTCATGGTGTGGGATCCCCAGAGCAGAGCTATGTCTGAGCTCACTCAGTCCAAAACAGAGGAGATGGCTGGGTGTGCCTTCCCACCTGAAGGATTTTCCACCCTGGACTGGATGAGGACACCCATTGTTTGCAGGTGAAATGGATACCAAGGCTGAAGTGGTTGTCTGCAGAGTGCAGTAGAGCAAGAATCATCCTCCTTGAGAGTGTAGGAAAGGAAAATCCTGTCTCCGCAGGCAGCAGAGCCTCTTTAGAAGGTGGCCAAGACCAAGGAGCAGTCAATGGTCTCCTCCAGGACCTGTGAGCTCCTTCAGGACCTACACCATCACGGGCCTTGTGTTCTTCATCTTGGGCAAGGTCTTCAAGATGGCTCTTAGCAATCCTATAGCAGAGCTGTTCCTCCCTCCTGAGACAGAGGGACCCTGAGGTCTCTTCTCCCCGTTAGAAGCCTTCATTGGGGGTGATGGTCAGGTGGGACCTCACCGGGCCCCGGTGTTGGTGCACCTCTTCTTCCCCCTTCTCTAACATAAAGCAGTGTCCCCATACCAAGACCCTGGTCACGCCTCCAGCTGGGGTGAGATCAGTAACAGGACGGTGGGAATGGAGCTGGAAGGGAAACATCTGCATGGGAACGTGCCAGAAGAGGATGAGAGTTGCAAGGATGCCTTGCACTGGGGACACTGGACACTGGGGCTGCCACTGGGCTGGGGACATGGAAAGGTGGGTCCTTCACATACGGTCAGACGGGCTGCGTTCTGACAGGGCATGGGGGGGATGGGCATCAGAGGAGTCCCAGCACATCCCATGGATGTTCCCAGCCTTCTCCCCTCCAGGGAACCAACCACATGATCCCTGTGGACAATGGGGGGATGCCGGTGGCCATCCTTACCGGTATGTGACAGCCTGCAGGGCCCGGCAGTAGCAGCTGGCCAGCCAGAGCGAGCGGTCCGTCAGCACGTTGGGGCAGTGTGAGATGCGGAGGATGAGCAGGTTGCTGCCCGTCGCCTTCAGCAGGGACTCCAGCCCGGCTTCCAGGCAGCCCCTGCCAGGGATGGAGGCAGAGTCACTCCCCATGGCCACCCCGGGGCCACCTTGGCGGGGGCTGACATGTCCCATGGGGATCTGTGGGTCCAGGATGCCCAAAACCCACAGCAGGATGTCCATCATTGGAAAAAGGACTTTGGGGCTCACGGAGCATCGTCATCCCTGAGGACCAGCGGCTCCGGCTGTGGGAGGAGGAAGCCTGGGACGCAGGGACTCACCGCGTACTCTTCATGTAGTCCTCCTTGCTCTCCTTCTTCCCTCGCTGGCGTGGCTTGAGGTTTTGGAGGGTGAGGGAGTGCATCTGGGTGCACCACTGAGACAGCATGGCCAGGAACTGGGGGGACAGGGGTGGCTGTCACCGAGGGGGACACCCTCAGCATGCCCCAGGCCACTCATGCTTGGCTGTCTTTGGGCAGACCTGTGCATGCACAGAGAGACGCGTTTCTGCATGCACACACACGTCATAAACATGTGAAAATGCCCATACGAGGTCATGCAAGTGCAACGGAATCACGGGTGTGACCCCCGTAGCGCATGAAAACACGCGCTCGTGCGCCCACAAGCATGCACATGTGAACGTGCAATGCATCCAGCTGCTGGTGCAAGCACGCGGTTGTGTGCACCCCTGTTCCCAGAACCGTGATGCCATGGCAATCAACCCAAGTGAGATGCACAGCTTCACCTTTCCAAGAGAAAGGTCTCGCCCTGGGCAGTGCCACCCCCATCCCTGGTACCTTGGAGGACACTCTGGCATTCTCCAGCAGCACCCGTGTCCACACGGCCGGGTGCCGGGCCACGAACTTCCAGTCCTTGCACACCTCAGCCGCCCGCAGCAGGGTCTTGGTGTCCAGGTAGGTGAAGA
This sequence comes from Leptosomus discolor, assembly GCF_034619465.1. Taxonomy (NCBI): domain Eukaryota; kingdom Metazoa; phylum Chordata; class Aves; order Leptosomiformes; family Leptosomidae; genus Leptosomus; species Leptosomus discolor. The sequence continues at coordinate 81,814,707 of NC_141394.1, read as the reverse complement.
TGCAGAAAAGGGCTGCCCGCATCTTCAGAATCTCGGGGCTGATCACCTCGCTGGAGTGGCCTGGGCTGCCCCTCTCCAGCCGGCCCACCTTGCCCCCAGCCCCCTCGGTCCTGGCTGTGGGACACCCACCGTCAGTTGCCACTGGTGGCTGGAGAGGACAGCGGGGAAGGGATGCTCCTCGCAGAGCCAAGGAGCCATCCCCGTCCCCCACCTTCCAGCCTCCCTCTCCTCCCACCCCACCAGAAGAGCCCGGCGTGGTCTCACCCGTCAGCCGGCAGCTGCCGGCGGGTCGGGACGCAGCAGATCCGGGAGCATCTGGCTCCCAGCCCTCAGCCTCCGACTCGGTGGTGCGGGAGCCCACGTCGGAGACGTCGCCCTCCTCGCCCTCCGTGCTGTTGCGGTAGGGGCGGCGGTGCCAGTTTTGGATGGCTTGCCGGCGCAGCCCCGAGCCCCGGGCGCCATCCCGCGCCGCGTAGGGATGCCCGTCGGCGGTGTCATCGGTCGGGCACGGCTCGGCGCTGTCGCTGTCGTAGCAGCCCGAGCTCTGCGACACGGCTTTCGCCCGGCTGGAGGCCCTGGGGGGACAAGGGTGCCCGACCTCAGCGCTCGCCGGGGTGCGCATCACCTTCCCGTCAGCTCCTTGCCCGCCAAAAAAGGAGCATCCCGTTAAAACCCCAAACAGGCAGCGCGGATAGGGGACTCACCCGGTGCTGGAGGAGGAGCGTTGGTTGGACACGCCATAGGGACCATGTATGGCCACCCCCGGCCCCGGGTGCCGGTCTCTCTGTGGGGAGACAGGACAAGAGGAGCCAACGTGGCGAAACCCAAAACGTGGGTGGTGCAGCCGAGGGAGATGCCCCCGATAACCCACCCAGCACCAGCCGCGCTTCGTGGTGAGGCCATACCCAAGCGGGATGCCGAAGAGCAGTTCCAGCATCACCCCAGCGCCTTGCCCATGCTCACCGCGGGAAGACCCACCAAGAAGTAGCTTCTCTTTGGGATTCCCCCACCCAGGATTATCCATTTCCTCGTGGGAACAAGATGGGGGTCCCTACACCTCCCCGCTCAACCCTTTGCAGCCATCAGAGAAGCCACGCTGTTGCGTGCCCAAAGCCGATGGAGTGCCCGTGCCTGTGCCCGCGGAGGTACCGGTCGGCCGGCAGCCTTGGCCCCCGGCGTGCCGCAGCGTCCCAGGCTGCCGTTCGGGGTGGTGCCGCAGCTGCTGCTGATGATCTGGAGCTGCTTCTCGGCTCGGTCCGCCCGGTCCAGCAGCTCCTCGATGAAGTGCTGGAGGCGGACTTTGGCGTTGGCCTCGCGGGCGGCTGTCTCCTTCAGGAACTGGTCGATCTGCAGCACTTCCCTGTGTGGAGGGACCAGTGGGTGACACCCCAAGCCCTTCCCACCCGTCCCTGTTAAGCACCTTCATCCCCGTCTGCGAGCTGGGGTGGGAGGTCGAGGATGCTCACGCGCATCTATACCATTCCATCATCAGCCTGATTCGGGTCTGTGCCAGCCCAGGTGGCTCCTGGGCATGGTTCAGGGCAGAGCAGGGACCAAGCGATGCTCCTGGCATGCAGGGTGGATGTGGCCACCTTGTTTGGGGGGGGGGGGGGGGGATGATGATGGTGACATCTCCAGCACCTTTGCTGAGATGTACGTCGCTCCCAGGACTGGAGTCAGGGCCCTGAGTGCGATGGAGCGGAGGGAGGAGGAGGAGGATGGTGCGGCGGGATGATGGAGGAGGTTGGCAGTGGTATCCTGCCTCGTTTGGGGCAGACTTAAAAGAAAGACGTTAAGGGCAGCCTCCTTAAACCACACTCAGCCCCGTGCCCAATTAAGCCCAGTGGTTGCAAGGCCCCAGCTCCTTCATTAAGACCTTAATTAGCAGGTGTTCGGGAGCATGAGGCCTGTGGATGGGCAGGGTTCGCCCTGCTGAGACGCTGAGGTGTCAGCCCCAAAACACGGCCAGTGCTAGGGGGGGAGTGTGCCAGCAGCTCAGCGACCCGAGGTGGCCCCATCCCGCCCCACGCACCCATGTGCCCAGGCACGCCCCCCCCCCCCCCCCCGCCGACCTCATCCGCTTCCCAAAAACGGGGGCGTGCGCACGCAGGCACATGCAGCCATCACACCCCCTCTGCGAGCACACACGTCCCAAAAACGCCCGCGGCCACGCGCCCCTGCAAACGCACGTGTCCCGTGAACGCACACACGTCCGTCCGTCCCCCCCCCCGGCGCGCACACACGCGCACAGCCGCCGTGCACCCCACAACCGCACGCGCAGAGCCGCCCTCGCGTGCACAAGCACCACGAGGACGCAAACGCGGACGCACGCCCCGGCGCGCGCGCACAGCCGGACACAACCGGCACACACGCACAGGCAGCATCATGAGCGCGCAGGTGCACACACACCCCCCCCCACACACCCCCTCTCCCCCAGACACACGCACCCCCAGCACCGATCACACCCGCGGGGTCGATGGGGCGCGCACACACGTGCATCAACCGCTCTCACGCCGTCACTCAGCACCCGCGAGCCCCTGCAGATGCACAAACACAGCTCTGCTGTGCACACCCAACTGTGCACACCCGGCCATGCACACCCGGCCGCACCGACCTGCACAGGAGCATGAAGGAAAAGGAGGGGGCAGCCCTCAGTGACATAATTCCCACTGCCGGTTATTAATTGCCATTTAATTAACAATTAATTGCCCCCCAACCTGCCATTTGCAGGGCGAGCCTGGGAGCTCCCTGGTGATGATTTGGGAAGGCTCCCAGTGAGGAGTCTCAGGAGATTTGGAAGGCAAATGGGGTGCTGGCACAGGGCGGGTAAGGTGATGCTGATGGTTATCACCTGCATCTCTCTCACACCCATGGATTGCATGGAAAAAACCCCCCAGCAACGCAAACAAATGGAGCCCAGGAGCAAAAAGCCTCCCCTGGGGACAACGGCCCGGTGGTGTTTTGGAGCTGGCAGGGCTGGGAAATGTCCCAGGGAATGTTTTGTTCTTGGGGAAGGGTGAAACTGGGTTTGCCCATGAAAATTATTTCTGATCATTTCCCCACATCTAGGAAAAAACCAAACTAATTTCTTTTCATCAGTTCTTCCCATGCTGTCTCTGCAACCTGGCAAGTGGTTTTGTCACTTTGGCTGGAGGAGTTTGGGGACCAATGGGGGCAGTAAGGGGCAGGAGGTTTCTCTAAAGAAAGGGAGGTCCAGGAGGTAGTTTTGGGGCATAAAATCAGGTTCTTATGTTGTAAGTGTCCAGGCTCCACCACGGACCAAACAAAACACGTTTGAGCCATTGGTCACCCTCTGTCCACCCTGTCTTACACATCTCCAGGCCCTGCTCCAGACTTGCTCACTCTAGTGGCCCCCGTCCTGGCACGACACACCCCCAAGATGCCCCTGGACAACACCCACGAGGCAGCTGATTGAATCCTCCAAACCTCACCATTGCCTGTTCCATACACCAAACCTAGAGGTGTTGCCCTTCTCCAGCCCCAGCGTCATCTCAACCCCCAGCAAATCCTGTGAACCTTGTTTCGGCGCCACAGTCATTATTTTGGAGTCAAAGCCATCAACAAACATGTTGACAATGGTGGGGCCCAAGACAAGTCCTTGAGGAATCCCACCAGTGCTCCCAGCCCAACCATGACTGTCCCCCACTAACCTCTCCTCACTGACTTTCTGGACCCTGTGGTGGCCTCCAGCTTTGCTAAGAAACACCTGAGGAGCAAGGTCGAGTTTGCTCGAGCAACACCGATGGCCAAAACGACCCAACGCTTGACTGGAGGGAAACTCAGGAGCAGCGCTGGGGTGGGAAGGGGGTGTTGAGTGGGAAAGATGGGATGAAAATGAGGATGACAGGGCTACAGTCCTAACAGCAAATGGAGGTCATACTGCTTGGGCTACATCCCTCTGTGAGAAAACCCCTGAATTAGGCACAGCCAAGGTGGCCCCTCTCATGTTTATGGCCGTGGGACTGGTCAATGGGATCGCTCAGGTTGTGTAGAGCTGGATGATTCAGCAGTGGAGCCTGAGGGGACGACCCAGTCCTGGTTTTGGGGGGGGACATCCTTTGGTACAAGAGATGGGCTGCAGCAACATGGCCACCACCCACATTGTGGGTATGTGTGTCCCTTGGCCGGACAGCAGGATGGTCATGTGCATCCCCAGCCTGGCTGTGTCCTGGGAGCACTGGTGGCTCTGGGAAAAGGTCTGGCATGACGTGACCCAGCTTGGTCACAGACACGGAGACTCTCAGGTCTGTGTGGACACTGCCTGCATGGGAGAAGATGCAAACCCTGATGAGAGATGATGCTAGCGGGCATTGCCCAGGGGATCATGCCCTGGTACTTGGTCTGAGGGTTTGGTGACGGTGTTGGGCTCCTCAGGGCTCACCACCAGGGACCCATTTCCCCCCCACCCTGCAGCCAGGAGAGGGGGCAAAGGACTCACTGTTGCTTGCGGGTGAGCTCCTGCTCCTTCTGCACCAGGTCCTGCTTGAGGGAGGCCAGCATCTCCACGCTGACGTCCACTTGGCGGGACAGTTCAGATGCCCGGTCCTCCAACTCCTGCTTCTCCCGGCTGAGCCGCAGGCTCTCCTGCTTGGCCTTCTCCAGCTCCGAGCTCTTGCGGTCCAGCTCCACCTGGAGCCGCCCCACCTGCGAGGCGATCTTCTGCTCCACCTCCTCCGTCAGCTTCTCCAGCCGCTTGTCCACCTCCAGCTTCTCAAAGGCGCGGATCTTCAGGCGGGCCAAGCCTTCCTCGTAGGCAGCATCCATAGCGGCCGGCGGCGTGGGGGCCGGCGCCACGGCTTTGCCCCGGGTGAAGATCTCCGTCAGCGGAATCTCGATTTCGTGGACATAGCGGGGCGAGGGGGAGGAGGACGGGGCCGGCTCCAGCTCCTCGGCGGGGACGAGGTCGCAGGAGAAGCGCTGGTCCTTGCCTTGGAAGGAGGTGCTCTCAAAGTAGTCCCGCCGGGCGGCCGGCGTCAGCAAGGCCCCGTCGGCGGCCAGGGGGAAGACGGCGGCATCGCAGATGCTGTTGGTCTTGGAGAGGACGTAGAGGGTCTCATAGGTGTGGTTGTACTCCAGGTGCGCCCGCAGCGAGGAGAGGCTGCGGAAGCGCTTGTGCTCCCCGCACCGCGGACACCGGTAGGGCAGGTCCAGCGAGGCCATCCCTCAGCTACGCGCCCCGACGCAGGGGAACCGCACGGCCCCGCTCATGGCGCGGGGTGGATAGACCCGTGGCACGTGGGATGGGTTGGGGAGCCCCGGGCGGTGGGGCCGCGGCTCCGCTGGGGCATGGTGGGGTGAGAGCCCTGGGATGGAAGCAGGGGGGTCCGGCAGTTCTGGGGGGTGTGTCAGCATCGGCCGGTGACAGGCACTGGAAGAGATAGGGGGGTTAGTGATACAGGGATGGTGGGTCCCCAGAAGTCCTTCCTTGGTCCTTCTTCTTGGTCTTCTCTCTGCGTCCATCCTACTTTCCCATGTTCCTCCCGCCCACACAACCCTTGGGAGGGCACGCAATGCTCAAGAGGGTGCACAACCCTTGGGAATGTGCACAACCCTTGGGAAGACCCACAACGTTTGGGAAGACCCACACCCCTTGGGAAGCTCCACAACCCTTGGGAAGCTCCACAACCCTTGGAAAGGTGCATAACCCTTGGGAAGATCCGTAACTGTTGGGAAGGTCCCGCATCCCTTGGGAAGGTGCCCGACCATTGGGAAGGTTTACAACCGTTTGGGAGGAGTACAGCCATCAGGAAGGTGGGCAGCCCATGGGAAATCTCTCTCCATCCACCCTGAGCTTGCCACGGAGGGGTGACCCATGTGCTTCCTTGCCCAAACACCGCACAATGAGCCCCTGCAGAGTCAGGTGTCTCCAGGCCCTGGGAGCATCCCTGTGTCTGAGACTGGAGCTAGGGTGCTGGGAGGCACCTCCTCCAAGCAAAGGGTGACCCAGTCCTGCTAGATCAGCCCATGCAGCCTCACAGAAGAATTATTTACTTCCCCAGCCCCTCATCACAGCCATCGGGTCTCACCACTGATCCCCTCTGGGACTGTGAGACCCCCACGCTGTGCTGTCCCGGTGATACAGAGGACCTGGTGGCTTCCCACATCCAGACAAGTGAGGGGGTGAGGACGTGGTTTATCCCCCACTCTCAAAACCCTCCGAGACATTGGAGGGAGGGGGAGCCCCACCCTTGAGAAGCGGGATAAGCCAGCAAAAACCCAGCCTGGGAGGTCACCGTGGCCTCCTCCAGCCTGGGAGGCACAAGAAACCATCAGGGTGCATTTTTGCTGTGCTTTCACCCCAAAGCACCGAAGGCACCTGTGGGTGGGAGCATCCCTTGCTTGTCCCTCCGCGATATCCCACAAAGGGCTCTTCCCAGCACACTCCAATCCCCCCTGCACCCCAGTTTTGGCTAGCACTAAACCACCACTGAACCCTCCATCCGTGCTTGTCCCCAGGGCAGCGTCCCCCATGGCTCAGCACCCCCCTCGGAGGGTGTAAGCAGGCCACGAGGTTTGGGAAACCATTTTTTTTAGGGAAAAATCGGGAAAAATCCATAAAAATCATGCAAAATTCATGCAAAAAATAAAAATCAGACAAGCTGGGAGGATATCTGGAACTGCCTGGCTGTGTTTTGGGGTCGTTACAAAACGCACCCTCGCACGTTAAACCCCGCCTGGGCGATCACCGGCGTCAACCCGGCCGAAACCCGGCGAACACAAAGCACCGCCGGCAACTTCGGTGGCTGCCGATGGGATGAGAAAGCGCTTTTCCGCCGTAGGGAGGGGACCACGGCATCGTGCCACCCACCTCTCAGGCCTGGATCCCTGCCCGCGTCTCCCGGGGTACCCGCTCAGCCTCGCTCCGTATTTCCCAGCCATAAGCCAAGGCAGGATCTGGCCCAGGTGGGTCCGAATGCACATCCTGCCCGGTCCCTGTCCTGGGCATGTCCTACCCTGACCACAAAACCATCCTCCCCCTCCCACCCGCCCCAGCAACAACCAGGATTTAATGGAATTATTAGCGGAGTCATTACTACGGCGGCCACGCTAATAAAGCCCACAGACACCCGGAGCTGGGAAATGCTCCCGGGCCACCAGGAGATTGCAGCAGCAGGCGAAACCCATCCCTGGGCTGCTTCGGCACCGCTACCTGCGATTCATCATGGATCCTTCCTTCGCATTGTTTAACATTTTTCATTTAAAAAAAAAAAAATAAAAAAATCAAGAATTACCAGCAGGCAGCTCCACTGCCTGGTTGAAGAGGGAAGGGGGGGGATGGAGAAGAGGGGTGGCGGTGGCAGATGCTCGGATGCTGCCGGTGCCCGCAGGTCCCCATCCTTCCCTGGCTGGGGCTGCAATGGCAGCGGGGTGGGGGGCCCCCGAGGTGGGCGAGGGTGGTTTGGGGATGAGCTCCAGGGCGGGGATGGGGAGGGGGGGGCTTGGGCATGAAAAGCTCGGGGTGTATCCAACCCCGGCACCCGGCGCAAGGACCAGCGGGTCCCTCCTCACCTCCTGGCTTTGTCCCCGCTGTGTCCCCCCCTCCCTTGCTCCCCGAGGAGCAGCCTGGGGACAAACCCACCCCCTCCCCACCCCAGCAGCATCCCCCATACCTGCTTCTCGCCGCCGACCTCCCGCTCTTGGCTCCTCCACCGAGGGCAGCATCTCTCCCTCCTTCCCCCCGCCGAGCGGAGCGAACCGGGTGGGGGGGTTGCTACGGGGGTGGGGTGTGGGGTGAGGAGGGGGGGGGACACACACGGGGACACAACGGAGCACGAACACCCGCTCCCGGTGCACAAAGGCGGCGGCTGCCGAGAGGCTCAGGGCTTTGTCGGGGAGGAGGGATGCTGGGCAGGAGGGATGCAGCCCGGGGAGGAGGGATGCTGGGCAGGAGGGATGCAGCCAGGGGAGGAGGGATGCTGGGCAGGAGGGATGCAGCCCGGGGAGGAGGCAGAAGCCACGGGAAGCAGCCGACTCCCTCCGGCCAGCACCTCCATGTCAGCCAGGCCCTGGGGAAGGGAGGAGGGTGGTGGCTGCGGGAGGAGGAGGAGGAGGAGGAGGAGGAGGAGGAGGGGAGGCTGAAAGGCCCCGGTGGGAGGGTGGTGGCTGCTGGGCACCCTGGGGATGGTGGGTCCCCGGGGCGCTGAGGGGCTCAGGGGGGGCTGTGCATGGCGAAGGCGAGGGAGGGAGGGAGGGAAGGAGGGAGGGCGAGAGCTGGCAGCCGCCTCCTCCTCCTCCTCCTCCTTTGCAGCCTGAGCCCGGACTGTTTCTCTCTGCCGCTTTCCTCCTTCACAGCTCCCTCTGCCTGTCTCCCCACGAACACCGCGGGCCCTTCGCCGGGCCTTGCTGCCGTGCTGCAGTCCGCCCGCCCTCATCCTGCATCTCCCCTGGCCCCCAGTCCCACCCTTGCCCCCATCCCAGTAAAGCCCCTTCCCCTGCCTGGCTTCTGGCCCCACATCATCCCAGCCCGCGTGGGGGGTGCGGCCGAGCGTGGGCACCCGCATTGCTCCTTCCCCCTCCTGGGTTGGACCCACGGTTGCGATGACTCTGGCTTGGTCCTGTTCTGGTCCCTGAGCACCCTGGCTTGGTCCTGATTGAGTCCCCAAGCACCATGTCTTCGTCCCCAGCTTGGTCCTGATCCAGTCCCTGAGCATCCTGGCTTGGTCCTCAGCTTGGTCCTGATCTGATTCCCAATCCCCTTGGCTTAATCCCTGGCTTGGTCTTGATCCAGTCCCTGAGCAGCCTGGCTTGGTCCTGTTTCCTGATCACCCAGGCTTGGTCCCAATTGAGTCCCCAAGCACCATGTCTTGGTCCCCAGCTTGGTCCTGATCCAGTCCCTGAGCATCCTGGCTTGGTCCTCAGCTTGGTCCTGATCTGATTCCCAATCCACTTGGCTTAATCCCTGGCTTGGTCCTGTTCCCTGATCACCCTGGCTTGGTCCCAGTTGAGTCCCCAAGCACCATTTCTTGGTCCCCAGCTTGGTCCTCATCCAGTCCCTGAGCATCTCGACTTGGTCCTCGGCTTGATCCTGATCTGGTTCCCAATCCCCTTGGCTTAATCCCTGGCTTGGTCCTAATCCAGTCCCTGAGCACCCTGTCTTGATCCTCAGCTTGGTCCTGATCTGGTTCCCAATCCCTCAGCTTGACCCCCAACTCCAAAGGCATCCAGCACCAACATGTTTTCTTGTCTCTGATGCGGACACGGGGGAAGACGGCAGCGTTGGGTCCGGGATGCTGTCAGCCTGGGAGCGCATCACTGTCCCCATCCCTCAGTAGCCCCAGGTTTCAGGGTGCAACCTCTCCTCCTCTCCTAAAACCACCAGCACGTGTGCTCGGTCCCATCCCGCCCCAGAAGCAGCTGCACCCAGCTACCATGGTGGGTGCCCCCCTCCCTCCCGCCCTCCCTCGGCAGTGCCGGCCGGGGGAGCAGAGCTCGAGCCCGGGTGCCTTCGCAGAGCTTTCAGGCTCAGCGTCAATAATTGATGCGCTTTCGGAGGGGTATTAATAAAGGCCTCATGCATCATGCATGGCCAGCGGAAAGCAGGGCTGTTTACTGCCTGGTGAGACCTGACATCCCACGAAGAGGTGCCCAAAAGACACCTCTTCCTGAAGGAAGCCTGGGTGCTGAGGTCCTTATTAACGATATCCAGCCTGTCCCCCAAGGGAAAGGGTTTTTCCTGGAGCCTGGGGTCATCTGCATCCCACAGAGCACTCCTCGCTCTCGATCAGGCTCTTGCAGACGTGGGATGGTTCGTCTGCTGGGGCCAACAGTGCTTTGGGCTAGTGGGTGCCCACCCGAGAGGCACTAGCACCCTTGGGTGCCATCAGAGGCGTGAGCTTTTAGGGACAGGTCTAAAGGGACATTTAGGATTTCCCTCTCAACCTTCCAGCTCCTTCCCCCATCCCAGCCCTGCTAGCAAGTCCTCAGGGACCCCACGTCCCCTGCCCAGCTTCCCACCCCAACTCCATGGGGTTCTTCCACCCCATGGCAAGCTTGGTGCGGGGCAGTGGGTTTTGCTGGGACAGTGGTATAACTGCGGTTTAACCCCGGGATGCTTCAGCTCGCACGTCGGCAAAGGGCTGGGGGCCATGAGGGGACCTGGGGAAGGAGACCTCCCTCCTCCGTAACACAGTTAGGGGGCAAATCCCCCCCTCTCCAGGGCTGGTGGAAGGGACAAAACCTGCTGGAGAGAGCAGATTTGCCGCCATGCTCAGTGCCCCTTCCCTGCCTCAGTTTCCCCCACTGCAAAAAAAGGCCGGCCATCCCCAGAACACCCGATTATTGATGACAATCACCGAGCCCCAAGCCAGGGAAGTGCTGCCCCGTCCCTGCTGCCCAGCTCCCTCTGTTCCCACAGGCACCTTCTCCTCCCAATGAAAACCAAAGACCGGCGTGCCCCATCCAAGTGAGCATCTCCTGGGAAAAGAACGAGATTTTGGGGGATATATGGTTTTGGCCGATTTTTAACTGCTGGAGGAGGGAGGATCTGCTACCAGCAACACCTTCCAGGCTGCAACATCTCCTCCTGAGCCATTTGGCTGTTGGTCGGTCCCAGGAGAAGGGAAACAGCGTCTCTTGGCCATCTAAAATGCCAAAAGGGAGGGAGCAAACAGCCCCCCCCAGCTTCACAGGGGGCCGCATCCTGCCTGCCTGCCTCTGCCTGATGGTGCCTGGATCTCCTCCAGCCCTGGGGAGATGCCAGGGTTGGAGGTGGGGAGCAGAGCTGTATTTCACCCCATTTCTCATGGGTGAAGCCTGCCAGAGCATGCATGGGGCATCCACACCCTACGGGGAAGCAGGAGCCCAGGGTGGAGGCTCTGGGCTGGGCTTTGGGGTCCCCACAGTGAGCCCCGTAGCTCTGGATCCAAGTAGGGCAGATCCCTCCAGGGCTCGGCCCCGTTGGAATGAACCTGGCGGGGGGGGAGCAGGGATCCCTTCCTCACTCTATCCCTGGCCAAGACCCTTCTCCCGGGATGAGCCGCCCACCCTGGGGATTCGGGGACGCTCGGGAGGAGGGTCGCCAAGCTGCCCACTGCACCGATGGATTTTTCTCTCCCTGCTGATTATTTAAGCACCTTTCTCCCCATCCGTGGCAGCTAGAGGTCAAAACCACGTCAGAAATCCCACCGGTGTCGGCTGCTGTACGGGATTGGAAGGCAAAGAGCAACCCCAGCGAGGTCTTAGATCAGCTCAAATCTTTAATTAGAAAAATAGACACAGTTTTCTAATAGTCCTGATAGATTTTTTTCTTTATACAAACAGGAAAATAATAATAATAATAATAACGACGTCACCTTTCCAAAGGGACCGTTACGCACCCGTTGCCGGAGCCCGGTGGTATCTCTCTCTCCTTCGGGAGAAAGGACCGGTGCAGCCGCAGCCCCCGACCGTGCCGGTCGGTAAATCACCAGTCGGGAGCATCGTGTAAAGTGCTGGCAGGGGAAATCACAGGCAGGTCGCTACGAACGCAGCGTGTCCGTGGGTCTGGGTATATAAAAAACCCCATCTCAGTGGTGATTTCTTTTTGTACACGGGTTTTCCTTTCCCCTCCTTGGAACAGGAGCTGTAAAAATGACTCAGTCCCTGCAGTTCGGAGACGGCTCCGGGCGGCCGGAGCTGCCACATCCCTTCTCTGCAGCCAGTGGTCCAGCGCCGCGGCATCACCTCTGCCTCCCGCGTGCCCTTCTCCTCCCCGGCAAGGCCTGAGCTGCCGTCACCTTCTCTGGGGCCACCCCAGGAGGATATTCCCACCCCGGCTCTCCCTTGAGATGCTCGGGGGACCTCGGGAAATGCCGTCTCCCAGCGCCCAGGTTGGGGCTTCACAGTGTCCCGAAGGAGAGACCCACCGAGAAGAAGCCCAAACCTTTGAGCTTCTCCTCCGTCCGGGCTTTCTGCTTCAGGTGGACCTTGCTGTGGCGCTTCTTCTCGTCGCTCCTGGCGAAGCGGCGGCCGCAAGTGTCGCAGGAGAAGGGCTTCTCGCCGGTGTGGGTGCGGATGTGGGTGGTGAGGTGGTCGCTGCGGCTGAAGTTCCTCAGGCAGATGCGGCACTGGAAGGGTTTGTGGCCCGTATGGATGCGGAGGTGCCTGTTGAGCTCATCCGAGCGGGCAAAGCTCCGGATGCAGTTCTCCACCGGGCAGGCGAAAGCCTTCTCGTGGGGTTTCGGGCAGAAGCATTTGGAAGAGCACTTGGTCCGGCGAGTCTTCTTCTTGGGCTCGGCCAGGGCAGGAGGGTTGGTGGGTAGCAGAGAAGGGATGGAGGAAGAGGTGGAGTGGCCCAAAAAGTCCGTGGGGGGGACAGAGGGTGAGGGGTGAGGATGGAGGAGCTCAGTGGAGCTCATCAGACCCGGCAGGACTTCAGGCTGAGCCAAGGAGGCATCGAACTCCGTCATTAATGGGGGAGGGAGGTTGTGGAGCTTGGTGTCGGCAAAGTCCCCGCGGGCCGGGAAGTTTTCCGGCTCGCAGGCGAAGCCCAGATGGGTGCCAAAGCAGGCAGCGTCCTCGGCAAGGCTGCCGAGCTCCGACTGGCAGCTGACGGACAAGACGCTCTCCATCTTGGAGCTCAGCGGGTGGAACAGCCCTTGGCTGCTCTCCCCAGTTGGGAAGGCTTCGGGAGAATGGTAGCTGGCCGGCAAGTAGGCCTGATGCTGGGTGACGGGCTCCCACTGGGCACAGGAGGCTTTAAACTTGTCCAGGGGTGGGGATCCAGAGGGCAGCTTGATGTCCTGCTTGTTGTCCAGGAGCTTGGGCTGGAAGAAGCACTGCGAGGTGTTTCCTAAGGCGGACGGTGCCTGGAGGGGTTGAGCACCCTCCGCTGTGGGGAAGCTGCCGTAGCCTTGCTCCGGGAAGGGGGTTTGGGTGGATCCGTTCATTTCGGGCTGGCAGGCGGTGTAAAGGTCCAGCTGGCTCTGAGCCACCTCGGGACAGGGGTAAAGAGCATCCAGGTGCCTTTGGTGGCCCTCGGAGGAGGCGAAGGGGGAGATGCCCAGGATTCCCGACATCAGGTTGAAGAGGGATTCCTGGTCCTGGGGATGCTCCGGTACCGCCTTGATGAAGAAGCTGCCGGTGTAGCTGAGCGAAGGGGATGGCTGGCTGCCCAGGAGGGAGTAATCAACCGCCCCGTTGCTCATCGGGGTGCCCAGCAGCTCACCTGGGGATGCAGAGGGGCTGGCGGTTAGAGGGATGGAGGGATGGGGGGATGGGGGGGGGCGGGGAACGGGTACGGGGGAACAGCGGGAGGCTGACGTTGCGTCACTGTGAGGTCCCCGTCCTAGTCCTCGGGACTGCGGAGGAAGCCCTGGGCTTCACCCCCTTCCCCGGTAGCACCCCCAGGACCCCCACCCTGGGTTAGTGGGGGCCTGTTGTACCCACAGCCAGGGTGTGGGAGGAGGCAGGGGGCAGAGGAGGGGAAGGTGCCCCTATTCCCGGCTGCAGCTATCACTCCCAACGGGGGTCCCTCCTCCCTGCCCGGCTCCCCCCCTGCCCTTACCTCCGAGGAAATCGGCCTCCGCCAGAAGTTGCTGCTCAGGTTGCCCCAAACCCTGCAGCTCCCCGGTTTTCATCTCGCAGCTCTCCTCGTACTTGGAGTAAAGCGGGTCCGGGCAGGAGAAATCCATAACGTTGAGCATCTCCCTTGGAGGCACGGCCGGAGCGGGGAGGGGGGGGATCGAGCTGGGGGGATGCTCAAGGGTGAGCCGGGGGGATGCTCGGGGTGAGCCGGGGGATGCTCAAAGGTGAGCCGGGGGGATGCTCGGGGTGATCCGGGAGATGCTCCGGGGTGTTTGGGGTGATCCGGGGGATGCTGGGGGGGGTGCCCGGACTGATCCAGGGGATGCTCGGCGTAGGTACCAGGGACGGGCTGGGGGGATGCTGCGGGGTGCTTGGAGCGATCCGGGGGGTGCCGGGAGGGATCCGGGGGGGGTGTGTGTGCTGTGCCCCAGGGGGGGGTGGGTAGGTGGGTGGGGGCAGGGGGCGCAGGCAGGGGCCGGCAGCAGCGGCAGCCCGTGCGGACGCCCGGCTCTCCCTCCCCGCCGCCCCCTTTATAGCTGCAGCGGGGCTGCTCCGACCTTCCGCCGCAGCCATTTCTGGAGTCCCCAGTGAGGCTGCCGTGACGTAAATGCCCATATATGGACTCAGGATGTAGGCTAGGGAGTCCCAATAAGGAAATCTCTCCCGTGACGCGCTGCCCCCTCCCTCCCCCTTCCCCCTCCCTTCCCCTCCCCCTTTTCTCTCCCTCTGTGTTTTTTTTCTTTCTTTTTTTTTTTTTTTTTTTTTTTTTTTTTTTTCCCCTTTCCATCTCTCTCTTTTTTAACTAATAATCGCGATATTTTTAACAAATCTCTGCAGGGCCCTCGGCTGCTGCTGTGTGCGTGTGTGCCCAGCATCCATCCCCCCCCCCCCCGCCCCAACCCCGCCATCCTGCCCGCATCCCCCCCCCCCCCCCATCCCCCCTCCTGCAGCAACAGCACCCAGGCACATGCCCCTGCGCACACGCGTGTGCAAGCCCCGGCGTGTGCACACGCCGCTATTGCTTTCCCCCCGGGTTCAGCTTTGCCCCTGAAGTTCCCACGGCTGAAGGGGGGTGGGGGGAGGATGCTGGGCACCCCTCTGGATCCGGCCCTTGCGCCGCAGCAATACACTGGGGCTTTGGCTCCCCTCCCAACGTGGGCTGCTGTTCTTCCAGATTTACATCTCCCCAGGCTCTTATTCGCCTTATGCTATTTTTTCCCCGTGAATGCCTTTTGTTGCTCTTGTTCCTTCTAGAAGCGTGAAAGGTGCTGGGTTTGCTCTTCCCCCCTCCCTCCCTCCTTCCCCTCCTCTCCGTGCCTGATTTTGCAAGACTCTCTGCTGGCATTTCGTATTTGCTTTGATTTGGAGCCGTGAAGTGGATGCCGGCTCCTCCTGCGAGCGAGCGAGCGGCCAAAAAGAGAAGGCAAACGTTGGGGCCAGCTTCCTCGCCGCGTTTCAGTCATCCGAGTTCATGGCTCCCGCCCAGGCCGGCGGGCGATAGGCAGGGATTTGGGCAGGGAGAGGGCAGATCCATACTGCAAATCCCACCGGCTCGTCGAAGGGGGATGCTTTAAGAGCGAAGTCAACACAAGCAATGATTTGGAAGGATCCTGGCAGCGCTTCCACCCCCGCCGCAGCGCCCTGAGCATCCTCCGGATACCCCTGCAAGCTGCTGTGATGGGGTGAAGCCTCCAGTGAAGCAAAGCTGGAAGCTGTTGCTTTCCCTGCTTTGGCGGTTTGGAGATTTCCAAATTTCCAATGTCAATTCAGAGCTGATCCTTGATGAGCAGCGATGCTTTGGGGAGCAGATCACACCTGGCATCCAGCGCACGCAGTCTGGGTGGGGAGGGGAAGGTTTTTCTCTGGGCAATCTGGCTGTTGGGTTCAGAGCCCACTATAAAACACATCTATAAAAAATATTTACAGGCACAAACCCACCGTTTCTCGGTGCAAGGCGGACAATGAGAAGGTTACATCTGCAACGGGGTCTGCAGGAGAAAGTTGTGGGGTGCAAAGAAATACAGAACGGTTGGGGTTGGAAGGGACCTCTGGAGATCATCTGGTCCAACCCCCTGCCAGAGCAGGGTCACTTGCAGCAGGTCACACAGGAACACATCCAGGCGGGTTTTGAATGTCTTCAGGGAAAGAGACCCCACAGCCTCCCTGGGCAGCCGGTTCCAGGGCTCTGCCACCCTTAATGGAAAGAAGATTTTTCTCATGTTGAGGCAGAACCCCCTGTGCTCCAGTTTGTGCCCGTTGCCCCTTGTCCTGTCACTGGGCACCACTCAGAAGAGCCTGGCCCCGTCCTCTTGACACCTGCCCTGTAGATATTTAGAAGCGTTGATAAGGTCCCCTCTCAGCCTTCTCTTCTCCAGGCTAAAGAGCCCCAGGTCTCTCAGCCTTTCCTCGTAGGAGAGATGCTCCAGTCCCCTCATCATCTTCATAGCCCTCCGCTGGACTCTCTCCAGTAGCTCCCTGTCCCTCTTAATCTGGGGAGCCCAGAACTGGACACAGCACTCCAGATGTGGCCTCACCAGGGCAGAGTAGAGGGGGAGGAGAACCTCCCGTGACCTGCTGGCCAAGCAGGTCCTTTCTAAAGGAGCTAGAAAGGAGGAGGGGACCTCTCCCCAGCCTCACTACCTCTGTGTTTTCCCTGTCTCCATGTGCTTACTCCCTTTGCTGGAAGTTCAGGTCCATTGGGGATGTGCAGCAGTGCCCACACCCACGTCCACGGGGCTCGAGCTAGGGCAGAGTGGCTGAAGCGGGGCCCTGCTCCGGTGCTATTCCTGGCTCCAGCAATGACTCACTGCGTTACCTTGGGCAAAGCGCTCCGTAAAGGTGTCTAGCGGCGCTTCCCCACGTTGGGGGCAGGCTGTTCATCGTGGCCTCTGCAAAATGCACCGCGATCGCTGGCAAAGAGGTGCAAAGAAGCATTAAGCCTGGCTGTGATTCAGGGAGTGTCAGGGAATGAGCTGTAAGGTTCAGGCTGGAAATAAAAGAGGGGCTGGAGAGAGATCTGGAAAATTATCAGAGTGTGGAAATGGTGAGTGGGATCCAATTATTCACTGTTTCTCATCTCAACAGGAGCTGAGGGGGAGCCCAGAGCAATGGCCAGAAAGTGGGTTTCAGGCAAACCAAAGGCAATGCTTAGCCCTGCAGTGCTCAGTGAAACTGGAACTCAGCGCTTCAGGACATCATGGGGACCAAGATGATAAGCAGGTTCAAAATAGTCCATCTGCAGCTACTAAACATAACCCCAACCTGCTGCTTAGGGAATCTGATGGATACTGGTGGAATACAACCAAGGGATGGACCTTGGGGTCCTTGCTCTGTTCTTCAGCTCTCCTTGGCTGTGCTAGATGGACCCATCAGATCTTGGTCGCTCTCATTTTATTTGGCTGTGCCACATTTTAACTGGGATCTCAGGCTTTGGATGTGCAAGGGCCTCCAGTCTCTGAGCTGGAGTCCAGATCCTCACTCTCACCTGCTGCCCTGCACACCCCTGGGATAACTGCTGCCAGGACAAGCAGCTCTCCTTTTCTCCTAGAGTTGGAAAAAACCTGTCCCAACTTTTATACAAAGCCAGCGTAACATGCCATGGGAAGGTCCCCTGCTACCGCCGTGGGGCAGAGGCAGCTCTCATAAACCTCTCTTCATCCTCAGAGAAAAATCCGCCTAAAATAGTGGCGACATTTCAGTTCCCCATACAAGAAAACAAACAATTACCGTGTGGTTTATACACGACTTGTCTGCCTGGGAGAGCGCTGCTGACTATACAGGCTGTATAGGTGCTGTTTTCTTTCAAGCCTGAGAAAAATAGAGACCCACTTACATTAAAAAAACAGTCTAAAGCGACCCTCTTGGATGGCAGTTTCCATGGGAGGAGCGTGGCTGTGTTAGCTCCAACCGTGGAGGTGACACCATGCATGAGGTAATGGGAAAACGTGACCACAACTAAAGCCAAGCTGGCACAACGTTTCCCTTCCCAGGAGGGGCACTTGGCTGGCGAGGAGGCGGGATAGCCTTCCTGGGGTGAAACGTGTCGTCACAAAAATATGAGGAGGAAATCCGTGCCGTGGCCAGGTCCCCCCTGCCGCACGCGGGCACCCCGGGGAGGTACCGGAGCTCAGGCTCTGCCCCAGTTTTTGGATCCTCTCTCTCTCTCTTTCTCCGCTCCCTGAGATGCTGTGGGAAGCTTTGCTTAAGGTCTAAGAGCTGAAGAGGTTTGGAAAGCGGCTGAGGCAGCCCTGTGTGTGTCCACGGGGCATCTTGCAGCAAAGGTTCACCTGAGCAGAAGGGCTTCGGGCTCCTGCTCCCTCCGGGCGGTGGGAGCATCCTCGGGGCAGCAAACGATGACCCCAAAGGAAGGAGAGGTTTTGCTCCAGTGATGCTGGGAGCCCAAAAGGCATCTCTGAGCTTTCTGGCAGGGCAAATCTTGCTCAGCCCCAAGCTCGCCCAGGATTGCAGCCCTCCAAGCGTGCTGCAGTGCGCAGGCTGCCAGCCCGGGACTCCCCCAGTCACCTGCCATCTGGAACCGGCTGGCACAAGCCACTGCCCCCGGGTGCCTGCCCACCTTCCCCAGCCAGGGCTTGGTGAGCTCCTTGCTGGCTCCTGCTGATCCACCCAGATGTTTCTCCTGCAGAGCCAGGGGCCAGCTTGGTCCCGGGGGTCATCTTGCTGCTGACCACCCCACCACACTGCATGCAATCCCTTGCACGGCATGCCAGTCTTCCCCCCTCCCCCAGTTTCCCAGTCTGCCCTCCCAGTTGGGGTTATAGCATGGAAACCAAATCTTAATTCTTGGCTTTTTCCCCTGTTTCTCCCCTGGATTTCATCTTTGGGGGCTTGGTTTGGGGCCTTATCTGTAGTCTGGGGAGATTTTGGCAGGGGGTTGGATGCTCCTGGGACTCCCAGCCCTATTTCAGTGAGAAGCTGCTGTGGAAAGAAGGCAAACCATCCTTTTCCTTCTGCCTTGCCTTGCCACGATCCAGCAAGGAGCTGGGAGAAGGTCTGGGGAGCACCTTCCCCACTGCAGCATGCAGACTGGGCAAGGGCAGAGATCTCAGGCTGGAATTCATTTCTCCAAAGGGATGGGAAGAGCATTAGTTTGTGGCAATACTACTTTGGGCCCATGTGCCCAAAGCTAACAGATATCGAGGGAAAAGTGTAATTGCCACGTCTTCTCCAAGCTCCAAGTATTCATGGCTCATGTACCTTCTGCATTCAACTTGATGCCCTGTATTTCATAGCCCTCAGTAGATTTTTCCACTGTTTGATTCTTTTATGAACCCTCAGCATCCCCTGCACTTCAAGAATACCTAAGTTTTAAGTGAAGAAGCCTCTCTTTCTGTTCATTTGGAGCGTGCCCACAGCCTCCACGCTTGCAGCTTCAGGAGAGCCTCCCAGCAAATGGGTGTGCGTGCAATAAACCTGCTGGCTGCTCACACAGGGTGATGAATTTCCTCCTCCTGGTGATCAAAACCTCTCTGTGGCGACGGTTATAGCTGGGAAATTCCCTGCTGGTAACGCTAGCCTCTTCCAAGGGCTTCTCTCATGGACAAGAAAGTGGCTTCATTGACTCTGAGCTGCTGCTCCTCAATATTCAAGAAGATGCTTCTGTGATTCGAAAGTGGTTTGTTTGGGTTTTTTTTTTTTCCCTGGAAGCTGGGGAAAAGACAACAGCCCTGCAGCACTGCCTGCCTCCCCTTGTTCCCCAACAATTCCATCTCTTATGGCCAACAGTGTCCCCTGGATTTTCTGCTTGTTGTTCAGGTTTGCTCTTCAGCTGGGGCTGAGCAGCAGAAACAATTGGGTATTTTAAATAAATCCCCCTGGGAAGCGCTGCTGCTTCCCCTCATGGCGTTAGGGGCAGGGGCAGAGGGGAGCACCCAAAGGAGCAGCTGCCCTGCCAGCACCCACGGCTCGTAAGCTGCTCTTTGGGAGCTGCCAGCACCATCCTGTGCTCCACGCAAACCCCTGAATTACCTTTCGTGACTCCCATCTTCTGGATGCAGAGCATCTCCTTTAAACCACCCCCACCAAAAACCACACCAAAAGCCAACCACGAAGCCTGGATTCTTTTATAAACCACCCCAAACCTCCCTCCGCCAGGCCTCTGAGACGCAGAAGGGGGCGGCATCCCAAAATCTTGACGCTGGCGATGGACTTTGTGGCAGGGTGGATGGCACGATGCGACTCAGCAGTGATTCCTCTGGGGATGGCCACCGCAGATAGCACGTCGATGGGACGCAGCCCAGCTGCTGGATCTCATCTCTTTGCCCTCCATCTCCCCCTCCGATGGCTCCAACCATCTTCCCTTCCAGGAAAACTTCTAGAATACATCGCTCTGCATTTCCATGGCAACTGGCACGCGACCAGCGGTGCCGTCTCCGCTGCTGCGTCCCTATTCCTGGCGCCGCAGAGAAGATGCTCGTGTGACAGAGGAGACAACCCAGGGAGGGTGAGAAGGAGATCACCACCACCCCCCGGCCATGCCACCAACGGCAAAGGGATGCTCTGAGGATCTTTAACAAAGAACATCTTTCTCCTCGGGCATGCCCAGGCAGCCTCAGCAGATTTAAGCAGCACATGAGGCTCTAGGAAATGTCTGCCAAAAGGGGCTTTTTTTTTTTTTTTTTTTTTTTAATTACCGGGCACGAGGGAGGAATTGCTGGCTGGAATTTCAGAGGCCGGGCACGGTGGGAGGTCGGGATGGATGGCTATCTCGCCCCAGGTTTTATGTTGCTGTACATCACCATATTCTCCAGGTGCTCAGCTAGTGATAACAGCTCATCCTGGCCCTTAAAATGTACAGATCGCTTCTCTTTGCTTTTTTATTGAAAGCAGCTGAGCTTTGGGGTAAAATCCCTCCCATTTGGCTGCTACCTGCAGTTTAGCCGAGGGGAGTGACAGCCTGGGAGTGCCTGCATACGGGGACGGCAGAGCGGCTTGCCAAAGCGGAGAGGTCGCCGCAGCGCCTGCGATGGCATCGCCTCGCCTCCTAAAAATAGGCTAGAATCAGAAATAATCTCATCTCCGGCTCCCCCCGGCCCCCCGAATAATAAAATCGAGCCCAATGCTAAAGGCAAAGCACTAACGCTGCGAGCTCTCGGAGAAGCTGGCGGAGAGCAGAAGTGGCATCGCTGTTCTCTCCTTCATCACACGTCCTAATCACAATATTTTTAGCATGTGCTTTTGCATGCGTCGGGCAGGGGCAGGAGGGTTAATTTGGCTCAGTATAAGCACAGGGATGAGGCCAGGGCTGTCAGGAACACAATGATTTGGCTGTAATCAAGTAATAAAGCAGGAAGGAACAATTTTCTCAACTTCTATCTAAATTCACATCTTTTTCTAAGAGTCTGTCTGCCTCGATGTATTGACTGGGAAGCTGCAAACACTCCTAAGCAAGCTTGCCTTCCAGTTTGAATGAAATGATTCACTGAGCCCCAAATAAGTCTTTCTCCACTCATTCTCACACTGGTTTTAATCATCTCTAAAAAAAAATAAATGTATATTTTTAAACAAAGCACTCTTCAAACCAAATTATTGGATGTTTCTTTAGAAAAAGCCTGAAGCAAAACATTTAGACTTTTATTTTTCAGTTTCCAGGGGGCTTGGACAGGAGCTCGAGCTCTGAAACGAGCCCTGAATGTCGTTAGGCTTTATCCTCATCAGGCTGAGGGACATCTCATTCCCCACCGTGGATGAAAACCGAGAGGGTTGTTTGTCTTCTCTAGGCCCCTTCTGCCCAGGCAGGTTTCGTTAGGGCAAGCAGAGGCTCGCGCAGCACCCAGCAGCCTCGGGGCTCCAGCTTCGCAAGTGATACGGCGGAGGTGTGCCGGATGAGACGCAAACAAATGTGGGTCAGTGTCGTCAATCCGAAAGAGAGCCGCCTTGCCATCAGATAAAGGCGTTCATTAACAAACCATTGGAATAAAACCCCTTTCAAGGACAGGGAAGAAAAGCTCAGCTGGCTGGAGAGGGAGGAGGGCGTTTTCTTGCCCAGGGAAAGCAAGAAACCCTCGAGGTTGCTTCGCCTCCACCCATCCCTCCCGCCCCGAGCACCAAGCTGGTTTCGAGACCCAGTTTCTCAGTGCCCACAGGGATTACTGGGAACTGGTGTCAACCCTGGGGATGGGCAAGGGGCTTCCTCAAGAGGCTCGGAGTTAAAAGGGCTGTTGGTGCATCCACCGGTGCGAATTAAGTGAAGCGGGCAAGGAGGTTGCAGAGAGCCTGTTACAGAGGTTGGAGCTAAATCCATGTTCCCTGCAGCCCTTCTGCAAACCGTGCCCGTGAACCATGCTCAATTACTTACCTCTCTGATTGCAAAGAGGGACACACACACACACCTGGCCCGGTGCCTGCTCGGAGATGAATTTATCCGACAGCTTTTCATTTGTGAGTGTTATTTGCTTCCTTGACCAGCTTGCTGCACCTTTTCAGGAAAGTTTCCAAGAATCCAGAGAGACGCTCTCCAGAATCATTAATCAGAGCAGCATGAAGATTTATTAACTCTCCTCTCCATGAAATAAACCCAACAGCCTCCGAAGTCGGCTTTCTATGCCATCAATTCTTCCCAAGTAAATTTAAAGGCTGTCACTGTCAGCTGCTAATGAAGGCAAATCCATCTATCAGGTTGTGATTTGTTGCTTGTGGTTACAGTATCGTGATCTCGACTCATATCCAAAACACGAGAGTGAAATGATAGCAGTCCTTTTTTTTTTTGCCATTAGTGTTAATTATGTTAATAAAACTTAATGATATTCATGCCAAAGGTTGGAAGCGCGTGGAAATTCATGGAACTCTTCAAATTAACTGCTCTGGTCTCTTGGCATATAATTAGGAAAACTATTAAATATAGTATGGCATGTAAATTAATACAAGTTATATCTATTATATAGTTCAGCTATGAGAGGAGCAGAATTTGCCATCTCACTTGCAGGAATCCGGCTGCCTAACCCAGGTAGGAATGGGAAAAGTCTGCCTCTAAAATATACATCCTAGAGTGCATTTTTTACCCCAACATACCACGAGAGAACGCTGATTTTACCTACTCTTAAAAATGTCTTAAGCTGCATCTTGCAGCCAGTTGCTACAGATTGCCAGAACCTGGAAGGATGTACCAAGGGAATATGAGTGCAGATGGACACTCCCTTGTACCTTCCTCTAGGCATCCATCAGTGGCCACTGTCAAGGGACGAAGTACGTGGCTAGACTGGTCTCCAGCTTGACTTGGAGAAACCAACCCTATGTTCCTGCTCCAGGACATCATCCCGTCGCGATGGTGCAGGAGGAAGGATATCCCCTGCTGTTTTGTGACAGTCCAGCATCCCCTGCTGAGCTTTTACGATCGGCAGCATCTGGGCATCACCCAGTTTGGCAATGGGTTTGAGTCCTGTTTGTTCCTGTGAAGACAATAATTCTCCAATCCAAGGTTTGTCCTTCAGGGAACAACGTGGACTACTGTGACTCAGCATGCGTTGAGGGGAATAACTTGGCTGCATCAGGTCTGGCTATATTTGCACACAAAGACACAGCTGGGTCAAGACTTCCCACATGAGCCCAGTATGGGGAAGAGTTGATGCATCCCCTCTCAATCAGGCTCACAGCAGAGCTTCCAGCACATGGTACAAGCCAGAGAACCTCCTTCTAGAGCAACCTGGAAATTTATGTGTGCCAGTGGCTTTTTGGGCCATACATCACCTTTTTATGAGGATCAGCTGGAGCTGGGAACAGCTTATTAAATAACGTGGTGAGGAAGACATATACAAGCATTAGTCTGATCTGGAGAGTGAGGGACAGGGGTTGAAACCTTCCTATAAACATATGAATTATCATGATGCCACACTCATGTAGCCTGAGAGTCAGAAATAGGAAGTATCTCCAGACAGTTTCACAGGATTTCTCCGAGGGTGTTCATGCCTTTGATTTCAGTTCATCCCTGAAGTTAACAGAAGGGTCTTTTCATTCCCTTAGATCTGGGGGAAGAGGGATTCGAGCAACGCTGAACATCCCACCTTGATGCAGGAGCCTGCAGGATGAGGCCATCATGGAGAGCTTCTCGCATCATGGAGAGCTTCCCACATCCTGGGCTCTGAATATTCTATTTGCCCACTGGTTGTGCTCCTGATGGATCTCCCCTGACTCATTGGCTTGCATCCACCTTTGCCTCCACTCCCTGCTCATTCCTGTCACCCAGAAGGGCTTCACATTTGTCAGCAGCAGGGTGGGGAGATGGACAGACAGAAGGAGACAGCAGCTGTCAGTCCTGTGCACTCACAAATTTACATCAGTAAATACTCCTGTGGTCTCTGTCAAGAAGCTGCAGGGATCAGAGTGTTCCATTTAACGGTGGCCCCAGGACGCTCCCTACTGTGAAGGTTCAGATGATGAACAAGTCTCCTCTTGTCTTAACTCTCTAGTTTAGCCTTCAGCTCTCTCCTTGGCCTCCAAGCTTTCCTCAATGCTCACTCTGTTCCCACCATCCCCTGAGGCGGGTGATGCCAGCTGGGACTAGCTGATGGCAGCTCATTCACGTGGAAGTCCACCTCAGTTAATGACTACAGCCGTTAGCATCAGTCACACAGTTTACACCAAGCTAGAAATAAGCGCAGCAGTTGAGAAGTCACTAGTGATCTAAAATCGGGAAGTAACATGGTGGTTTGCGGGCAGTCACTAGGGGAGTGTCACAAAGCACACACAGGTTGTCTTGGAGCAGGGACATCCCACGCACAGTCTATGGGACACATCCAACCATCCTAATCAACTCATCCAATGCTTTGGGCTCTGTGGCACCCCTTATTCCTGCAGCCTGTGTGCATCCAGCACGGGACCAAACATAACCCTGCTATGGGACAGGTTTGCAGCCAGCTGTTCATCCAGGACTCTCCTCTCTTTGCAGAGGACTTGGCCAAGAGCTGCAAAGAATCAAACAAACCCTACATGAAAGCGCTAGTAGAAAACAACGGCGTGCCTCCTTCCTCAGTGCCCAGAGCTCTGCTGGCCGGAGGCAGGGGGAATCCTGCGTTCCTCCAAAGGGATGGAGCAGGGCTTAGCCCACTCTGGCTCACTGACAAATACAAACAAATATAACTGGCACGAAGCACAAACTGCCTGCCAGGACAGTGCAACGTCTCCATAGAAACCCCCCGACAAGAGAACCTGACGCTAATTTAACAACGGCAGGAATAATGCTGTAGCCTGTTGATGTTGTAAACTTCCTCATCTGAGCCCTCTCTCTTTTTGTTGCTTTTTTTTTTTTTTTTAATGGAAAGTGGGATGTAATTGCAGGAGACAATGCTGGATGCAGGGCAAGGGATGGACACAGCGTTCCTGGTGTTGTGACAGCTAGTGGTGACAGATGCATGCTTCGCTCGCACGGATTTCTCCTTCGCTGTTCCAGTTCACAACTAAAAATAAGCAGAAGGAGCTGAGTCTGCTTCAAGGAATTGTGGGGCAATTTTTCTGGATAAATAAAAATAAAAAGTGGTGTTCCTGAGTGGAGACGATTCTAAAGCTAGATGACCTCCTTCAGTGCTAGCCCTCCGCCCAGGAAAAATCACCAAATCAATGAGTTCCTGTGAAAAATAAACATTCTCTTCCCATACAGCCAGGAAAAATACCCAGACATGAAGATGCGGTCAGAACTGTGGACCCAAAGCATTCAGGAAACACAAAGGTGACTCCCCAGATTGCTAGATCATGGTTTCTTCTTCTTTTTTTTTTTTTTTTTTTTACATTTGCTGTCTGCTTTCCGGTCTTGAGGCAGTGCTCACATTTGTCTCTGACCACTGTGATTGCAAGAAACTAGGTTAGACAGTACCGACATACCTGACTGAGGTTATATTTTAACAGGGAAATCCTTTGGAAGTCCTGAATCTGATCTCTCTCACTCTCGGGGTCCATCCCAGCTCCATATCAAGGCGAGCCCTGGGCATGCACCGACCTAATCCTCTCCTCTTCTTCATCCCCTCAGCCTGGGGACACCAGAAAGGACACTGAGCTGCAGTGAGCTCTGACTGTTCAGTTTAGGTGTTGGAGGGGGATCAGGATCCCATGTCAAAAAAAATAATAATCCAGCAAGTTCATAGTGGGGCACTTTGAATTGTGACCTGGAATTAGCAGCTTTTCCTACCAGCTGAATAGTGAGATTTGAGCTCCCCATCAAACATTTAATTGCCTCGAGTTAGCTGGGGTGCCTCCCTCTCCCAGCAGGTTAGGTCCCCACTCCCTCTGCAACTTTTCAGCCTCTGCTAATTAGGCAAGGTTTACTTTGTGCCTTGATCATGCCTCGGCTCCCTGATGGGAAAAGACCTGGTTGAACATCATCCCTCCATGCCCTGGTCACGCATAGAGAGGAAACGGATGTAGATGCTCCCCAGCCATGGGGTTACCCAGTCTGACTGGCTGAGGCTCGGGGACTCCAGAGACGACTAAAACACACCAGAGAGTTAAACATGCAGGGGAACTTGGGCACCGAGGCCAGCTCGTTAATAAACACCTCACTCTTTGAACGAGGGGGGAATTCCTGCAAGCTGCCTCCTGGGAACGGTCCCTGGCCCAGCTCCCAACCTCTGCTAACGCAGAGAGGAGCCAAAACCGGGAGGATGTATTTGATCGTTGTTTCCTGTGTTAATAAAACCCAGCAGAGGGAAAGAGCAGAGCTACAGCCCCGCACTCCCTTTGAGACCAGGCTGGGAAATGTTATGGCTTACTGTAATGTGGAGAGGACGAGGCGGTTGCCTGGTGGGCCCAAAGGCTGGGGGTGGATTTGCCATCATAACAGTAACGACCTGAGGCAGAGGAATGCTGCAAAATTGAATTCATTAATGCTTAAGAAGTGTTTCAGAAGGGCCTATGAGGTGAAAATCCTCTGCCCAAGGTCGTGCATGCCACCAGTCACCCGCAGAGCTCTAACTAAAAGGAGTTGAGACCTGGCTTCTGCAGGAACCTGCTGGTGGGAGTTTCGCTGTTGACTTCAGGGACAACATTTCTGGTAGGTTTCTGCAATACCTCGGACTTTACACACACAGAGATATTTGATGCTATATACAGTTGTTTGCTTTGTGACTGCTTGGTCTGAATTCTCCTCTCCAATTAAATAAATAAAGCTGATTCTCAGGAAATACCCATTTCCTGATCTGTCCTAGGCATATTCCAACTGTCCTCAGGGTCTGGATGTGATCACAAGTATTACTCTCAGCTCTGAAACACAATCAGTTTTGCTACAGAACATAGTAATATTTTCTATTTCAACTTCCACATGGCATTTTCTCTTTTTTTCCCCCTCTTTTTAGGCTTCAGATTCAAACAGTGATAGTAAAAGGTCTAAAAACCACAAAGCACTGGAAGCTCAAAGGTTTCCGAGGAAGAAACCTGTCTGTTGTTTCCAGGAGATGAAATGAGGCCACATTTCATTGGGGCTGCTGTGACTTACCCGCGGTGAAACACTCTGAAGGTGTATTAAATCAGAGATGGTGGGTCGGCACTTTCTCCTCGTTCTCTTTAGTGATTGTAACCTCTCATTACTCCAGCCTCCTCTGCAGTCCCGGAATAAGGTGATTAATAACATTTGCTACTTCTCCGATGTGTTAAATAAAATACCGCGCTGTTTTGCAAATGTCAGGCTCTTGCCTGAACTGAGCCTGGAATGTTTGTTTCTGACTGTCAGGTTTCACTTCCCCTTTTGTCATGTTTAAGTCCATGAAAAACAGGCATTACATTTCGATTTCCACTGAATCACAGGGCCAAGCCAGTCACAGGAGCCAACCAATTGACACTAACCAAGGAGCTGACTCATGAAATTGGCTGGCATTGAATTACTTTCCAGAGAAGACTAAAAGCTGAGGCTTTAACTCCCCAGCGATGTTCAAAATCCAATTGTGCTCTTTTGCCAGAACGTCTGTATTCGCTTTTCATTATCACCCCCAGCACTTGTTATATCAGGATAATTTGGAACGAAAATTCGGCAACACGTACATTAAGTGCTTCCAATCCTGTTATTCCGCCATTCACACAGATATTTCCTTCAGCGATGCAAACGCTATCTGCATGCACAGCACAAGACCTCGGAGAACAGATTGTCCCAAACTGGGAATGCCAGAAGTAAGGTTGCCTGTCCGGTCCTTTGCGGGATGACACCAGACTATGTCAAAAGTGGTACAGCATGCCTTGAGGTCCTGATCCCCAAATGATCTACCTCAAGGGCAAGGCTACAGCGAGGTGTACATCCTTCCTACTTCATCCACTTAAGCTGTTCACTCCTGGAGAAGGACTGAGCTGCTCAAACATCTGGAGTCATTTGAGGTGTCCCCTGACATCTCCAGAAATGATGGATGGTCCGCAGAAGACCTGTGCCCTCCTGGAGCAGCAGGTGGAGCTCAAGCAGGGCACCTTGTCATGACACCAAATGCCAAGGTTTAAGCCCCTGATTCCTGCTCCAGTCTCTTCTATTACCTACTCCGTTTCTGCCCAGCTCATCTTCCCTCTCTCTTTCCTTTCTCCCAATCTCCCTACCCTCTTGGTCCTCCTGTATGAGAGACATGTACCTCACCCCTCCATGTTGCCTTGGGAAGAGGCAGACAGCCTCCCGTTATTCATGTCAGCTCTTGCCCATATCACACTTGTCAAGAAAGTTGCCTTGAGCTCCTGTGTTCCTAACATGTGTCCCACGTACTGTAGGAGCAGGCAGCAGAGCACATGCTGTTCACACTTACAAGCTGTGGAGAGCTGAGACAGACCCAACCACATTCACAGAACACGCCTGCAAATTTGCCATAGATCTCACTGAACACAAGGAAAAAAGCCAGATGTTCCAAAGGTGTTTACCTAAGCATGTTCAGGTGGATTTCCCTGGGATAGGTATCTCCTTGATCGTTTTATAACACATTTTATAGCACTTCAAAATATTTTCTAATCTGGCAAAACAACATCTTTTTCTCCTCCCCTCATTCCTAAAAACCACAGAACTGTTTTATCTGAAACTTTACACAAAATCTCGTCTGGAGAGAGACATTTGTCCCAGAAAATTCTTGTCTGAACAATTACAGTTTGGCAAAAGTTCTGAGCAAAGGAAAGCAGACGTTGGAAATGGGAAAAGCCAGGCTGCCTTAATGCGCAGAGCAGCTGGAGCAAGCACAACCAGCAACGGACTCTATACGTTATTTACAGTGACAGATTCTTTAGCATTGCATCCATGAAATAAACTTCATTTTAAACATTTGGCTTCTGTAACGGCAAGACCATCCTCGTCAAAACGTTGTAACACAAGTGCACTTACTCCTTGTCTGCACTGTGTGGAGTCTTGCCTCTTGCTTCTTCATGGTTGCCCTGCTCCAAGGTCAAAAACATGGATATTGTGGCCTTTATGACTGAACTCTATTTAAGCAGTGAATGAAGCCAAAAAGCAGGTGTCTTCTCTTTCTGAGGAGGTGGGATTCCAGGGTCTTCTAGAGATCTGTGGTTAGCCATGGCAGGCTTTGTTTTGCAATAGAAAATCTTGAACTTGAGCTGCATGGATTTTCAAAGGAGCTTCTAAAACCTTAGTAGAGTGGATGACGAATATGTAAGCCAAGGGCATCTTGCTTCACAGATGGAAAGATACAGAAATCATGCTGATAAAATTACTGAAAACTGTAACACACCCACAACACACAGGCTACCATATTTTTTCTGCACACAAATTCCGGGTGATCCTGTAGCCAAAAACGGCAACTAGAAAAGCAACCTGAGGGGACGCAATTCCTCCATATAACTTTGCGTCCAAGAATAATGATATGTGTCAGTTCTGTGGATATGTGCTGAACCAGCCAGAATGATTCAGAACGGTTGGCAAAACGGAAGCGTTAGTCACTGCGAAAGATCAAGAAGTTAGTGTTGGCATATCGTGGGCATGTCAAGGAGAAATGAAAACCAAATAGGGAAAAGGGTAATGTAATGGAAGAGAAGCTGAGAAGGAGATGGAGGTGGAAAGGGTAACTTCTCAAGTCAAGAATACTCTGGAAGATGAGAGTAGTGCTGGTACAGGTAGGTCATGGATGGCACACCGTGGTAGCCTGTGTTTGAGCTCAGAGGAAGGGTATCTCTGACAAAGGCAAGCTGGCAACGAGGAATGCAGCTTGCTCAAGGCATCAAGTGCCCTCAGATGGGTTACCCTGCATCCTCAGCCCAGCATTGCTGAATTTAAACCCATGGGCAGGCACTGCCCTCTTAGATCTGACAGGCAACCGTAGGTCACCAAATTCTCTGCGCCAGATGCTGAAGCAGGCTCAAAAGTAGCCTTATGCACGCCAAGATCTCCCACCTCTTCTTTCTCACTGTGGGCTGTAGCTTGGGCTGAATGTCTGTTCCAGCTTGGGATGAGCCCTCTTCGGGATATCTGTTGAGGAGGCAGCTGGCTATTTGGCCTCATACTCTGCTTGGAGAGCATGAACTGGAACACGGTCCTTCCCAAAGGTGCAGAGGCTCTCTTTCTGGAGAGGGGTTTGCCCAATGCCTACCTAACACTAAGCATAGACTTATGTGCTGGCTGCAGATGGGAGAGAGCGAGCTACAGTGGGGCATGGAGTGTTGCTTGCCTTCTTTGCCAGACAGGTTTAACTTGAGTGTAATACTGGGAAAGCAAGGCCTCCACACATGGTGAGCTTTGCCCACAGAGTGTGATGAACCGTGTAAGCGAACAAGGTGGACAGTGATAAGTAGAACCAGTGAAGCCTGATGTCCTACAGAGCTGTGGCTCTTGATTGAGCCCCCTGCTTTCTTGTAAGGCTCTAATTAACAGCCTCTATAAAAATCCTTCCATGCTTGGGACATCCACAACATTTGGTTGAAGCTGCCCAATGGTTATCAGCCGGTTATTACTTTACTCCTTTAAAATTAGGAAGATGAACAGACAGACGGGTGCATCCACAATCACCTAAGCCTTGTTTCCAAGGAAGCCAGGCTCATAGATATCTGAGATAGCTCGAGGAATTAGGACGGACATCTTACACCTCTCAAGTGTTGATTCATAAACCCCCACACTAGGAGTGACCTGCCAGACAAGAGTCAACATCATGCTTTCTTGGCAACAGGCTCTGACAATGCGCGCGTGTGTGAAATACTAGCCTGGCAACATCCGAACAGGCATGAAAGGGAATAAAACACACTTTTTAAATCCACCACCATTTTAGATCGGTTTCTATACTGAAAGGAGCTGGGGAGAGCAAGAAAAGGTTGAGGTAGCATAGACAAAGTGATTCACCAGGAAAGTGAGGGTCAATAGGTGGGGACAGACTACACATTAATCTCTGTGCTGGGCTTTCAGGGATATAAATGAGGAGCTGATGATCCTCTGCAACATAAGTGGATGTGTGACCCCTCCTATGGCTCCATTGTGGGTTTGCATTTTGTCTTTGCAAATAAAAATTACAGCTTAAAACTTAAGAAAGAGCACGCTGTAGATATTTGGTTCAGCAAGCAGAATTCGCAGTGGGCTATTACAAATTTGGGTGGGTTTCTTTTAAGTAAGTAGATGAAGTTCTATGCTGGTATAAACAGGCTTTATGCCTGCGGCCCCACATGCACCTGATCTGCTCAGATCACAGAATCATAGAATCACAGAATGGTCAGGGTTGGAAGGAACCTCTGGAAATCATCTGGTCCACACCCCTGCTAGAGCAGGGTCACCTACAGCAGGTCACACAGGATTGCGTCCAGGCAGGTTTTGAATGTCTCCAGGGAAGGAGACCCCACACCTCCCTGGGCAGCCTGTTCCAGGGCTCTGCCACCCTTAATGGAAAGAAGTTTTTCCTCGTGTTGAGGCAGAACCTCCTGTGCTCCAGTTTGTGCCCATTGCCCCTTGTCCTGTCACTGAGCACCACTGAGAAGAGCCTGGCCCCATCCTCTTGACACCCACCCTTTAGATATTTATAAGCGTTGACAAGGTCCCCTCTCAGCCTTCTCTTCTCCAGGCTAAAGAGCCCCAGGTCTCTCAGCCTTTCCTCATAGGAGAGATGCTCCAGTCCTCTCATCTTCGTAGCCCTCCGCTGGACTCTCTCCAGTAGCTCCCTGTTCCTCTTAAACTGGGGAGCCCAGAACTGGACACAGTACTCCAGACGTGGCCTCACCAGGGCAGAGTAGAGGGGGACAACCTCCCTTGACCTGCTGGCCTAAAGAAGAGCACAGCAAATATAAGCAACAATTTTAGAGCATGTGAACTGCTCCTCAGGCTCCATTGCCTGATCTCCGTGGACGACATGGGAGCCTGGATCCCTGCATTCACGTGTAGACAAGTTAAATTGGGTCATCCTGTGTGCCTGTTTTCTGTCAGCTTAGATCAACTGACTTGGAGTTGCGTTTCTGTAGCTCGAAGCCCAAGGGGAAGCAATTCTTTGTTGGACTACTGCCAGGACCCAAACAACAATATCAATGATAATAACTAAAAAAAAAAGGACTGATCCAGATCACACCATATATTCTAAGTCATCACAGGGAGTCCAAAGGCCTGCAAGTGAGAATTTACAGGACTTGTCTTCAATGGATGGCAGTAACAGAGAATTGGTTGTCTAAGCACTCACCTCAGCACCAGTTGCATTTTTCTTGTCCACTCTGGAAGACAGCAGTGGGCAGGAAGGTTATCTAGAACCCAGGGATGTGCACAAAGAGACCCCTCTCTTTTCCTGGGTTGATTACAGATTTATTACCCAGCACTTCTTCCCAGTTGCCAGCACTGTCTTTAGACACAGACAAAGTAGGTGGTTACTTAGAGCAGCAGAAGCTGAGCTTCAAGCAAGAGGAAGACCATCACAGCAGCGACCCCAGCTCTGCCCAGCTTATGCTGGCTCAAGCCAGCAGAGAGTCCCCCTCAGGGACTGCTGGATCTGCAGTCTGAATGAAGTTATGCTGGCAAGAGGTGCTCCAAAGCCTCCTGCCTGCTTGTCTGACCTTGCTCCATGCCTGCATCTCTGCAGTCCGCGGAGGGGAACTAGCTCGTTCAGAGCAAACTGAATTTTGCCTGCAGCGCTGCGAAGCCTGTAGCCAGCTCTGCCAACTTCTCTGCCTGTGGAATGAGGGAGTGATGATAGCGATATTCAATGTGAATTCCCACCTGCCTCACACGGCTGTTTTGGGCTTTAAATAATACTCACAAACTGCTTAAAAAGCCACATATAGGAGCTGTTATGTAAGCACAAGTTATTATTATTAAAAAAACATTATGAGCGAGTTATTAGACTGACAGATGGAATTATCAGCGGAATTCTATTTTTATCAATCATCTTTCATTTCATTTCATCTCATCTTTCTTTTATCACCCTTCAGCTCTAGGCTGGCAGTCCTAACACAGCCTAAACAGACAGCGTTATTGAACGTTGCATCACCCGATGGCTCTCAATGGCACAGATGAGTAAGCGAGCTCTTCCCAGGCAGCAAAGAGACCATGTTGTAAAACTAACCAGGATCCATCTGTGGGTTGAAACGAGCACAAATGATTTCGAACCGCCGATTGCTGAGACTTGAATATCATTTCCCTCCCCAAGGCTGGCTCTCAGCTTAGGCAAAGCAAGTGGCTGCCACCCTCACGGGGAGCTGTGGGCTGCGAGAAGGAAACCTGCCAATGGGAAACATTTACTATTCCCCAGCAGTAATTGTTCTTCATTAGAACGGGCGAACTGCTGTGACGGCAAAGGCTAATTTTCTCTCTTATCTTCTCGAGATGTTGGGAAGTCAATGGCACTGTCACATAAAATCTCCTTCCAGAGAGCTACCAATCAGTGCGCGTCTTCAAGGCAGGCTTGTGTACAATGGGAAGCAGCACAGATAAGGCTCCAAGTCCTTGTGCTCTGCTCTATCCTCCATGAGAACCTGTTGTGACCTGTCGCAATGAGGAGCTGGGGGCAGGAGTTGTGAGGATGATTAGGAAGAGCTCACAACTGCTCTCATGATGGGAACTGCAGAGGAAGCTACTTCCAGTAAGTCAGTGGTGAAGCAAAGGTTCATGGGACTCTTCAACAGCCAAAGCCCCCAAAGAGATGCCTGTCCCCACCACAGCGCAGTTTTAGTAATTACTTCTTGTCTCAGTCTTTGGTGGGTAACTCTGTAGACCAAAGGTCTCCTTCCTCCACTTGGACAGTGCCTAGCACTTTGCTCCTGTCTGGGGCTTTTACTATGGCAAGACAGAAATATTTCTTTTTATTATTAGACTTCCTCGGAGTGAATCTGTATCCAGAATCTGAAAAGTTTCCAGGGTATATATCAAGACTGAAAAAAAAGGGGGCCCACGCAGAAAACATCTACTGATAACATAATTCTGTTCAAGGAAATCCTGTTTCCTTCTTGACTGTAGTGGGAATGACCAACTGGGACAACTGGATCCTATTATACACACACTTCGGACTATGTTGCTTTCATACTACTCTCCCCCTGCCCAACCACTCCACCCGTGAAAACATTCATGTATCTGTTATTTGCTACACGTTTTCTTTTAATTGCTCCATTTAATTTATGTTGCTATTACATTCTAAAATAGATAAGCTGCTTGGCAGCATGTATTCCTAAAATAATCAAGTTCATTAATATGATTAAGAGCAAAATCTTTTACTGCTTCTGGTACTCAATATTACACTGAAGAATGAGCATTTAAATAGACAGTTTCTCATGCAGGTCTCTTATTTTTACAAAGTATAAAAACTCAGTTAATTTTAAAGGTTTCTATCCAAAAATAGTAGTGTACTGTACTTTAATAGTAAAGTAATAAAACCCCCCACCCTTCCATGAAGTAAGAAAGAAACAAAATGTTAAGCATTGTAAGTTCCCAGACGTTCATTGTATGACTAATGCTGCAACGATGATTTTCAACCAGTTAGAAACCAAGAAATAAGGACACTCTATAACATCGAACTGTGAGAAGAAGATGATCACGTAGTGAACATGGGGTGACGGTTTATAGTTTGTAGGATTTTAGTTACTGGGCTAAATTTAAAATCTTTAATTTGCTTAAATTAAAATTGCTCAGTCTGGTTACATCCTTTTCTTAGCCAAGTCTGAAAATGAACTACAGTTGCACGTTATTAGTCTTATTTTGGAGGTTTATAATTCTGACATAAGTAATTTAAGGACCATCGGACAGTTAAAACCGAGGAAGTCTCCTGTTACCCCTGAAGAGGGTTTGGGGAGGTCAAGTCTTGTACAAATTCAAGGCCTCTATTCTTTCTCATGACCGTTGAAGGCTAGGCACCCACTGCTGGGGGCTCAATAAACTAAACTATTATTTTATTGAACGTTTATCATTAAAGTGTCTTTGAGCCCTTCTCACAGACAAGGGGCACACTGTACCATGCGCTGCACAGACACAGAAATAAAAAGGACAGTCTCTGTCTTGCAAAGGCTACGGTCTAAGGATAAGGCAAGGTACAACAGATGGAAACAGACAGATGGAGGCAAGCAAGAAAACAATGATACACTGTCAGCCAGCATGACGGGAAGTCAGCTCAGCACCCCAGTAGTCTGTTAGGCAGCTTTTTGCAGGAATTGCAGCAAAACGCGGGGAGTGGCGTGGGAAAGAGCACGAAGGTTCTTGTCTGCACGCCAGCAAGGAGATAACGAAGGCTGGCACCGCTGGCAGAGCGAGCTGGCTTCCTGATGCTGATGAAAGGTAAGGGATGCGCCGAGAGTAAGTAAAAAAGGCTTTGAAAATGAAGAGCAAGCCTTCGAGGTGGAGGCAACAGAGAGGAGGGAGACAGAGGACGCAGGGCATTGGAAGCACAGTGTTAGGTTTTGCAGCCACCTCTTGGGTAAGTACCGGTGGGGTTAGGGTGTGATGTCCAGAGCAGGGGATATCACAGCATTTGGGATGGGAGATGGCTGGCTGCAGGTGACTGCATCTCAGAGCCTTCAGATAGAAAGAGTCAGAGACATTTAGACAGCTTGAGTGAAGGGACTAAGAGGAAGACCCAAGTCAAAGATGGGGCCCAACTGAACAGTCTCAGTGGCAGTCTGCTAGGAAAAGTAGAGGAGGGCTGGCAGAGCTTGAATTGACATCCAGAATATGAGGATACCAACCTCAGGCTGGGCTTCTGCTCCAGGCTGAGGAGGGCAGGCGGAGTAAAGGGCTGGACCTGCGAGTTGCTGACACAGAGGGAGTACCTGGGTTTGCGTCTGTGAGATTCTTCTAGAGGAGATGTAACAGGGAGACCACACAGCACACAGCACATAGAGCCCCGTGAGACCTACGCAGAGAGCCCGGGGCGAGAAGAGAAATATTCTCAAAAGTTCATGTTGAAGGATCCACTGGAGAAACAGGGAGATGCCA
This sequence comes from Leptosomus discolor, assembly GCF_034619465.1. Lineage (NCBI taxonomy): Eukaryota > Metazoa > Chordata > Aves > Leptosomiformes > Leptosomidae > Leptosomus > Leptosomus discolor. The sequence continues at coordinate 81,778,898 of NC_141394.1, read as the reverse complement.
GAGAAGGACAAGATTTCAAGAAGTTCAGTGTCACTTCTGGAATTGACTGACAGGTTAGGAAAGGTGAGGATGAAATATTGGTTTTGAGATTTAACTTTAAAGAAGTCACAAGGGACTTTGGAATGAGCATTTCTTAGGCACTGAAAAGGATGAACACTGGAAGAATCCAAGATAGGTTTGGTATGTCCGTCCTTGGAGACATTCAGAAATTCCCTGGACAAAGACCTGAGCAACCTGATCTAGTCAGACCTGCTAATTGCCTTCCAGTCCTGAACTATTCTGTGACTCTGTGGCAGCAATTGATCAGTGCGTTCAATGAGGTTAGAAGTGGAGAGAGAAGGCAAGGTGGGGCAGGAAGGGAGGTGGCCAATGGGTTTCAGAGTGAAGGTTTTTGGAGATGGTAGAACCTAAAGCATGATTTGTACTGTGAGAAGAAATTAGTAGTCAAGAACGATGGTGTAAGGACAGAGTAGGGGATGGGATAAAAGTGACTGCAAAGGAGACAGCATGAGATATTTGAGGCATGCGTGGTGTTGATCAAGAAGCTCCTACATTGGTGGCCATGGAGGAGAAGAATGAAAGGCAGATGGAGGTCAGGGAAGCAGAGGTAGGGAAGGGTCACAAGATACGTTGTCCATAAACTCTTAGGAGTATTAGGCAAGGTCCTGTCCTTGGAAAGAAGCAGAGCAAAGAAGAAAGTGAACCTCAAGGAGTGAACCATGCAAGCGTGTATCAGTCAGGTAGCAGAACTCGAGATTGAGTGAATCCATTCAAAAGAATGAATATATAATGGATGAAGTCACCCTTGCTCTTCATTGTTGCGATTCATCAGACCAAAGATAGATTTTCATAGCACAGATAGCTCCATTTGAGCAAGTCACCCTGAGTTCTCTTTAAAGTTGAGAACAGAAACTTTGAGGGCATGCTTCATCTCATCCTAAAATAGAGATCTAAAACAGATCAGCTGACTCATGCCCTAAAAGAGTATGATTTTTCCCCACAGATTCTAAAAGGGAGCTTACACACCTGAGTTCAGATTACAAATTTGTACTGTAGGAATATAACTTTAGGTAACTGCCATGCTGCCTGTCCACCCCAAACACTCTGTAGTCTGAACACGGGAGCGGAGAACTGGTCTCAGGGATGAGCTAGGACTGGGTAACCTTGCAGCGGGACAAAAGGGCAGAAGGGTCAAATGCAGAAGAGACTGAAGGGTGGAGACAAGAGAGCGGTGAGCTGGCTGAGCACAGAAGACAATTAATTCATACTGGTCATCTGGATGTCATGGAAGAACTGACTGTGGGTTTACGGTCAACGCTGAAAGACAGCAGGTTGCTTCAGATACTGCCATCAGAGAAAACACATCTCAAGAGTACCGAGTGTGTGGCTCCTCTCGAGAGTGAGAAAGTTGACTAAGAGTTGCAAGTACAAGCCTGGGGCTCCTGAAACAGGAGCATGTGAACACGTGAACACCTGCATCTGAATGAGGTGTCTGAGCTCCCTTTACGGTCAATTAAAATCTGAGGATCAATTCTGTTGCCCAAACACAGGCATCTAGTGCTACTTGAGATGCCCAGTGGTATCACATCTCCATTTCCCTAAGGGCACAGGTCTCCCATAGGTCTGGTGTCGGATTTAGCAACTCTGCTAAATGTCTTAGGCACTCTGCTACATCTCAGGTGGCACTAGGTAGGTAACAAGAGTTGAGCCCAGTGAAGTGTAGGAGTGATTCAGCTGACCATAGAGTACACAGCCACATTTCGGCAGGTGAATGCCTCAGGAATCACTAAAAGCTGCTATTGCAGAAGGGTAAGGGACTTCCCCTGCTCCCCAGCTCCAGGCAGATGTGGAAGTACCTTGGACTGAACTAGGTGCTCTTTTTAGGCAACTGGATCCCATCCTGCATTGCCACCAATTGTAAAGGTGTTTAAACACACAATCCACATGTAGAAACACTGTGTAGAGACTTAAACTCAGGTTAAAGTCATCTGTCAGCTGAACCTCATCCTTGGTCTGTAATTCAGATACCCTGAGCATCAAGGCACGAGGGCACTGGTGTGGCGGATGGACTCAGGAGTCTGCTACTGAAGAAGACAGATTGAAAACTTAAATAGACTCCTCAACATTTCAAGCATAAACAGACGTCTTGGCTTCCACAGGCACAGCCTCAGAGCCCTGATGCTACTGCAGATTTTACCTGGAAGATCAATCTGAAGGACTAGGTAGCCCTGGCACAACCAGGGCCGAAGTGCCTAAAAGCCACCAGTACCATTAGCAGAGACAAATGGATTTCTGGCAGTCCCATGCAGCACCGAAAGCGAGGTCTGAACGGGCGACAGAGTGCAAATGATTCCGCTGTCAGAGCAGAAGCACGCTGATGGGATGGCACAGACAGAAAGTGTACTGCAGGAGCTATTCTGAACCTGCGGGTAAAATAAAGACTCTGATTTCCAGAACTGCCAGTTTGTCATTTTTCATCTCCACTAAATTCACTTACTTATTTTCTTGTTTAAACTTAGCACATAACTCAAAGAACGCAACGTTTTAGCTTGACAAGTGGTTTATCCAGGCAGCTGATTTACCAATTCAAAGGCTACTCCCTACAGACTCCTACCAGAAATGTAAGCGTTCAGTTGTAAACCTCTGATTTAATTAAAGAAAGACTTAGCCTTCCAAACATTATCGCAGCTGGAAAATCCATAATTAGCTGTACATTTTTCCGAAGGAACTTTCCCCCGATTTGCCTGAAACCTGGGGAAGGGCTCCATACATCTATCATAATTTCCTACCGCTTTCAGCTCAGGCATTAGAGACGCTGTGTGGGCAGATTTAATAGGTTCTTTCTCGCTTCCTGGTGAGGAGAAGGATTGCATAAGATGTGAGTCAAGACACCAGTCCTGAATCTGTGACTGCGATACTTGCAGGAGCTGCACTGTCTGCGTGCCGGTTGGGATGCCAATAAACAGCAGACTCTGCAGCAGCGACACCAGCCTGCTTTGGGTCACTGGAGACAGGTTCTCCTTTTGCTCTCCTTTTGCTTGAAACTGGGGGCTCAGCGTTACCCGCTCTTTGAGAGGAAGGCGTTGGGGTTCCTTTTCTCATCCCAGCTTACCCTTTCACATTCCTAATTGCATCCTAAGCTTTCTGAGCCCTAAGATAAAGCTTTCTGTGGTGACAAGTCTTCTTAATCACTCTTAGGTTCCCTGTTTATTCCCAGTAGCCTCTTTGAGGTTGTTTTTCATCTGGGTCCAGAGCCTTCTGACGCAGGGTTTTCCCCTCTTGTATACGGAATAGAATTTTAAACAACTCACGCACCATTGACAGAAAGAAATTTCAAGATTTCTCCATGTTCAGGTCCCCAAAGCTTGGGTTTGTTTAACCTAATTTAGGGCATCTCACCAGAGTACCTAACTCAGGTGTTATTTGTCTTCGACACCTTCTGGGGTCACTGGAAGGCAACACATACCCTCAGAGAGTGGATCTTAGGCATGCTGAACCTTTTTTTTTACAACGAGGGTGGTGGGACACTGGACTGGCCCAGACTGCCCAGAGCAGCTGTGGCTGCCCCCTCCCTGGCAGTGCTCAAGGCCAGGCTGGATGGGGCTGGGAGCAACCTGGTCTGGTGGGAGGTGTCCCTGCCCATGGCAGGGGGTTGGACTGGATGATCTTTGAGGTCTCTTCCAACCCAAACCGATCCTCTACCTCAGTAGGGACTGCAAGAAAACCATCATCCCAACTTAAATACCCCAGCTGGGTGCCTGAGGTTTGCTGGAGTGATGCTGGGCCCAAGCTCCTCTGATCGCTTTATCTCATTAAACAATTTTCTTTGTTTAATCCCGATTTTGCTCTTTTGAGATCAGAAATCGCAGTTAAGCCCAGACTCTGTTTATCCCTCAATCTGATTTAGACAGAATCAGCTAATAAACCCTCCTGCTTTAGCCGACAGCATTTTCAGATTATTAGTGCTACCTCAGACAGCGAGGAGAAAAATCTTCCAGCTTTCCTCAAAGTCATGTTGCCCTACACGGGTTCTGTTGCGCCTCTTCCAGCTCCTGTTTCTCCAGCCCAGTAAACCACGGCATGTAGCGCAGCCTCCCCTTTCACACATTTATTTCCACCTGCCCCGAGCAGCACTGACTCTTTGGTGCCTGTGCTCCAGTCATGAGCTCTAACTCATGATTATCATCGTTATCCTAATACCCGGTTTCATGTCCTGCATCCGCAGTTTGAACTCCTTCCCTTGCACTAATACATACACATTACAGCTCTTCTTTTAATGGAGCACTCCCACTGTCCTTTCACTAATTGAGTCACCCACCTAATCAGTCGGCTCGTGTACAAGCACTTTCTGTCTCCTTGCTGCCCACCCTTCTGCCCACTAACATGCTTTATCTTCACCTTTTTTTTTAACCAAGACTAGACGTAGAGATTACCTGGTTCTCTCCCACTAAACCACAGAATTTTTTTCAATCACAAACCGGGGAAAGACAGAGCAGAGCCGGCTCCACTGGGTGTAAGTGTTCTCGAGAAATACACAAACAATAAAATAGCCAAGATGTTCCAGAACAGCTGAAGAATCCTGTTGACCAGATCTCAATGAGTTTCCAACTACCTCACTGCATCCAAAGTCGACAGCTTGAAAACTCAATCAGATCTTGAGCAACATACTTGAAAAACAGTTTAGTATTTTGCTGGCATGCCGAGAGGTCGGTTAAAAAGTGCTGTAGTTGAGGATATCACAACCATTTGTAGATTAGGTTTTATCCTCTCAGGCTGCTTGATACCATCAGCTGCAGTAAGGGACAGAGAGTCTTAATTAACAGGTCGTAATATTCACAATACTGAATATCTGCTTTTATTAAACACTTCCACTGAGGTCATATCCAGAGTCCTCTGCTGCCTGGGCACTTCTGTGCTAGATAGAAAGAATCCCCACGTCAAAAGCTTCGCAATTAACATGTCATTGGCACAAGCCAGGACCTGATTTTTAAATAGTCCTTTTTTCAAGATATTTGCAGTTATGAGGAACACCTGTATTTGATATTCTCCTCTGGAATTAGCACATTAATCAATGGCTGTGCTTTAATACACTATATCTCACCTTTAAAAGCCCTTGGGCATTACAAAGCTTTGGGGGAAGCTGAACCAGGCAGGGCTGGTCAGGCCTGGCTCGCTCTGCAAATCTTCCACAGTGATGGCCTTTTGAAAAAATCCTCTCCCATTTCCATTTCAAGTGACATTATATTGGAAAGGATTTTAGCATATGACATCTCAGACTGAGTAAGTCGCTGGATATTGTTAGAAAATTAATAAAGAATGTGAACAGCTTCCTGTATGATGTGTAAGCGATAAACATTCAGAAAACCCTTCCTCCTCCCCTCTCTGCCTGTGAATTGCTCTTCTAAAAATAAAGGGAATGACAGAATTTCTGTATTGTATGACAAGAGGAGCCCTTCAGTCACTCGCAGCAGTGAAAAGCAAATGGCAAGCTTTCTCACAGATGACATTTGGAACTGTTATTAGCGCTACAACCTACGGGCTAAATCCTGCTCTCCCTTGCACCGCCGTAATTAGGTGGAAAAGGCACGGAAATCGAGCAGGCTCTTCCTCGTCCTTCCCAGGGGAAGCAAGCCCGGAGGCGCTGCTTCCTGCAGCGGTACTGACTTTTTGATGGCCGCCTCTTCTCTTCCTCACCCAGTCACCCCAGGCACGCACCCCGATCCCTGTTACTTGCTTAAGCCTCACTCGTAAATTATCAGGTGATGATTTTGGGGGACATGCATAAACAAGGACTAGGATAGGCTGAGCCCGGCCAATTTAATTGCGTTTGTAATAGGAGATGGGTTCGGATATAAAGCTGCATTTTCCTGTCAGCATTTTAATTATTTTGAGGAATGTTTGCCTTGACGCACTTTAGCGTTCTGCTTTATCTAGTGCTGAAAAATAACACCCAATTCACTGCAGAACCAACGCAGACAAAAATGAACATACACTGCCTTTTGGGAGAAGTTACGTTGGATACATGGCAGATAACTGCTATGAGGAGAATAAATAACTCCGGAGACGTTATGGAGGCACCTTTTATTTTTCAGTCTACTTCAGCTCCCCTCTGCTTAGTAGAGAATGAAACTGGTGCAGTTATTTATTGTGTTATATGGAGAGAGGTGGACAGTCTGGGGCTATATTCATATGGACAGCTGGATCTATTGCTTATACCAACACCAGAAAATCTTAATTGCTTTTGAGAAGGAGCTCAATAACTTTATGAAAGATTAAACGATGCTCCATCTGTGAAACATGGATCATGAAGCTGCAATCAATGACCCTGGAGGCTCCTCTCACTCCTCTGTGCCTCTCGAGCCGTGGGGGAAGGACTGTCAGTACCGTGCCAGATCAATGATCTGCATCTTCTGCTGCTCCAGCTTCAACTGTCAGTGCTCTTGGTGCTTTAGAGGAAGAGGAAGTAAATAAAATAAAGATGGACAATCATGATTTTAGGGGGAAGCTCCTTCCTTGCCCCTGCTGACAACCAGCTGAAACATGTTAGTCAGTACTTGTACTGAATGCTGGAGGGACAGCATGATGGCTGTGTCAGGGGGAAAGCAGAGCTCCTCCTTCCTTCTGATACAAAATTCGGAGCTTCCAAACCCCCTTGCTTTCTAACACTCCTCACCGAGGTGGGAGGCTAGGTGCAGCTGGGTAAGGATTTCGAGATGAAAACTCAATAACAACAGAGTGTTATTAAGCAGGCATTCTTTATTGAAGCACTGGGCAGCACTTGGGATGTTCCACCATGAGTGCTCCAACGGGCTAGCAAAACACATCAGTTCACATACACAAAAATCATACATATACATCAGATTTCCTGAGAAGGGCAGTCTTGTGGTGATAAGTTCCCAGAATTCATTTACATAGTCCAAGCATGTGCAGTAAATTTAAGGTTAGGGTCTTTTCATCCTCCGGTGATCGCTCATAATCTTCCTCGCATTAGTTGAATCTTCCTGAGCACAAGCCAGGGCCCTTTTTCTGGTGCAACTTCGTCTTGTAACAAGCAGTCCTGTAGATGTTTGCTGGGGGGTCCTTAATGTCTGGCATGTGTAGGTAGCTTTATCTCCTTGATATCTGGAGCTTTGTCTTCTTGGTGTCAGGCAAGATGTTATCTATTTACCATCTTTGCTCATCAAATAGATAAAACATCCTTGTGGGGGAAGGAAAACTGAGGGAAACAAAGACGCAAGTGAAACTAAGCAGATAACAGTGAGGCCTTAGTCAGGGATTATCAGGGTTTAGCTCTTTCACTTCATGGCACCTGAAGGGAAGCAACGAACGATTGCAGGGAGCCCACTAACACCCACACCTAAGGGGTCCTTCCAGAGGTTCATCTCAATTTCTCTGCCTGCCCAGGGAGCAGGCTATCCCCCCTCAACTCGTGGCCTGTCTTTTCGCCAGCCTGACTGGGAGAACGGTCCCCAACAGACTTCCACGGACAGAGCCCCTCTCCTGCTGGAGCCGAACGGATTTCCCACCAGGAAAATCACACCTCATTCCCTGGCAACACCAAAAATACTTCAAAATGTCTGCCACCAGATATTAACATATACTCATCACCAAGCTACGACCAGATATCACCTCTCAACAAGCAGACTGGTACCCAAGAGCAGGGGAAACGGCGCCCTGCCACAGGAACGGCACGCAGCCACCACGCTCAGGCGAAAAACCTCCCCCTCACAGAAGTTCCCCCTCACAGAAGTTCCCCCTCAGTGGGGCCGCCCTCAGAGCCGGCAGGGAAGCGGCCGGGGCTGGAGGTTCCGCCGTGTGCGGAGGATGCTACCGCCCAACTACCCTCCCATCCGGGTACTTTCCCCGGGCTGCGCGCCAAAAGGCCCGCGCGCGCTCCCGCCGCCGCCGCTAGGCGGCGCGTTACCCTCCCCGCTTATCTCATGGGCCGCTCACGGCGAGCGACGGAGGCGGTGCCCGCGCATGCGCAAGACGGGAAGGAGTCCCTAACGACGGGACGGGTTGGTAGGGCGGCGGCGCATGCGCAGTAGGGCGGAGACGGGGGGCGGGTTCCCGCCGGTCGTCGCTCCCGCGGCGGCCGCTGTGGGGATCAGGGGGCTGGCGGCCTGCTGCTGCTGCCATGGAGCCGGGAGAGGAGGAGGAGGAGGAGCGGGAGGAGGAGGAGCGGGTTGCTGTGAGTACGGGGTCTGCGGAGGGGTTCGGGCAGGCGGCCCTTGGGGGCAAGGCGGCAGAGAGGGGGGAGCAGCCCTGAGGAGCCCCTGCGCCCGGCTGCGGCCCTTGGGGAGGGGCTGGAAACGGGCCTGATCTCACCGTCTGCCCCGGGAAGGGGCTGTCGCTGCTTGGTTCTTCTACCTCAGAAACAGGGGGGGATGCAGCTGACGCGTGGCCTCCGCTTTCTTTCCCCTGCCGTGGAGAAAAGGGGGGGCTGTGAGCAGCCTGATCCTGCTCCGCCTTCTGCATTCTCCCGTGGGAGAAGGGTGGCCTGATTCTTCCTCCCTTCCTGGTGCCTTTGTGCCTTACTGTGCCTTGGAGAGGGGTGGGTGAGTTGGCTGGGTCACTGACCCCCCTGGGAAGTCAGAGCTCGCGGGGCTGGAGAGGCCCCGTGGAGCCATTCGTGCCCTTGAAGGGCTCGTACGTAGCTCCGTGCACTTTGCTGTGTTTGTATCAATGAGGGGCTGGTCAGAGGAGGTGTCTGGAGATCATGGGTGTCCTGTCACATCCTGCCACCCCCATGTTCTGGAAATAACGTCTTCCTGAACTTGCCACTCGTGAAAGCGTTGGGAAGCTTCCTGCCTGTGCTGTTGCACTGTTCTGGCACCTGGTCTTAGCTGTCCCACTGTTCTCACGGAGGGTTCCAGGAGTGTAAAGGGCTTGTAGCACGAGTTCTGGCTCTTGCAAACTGTTGGGAGGCATCTTTGTGCAGCGCACTTGAACAGCTGATGCCGGACACTTGGGTTGGGAGGTGTTTATGGATGTCACGTCCGCAGTTCTGTATTGGGAAAGCTGTAAGGGGACAACTCAAAATGAAAAGTTACAAGGTGGTGATCACTCCAGAGCTTCGTCCCAGAGCTCTGAAGGAACTCAGATGCCAAATGGCATGTCCGTTTTTACAGACTGGCACAGGTTTCAGTTGTATCAGGAGAAAAACCAGAAACTAAACCAAACAATAGAAACGTCCACATGAATAAATATGACATGTTAAGGGCAAGTCCAGCCCAAGCGAACATGGGAACTCAGATAGCGTAGTCTTAACTGGGTTTCCAGAAGCCTTCTGCTGAAGGACCTTCACCGTATGTTTTCAGGAAGGCTGATTTGCCCCAGAAGGGACGGTTCCTGCGCTGCTGTGTGTTCTTGTCTGTGTTTAAGTAGAAATGAAGTTCATTTGTACGCTGATTTACAAATTTCACAGTGAACTTTGTGATTCTAAGCTGTGTGTGATGTTATAGACCAGTGAACTTGCCTCTTGCTTCGTGTTTTACCTTCATGATTTTCACCACAGGTCAGTTTATTTTGATCCTTTTTGGGTGTGAAGTTTTGTTGTTTTACAGTGGCCGTTGCTTCCTTCTCTGCGTTTGTTTTGCCCTGTGGTTTAATTGCTGCTCTGACAACCAGAGCTCAGCTCTGGGAATACCAGATGGAGCTGAGCCAAGCTTGTTGCTAGTGTACTGCTGCCCTTCTGAGCCGAAGGGATGCAGGTGCAGATAGGTGGTAGGCCAGGCGGATCTTCTGTCTGTCGTAGCGTGGCTGCTCTTACAGCTTTATTGCCTATTTCTGGTGCCACAGACTATTTTAGCTACCATTTTAATTCACAAAGAGAGAATAACACTGACAACCTGTGCTTGTGCCTTGTGACGTGCAAGGCTGTAGTTTCACAGGGGCTGTATAAATCAGCAAGCCCCAGCTCACCTGCCGGGAGTGACGGGTGCTGCTGTGCCCTGGTTCCTTGTCATTGCCCCTGTGTTGCTTTGTCACATACTCCAACTGCCAGCAAACCAGCGCAGCCAGGCAGCGGACTGGTAACTGCGGTTAAAACTGGCTTAAGAAGCATCTGCTCCTCTCTTACCTCGAGTTTTTGCTTACTGAAGAGAGACAGGGGCTGTCTCTTCCAGCCAAAGTGCCAGTTTATGATCATTCAAAGGCGTTCTGGGACTTTTGGCATCGTGCTGTAAGAGTGAGAGGAAATTCTGTAACCGACATAGTGATACTTTTTACCCTTCATACTATTTCTTGTTTTATTGGTGACAATACTTTGTCTGTTTCACCTTTTAGTTCCTTTTTGATTATGAAAATGATTTAAGCACTGTCCTGCAAACTTTTGGATTCTACATGTAGGTAAGAGTAACTATTACAGTAAGATCCAGGACAAAAAAATTTTTGGTTCTCGTTCTTAAACACTGCAAATTGATGACCACTTTCCAGAAAGCCCTTCATTAATAGAGATTTTTCTTTCTCCTTTGTCTTTTTTAAAGCTCCGTAGAAACATCAAAGTAAGGTACCTCCTGACAGAGGTACCTGTTATTTCAATGGCAAATTAGTGTGGAAAAGATAAAGGAATGAGCATTTTCTTAAAACTCAGAGGACGGTACAACATAATTTACAGCTCTCGTAAGTTTGATCTAAACAAACAAAAATTAATTATGAATCAGGGAATACTCAGTGCTTTTTCAGTGGTCCAAAGCTGAGCGTGTAAAGAAGTAGTTGACCTTCTCATTACATAAAAGCATTCAGGAGCGCTGTTCAATGTTCATTTGGGAGTTATGATTTGGACAGCAAGCGGTTAAGGGGTTTTTGCAGAGGAATGAAGATAGAATGGCTGAGCTACCTTGTGTGAAACTAAATTTTGTCTGTATTTGCAATAAGTAGGACGGAGGTTGATGCTTGGAGGAAAGTTAATGGTTTTGGTTATTAGCTGTTAGATTGCTGAAGTGGCTGTAGCCGTGTTAACATCTTTAGTATGTTTTTATGATTGGAAATTAAGCTCTCATCTAAGCTTCCTTTCCCACGAGGGGTTGAACCAGATGGTCTTTCAAGGTCCTTTCCAACTGAGCTATTCTATGATTCTATGAAACCCCAAATAATTAGTTCTGAATTAATAGAAAGAGGAATCCAGCTTCAGTTGCAAAGAAATGGGATAAACGGCAAGTTTAATTTAGATCTTCCTTACTCTGTGTGCTCAGTGGAAGGGCTTGTGGGTGAGAGGTAGTGCCTGGGGTGGTGGGGGCTCAGGAAAGTGACTGCTTGGGTAAACTGGGGTTGCACCAGTCCGTAGGGCTGGACAGTTACACTGGGATTACATGAGGAAAACTTCTTCCTCAGGCATTAAGGTGTATTACAGCAATCGGCTTTCAGATTGCCTCGCAGCGGCTGAGGTGTGGCTGTGGACAGAGCGTGCTGTCGGCCGTGGAATCCTCACTTTCCTGGGAAACTGAGCCAATACTAGGCAGACTTGTTGCAGATCAGCAGTGATTAATTTTCCATTTGTTGTTTTAGGACACTCAGTAAAGCTATTGCTGTCATAAACTTGACAGAGGAAACTACTGTTTTTAAGAGATTCAAAATGAGGCACTACCAATCCTTGCGATGGCCGTGTAAATGCACAGGTTACCTGACAGTTTACTGTGTCGTGAACCTTCCCGTGTTGTATTTGAGATCTGCTGGGCTGGTTCTCATCTCTCACGGCCATTCGAAAGCCCAACGTTTGTTGCATGAAAGCGATAAAACCGTCCAGGGTTTACACAGCGCCTGATGTACTGGTCGGTGGTGCCTTCGTGGCGGGAGGGAAGGGCGTGGGTCTGAAAAGTGCTGCTAGCGCCCCAGTTCTTACTGAAAAAACAAGGGACAGCTGAAATGATTTGTGTTTCTTATCCCTGACAGCACCAAGTCATTGTTGGGTTTTTCTGAATGACATTTTTGAAATCTATGTTATTTACTAGTAGGTTCATAGATGAACTTCTAGTGCTGAACTACTTGCAGACAATGGGAATTTTGTTTTTCATCTCAGCAGCTGGACTGAAATGCTAACAATTTGCATACAACTTGGGGTCCTGGCCAACAAAGCAGCTCTGATGTGAAAACTTATTCTGCATTTGAATGATAATTTTTCTTTTTCCCACTTTGTGTTCCAACACACAAAGTAGGGTTGATACGGACTCTGAAGCCACGAGAAATGAAGTTGTTGGGTTATGGTGAAATGCAGTCGCATTTATGTGGCATTAAGGGAATTCTGAGTTTGCCTGTCGCCTCCGAGGTGCTTTTGCACGAGTTGCTTTGGTTTTCCTTGACCATCCATTGCAAGCTGATCATCGCACGGTGAAATGAGCAGGGAGGTGTCAGATAGCCTGACCTACGTCCTTTGTAGGTCTGGCAAAGTTGTTTCTTTACTCTTCAGGAGCACAGTGGTCATTTCCCGGTTTTACCAGGTAAATATGTGCCTGTTTCTGCAGGTTCCTTTGCTCCTTCCCCGCAGCTGGGGAGGGAAGGCCCTGCCCTGCAGCAGTGGGTTGCTGACTCCAAGTGGCATGAGGCTGGCACTGCACTGCCAGCACTGCAGGTGGTGGGAGGGAGCTCTCACCTTTTCCTAGCATTTAAAAAGTTATCCCCGCGTAGAATTTGAACAGAAACTCAGGGACAAATAAAAACTGGAACATTTTAGTATGTAGTACAAGTTGTGCAGCTATGAAGAAACCTCCAGTGAAAGGATTTCGAACCTACATCTGTTGGGTCCGGTTATTTCTGCATCTGTATTCAAAACTAATTGTGTAGACAGACGGTCAAATTCGTGCTTGTCTGAAATCATAGAATCATAGGTTTGGGTTGGAATATAAAATGTTTATTTAATTAGTCATTAATTGCTTTTTTTAAAATAATTGTATGCTTGTTTATCCACTTGGAGTAGGCAATGAAAACACAGAAATGCAAGAATTTGGAACAAACTATTTGAAACCACTTGAAATGAATTGTTAAGAAAATACCCAGTGTGACTGTTAGGGATAATTGATTTCAAACCCATTTAATTATCATCTTTGAGAGGGCAAGAGACCTAGTAGCTAAAGAGGTGGCGGGCTATGATTGTATCGTGACCTCAGAAGAGGGTTTGATCTTGGGATGAACTAAGAAAATATGCAGCAAGTTTGGAAGGCATTTCAAGTCCAGCTTTTGGTGTTTTTTCCTGTCTCGCTCCTGTTAAGTGTTTTCATTGACGAATCACATGATTAGTAGATGGTGAGACCTAGAAAATAAGCAGATAAGGCTGTGCTGGGGAAAGTGATAAACGCTTTGGAAAATGGTATCAGAATTCGGAATGCTGTTGACAAAATGGTGAAAAGCAAGTCCTGCAGTTTGCAAGATGAAATCCAGGACTGACAAGTTCAGAGTGGGATCGGCCTCCAAGCCCGTGACGTGATCACCTTAATTTGGTGTTAATTCTCACCGATGTTGGAAGAGTTGGTCCTGAGCTGCCCGGCCGGTGTGTGCAGGGTTGATGCAGCTGCATGTTCAGATGGATAAGGGAACTGAAACACAGATTTATACTGAATTTACTTGGCCACGTACCTCTGATTTTTAGGAGGGAGGAATGAAGTGTTTGGAAGAAATTATATTGCTTTTCTGATGTTTTGCGAAGATGAGATTGTTCGAATTACTCATCTAGGGAGTTCTCTCTCTCCTATCTATCTAGATTGTTTTCTTTGTTGTGCTGTGTTCTATTCTATGGTATTTTTACTGGGATATTTTCAGTGGTCAGTGGGTCAGAATAAAGTAAGGAGAGCTAAGCCTGGAGATTCAAAATTTGAGTAGTTTGAAACTGAGAAACATTCATATTTCTCTGAAATGTAGCGTCAGTTGAGGATGCCAACCAGGAGCTGCTGTTCCTACCGTTCAAGTTAATGGCAGTGTGTTGTGTGGGGGTTGGTTGTAGTTGTTCAGCTTTATTTTTCTCTTTTCCTCTCATTATGTATTTAGCAGCAAAAGCTGATGTTTGAGGTATTGGATTTCAGGAAGAGAAACCTTGTTAAATTTTCTTCATTTGAGTTTAATTATACGGAAGCCCTCGGAGATGATTGTACTCATTTGCTAAATCCTAACTTCTTGCTTGCCACTGCTTTGTTGTGTACCCTGTACCCTGGTGCAGACAGTGCTAACATGTGGCAGATTTCTTCCATTGTGCTGTTTCTTTAATATTGCTCTTTGGTGTGAGGATTAAAAATGAAATAATGCAGCAGAAGGTGCTGTTGCCTGTTTGCCTCCTTCCAGCTGCTAACGCGTGAGGTCCTGGTGACTTGGCTGTCTTTGAAAAGGAGAGATTATTTCCTTTACGGTGTTTTGTTAATGCCATGTCAGGTTCCTTTCCAGAGCGATGCTAAATGCACAGCACAGCCTTCTGCCTGAGAAACCACAGCTGGTGAGTGTGTGGGCCTCAAGCCCTGCTGCTTTGAGCTGGGGCACTTGTTACCTGAAAACACAACTCAAGCTCAAATGAAGCTGAGGTGCTAGCAGGAGAATCCTACTCCTGTGGGAGGTATTTGAGCTCAGGAAGGGATCAGCTTTCCTTCAGGTCCTCCTTACGTGCTTCTCAAGCATGGCTGGGTTTTGATTCTCTTTGGTTTCAGATCATAAAGTTTGGATGTACGCAGTTGTGTAAAACTTGCTTTTTTTTTGTTTGTTTTCTTTCAAGGAAATTTTGAAAGAGCAAACGCCGAAGAAGTCTTAGATTTTTCTGGGAAGAATTTTTGAAATGTATTGGTACAACTAATATAGTTGGAGAGAAGCGTGGACAGGGTTCTTGTGATGATGTGCAAGAGCTGACAGATGGAGATAGCGGTATGGGAATGGGTGAAGGGACTGGTGTCACTGAGCGTTAGCTAGGTGGGCTGCTCTGCAGCTGGGGCGGTAGGATTGCTTCTTGATTTGTAGAGCTTTTGGCTTATTGGGTGGCTGATTTTTCAGGATGGTTGCCTTCCTAAGAGAAGCAGTCATCGATGATAACTTTTTCTTTCATGTGGTATTTCTGGGGTTGAACGTGGCTGATGTTTTCTGAGGAGCACGTTTCAGTGGAGAATTCCTGACTGATTCAAGTATATTGCTTTCTCAGGGGTCCTGCTTCATCTCCCTTCCCCTGCCCCCCCCCCCCCCCAATTCAAAAGCTCTTCCCCTCCCACCCCCCAATAGCGTTACAGACAGATCAGTAGTTTTTTGGTATTTTCGTAAGAAATGTTGGCAAACAGGGAGCTGAAAATCAGAGCTGGTAAACCTGGATGGAGTTGGGAGACTAACAATGAGTGTTTCTTGTTTTTCTATCCTATTTTTTTCTGCTTGCTTAAACAAAAAAGTATGCTGCTTGTTTAGATCGGAGGTGTGCGCTGCAAAATCATTAGAAATATGTCTTGAGAGGAATTGACTCTGTAAATGTCTTTTCTCTCCAGTTCTGCCGCTTTCTCTCTTCTGCAGTCTGCCACTGTGCAGACCACTTTTTGTGTTCGTGATGCATCCCTGTGACAATGACAGCAGCTACTTACATGAAATATTAAAGTAGGTAAAGGGTATCGCGTTCTCTAATTGTGAATCAAGTGTTTATTCAGGTCTTGTTTCATGTTCTCATTCATGCTTTAAATCTCCTTGGCTTGTGATGCTGTAGGTGTTCTTCTTTTTGACCTTCTCTCATAACCTACAGGCAAAGATAGATGGACTTTTACGCCTCAAAGAAGAGATGTTTGCTGCATTATGGTCAGATCAGACCACTCGGGGAAGCAGCTCTGCTGCTGATGTGCTGTATTGTTGCACACCGAGTTCCCTGTGCCTACTGAAAGGAGGATAAATATTTATCGTGCCTGTTCTAAAGTGGTGCTGTGAATCGGTGTCTATGAAACATTTTTGGGTCTTTGCATGGAAAGCACTGTCTTAGTACTCTTAGCAACAGTAATACTACTTTAATCCCTCCCTGCTCTTCTGGGTGCCTGAGTATTTGAGCCGTTGGTAGCTCTGGATATAATTGTACTCTGAATCTTCTAGAATATTGCTATTTGTAGTAATCGCATCATAACTCATTAGCATTTCTCCACCGATTTATTCTTGAGAAATCTGTATGTGATCCGTCTCTGGCTCTGTTTTCCCAAAATAAGACTGGTCGAACCTATTCCAAGTTCTTGTGAAATGAATGGGTTTAGAAAACTGTATGTGTTAAGGGAGCGTTTGGGAGGAGGAATTACTTCTGGGAAAGAAGTTTCCTGCAAGTGGAAGCTCAGTTGTACTTTACCCTTCTATCCTCTCGTTTTATCCCCATTTGCCCAAGACTTGTTCCAGTTGAATTCTCTCTCCAAGGAAGATTCTTGCTGACTTCAGTTGATAGCGAATTGTGCTTTTTTTCTTTCTATAATAAAACATTTTGGTAAAGGATTAGGATATGAAGCTGCAGGTGGGAGGAACCTGTTCAGATGATGTTTTTCATGTTACTTTTCTTGCAGTGTTGTGACAAAGAATACGTCACTCCAGGTGCATTGAAACTGTACGGAAAAAGGCTCAAACTCAACGTTTGGCTCTAAGGTGTAAGGAAATTATTACCTTGGTCATATTTTCATGAGGTTGCCAGTCAGTTTTTCCCCTCCCTCAAAGCAAGTTCATCAGTAGGCTTTGGGACTAAAGAGTTCTCGTCATGCAAAGTGGTTCCTCTGGCCTGCTGGTGGGTTGAGTGAGGGGAGTCTGCGATGCAACTGCTGCAGCGTAGAGAAAGGGTTTTATTAAGGGGCTGGCAGGTATACGAGTAACTGAATGATTTTGAGAGGCATTTGCTCAGCACAGGCTGAAGAAGGTCATTTTAGAGGGGAGAACGAAGAATAACCTGCGCAGTTTGGTTGTTTAGTCTTTTGTTCATCGTGTGCATCTTGAGTGCTGTCGTTACTCATCCCTTCTGGTGTCCTCTAGAGCACCCACTGAATTAGCTATGCTCATCATATCTAAATAAAATCAGTATTTTTTTTGAATTAGTTTTCTAATCACACTATGGGCCCCTTACCTAATGCTATTCATTTCCAGTACCTAACGCTATTAATTGCCAGGTGGATTAATCAAATTGCCCTTTTCTGAAGATGCATATTGTAAACCCGAATTTTCCCTAATAGGACTCAATTAGATTACCAAACAGTTGTTGGAACGCTTTGCATTCAGAGCTGTTGTCACGTACCCTTCAGTGCTGCTTCTTTTAATGGCTTGATTAGTATGAACAATAGGAACTGGGGAATGCAGTAGGCGTTGAATATGTGCACGCAGGCTACAGTTATCCGTAGTCCCGATACAAAGGCACAACAAACTTATTTTGTGCAGGGCATTAATTTGGAAGAGTAGTTTCTGCCTGGCTGAATCTTTGTTTCATGGAAGATTTACAGGTGATCAGTAATAAACCTCTTCCTTTTGAGCTCTGTAGCTCTTTTAAACTTGGACTAAAATATTCTTGTCGTTCCAAGTGATTTACTTGACAGTGCCGACCTGTATAGAAAGCTACGTCGTGTTTTTCTTTCAGTGGTGCTATTTTGTGGCAGGATTTGAGATGGCATTTGGTACTGAAATTCTGGATACCGCTGGCCTTCCAAAAGCTAAGATTTGATATGACTGGGTAGAGTTGAGGCTTTTGTAGCTGTGCCTGAAAAATGCAGAGGTGTTGCCCCAGTGATGTTCTTTCCTTAAAGGGAAAACTGGGCATTTAAGAGGTAAAGGGAAAAAAAAAAAATTTGAACTGGAACCCTGTCTTTACAAGTGAGATGGGCTGCAGCTCCTGGGAAGAAAGAGTTGAAGGGTTCCCTGTTGTTCACGGGCAGAATTGGGGCTGAAGCTAACGCCAGTCCGTGTGGTGCTTTGCCAGGGGGTCTTGGCAGTCCCCTGAGCAAATGCTCGTTCAAGGCAAGAGGAGTTCAGCCTGTCTTCAGCTCTGCGTGTTCTCCAACTTGGGAAGGGTGAAAATAAGCTGCTCACTGGGAGCTTGGATGCCTGGTAACTGGGAATTGGAGGGAAGGCCCAAACTCCTTCTCTGTAGGTGACAACCCAGCCACTGGACGGGGATTGTTTCAGGGGTCTCCTGAACAGGGGAGTCAGAACTGAAGGGTTTTCCTTGGCTTGTCTCTGAAATTTTTAAATCCGCTGTCTCTGTGGCAGAACTAATGGCTTCTCAGGAACATAAAAGATGGATAAAGATTCATTTGTGATGGCTGTAATTTATTTTTTGTAGATGGATTGAAGATGTTGCTATATTTTGTATAAGCATCCCGTTGAACTGAAGTGCCATGAATAGTCAGGGCTGAACTCGCCTTTCTTAAGTTCCGATGTGGACTAGCAGTCTTGTAGTAAACTAAAACCAAATCTGAAGTATTTATTCACATCCTTTCCAGCTTTTTAGTGCATAAGAAGAATGAAACAGGATTCAGGTGTCAATGTAGCTAATCTAGTAGGTTATATTCGCATTCAAAGACAAGAGTCTCACATGCTGAATTTTATGGGTTTCTTTTACATTGAAACAGGTCTGTGTTCTGGACTTTTCTCTAAATTTGTGTCTGATCTTGTCTCTTAGAATGTGATTGATATCTTCATGAAAACTCTCATGGCTTGCTTTTCTTCGTGATAAAGGTTGCTCAGTCTGTCAAGGTAGATCTGTGCTGCTGAGTGGAAATTTCCAAATGAATATTAGACCAATTTATCAGAAAATCTATTTGAAAAGAAAAAAAGGCAGTTGTCACTGGAGGACTTCATAACTGAAGGCACACGTCCAACAGTATTATAATTATTCATGTAGCAGTCAGGCTTCAGGGAAATCACTTGCTTCTTTCTGACTGACCCTCTCCTTTTCTCAGTCTGTGACCTTTTAACTCTGCCCTTCACGTGTTGCTTGGCCACGCTATGGGTCATAATTCTCAGGGCAGCCAGATGCCACCGGGCAGTAGATGGATCATTCCTGGTACAGGAGTAGGTGGTGGGGACCTTCCTCCTGCCCCTGCTTGCGCTCACTGCTGTGTTCTTCAGATCCTGCCATTTGCTGACTGAGTCACGAAAAAATACCTCCAAGGGTACTTGGCTTTTAAAAAAATTGTTATTAGTGAGTTAAATTGGAACTGGGGTTGACATGAGGAAGAGGATGAGGGCAGGGAGGGGTATTAAAGAGATGGGGGAGCTACAAGTCTTTCTTCTGGTTGAGGCTTCGTGTTAAATTGGTACATTAATACTATGACCTGATGCTCTCCAGCACTAGTCTCCAGGGGTTTTTTAACTACTTTCCTGGAACATTTTTGTTTGGGCTGAGCCTTGGTGTTCCAGAAATGGCTGTTTTCACAATTCTATACCGTTGTGTTCGAGCCTGGCTGGCTGTCTTGTCTGGGGAAAGCTGTTAGAGTCACTGTGACCTCAGGCATGGGATATTATAGAGGAGAAATTTCATCCTGACTGCAGAACATCTTCCTTTGTTACCTCGAGGGAAAAAAATGTTACAGCTGCTTTTCTGGGCAGCAGTCCAATTTAACTGCAATTCATGCCTTCAACGGATGTCAGGTATCACTAAATTGTAATCTAGAGATCAGCCTAGACTGGCTTTAGGTTATTTACATTAGAAGGCTTTTAAAATTTAGTTTGCAACATTGATATAAGTAAAAACTTTCTGGTTTTAATAAGAAATAAATATTTTTAAAAAGTAAAAAATACCCCCCCCCCCCCAGTAAAAAACCGCAACAACCCCTGTTGATAGACCAGACAGGACAAATGCCAGAACCTGACTTTGTTCAAGCCGATGAGTCTTTTTGGTATTTTGTGATTTACTCAGAGCTGCATGTACGTGGGTTGGGAATGAGAAATAAATTTCTGGCCCTCAGAAATTATTGGCTAAAGTGCAGAAAGTCACGCTCACTGGCTTTTGGGATCTAAAGTGGCAAATGATCCTGCCCCTTTTCG
The DNA here is from genome assembly GCF_034619465.1 of Leptosomus discolor. NCBI lineage: Eukaryota > Metazoa > Chordata > Aves > Leptosomiformes > Leptosomidae > Leptosomus > Leptosomus discolor. The sequence goes on along the minus strand of NC_141394.1, from coordinate 81,758,963 downwards.
ATAAGTTTTGGGGCTCCGGATGGAATGTAGGTCACTGCCTAAGGACGTTGAGGTAGATGCCCAGCTATTGGTGTTGGGGATGGCTTGAGTGTTTTACGTATTTCCTTGTCCGTTACTTAAGTATATACATATTGAAATAGGAAGAAATTATTTTCTGGTTTAAAACCACATATTGTTTCTTTTAGCCTATTGCAACAACTCCACCGCGTCGTGGCTGGAAGGAGGACTCCTTAAGTCGCAGCAGCAGCGAAACCCAGGCGTCGGCTGCCAGCGGGATCTCCCTGGGAGAAGCGATACGTCGGAAAACTGCCCTTAACTGGGTATTTGTCCTGTGCTTTGTTTTGCTTGTGGCTGAAGGTTAATTATGTGATTGAAAATAATATGAAGTGCTTTATCTGCATAATTTAGACTTCCACCGTCCTCGCCCTGTAAAGGTCTGTGTTTCTGTACCTTGGAAGAGCAGAGAAATAGGGCTGTTGTCAACTCAGACAAGCCATCTAATCTGGTCGTGATCCAAGTGCTACAAACCTTTTTGACCTGTATCATTTTAGAACTGCATCCCCAGTAGTTTAGTGATTTTGTTTATTTATTTATTTTCCCCCTCCCCCTTCCCCCCTGCTTCTCTTTTCTGGTGATAAACCTAATCTATTTCCTAGTGTGATGTTCTTTGCAGCAGGATCTTTGATCTGTGTTCAGTTTGTAATTTGCTGTAAACCTGGTCCTGCTGCTGCCTCTTAAATGGTCAGAGCTGAAAACAGCCAGTGTGCAGGTCAGCCCGGAGCCATGCTTCAGCTCACGTGAGCTCTGACTGCTTTTGGAGCTCAGTTTTAATGTCGTGTTCTGTATGTGGTTAAGGAAATCTCTGCTCACACCGTGATACGTAGTAGTTCTATCTGCTGGGTATGCTGCCAAATATTTAATTACCCTGAGAATAGCATAAGACCATGATTGTTTTGAAAATACTGAGTTGATAAAATTATTTCCAAATGATTATAAGAATCCTGTGCAAAAACAGTTCATGTAGCAAAATTCTGGTATGAGATACCAAGTCACTGGGATGCTTTCTTGCTTACATTAACATCTATGTAATTATAAGTTATATGTTGCTGGTGATAATGGTTTGCCTTATAAACAACTGATATTCTTAATTCTCTGCGCTTTTTTGTGCCTTTTCTGTAATTAAAATGTATCTGATTAATTACTTCCCCAGTAATCCCAATGCGAATTCTTCAATGAATTGTGTGAACTAAAGAGGCTCCTTTCCGTTTGAACACAAACTGAAAGTATTTTCTTAAAATACAGCAAAGAGCTGACTGGGATTCTCGGGCATTATCTGTGTGAACTCAGAATTTCTGTAACTAGAAACTGAATTTAAAGACAAAGCAGAAACTGTTCTGCTTGTTACTCCCCGGTTGTGCAATGCAAAGCATCTTTCCTGTGCAGTGTCGGGAACTGTATTGGCCCAGCATCCTGCAGAAGCGTTTGTCCTTACCAAGATTTGTCTTTCCAAGTGAGAGATTTCATTCTGGTTTAGAAAAAGTGCTCTGCAGAGGCACGGCTTGGAGGTGGAGCTCAGTTTCAGACAAGTGATGGAAGGCTGGTGGTCAGATAGTGAGCGTGGCAGCTTAGGCAGTAGTGAGAACTGACTGTGGGCTTGGCAGGTCATGGTGCATCCTAATTCCTTTACATTTAAAACTGAGCATTTGTATAGGAAATACAACGTAGAAGCAATAATTCCATTGTTGCAGAGCTTTGTCATTATTTCCTTGGGAAATATGTCTTATACAACTTTCTTGATGCTTGAGCTTTTTTTTTCCCCTACCTGTTCTTAGGGAACTGAGCCATGGTATCAGCTTGCAGCAGAAGTGGATGCCAGCCGTTTAACTGCTGCCTCGGAGACAAAGCCAGGCCTGACTTGTGACAGAAATGACCTGACGGAGTTCCCCACGCTGGAGGAAGGAGCGCTGCCGTCAGCAGAAGCATCCAGGAGGCAGGCTCCTGGAGATACAGCACATGGATTACTGCTGGGTCAAAGATGCCTTTTGTTTAACTGCTAAACAACTAGGGTTTTACTTTTCCTTTTAAATCAATCCCTAATGTGGATTTGACTTCTTTTAGCGAGAACTGGTGTTTACAAAATACATTCTGCGTGAGGCTGTTGTTAAAGCCCATCTTCAAAATGAGGTAGAAGGCTTGTGTACCTTCCCTGGATCTTTTAACAGGTGAACCATTATCTTTGGTCTCAGGTAAAACTATAGGCTTGTTTTCCTGTAGAATGAGGAGTAAACCTGCGTAAAGTTTGAAATGTTGGGGGTTCTCTCTAGGCGAGGTGATAATTCTCTGTGTCCTTAAAATCTGTGTTATAGTCAAAAATCTTTGCTAATTTCCAAATGGTAAAGTAGATCTCCCTGTATTGATAACGTGAAAACCTGTTTGTGAAGAGTGTGTGTGTACTCGCACCCCTTTCTTGGACATTCAGACTGCTGGGTGCTGCTTCTGTGTTCCACTGCTGCTTCTGGTATTTCTTTATAGACAAAGTAATCTCCAAAACCAGCTTTAAAAAGTTTTCAATATCCCTTTACAAAGGTATCTTCTGTTACTGCTCTTTAACTAGTCAGTATATGTATTCCTTTTCAGATAAGAGGAAAAATGAGCAATTTTAGCTAAAAGTACTGTACTACTGCAAGATTTAACACAAACTATCCAGATAACGGGATTTGCTTGTGTAGGAAGTTAGCATAGTATTACCTCTATTTGTTCATATTTTCCTCTTGCTTTTTAACCTCAGGCTTCAGCTGTGACAATTAATCTGTAAAGAATGATATCTTTCTTTTTTTGTACCTGTGCATTTAACAAAACCAAAAGCAGCAAAAGCAGAACGAAGCAGTGTATAACTAACAGTACTCGTCCGGCTGAAGTGGTTTGCTTTCTCTTCTGTGCCACCTATGGAAGACAAAACTAGCCAAGACTGTTATCGATGGCTCTTTTGGTTACCCAAACTGGAGCCTTTTTCCTTGCTTGCCTCACTTCAGTTGTGTCATTTCCATTTATTGCAGTTCTCCTTCCTCACGCATCCACGTTACCGTGCTAAACAACTGTTCACCAGACCCCCAGACGTGGCTGTTATCCTTAAATTAGCAGTTGTTGCATTTAGGCACAGATTTCAAATTTCTTTTTTTCCCCAAGTCTTTAATGCTGGTTCTAACATCGGGTTTGATCCTGCACTGTATGTTGTCTCTTGGCTTTCAGAGCGAACTCTGTCTCAATTCCAAGTGAGTCGTTAATTTTTCCCGGGCAAACCCTCGTGCATGTTGACTCAACTTACTGTTATGTCATCTGTTAACTTCTTACCTGCTGATTCCTTTTCTTGTCCGCCTTTGTGACACCCCACCTGGACCCTTTTACACAAATACTTGTGTACGCTTCCTTGGGAATGCCTGACCTGACAGTGCTGTTCCTAAGCCCAAAGTGTTTCTTTTTGTGTTGATGTCCCTCAGAGCATCACTCCACAAAATCAAGGGTTACCCGGCCCATGAGGTTGTTACGTTTGTGACTCACTTGTCCAGGATGTAACTGAAATTGCTGAATAAAGGTCCTTCTAAAGCCGCTTCCACCACATCACTTTTTGGTGAACAAACACCATTTTTATAGGCAAATAACAGGATTGCTTGTGGTGTTTTAAAACAAACCTGCGTTGCTTCTAGTTAACTGCAAGTCCAGCTCGCGGTTTGCCATCCCTGGACCTGCTTGTGTGATCTTACTTGTGGGTGAGTTGCTTTTTGGGTTTTCGTTTGTTCTGAAGTCAAGCAGCTGCTTGAAGGGATGGAGTTGGAATTGCCTTGGGAACAGCCTGGTAGGTGTTTGCAGCAGCTCCTGAGGGTTTTGTGAGTGGGGCTGTTGTTACAGTGTGCGGCTCTTGCTCGTTTTCGTCAGGTTTTGTGGTTATTTTGATAATGCTTTGGTCTGTGCTTTGTGAAGGAGCCCGTAAGGGGAGAGAGAACATCTGTGTCTGGCGGATCTGGATCGAGAGGTTCTGGTTCATACCGAACCCCTCTGAGGCCCAAGGCTCAATGCCTTCTGTCACAGTTTGAGGCTGGGCTGGCCACTAACAAATGACAGAGGGTCTCTATTAACCCCTCTCTCCTCCCAAAAAGGGAAAAAGAGAGAAAACAAGGGAGAGAGATTTTACAGTTTGGAAAGGAAAACTAAAACATCTTTAATGAAATTTTAACAATAAAAGACAAGAATAAGAATAAGGAAATAATGAAATATATACAATATGTACAAATAGATACACCACCAATACTGAACCCAACTCCTCCCACCCTGATGACGACACATCCCCACCACGCTGCAGGGCTGGCACTGGGGCAGTCCCAGGCTGGACTGGGCAGCAGACAGGGACGGGATGCAGGAGCTGGACTCAGGCACTGGATTCAGGGATGCACGGATCAGGATCGACAGACAGACAGACAGAGCCCTCCTCAGATGTCGGCCATCCAAGAAGAGAGTGAGACCCTCGTGACCCCTCAGCTTTACACTGACCATGACGTCCATGGGATGGAACACTCTGTGGGTCAGGTTTGAGTCAACTGTCTGGTTTGCTCCTCCCTATAGGTATGACCTTTTTTGTGCTTGTGACCCTTTTCACTTCCAGCACCCCAACACGGACCACAGGATTTAGCAGTGACCTTGGTCACTACAAGAACAAGTACAAGCCAGGGCCTCTCTGCATCCCATTCCTTGGTACGAGCTATACACATCAGGGGTTATCACTGCTGGGAGCAGTCACTGCCTGGAAAAACGTGCTGCTGTTTCAGAAATTGCCGTTAATTAGAGGAGACTGAACTGAAAAGTTAAAGCACTCAAACAGAATTAGTTCTGGTATAGCCCAAACCAGGACAAAGATCTAAGATAAATACCTCCCTGAGTGACAGCTCTCAACACCGGTTTCTGACCCAACTGGAGAAAGTTTGGATCCTGCCTTTGGATAAGGAACATAATACATCCCAGTACTTCCAGAAGGTTTATACGGCAGCAGTAAGGGCTGATCTGTGGGGATGGCAGGCAGAGCAATTAACTGAAGTCAGGCTTTAGTCCTTTAATGTAACTGAAGATAAAAGCAACAGATCACTACCCAAGGAGACTGCTGAAGTCGTTCACTGGGGTAAATCTGCAGAAATATCCCGTTCTTTAGGAAAATAAATTGCAATTTAAATTATTTCATTAGTTAAATGTAATTATTTAATACCCACCCAACGGTTAGAACGTTGATTCTTGCTTAGCTAGAAAAAATAGCTTACCTACCTATTCCACAGTCAATTTGTGACCAGGGTGATGAACACTGACTCAAAAAAACCCCAAACACCAACTCACATACCCACATAGCTCCCAGTTGACCCATATGTAATGAAATAACTTTAAATGAGCATGGATAGGAGGGTATCTGTCCCTCAAGTCAGTAAAACCGTGTGCTGACATAACAGAATTCCAGCAACCGTTTGGACCAGAACACTAGCTGACTTCTAACAGCAAAGAGAAGAGGTGATCAGACAGCTGAAACATTTTTTTGTGCTCTGATATAATGAAAGAATCTGTTCTCTCAGCCCGTACTAATTTAAACAGCTGGAGAAGAGAGATACAAAGCCTGGAGCCCAGGAAAAATCATGACAACTACACAAGTCTACACACATCAGTAGTATCAGACACCACTGTGGGAAACCACGGGGCAACATCCACATTCCTCTGTCAACAGATTTTAAAAGCCCTGGACGTTTTTCTATTTTATTCTATTGAAAAGAGCAATGTGCGTATTTTCCTCCTAGTTTTTGTACTACCTTGTACTAGAGAGCAAATGAGCAATCGGGTAAAGCTCCGCATAAACTCTAAGCAGTGAACCAAATCAAATTATCTAGAAACAAATGTCAGAACATGTTCTGGAACCAGATTTGTACACAACAAATTCAGTTCCAGATAAACCTGAACGGAATCACAACTGTATCAATACCAACTCGCTACCCACAAGACTGTAGAGCCCAAGTTTAAGGGTTCGGTTTTATCCCATATGAGCAACTTGAAATATAAAAATTATCTCAAGAATGTTATTTCCACAGAAAAGCTGGGTTTGGGTTTCGATACCTATAAACGTTTCAAAATTAAATAGATGAAAGTCTACATATACATATAAGACATAATTTGCTCACCACCCTGCCTTGGGAAAGAGGGAATCTTGTTAAGAGATGAAGTTGTGCTGCTGGGAAGTTCCTGTCCTTTCTGGAGAGACAATTGGCGGACAGCATTTTCACTGTCTTGTGGATCAACATAAATTTCTGCTGAAAAGGTGGTTTTTTCAGGCCTTTCTGTGGTTATCTGGGTGGTAGCATCAGAAGTGCTTTTCCCCATTTTTGCAGGAACTACAGAGTTGAAGGTATTTTTCAGACTACATCCCCCTGAACCCAGAACAGCGACTCGTGGGCTCTCACTGCTTTGCAGAAGCAGCTCTTGCCCTGCGGTGCTTGGAACAGAGGACAGCGCTAGGCAGGGACTTGCTGAAGACACTGGCACTGGGAAAGATGAAGATCTTGGATCTTCTGGAATAAGGTCACCCATTGGTAATTTAGAAACACATTCTACTAAAGTTTCTGGAGTTTTTAAAGACACTGGTTGAGTATTAACTTCAGGTTTATCCCAGGATCTCATCTCATTTTCAGTATTCACGTTGGTATGCGGCTCCGAGTGATTACACTTTGAGGAAAGAGTTATGTGGACACAAGACACAACTTTCTTAGTTGGTGATGAAGGAGATACAGACACGGTGGATAAATTCTCATCCACAGATGAGCGGCGAGACGTACCGATTTGCTCTCTCACAACCTCGTTCTGAACGAGAGGTACTTCATCAGAAGGACTTTTCTTCTCCTCTTCCAGCAACTTAACACGGCTCTTCAGCAAATCAGCCTCTACGGCTGGACCTGAGCCTTCTAAGCTCTCGTACAACTGGATGTGTCCAGGCGGGCTGCTCTTCTCCTGCTGGTAAGAGCTTATAGAACGAGGCTCATTAAAGCTATTCGTATCTCGACTGAATCTTGTATCGCAGTCAAGCCCCACAAGTCTGGCACTATGCCTGCCCAGTTCAGTCACATCTTGAGGCAGAACATCAGAATCTTTTCCACTAAGGGTCTGTCTTTTATCAGCAGGGATGCTTATGGAATCCTGATCTGACAAACAGTCTGTTTCTTGATCAGCTCCAACTCTGTTACTGTCAGCAGAGACAGGATGAAACCTGTCTTTCCCAGCAGGAAAAGCAATCTCATTAGACACCGAGCCAGCAAGCTTTGGACTTGAAGGAGGACAGGTCTTAGATCTTTCCCAAGGTTGGCTGCCATGGCTCTGTTCCTCACTGCTAGCAGAGTCAACCTCCAAAGGCATTACCCCATCAAGGCCATCTCTAGTGAGACTGCTGCTGAGTGCCATGGAAGTCAAAGGGGACTGCAAACGTTTTCGGGATGAAAAGGTGATCGAAGTAATTTGCTTGGCCATATCCTCATAACACTTTTCCATAGGCAGCCGCTTCTGAGCTGGCAGATGGGCTTCTCTTTGTACGTCAGAAGCAGCTGCAGACCTCACTGCATATGTGTCCCACTCCTTCTGCAGTGGGGGATGAAGTTCAACGACAGCATCAGAATGACGAGTTGCAACTGTTGGGTGTTGGTTGCAGACAGGCGTTTGAACGGCACTCGAAGTTTTAAACTCTTGCCTGCTGAAGGGGATGCAGTCAGAGGGATCAGCTCTGTGTAACGGCACGGCTTGTCGTAAGCTTGACTCCAAAAGGTCCTTAGTCCTGATGGCTGGTGTCTGCCTGTCAGATTGAAATCTTTTGTCACTTGGAGCTTTGTAATGCTCGATGTCCTGCTCCTGGTTACAGCTATATTCAGAAGCAGCTTCTGAAAGACACACGCATGGATCCTGAAAAATACAGAAGAATTCACATAGGTTATGGGGACAACCTCCTGCCCTCGCCAAAATCTGGATTGCAGCATTCAAAGACAGACCAGTGCTGTCAATAATCAAGAGTCTGTCATCACGCTTTCTCTGGAACTCATCTGTTAATGGAACTAACTAAAAAAATATCTTAAGTGCCAGCAAATTAGCTAACCTGGATTTGATGCTGTAACAAACAGCAGCAGTGACATCCATATAGAACCCTTTAGTTTTGTGAACTACAAAGTTGTAACTCTGTTAAACAGGCTAAGTCGTAAATACCTCCTCAACGCCACCCCACTCACTGGAAAAGAAGAACAAAGCTGTCTTCCTTTCTATCAGTTTGCTTCAGACACAGCTGGACATTTGTTAAACCCAGTTCATCACATGCTAGGAATAACTATCTTTTGAACAAATATTCACGATCTAAATTCACTAAGTTCAAAGGGATTTAGAGCGACACACACATCTGGCTAAATCTTTGCGATTTCAGTGATAATTTTATTAATTAAGAAGACAGCCAATTAGCCATACGAAATCACAGAAACACTTTGGTTGGAAGAGACCTCTGGAAGTCTCTAGCCTGACCTCTCGCTCACAGAAGGGCTAACTCCACCATTGGAACAGGTTGCTCAGGGCCTGGGCCCATCAAGTTTCAAAAATCTCCAAGGACGGAGATCTTGTGTCCAATTTAACCACTCGTGATCTGTAAATTGCTGACGAAGGGCGTCCCTTCATAGCTCCTTGGAAGAACAAAACAACACCGAAACTCACGTTTACTCCCAGCTGGAAGTACTCAAACCGTAACCAAGTATGTGATGTTCAGTTCTGGTGACCTCCGAGCAATCAGGTAACAGACACACACTAAAACTCTTCTGGTTTGGACCAGAATCCAAACACACTCCACGTTATCAAAGCACTACAGTACGTGACATTTTAGGGTTACAGGGATACCTCTGCACCTGATGTTTTGCTGTGCCATAACTATCACTCTATGAAAGAGAACTTGATGTAAAAGTTTTTCCCTTGCACTTGAGTTGTTTCATTCTAGCGCTTGTGAAGCAGAACTAAAATGAAAGGAACTCAGTTACCTGGGAACAAGTGGGAAGAAAAGAAAGCTGTTCTTCACAAAGCGTGAGAAAATATTTCATTAGAAAAGCTTTAATTTTCCATAATTGACTTTTCTCTTTTCCCCTAAAACAAGGATGCCAATTTCCCTCTCAGACAAGAGCTGTAATAAATCTTTTGATTTTTATGGTCACCACCCACTGCTGACAGTAATTAAAAAATGACTGAAAACAATCAGAGCTTTGATTTGGTCTTTAAGGTAAAGGATAACTTGTACAAACTTCCCAATTCTCAGGTGCAGATCATTTTCATTCTCCCATCAAAACAGGCACGTTTGCCACAAATACTATTTTTTTGTTTGCAAAGCCGGGACAGTGCTGCAAGAAGAAGGAGAAGGTATTCCTAGCAACAGATAAGACACTGGTCCCACCAAAACCGAGGAAGTTCACTGCCAGTTATTTTTAAAATGATTTTATGAGCAAAGACAAGTTGCATTTACACCCTTGTCTGACCATGCAAATTGTCCCACATCTGTATCGCCCCCCCTCCAGTATCAGGGCCACGACTCTGCTATTTGACTGCAGGTATTCAGGCATCTCTGGCATGTACTTTACACACCAGTATAAAATGCTGTGGCTTAAGTTACCTTACCTCATTTAGGAAACGGAAACTAATACTTCACTTAAGTACTAACTTCTGTCCTGGTTTCTCTGCCTGATTTCACTACCCCTTCCCATTTTCAGCACGCTCTCCAGTCCTCGTTGCTTCATCTTCTCCTGTATCTCAAGCCCCATTCCACCATCAAAAAAAAAAAAAAATCCCAGCAGCAACAATCGACAGCAATTTATCACAGCAGGTAAATAACATTAAAGCAACGTATGCTAGAGCCCCTCAGCAGAATCAGAGAAAAAAGGAAAACTCCACGCCCGACTCTGAGCACACTCATCAGCTGGTGTTGCCTTTCAGCTGCCCCTTAATGAGGCAGATTACTGACACTGCAGTTCACTGGAAAATTCCCAGGGCTACAGCACCTGCTCCCTAAGGAACCTACACCTTCCGCTGGCCTCTCAAAGTGCAACCCGATTTCTCGACACACCGTTTGCAGACAAAGCACTAAATACACCATAGAGAGATAAAGGTATGAAGGGTCAGCAAATGACTCTTGGTGCTTGCCAAGCAAAGCAGAAATTAACGTGTCTAAATACTCAATGAAGTTTGGATATTCCAAACTCTTCTTTCCACTCAGTACAAGCAGCAGATACTAACGAGGCACAGTCACTGTCTGCAGAGGTTTACTGAGATCAAGACAGACAAGCAAAGCGTGATCCTCTCTCTCCGACTGGCTCACCACCCTCACCTCCCCACTTTCTGCAACTCCCCGTGCATGTGGAGGGATCAGGAGGGAGGGATGGACAGGACCTTTGCTTCCAAGACTTTTCTCATCGCAGCAGAAGCTCCTCAATGCTGACAGTCGATCTTTGCAGCAACTTACCTGACTGGCCTAAGGAGAAGGTAGTTTGGAAGAAAAGAAATGCAAACACCTCTAGAGTAAAGATCACACTACAAACGAGTGAAGAAGACATCACGCTCCCAGATGCATGCAGAAAACCTGTTACTCCAAGAGCGCAGAGAAAGCCTTGCAAGTTCAACTGGGAAAAGTTACCCCGCAGTAATTTATTACTGTCAGCATCGATGAAACAACTGCAACAGATTGTGCCCTGAAGCAAATTAAGGCAACCACTCACCTGATCTGTTAACACTGCACCTCCAACAGAACAATGGGGCACCAACCTTTGGAAGCAGCTGTATCGATTCTAGAGACATGAACATTTATCTACACACCAAGATTCCCCTCACTTAGACACGCACTAACCAAACCAGGTTATCACACAGTGAGTGCCGTTCCTGACAGAAGACACCACACCACGCTTCACACACCATGCTGGAGAGCAGCTCCCTCTTACATTATTTCACCCCGATTCTTTTTGACGGGCCAGTTTAGTGTCACGGGTAGTGTCATGGTTAGTGAGCACTGGAAAGGGACAAGACAAGAGACAAGTAATTTCATCAGCATCCAAACCTTACATCCAAATCATCAGAGATCATGTTAGTGTCTGTGAAACTATAGCCCACCAGTCTTCTTTAGAGAGAACTTAAGTGTGGACATCATTTTATTAATCCATCAGCATCTGCACTTCCTTAATTTCAATGGTATTTAAAATTACAATACTTCCATTGAGGTGCAGAGAGCAAATCGGAGAGAAACACACTGCCATGGAGAGGGGCCAGAAAAGGTTATTTTTTTTTTTTTTTTAAATAAAATTAAAAAAAAAATCTAGGCTATATTTATTTTTTCCTACTGACTGGAACAACTGTGGAAACAGCAGAGTGTATTTCACTAATGAAGTGCAACACAGGTCCCTGGATGATTACATCCTCAGCAGCCAGTTGGAATTTGGAAATAAAAATCAGTCAAAGACATTTCTGGTGTAAGTCACAAAGTATAAACAAGAAATACAGAGCAGATTCTCCATCCTTTCTACATCCCAGCTGTCACCAGCACTAAACTACTTCGGCAAGGTCTGGATTAGTATTCCAAAGCAGCACTTTTCTGTGGCTTTACCTATTCTAAGCAAGTAAACTAGTTCATTTGGCTTCCCGTATTTCCTGTAGCCAAGAGGGACAACAAGGGATTGTAGAAGAACGCAAGGACACAGAGCAGCCCTGTGCCAGGGTAGGGGTGCTCCGGACACAATCTCCTCCCTAAACCGCATACCAGTTCAACGGCTTGAAGGAATACACAGCAACTCCTACTACTGAAAGCAAGCACAGAAGTTGCTATAAACTCATCTTCCCAAGCCTTTCACATGTTTTATTGTGCTTGTTATGTGTCATCTTTCCAAAAAAGATCTGTATGGCATATGATCCACAAGAGATTGCAGTGCAAATTTATAGCTACAACTCTGTGAACTTCCTGAAAAAGTGAGAAAGTACAAGGAGTGGAAAAATACAGCACACAGTGGAAGAACACAGTATACAAAGGGGGAACGCTCCTATGGCACCCACAAAAATACAAGTGGGGTAATAAGGTCCTCGATTTAGAAGGAAAATGCTTAGGTTTAATATGCTCAAACTGTACTGAACATCTAACGGCAAGTCAAACCCCTCAATCTCAACTGGGGGACCAAAACAGATGTACGTGTCCAAATGGCACACGAAGGTGGCTCAGTTTGAAAACAATGCTCCTGGAACAGCAGACCACATACAAGTCTTTGCCTTTTCCCCGTTATTCTCTAAATTCTTCCTATCTGGAAACAATCTAATGATTTGAGTGGAAGAACAGTAACAGGGCTGATTTCTGGAGCCTAGGATTGACTTTTCAGATGTTTTTCCTAAAAATCCCAGCAAACATCATGTGGTTCATGGCTCTCTGTGACTGAAGAGCAACACCCATCCGAGGGTTAAACTCCTCAAGCCTCAAAAGAGGAAAGACTCTACTGCCAGCTTACCTGCTAAGTCGAAAACCAGACCTCTAGAGCCACACCAGCATCGACACATGTAGGAATCATTCATCAAACAGTGACCTATCTATAGGAAGGTCTTGGCAACTCTCTGCCTCCCTTCATAACAAACAAGTGGATAGAAGAGGGCCATCAGTTTATCTTGTGTTTCACAACACCCATCTCTGGACAATCTGAAATGTCACCTTTCTTGGGCCCCTTCACAAAGCATTTGCAGTTAATAAATCCGCAGCCTTTGTCTCCTTTCCCTCCTGAAGGAGCCAAATGCACCTTCTCTTTCCAGGAATGGCCAATTAAAACCTTTAGGAAGAGTCAGTATGGAATTTAGGGAAAAAAACACAACCTTTATGTCAAGAGTTCCATGTTTGCCATCTATTCCTAAGCATTTCTGCCAAGCTTTAGTGTTTATTAGAAAAGCATGACAGCGTGAGCAGAGTATTTCTCTCCTTGTGTAACCAAAGAGCTATAAAACCGACAGGAAGGCTCCACAAACGAAGCGTACAGAAAACAGATTCACTACGCAAGGTCTGTCAGTTTTACAGCAGAGAAAGCAAAGAAAACACAATTCCGAGTTACACTCACCAGCATTGCTTGCTATTAGAGATACGTCTTCAAAATTAAACTTTCATATTGAACGTTCCCTTTTTGGGGCCACTATTCAGCTGAGCACTCGAGCACGTGTTTGGAACCCATTTATGTGCATCTGTCCCAATCACCTCCTCAAACACTCTGCTCAGCTGCAACTTGAGAATTCATTATGATGCTGCTTTTTTAGAGCGTCTGTTAGCACATCACCAGTGACAAACCGCCATCAAACAGATACTCGACTAGCTCAAAAGATGGAACAATCTTTAGAATAAAAAGATCACTGAGAAAAACTCTCCCAAGCTGTCCTGCTCCTTCCTGCAGGGAACAATAAAATATCACAGTGGTACGGTATATTTCTCGAGTTGTCACCTACAGAAACGAGAGGCAGAGTCTAAACTCTCCAAAAAGAGCACTCATCAGAAGCTGCACCAGAAGCACTAAATAAAGCTGACGGTCTGACGAAGGAATTTTTGACTTGAATGCTAGAACAGTTTGTCTCTCTCAGTCTTTAAAGTTTAGTAGAAGGAAAATATCTTCTCATCATCTTTGTTCTGTTCGTTTTAAGTCAGTGCGTGGCCAGCTTTGCTCTATAAATTCAACAGGTACTTTACAGGCCAGTTTCCATTAAATTCATAGTAAATCATTTTGTCAGCAACAAAACTGGCCGCATTTTGTTTTTCAGTTAAATAGTTTTCAACGATCTGTATTTTTCAGTAACATATTCTTTTGCTTGCAGGTAAAAATACATTTGTCATAAGTATAACAAAAGCCACCTTCATTCTGCAAATTCAAAACCATTTTTTAATCTCAAATTAAAGCCATTGTAGAGCAAAAACATTTTCAAGATCAAAGCAGAAAGTGTTGTCGTTGACCTAAAGCAATTCCTTACAATCTTGGCTTGCAAAACTATGATTAATTTTTTGTTACTCTAAACTGGGATAATTCGTGGCTGACACTGAACCACATAAAGGTAAAAGTAACACGTTAGGGACAAAGCTGTGCTCTAACAAAATCTAGAAGTTGGGGGGAAAAAAGGCTTCAGGGCCTCTAGTTTCTGTTGAGTAGATTGAAGCAAAAATGTATTTGTTTTGTTTTTCTTTTTTAAGAATGGTCTGAACTTCTAAGCATAAATCAAATTGTTTAAATACTTTTTTTTTCCCCCCAGGCTCTCCAGTCAAAGATCACATCTATACATGAAAAACCAAAAAGTTTCATCTGTTGTTTTTATGAACCTGATGTCTACATTACCAACACTGTTCATGCCCAAGAAACTACAAACACAAACACCAACTACTCTTAAATCTCCCTGTCCTTATCTTGACCCACGAGCCTGTTGTTATAGTTTTCTCTCCCCTGTCCAGCTGAGGAGGGGGAGTGAGAGAGCAGCTTTGGTGGGTACCCAGCATCCAGCCAGGGTCAACCCACCACAACAGTCAACACGAGAGAGGAACAATTTACTCCCTTCCTCCCTGAAGCACCCTTTCAAAAATAAATCTACAACTCCTTTGCAAGCCTTTCAGAACACAGGGGAAGTAACACAACAAACACTGCTATTACCCAGACGATATCGCATTGTACAGAAACTTCTTCCACAGGAGGAGGAGTTTACACGGCACCATCAGCCCATGCATAAATATTTTGTGAAAAGCACAACTCGGGAAGCCCATCAAGAACCGTGAGCTGTGTGCGCTTTCTCACCACAAAAACACCAGTTCTTCCATCACAGCATCACTGACCTCATCTCTGTCCTTCACCCCTTCCTTCAGAACATCATCAGCTGTGTGCCACCTCCCTACACCCCAAACCCTTGCCCAAGATATCTAACTACTCTCTGGGGAAAAAACCAAAAAAACCTGCAACCGCACGTGCCACGGCTGGTCCTAAAACACACGTAGGAACCGACTAAGCCAAAACAAGCGTCTCCACTACACAGAGCTCTCATTCGTTTGCATCACCAATCTTCAAAATATACTGCAGGAATATTATTCATCATTTTAAGATGCCAGGCAAGACAGTAGCAGTTATCTCCCACTTCAAAACTTTTCTCCAGAGCAGCTGGTTTCTGTATTTTGTACCTTGGATGGCGCAGATTTCTTGGCACGCAGAAGCAGCTCTGCCTTTATTTCCTCTATTCTGTGTTGGTCCTCTTCATTCAAGTCTGACACAGATTCCTCAGACTGGCTGGCCAGTTTTAGCTTCACCCATGCTACGCAAAGAACATAAACCAGAAAGCAGGTCCCTTTTCATTTGCTTACATCATGTATGGAAACAGTTTTGTAACTTAAAATCAAAACTTCGCTATGCATTTCTAGCTACCGTGACTGAGGGAACAAAGACCACCAACAAAAACCAGAGCTCCTGGACTGACCAGGAATACAATTCAAAACGGGCCTTTTGAATGTTTCTTTGGAAAGATGGATCCAAGACCCATTGCCTGATTCTGTCATCTTTACAGTCTCCGACTCGACACTCTTTCAAGCAATCCCTTCCCAAATTCTTAACCTAGCACATGCCCAATAGCTATGTGGACACAACGCTTTCTCAGGTCAATGTTAGACAAAAAGTATTCAAACTGGAAAAGTCCAATTCTATCCCATTCTATCCTACTACATAAGATGAGTAAAAACCATTGAACATTTAAGCCCTGTCCCATTAAAGCTTATATTAATAATACAGTATCACCTAAACTCCTTTAAAATCAGGGGAACAGACTCAGATGACCTCAGATGTCCCCTTACATCCATGCCCCTTCATTTCAAAGCAACCCCTTAAACATATACTTAAGTAAAGACTTGATAAAACACAAGTGAGACATATTATTACCTCGTGATCTCCTCTCCTCTTCGTCTGCACTCTTCAGAATTTGTGTTGTGTGTATCACAGGCGATCCGCTTCTCAGAAGGTTTTTGACACGGGCAGCTAGTGAATCCCCACTGCTACTGTCCTCGCTCTCTCATGTGCCTCCTGCCTTCCTTCCCCCTACACTAGCTTTAGACAACACGCTCTGGAAGCCTCCCGTGACACCGGGGACGCTGCCTAGAGGCTCCGAGGAAGAAGGATTCCCCAACTCTGATGTTCTTCCAGTGCTGGCTTCACTACTTGCCTTGCTTTGTGCAAGACCCACAAACCCAGGCTGATTTCGGTCTGTAGTTACACTGCTACAGCCTTCTGGCTCAGACCTTCCTACAGATTTTCCTGGCCTAAACTCTCTGGTTATTTCCTTCATCATCTCTTCGCTACGGTGCAAACTGACATCAAAGGAATCTTCCCATCTTAAACCGCACGCGTTGTAATTCGGAGGCTTTATTACCGACCCCTCTTCTTGCAGACTGCTTTGGGCCGTAGTCTCATCCCGGGACAGTATCTTCTGAAACTGAGGGACGCTGTCTTTCACTAACCTGGAACCTTCAGGGCCATCCTCCTTTCTAATCAGCGCTGGGGAAGACTCACCAGTGTCTCTAGAAGAGGTGCTGGAAAAGACAGGATCACCCCCCCTGCCGGCTATATCCTGTACCGCTGCCAAAAGCTTACGTATTTCTTGCAATGCACTGGATCCAACCAAAGAATCACTTTCTCGACCCTTATTTCTGTTACTACCCACACTGGCAGTTCGTGATCCTCTGGCAACTTCCATTTCACTTTTAACTCCAGCCAAACTACTGGCAGTCCATCTCTGCAGGCTGCTATTCCCATCTTTTGGCTCATTTTTAGCTAGCAGATCCTGAGCACGTTCTGCAAAAAGCATGAGACCCTCTCCGTCAGAATGGCAGTCAGGTGAAACAGACTGCAGCTGCTGGTTTGGTTCAGCTAGTTTGGAGACAGCAGAACACTCGGCCTCCTGTCGCGTGGAAAGCGGAGTGGTCGTCTCCAGTTCATGGCATGACATACTGCACAGGCTCACTGGTTTGTCTCTGAAAGATCTTGAGAAGCGGGGAGAGAGTTCATGGGGTGACAGAGTATCTGAGCCACCTTCTGAATTCATTGGTATAGACATACTGTGAGTGGAAGCGCCCAAGTTAAAACTTGTTTGCGTAATTTCAGCTGCTGACAGCAATTTACCTACGAAGAAACAGAAGATTCATTAAGCTTGGGGCTCCAGAAAACAGCTGCATCAGTAAACACTACTTCTTGTACTAGAGGAATTCAAATATTTGAAAACATTTAGGAAACTGTTTTAGAATAAGGCTTGAGCTAAGACTGCACGAGCAAGAAGTGTGACACCTCAGAGGAGACTGGTAAGCTTCAGCCTCACCCATCTAAAATGACATGTTGCCAATGGCAAGGAGAACACAAACGTTTGGTTTAAAAACCTTTTTCCTCCCCAAGTGATTGCTGCACAGAAAACATGATCGGATTTGGAAAGTCAAGCTAGGCAGCAGGGAAGTTCCTCGCCATGAGCAAGTCTTCAAGGGAAATAGTTGGGAACCCTTTTGTCAGAGCTGGTTAAAAACCACAAAACAGCTTCGGTGGCATTGCTGCAGGGAATAAACTCGTACTGGCCAGGGAGTGCCATCCCTTTCTGCTGTTTACAGCTCTGTGAGGAAACACAGGCAGTCTCATATAGAACTGCCCATCTACTCAGTGGCCTGCCATGAACACATTTCAGCAGCACCTCAAAAGCTCCCTGGCCATGAAACCGTTTCTGGATACAATCTACTGTGCTGCTTTAAGTCTATAAAACGTAGGGTACTCAAGTGTACAAATCTACGTACAGCCAAGACTTAGTTTTACTAGCGCAGCTACAGCACTAAACCCCTTCTTAGTAAAGACAGGATAAAACCCACGTCTTTTTCCCTTTTCCGTAAGTACAGAACAAATACACACAAGCGCTCTTGGCATCGGTATACCACACACATATATACATATTGCTGCCCAAGTATAACTTCATTAACATTAAACAAAGCAGTTAGTTTAGAGAAGCCAAACGAAAACCATACTCAAAACCTAAAACTCTGTGATATACCAGAGAAAAACGTTCCGATGAGACCACCTCTCTGTGCAACATCCAGGAGATTGGCAGTTCAGACACACGCAGCAGCATTAACATCTTTTGAAAGCTGGAGGAGTCTCGTGGGGGTAAAAGCCTACCCAAGGCTGTCTAGGATCTCCTGAGAAAGGAATTTCCTCCCTTTTAGCAGAGCATCTAAGTTGACATACAGACATTATATGCCGAAAAAAAGACCCAAAATTTGCCTTGACTGGACTTAATTTCAACTCATCTATACTACGTCTTAAGCTAACCAACAAAGTGAAATATATTACATTATAGATCTTAGCCAGCTCTATTGCCTAAGATTTTATTATCATCTTACATATTAATAGCCATATATGTGACCTAATCTCCTTCACATTGCAGTGATTTATGCAACCAGAATTCCTCAGAACTAGGCCTGCAGAGCAGCCGAATTACAGCCATAAAACCCAGGAGGTAACAGACAACCTTTACATCTCATCAATCTCATTTAAAATATCCTCCCTACAATATTTATATTTCTTTCAACACGTATTTGCAAAGACAACTGAGAGAAGAGTGCTTCTAAAACACAGTTCCA
Organism: Leptosomus discolor; assembly: GCF_034619465.1. Taxonomy (NCBI): domain Eukaryota; kingdom Metazoa; phylum Chordata; class Aves; order Leptosomiformes; family Leptosomidae; genus Leptosomus; species Leptosomus discolor. Next base: position 81,740,254 of record NC_141394.1, on the reverse strand, counting down.
AAGGCCTAATGATTATAGGAGTCATCTTGTGAGGGGAACAGCCACTTACTCAGAAGATAATTACGTGTTTATCACTAACATAAATCTGCATTTAATTTTCTCTAACAAGACTCAACAGCTATTAGAAGAGTTAACATGGCTGACACAATCTGCCCTCCGTTCTCACCAACCACCCTAAAATGGGGAAGGGAGGAAAGAAATCTGCGTTAGCCAAATTAGACACAAAGGAGGAAAGGTATATGCAGAGGCCTTGAAAATCCTTTATGAGGAATATACAAAGAATCAAGAATTTATGCCTTAGATACTGGAACAAAGTGAACAAGCAAAATGAGTATTTATAGGAAAAAAAAGGCAATTTGATTTGCTAAGGAGTTCTGTGTTGCTTTTGCTATTCTTGCAGATCCGTGGGTGTGTGAAGTTCATCTCTTTCTCCTGCAGCCTAGCATTTCCTTAGTCAGCAGTTGAGTCTCAACCTCATGTTCGGATCATTATAACCTGATCTTTTGAAAGAATCTGGAAGATCAGAAATGGCTTATCAATGCTCTGCTAAAAGAGCTATTGCCGATTGATTTACAAGTCTTGGCTCAAACAGATTGCACTTTTTATCACTAATACTATGTCCTGTTCTTGTGTCCTTTATGTTCCACCACCATCAGCTGCCAACCTTTACATTTCTCCTGCATTGTTACCACGATACTATCATCTATACTTGGAAACCCCCTCCCCAAAAAATCTTTCCCATGTCCAACCCCTCCTTTGCCTGTGTTAAATATAATCTAAAAGTTACTTTTTCCCCCTCTGTATTTACGATAAGCTGAACTAGTACCAGTAGCACAGAGCAGCATGAAACCACTTCATTTAGTCTGTAGCGATGCAGACCCTACCAGAGTCTCCTAAAAGAACAGTGAACAAGAACAACTCATGGCCACTCAGGAAAAAAGGTTTGCGTTCTGTCATGACACCAGGTCACTTTATCCTACCTTAAGGGAATAAAATCCATTTCTGATTGCTGGAGAAGTGTCTCATCCGGAACTCTTTGGCCTCGTGTTGAAGACATCAGCAGTGGAAGACAGGGAGAGAACTGATCTGTTAAAAACAACAATAACACAGCAATAAAAGCTTGCCAGGCAATCCCTCTTCAAACTGCTCTGCCAACTAATACAGCCTTCAAAGTTCAAAACCATGCCAATTGCAGCGAAAACGATGTAATCCCATCACTGAAATCCTCGGCTGAGGCACGCTCCCTCATGTACTCAGTTCAGCTTAGCACCCATCAAACTCGTGTTTCTTCTCGTCGACCTCAAAACACGACATGACACCGACATCTCTGACTCACCCTCGCACCCTTAACTCCCTTCTGCGCACACCCCCGTCCTTGCCCGCTCACCAGTCAGCGCCTCCCCTTGTGATTTCCGCGCAGCCTGTGTACATCAGAGAATGCCCACAGCGCTTCCACCCAGCTCACCATGCGCTTCTCTAAAACCCACGAATCCCCACCGATGCCTTTCCCAGTATCCAGTTTTCCCTACATTTGATGACAGAGGAGGTAGACAGGTTTTTTCATAGGTAATAATAAAACTCAGTCATCACAGTTATACTAGCAGCCCTGTCTACTACCGTAGCAATAAATTTTAGCTCCTATCACATCTTTCTTTGTTCTTTCAGGTAGTTGGGACTTTGTTTTCAGTTTACTGCTTACAGAAACAAAACAAAATGTTTTATACCACAAGAATAAAACCAACGATAAGCTGGTATCTGTTAAGGTAAAAGACTACTTTCAGGTTTGATGGATGCAAAAAAAAATGCTTCCAGTGCTTTGATAAGTAAGCTTTTTTTAAAGCCAAAAAACCAGTTTCTCATCACAAGTATGACTTTCAGACCCAGAATTCACATTCATTTCATTTAGGCTCACTAGATTCCAACCACCTCAGACAAGCTATACTCTGCATCACTTACAGAAGCATAATCACATCAGATAAGATGACCATCACACACAAATAAATCCAGTTTACATTACGTCAGCTCTACCCTGAGGCCTTCTACAGCCTGTGTCATGTCACCTGATGAGTGGTATCCAACCACAAGATGACCTTTCCGATTCATTTTTAATTTAATACTTCCAATCAACGCTTTTAAAATTACTTTAGAACAATACGTAGTGAGAGGATAATTATATGGATAGAAATAATTCTGCATCACCCAGCAAAGCCGCCTCAAAAGTTGGATGCCCCCTAGTCCCACCTCAGCAGCAGCTACAAAAATAACAACGACTGCTATACAGTTCCAAAGAGTCCCTTCTACCTCAGCAGCTGTCTCCACCACGTGGCCAGCCTAATGTCTCCTAGAGGAAGCCAAATTTATACTGTAGCATCTATAGTACGGATGGCACAAACATCCTACAGCAACTCAAGTGGGGAGCCTTTGGTTTTCTAGCACCCAGTACCTCTTTAAAGCTAAACACTCACCCTTACTTTACAAGATAAGTAAAGAAAAAAAAACAGCCACCTGCTTTTTTAGAAGTTTATAGGAAAGGAAATGACAGGTACCTTAAAAAAAAAGAAGGTATGAATAGCTATTCCTGAGCAACTCGCCAGGAGGAGGCACTCGGAAAAGGCTCCAGTGTAGACTGCTAAGCACCTGGGCAAAGCTGGATGAAAAAATAATTGTAACACACATGGAAATGTAGAAAAAGGAGAGAAAATGGCAGCATCAGCATAGAGGGAGCAGGAAGAAGGTCAGGGATGTCTCATTTACAATGTACCAGTGTCTTGGGGCTCTGTTACACCACAGGGCACAACCAAGACTGAGGTCTAATGTAGCAGGCTGATTGGTACTTACAGGATTTTAATCACAAATTGGATCACAATTTCAAATCATGGAACAGGAGGTTGATCTAATTCATTGCAATCTCCTTACCATTTCCTTAAAATGTACTTTACAGAACAAAACAAACCAAAAACCCCAAAAAGGTTTGTTTTCAGTGGCTGAACTGACTCAGAACCAAACAGAGCTTGCACCTGAGATTCCTTATTCCCATCCACAAACTGGGACCAGACAACATTTACAATCCATTTATTCTATTTAGTGAAATTGACTCAAACTTTTTTTGTTGTTACCGAGTAGATTAACCATCGCTAGCTTGGATACAGAATTGCATTAGATGCAAAACCAGGTATTTTAAGAAACATCAAGCAAGCTGGAATCTAAACTGTCTTAGCTGTGTTAGATGTTCTTTTTTTCCTTCCAAATCTTGCTTTACATTTAAAATTATATTAGTGAACAAAGGCAACAGTAATTGCAGTTATCAAATTAGACTTGTCATCTCACACCATGATACACTTCGTGTCTTAAGACCTGGCATCTCATTCTTATTCATACAATAGAAGAGGAAAGTAAGCTTTCCTGATTTTCAGCTTAACTTCCTCACTTTGAATCAAAATGTGTTTTCCAGCTAAACTGAAAATCAGGTGGGATTAAAGAAAAAGCTTTTCCGCACGATAAAGGCTGGGTGTGCTGTCTTTGTAATTGAAGAAACAAAAAAGACTGAGGGAGGGAACCAGAAGTAATTAGGAAAAAGAAAGCAGCTGTCAAATGCTGTCAAAAATAGATCTTCCCAAACCATTTTTTAATGCATCTACCACGTATTGATAAAATAAATGTGCATATACATATATGCACACACACAACCCCCAGAAGTCACAACATTTGCTGATAAAGCAATGCTTTCAAGATATATCAACAAAATTTAAGGACGCTTGTATTAAGAAAGTCAACCCAGCACTCCAACAGATGAAAAATGATTTAGCATTCTCCAAGCAGAGCTGCAGACAGGAATTCCTCACAGCGTGGGTAGCCTCAAGGCAGCCCCTTCAAGAGCCCTTCTTGTCCCTGCCCTGTCTGAAACTTCAGCAATCCCCACGCTCTTCCAGAGAAAGCCCGCAGATGAGGCGGGTATCTGCCAAGCAGCAAATACCTCACGGCACAGACCCCTGATGCGGGGCAGGCTGGGTCACCTGCCGTCACAGCGGGGCAGAGGAGCCACGTTTCAGCAGAACTCAAGGCCAGCCATAGGCTGCTGGGATCAAAGCAGCCCAGCAAATCGAACAGAGTCAAGGATGACCTCAGAGAGCAGCCCCTCGGACGAGGGCTTGGGGGCAGGACGAACAAAGCACCGACAGGAGGCCAGGGCAGTACTGTATCCGAAAGGGCAAGCTGACTTTTCATATATATAAAAAGAAGAACGATGAATAAGTAGTAACAAGGACTGTTCTTTCCAGCCTTGGACTCAAATTACCATTGAAATGGTATTTGCAGGTTCTGATGACCATAACTCCATAGTTGTAAACATCACAGGAGGATCCGAGAAAACGATTGCAGAAAACTGATTCTTGAAAAAAATCTCGTGAAAAAAAGATTGAAGAAACAGACCTCATCACAAGAGCCTCCTGGAACTAAATCTGTCTACTGTAATCAAAGAGGAAATCAAGGGTGACTTGATTATATTTGTATGTACGTATGCAAGAACAGCAATTTGGTCATTAGGAGCATTTCAGCTGACATCAGATATAACAAGAATCCAACATAAAACACAGAAGCCATGCAAACCTAGGCAACAAGTAAGACACTTCTGACATGATACAACAACATGGCTGGCTCTCTGCAACGTGTGCAAGGTAGTTCAGACAGATCATTAACGCCTTCCAAAGTTATTGGAGCAGCACAAATAATTGAAACAAATTTTCTTTCAATTATCTCCTCCCTCCCTCCTCAGCCTCTTACATCCCTGAGCGACACCCTCCGAGTTCTCCAGCTCCACTTGACCCAGTAAGACTGCCCCGCAGCAAGAAGGGACAGCCCCAGTCTCTCCCTCCCAGCCCAGACATGTGCTTCCCCCTCTTCTTTTTATTTTTTTTTTTGCACAGGCAAGAGAAGAGAGCTCTGATCCAGCTGAAACGTAACCATCTCCATTCCCAACCCGACCATCACATTTCAGCCTGAACAGCCAGCTGCTCCGATTGCACCAACCCTCGTGGGGGGTTTAGCAGAGGGGATGCCGCAGGAGCAAGTATCTAGGGCAAGGAAAAGCCAGACCCTTCCTTTTCAGGAGCAGTCTTTAGCTGACTAAACACCCTGCAACACCGTACCCTCAGACTAGCCTCCGTTTCAGGCAGTCCTGCTCCCCTGGCTTCTCCACAGAACGTTCTGGTTTTGCCGCGTAGCAGAACTGCGCCTTAGGCTGACAGTCCCCTGCCCGCCCCAGAGGTTTCCAGTCGGAGGAACTGTGCTGGTGATCGCTGACTTGAAGCGGCAGATGACTGACAAGGCCAAGGAAGAAGACTGAGGAAAAAAAGGGAACAGAAAAAAAAAAAAGCACGGAGGAAAGAGAATAGTCGAGATTCACTGCAGCCACATCCTCGGTGGAAATCCTCTCTGCCAGCTCGCGCCCTGCAGCGACCCGCAGAGACGACCTGTAAAAGCACCCTTAAAGGGTTCCACAGATGACATTTCACGGGGGCTACAAAATTCATTTTTTTCATATATATAAGATGTAACTCCAGCCATGTCACTTGTTCTACCTCCTCTGTCTTTTTTTGACCATTTTCTCATCTTACAGCACATGAGCTCTAATGTTTTCAGTAACTTATTTTCTTCAGCAGGCAGAAAGATCATTGTGATCATATTTTCACGCTTACAATGATTTAGGGGCTCATTACGCCCAGACATAACCCAGGTTCTGCAGGCAGAGAAGCAGGTGCTCGATGCTTAAAGCAGCGAGTGACGTCAGTACAACACTCTTCGAGCATCCTGTGTCAACACGGTAATTCTTCGCGCTGTCGCTCTGAAGGTCAAAAGCTTCCTCGCAGCTGAATTCACCAAAAGCAAAGCTGGGCATGCTACTTTACCTTACAGCCTGCTGGCAATTCTGAATGCCAGAGTCAAGCTGCCATTTGTGGAAGACAAAAAAAGGAAGGCAAAACAAAAACAAAACCTTCTCGGCTTTGTCAACCTGTTCCACAGTGTAGCAGGAGCAATTTCAATACAACTGTCATTGTGATTTTCCCCGCCTCTCTAAACAAAATTCAAAACACTTTTTGAGGAGAAGGAGGAATAAATTAGTATTATAGCTTATGTTTCTCTCTTCCCTCTCACCTTTCCTCCCATATCTGGAAATTTAAGTGCAAATAAAAAAGCCTGGAGCTGCTGGCATGCTCTCTACAGAGCCACAAACAAAATAGCAGCAGTACAGAGAATTGTTACATCTTTGTACCACATTAGAAAGCTTTATGCTGTCTCTGTAATTCCAGTTGCATTTAAGATGCAAACCTTGACAAATATCAGGAAATTCTTCTTGATTAAATGATTTCAAAGTTCTGCAAACAACAATAACGTGGACAAAATGCTACAAAATACACTAAACACAACAATCCTACACAGAGGATGTAGGCAAAGACAAAGCATGTCTAACCTACCGTGTCCTTCTACATTCTAGTATCTGTCTTAAACCTCAATTTCCTACAAGGCAAAACAAAAAAGGGGCTTTATTCAATATGAAGCAACTATAGCCAGACAGCAACTCCCTGTGACGCACACATGGCTCGTAATGGCAAAGCTGTCTGCAGGCCCAAACAGGAGATAACCAAGAGTGCTTTTTATTTCATAAAGCAAAAAAACCTCTTTAAAAACATCTCAGGAGTAGCTCCAAATCCACAGCAGCCAGCAATTAATTCAGCCATACCAAGCTTGTCTGCCTGTGTTGTTATGCTAGAACAGAACCTTACTTCATCTTCCTAACATGTGGGCTTAAAAAAACACAACCCACAACTTAGGGCAGCAAGTGCAAGGCTTAGTGCTCAACGTACACTAAAAGCAAAATATTATCTCTGTTGGCAAATGTTTGGGATTTCCAGTAAATTACCTGAAGTTTCTAAGAAACCAAAACAAGCACTGGTCTTTCCTTTCATGCCTCTGTATCACACACAGGATTTTAAAGTTCCTTCAGCAGATGTGTAACCTCTACCAAAGCTAACCTCATCCGAGATTCTGCCTTTACAGGTATAAGTCATCTTCTGTGATGTCCTTCTTCATGGAAATCCATGTATATTTGCCACCATAAAGTCAACAGAGAACCACAGAGAAGAGAATCCCTGAGCAAGCAAAACAAGAGGTTGAAGCAGAGAAACAGCAATTTTTTGGAACCAGATAATCCAAGTTACCAAAACCAAACTCAGTCTTTGAAGAAAGCATAAGAGGGGACACAAGGGATTGTGGCAGCCATCAGTGCGAGACCTGCAGTGGAAGGCGTTGAGCCTTGGGCCTCAGAGGGGTTCGGTATGAACCAGAACCTCTCGATCCAGATCCGCCAGACACAGATGTTCTCTCTCCCCTTACGGGCTCCTTCACAAAGCACAGACCAAAGCATTATCAAAATAACCACAAAACCTGACGAAAACGAGCAAGAGCCGCACACTGTAACAACAGCCCCACTCACAAAACCCTCAGGAGCTGCTGCAAACACCTACCAGGCTGTTCCCAAGGCAATTCCAACTCCATCCCTTCGAGCAGCTGCTTGACTTCAGAACAAATGAAAACCCAAAAAGCGGGTGCAGACGTGCAGGCATTTGTGGTGCAAGCTGCCATGCAGGACCTGTCTGGCTATATGCCTGAAGAACTTGGCCTCTGCCACAGCGTAGCTCTCTGACCATGTTGTGCTTGGGATGGAGAGGGCCTCTGTAGCCTCACTGCTCAGGAAGATGTCTGAGCGGCCTTGCTGCACCCCAAACAGAATCTCAACAAAGAAGGTTCTCCCAGAGGCATTCGTCAGCTGCAGCTTGCAGGAGCGTCTGGAGGGCAGCACCTCCATCTTGTAGCGACGTGACCAAGGCAACGCCACCCAGGCTGACCTCACCGACTTCTGGAACCAGAGGGCAGTTTTGTGCACATCTAGGTAGGAGTCAGTGCAGAAGGTGCCAAGGAGGCTGGGACCCTGACTTCTCTGCAGCTTCGACTTGGCGTGGTGGAGGAAGCACAGCGTGTTCTCCACCAGCTGCTCCCTGGTGCAGGTGCACTCCAGGTCCACGCGGATGCGGGAGTCCTTTGCCGGCATGTCCCCCGTGGTGCCCAGCTCCAGGTGGAAGGCGTGCCCATCGGGGGGCTTCAGGGGCACGAGCAGGGAGTAGACAGCCTCGGCCTCCTCAAGGGGACTCCAACCTTCAAAGGCACAACCCACCCCAATTGGGGACTGCAGTAGCGGTACCGGCAACGAACTTTCTGACAAGATCCTTTGGAAGACGTTGAGGAGATTTTGCACCACCTCCTCCACCACCTGGCTCCTGCACGCCAGCTTCTTCATTGGCCACTGGATACGTCTTGCAAAGATCCTGTCCAGATCCCTCTCGTCATCAGGACCTTCATCTTCACTTTCTTCCTCCTCCCAACCTTCTTCCTCCTCCAAACCTTCTTCCTCTGTCTCACTGATGGAGCTCATCTTGTCTCTGCTTCTTTGCCTGAGCCACCAGCAGAGCCAGACGAGCGTAACCAGGACTGCAGCACCCAGCCAGAATTGCCAATGCCGCAAGACAGCAAAGAGCAGGGCTCCCCAGTCTGTGTGACTCTGCTCCTGGGTCGTCTGCTCATGGCTCCCTTTGTTGAGCTCCTGCAGCAGCTGAGCCATCTCCTGGCTCAGCTGCTGGGCACGCAGCTGCATTTGCTCTGGCGTGGCCTCATCCGACCCATCATCGACCATCAGTGGGAGCAGGAAGAAGGTTTCCAGGAACAAGGCGACGGAACTTGCAATCGTCTTGTAAGCCATGGCCTGCAGAAGGAGGGAGAGAAGGGTTTGAGTGGGGTTGGGAGGGTGTCCTGGGTTACAGTGTAAAATGTGCCAAAAGAAAAAAATATATTCTATTACCATCTTCAGGAGCTGTTGAGACCAGGTGGGGCGGTGCTCCCTGCCTCCCCCCTCTGGACTATCTCCTGTTACTGGGCACAACAATGCCTTATCGCCTGACCCATCGGTAACTCGCTCCTGGGCTATCTCCTGTTAATGGCCCATCAAGGAACTGCCTCACGACTCCCCATCCCATTGTGAGATACTCCGCCCGGGGAGGGGGGGGAAGGAGCCAAGCAGTCCATGCCAAATAAAAACGGAGATTTTGAACACCCTAGCAGCCTTTCTTCCACTGGATTCCCAGAGGAGCTTTTCCCCCCACTGAAGTTCCAGAGGACAAGAGCTACCTGCCGACCACTGGACCTTCGGAGGAAGACCAGACTCTTTTACCTGATTGCTGCTTCCACAGAACTACACCCATCACTTCAGGAGGACTGCAGCCAGCATCTTATTGGACTGCTACTGCCACCCTAACAGGGTGTCAGGTTGTATTCCTGACTCTTGTCAGTGTAAACCAGTGGGTTGTTTGTTTTTCCCTGCCTTGTGTTATATATATATATATATTAGTAAAGAACTGTTATTCCTATTCCCCATATCTTTGCCTGAAGGCCCGTTAATTTCAAAATTATAATAGTTTTCCTGCCTTCCTCCACAGACACCTGTCTTTTCAAACCAAGACAGAGGGAGGGAGCTGGGGGCAGGTAGGAGAGGGGATAGGAAGCAGCTGGGGAGGCAGCAAGGCCTGCACCCAGCCCCAGCCCGGTGGCAGCGGCACCGTGCCCTGCCCGAGGTGCTCTCGTGAGTGACTGGGCCCTCAAGGCAGGGTAAGAACCCAGCCTGAGCTCTGGGACCCGCATTTTTGCCCCGGCCCTCGTCCAGCCCAGCCTCCACCCGCGTGCGCGCTCACCGCTAGCCCAGGCTCTTCTGAGACAGCACTGCCTGTTGGCGCCCTTATATTTGCTGTCCAATTGTGACTCATCATTTGTGATGTCACAGGCTCCAGATGACATCACAGGCACGCCCGCCAACCAACCCCAGCCTTCAGCAACACCTCGGCTCAGCCACTCACAGCTCTTGCTAGGCACTGTCTTTTCCAGGTCTAGGACGTTGACTTCTGTCATACCAACTCCCTGGGGAGGGTCAGGAAGGGTCAGATTCTTCTCCCGGGCCCCAGTGAACTCACAGACGTACAGCAGTGGTGCAGCTCTTTCTTATACTTTTTTCCTAAGCATTGCATGCAGCTCATGGTCAAGGCACCAGTGGAGGCTAGATGGACCAAGCCAGAGCCTAGAGCGTCTGCTCTTCTGCAAAATGCTCCCCGACTCTGTGGCAGCTGAGTAGTCAGCAGCCTCTGCCTTGCGCTGCCCGACAAAGCGATGCACAGACACTCACTGAGATGCAGCATTTATTCAAAGAATGCCATTTGTGGCCAACTTTGCACAATGGAAAGCTCCCACAAGGAACGGACTCTGTGGAAGAGGCGAGAGCAGTTGCTGTCCGGGTGGCAACGGCAGTCTCTGACACCAGCCTCCTTCCAACGGCCCCTCTTCAGCTGCATGGGATCTGACTGCTCAGAGGGTGCTTTCGGTGTAGAGGAAAGGCACAGCAGCGCTTCCCACTGCCAATGGAGCGGTGTCTTCTGCATGTCCTGTGTGCTTGGTTCTGTGGCTCCAGCTCCCCGGGGAGCATGGAGGATGAGGAGATTCTCCACGTGGGCCCCAGCGAACACAGGGAGGCAACATCAGGGCTGCCTCTGGCTTGGTCCCTGCCCAGACGGAGCTGCCAGCGAGAACTGGTGGGCCCAAGCGGAAGGCCGTCCGGGCCACAGCCGGTGCGAGCAAAAAACAGGGCGGAAGTTGTCACCTTTGTCGGCGCTGTAGTCGTCACCGGCTGCTGTGCTGAGGACACGGTTGAGAGGAGAACACTGCTGCACTTGGCAGAGGGCTGTGGCACAGGGTTTTCCCTTTCCTCTCTGCGTCCTGACTTCTGCCCTCTTCTTCCCTCCTCTGCGAGGTGGCTCTCTGGCATCAGCTGGGACCTCTGCAAGCACGCCCGTTTGGCGCATGAAGGCCTCCCTTACTGGCCGTAGAAGAGCAGGCTTAGGAGCCGATCTTGCACTTTGTGGAACTCGCGCAGTGCCTGGGCGTGGGCGTCCGGATCCGTCAGCAGGTGCTGGAAGAGGTTGTGTGGCTGGGCTGATCGGAAGGCTGGGGGCAAGTTTATCACCCCGGGCATGTTGTCATTGCCAAAGAAGAAGTGGTTGAGGCGTTTCTCCTCCAGGCAGGTGCCCACGTAACGCAGGATATCCTCCAGCCGCGGCAGAAACAGCCCCCTGCACCAGCCTGACAGGGGAGTGGTGGTCAGGAGGTGCATCAAAACCGTCTTGAAGTTATAGGGGGACAAGGCTGTGCCCAGCAGGACGCGGGTGCAGACGTGCAGGCATTTGTGGTGCCAGCTGCCACGCGGGACCTGTCTGGCTATATGCCTGAAGAACTTGGCCTCTGCCACAGCGTAGCTCTCTGACCATGTTGTGCTTGGGATGGAGAGGGCCTCTGTAGCCTCACTGCTCAGGAAGATGTCTGAGCGGCCTTGCTGCACCCCAAACAGAATCTCAACAAAGAAGGTTCTCCCAGAGGCATTCGTCAGCTGCAGCTTGCAGGAGCGTCTGGAGGGCAGCACCTCCATCTTGTAGCGACGTGACCAAGGCAACGCCACCCAGGCTGACCTCACCGACTTCTGGAACCAGAGGGCAGTTTTGTGCACATCTAGGTAGGAGTCAGTGCAGAAGGTGCCAAGGAGGCTGGGACCCTGACTTCTCTGCAGCTTCGACTTGGCGTGGTGGAGGAAGCACAGCGTGTTCTCCACCAGCTGCTCCCTGGTGCAGGTACACTGCAGGTCCACGCGGATGCGGGAGTCCTTTGCCAGCATGTCCCCCGTGGTGCCCAGCTCCAGGTGGAAGGCGTGCCCATCGGGGGGCTTCAGGGGCACGAGCAGGGAGTAGACAGCCTCGGCCTCCTCAAGGGGACTCCAACCTTCAAAGGCACAACCCACCCCAATTGGGGACTGCAGTAGCGGTACCGGCAACGAACTTTCTGACAAGATCCTTTGGAAGACGTTGAGGAGATTTTGCACCACCTCCTCCACCACCTGGCTCCTGCACGCCAGCTTCTTCATTGGCCACTGGATGCGTCTTGCAAAGATCCTGTCCAGATCCCTCTCGTCATCAGGACCTTCATCTTCACTTTCTTCCTCCTCCCAACCTTCTTCCTCCTCCAAACCTTCTTCCTCTGTCTCACTGATGGAGCTCATCTTGTCTCTGCTTCTTTGCCTGAGCCACCAGCAGAGCCAGACGAGCGTAACCAGGACTGCAGCACCCAGCCAGAATTGCCAGTGCCGCAAGACAGCAAAGAGCAGGGCTCCCCAGTCTGTGTGACTCTGCTCCTGGGTCGTCTGCTCACGGCTCCCTTTGTTGAGCTCCTGCACCAGCTGAGCCGTCTCCTGGCTCAGCTGCTGGGCACGCAGCTGCATTTGCTCTGGCGTGGCCTCATCCGACCCATCATCAACCATCAGTGGGAGCAGGAAGAAGGTTTCCAGGAACAAGGCGACGGAACTTGCAATCGTCTTGTAAGCCATGGCCTGCAGAAGGAGGGAGAGAAGGGTTTGAGTGGGGTTGGGAGGGAGGGAGCTGGGGGCAGGTAGGAGAGGGGATAGGAAGCAGCTGGGGAGGCAGCAAGGCCTGCACCCAGCCCCAGCCCGGTGGCAGCGGCACCGTGCCCTGCCCGAGGTGCTCTCATGAGTGACTGGGCCCTCAAGGCAGGGTGAGAACCCAGCCTGAGCTCTGGGACCCGCATTTTTGCCCCGGCCCTCGTCCAGCCCAGCCTCCACCCGCGTGCGCGCTCACCGCTAGCCCAGGCTCTTCTGAGACAGCACTGCCTGTTGGCGCCCTTATATTTGCTGTCCAATTGTGACTCATCATTTGTGATGTCACAGGCTCCAGATGACATCACAGGCACGCCCGCCAACCAACCCCAGCCTTCAGCAACACCTCGGCTCAGCCACTCACAGCCCTTGCTAGGCACTGTCTTTTCCAGGTCTAGGACGTTGACTTCTGTCATACCAACTCCCTGGGGAGGGTCAGGAAGGGTCAGATTCTTCTCCCGGGCCCCAGTGAACTCACAGACGTACAGCAGTGGTGCAGCTCTTTCTTATACTTTTTTCCTAAGCATTGCATGCAGCTCATGGTCAAGGCACCAGTGGAGGCTAGATGGACCAAGCCAGAGCCTAGAGCATCTGCTCTTCTGCAAAATGCTCCCTGACTCTGTGGCAGCTGAGTAGTCGGCAGCCTCTGCCTTGCGCTGCCCGACAAAGCGATGCACAGACACTCACTCAGATGCAGCATTTATTCAAAGAATGCCATTTGTGGCCAACTTTGCACAATGGAAAGCTCCCACAAGGAACGGACTCTGTGGAAGAGGCGAGAGCAGTTGCTGTCCGGGTGGCAACGGCAGTCTCTGACACCAGCCTCCTTCCAACGGCCCCTCTTCAGCTGCATGGGATCTGACTGCTCAGAGGGTGCTTTCGGTGTGGAGGAAAGGCACAGCAGCGCTTCCCACTGCCAATGGAGCGGTGTCTTCTGCATGTCCTGTGTGCTTGGTTCTGTGGCTCCAGCTCCCCGGGGAGCATGGAGGATGAGGAGATTCTCCACGTGGGCCCCAGCGAACACAGGGAGGCAACATCAGGGCTGCCTCTGGCTTGGTCCCTGCCCAGACGGAGCTGCCAGCGAGAACTGGTGGGCCCAAGCGGAAGGCCGTCCGGGCCACAGCCGGTGCGAGCAAAAAACAGGGCGGAAGTTGTCACCTTTGTCGGCGCTGTAGTCGTCACCGGCTGCTGTGCTGAGGACACGGTTGAGAGGAGAACACTGCTGCACTTGGCAGAGGGCTGTGGCACAGGGTTTTCCCTTTCCTCTCTGCGTCCTGACTTCTGCCCTCTTCTTCCCTCCTCTGCGAGGTGGCTCTCTGGCATCAGCTGGGACCTCTGCAAGCACGCCCGTTTGGCGCATGAAGGCCTCCCTTACTGGCCGTAGAAGAGCAGGCTTAGGAGCCGATCTTGCACTTTGTGGAACTCGCGCAGTGCCTGGGCATGGGCGTCCGGATCCGTCAGCAGGTGCTGGAAGAGGTTGTGTGGCTGGGCTGATCGGAAGGCTGGGGGCAAGTTTATCACCCCAGGCATGTTGTCATTGCCAAAGAAGAAGTGGTTGAGGCGTTTCTCCTCCAGGCAGGTGCCCACGTAACGCAGGATATCCTCCAGCCGCGGCAGAAACAGCCCCCTGCACCAGCCTGACAGGGGAGTGGTGGTCAGGAGGTGCATCAAAACCGTCTTGAAGTTATAGGGGGACAAGGCTGTGCCCAGCAGGACGCGGGTGCAGACGTGCAGGCATTTGTGGTGCCAGCTGCCACGCGGGACCTGTCTGGCTATATGCCTGAAGAACTTGGCCTCTGCCACAGCGTAGCTCTCTGACCATGTTGTGCTTGGGATGGAGAGGGCCTCTGTAGCCTCACTGCTCAGGAAGATGTCTGAGCGGCCTTGCTGCACCCCAAACAGAATCTCAACAAAGAAGGTTCTCCCAGAGGCATTCGTCAGCTGCAGCTTGCAGGAGCGTCTGGAGGGCAGCACCTCCATCTTGTAGCGACGTGACCAAGGCAACGCCACCCAGGCTGACCTCACCGACTTCTGGAACCAGAGGGCAGTTTTGTGCACATCTAGGTAGGAGTCAGTGCAGAAGGTGCCAAGGAGGCTGGGACCCTGACTTCTCTGCAGCTTCGACTTGGCGTGGTGGAGGAAGCACAGCGTGTTCTCCACCAGCTGCTCCCTGGTGCAGGTACACTGCAGGTCCACGCGGATGCGGGAGTCCTTTGCCAGCATGTCCCCCGTGGTGCCCAGCTCCAGGTGGAAGGCGTGCCCATCGGGGGGCTTCAGGGGCACGAGCAGGGAGTAGACAGCCTCGGCCTCCTCAAGGGGACTCCAACCTTCAAAGGCACAACCCACCCCAATTGGGGACTGCAGTAGCGGTACCGGCAACGAACTTTCTGACAAGATCCTTTGGAAGACGTTGAGGAGATTTTGCACCACCTCCTCCACCACCTGGCTCCTGCACGCCAGCTTCTTCATTGGCCACTGGATGCGTCTTGCAAAGATCCTGTCCAGATCCCTCTCGTCATCAGGACCTTCATCTTCACTTTCTTCCTCCTCCCAACCTTCTTCCTCCTCCAAACCTTCTTCCTCTGTCTCACTGATGGAGCTCATCTTGTCTCTGCTTCTTTGCCTGAGCCACCAGCAGAGCCAGACGAGCGTAACCAGGACTGCAGCACCCAGCCAGAATTGCCAGTGCCGCAAGACAGCAAAGAGCAGGGCTCCCCAGTCTGTGTGACTCTGCTCCTGGGTCATCTGCTCACGGCTCCCTTTGTTGAGCTCCTGCACCAGCTGAGCCGTCTCCTGGCTCAGCTGCTGGGCACGCAGCTGCATTTGCTCTGGCGTGGCCTCATCCGACCCATCATCAACCATCAGTGGGAGCAGGAAGAAGGTTTCCAGGAACAAGGCGACGGAACTTGCAATCGTCTTGTAAGCCATGGCCTGCAGAAGGAGGGAGAGAAGGGTTTGAGTGGGGTTGGGAGGGAGGGAGCTGGGGGCAGGTAGGAGAGGGGATAGGAAGCAGCTGGGGAGGCAGCAAGGCCTGCACCCAGCCCCAGCCCGGTGGCAGCGGCACCGTGCCCTGCCCGAGGTGCTCTCGTGAGTGACTGGGCCCTCAAGGCAGGGTGAGAACCCAGCCTGAGCTCTGGGACCCGCATTTTTGCCCCGGCCCTCGTCCAGCCCAGCCTCCACCCGCGTGCGCGCTCACCGCTAGCCCAGGCTCTTCTGAGACAGCACTGCCTGTTGGCGCCCTTATATTTGCTGTCCAATTGTGACTCATCATTTGTGATGTCACAGGCTCCAGATGACATCACAGGCACGCCCGCCAACCAACCCCAGCCTTCAGCAACACCTCGGCTCAGCCACTCACAGCTCTTGCTAGGCACTGTCTTTTCCAGGTCTAGGACGTTCACTTCTGTCTTACCAACTCCCTGGGGAGGGTCAGGAAGGGTCAGATTCTTCTCCCGGGCCCCAGTGAACTCACAGACGTACATCAGTGGTGCAGCTCTTTCTTATACTTTTTTCCTAAGCATTGCATGCAGCTCATGGTCAAGGCACCAGTGGAGGCTAGATGGACCAAGCCAGAGCCTAGAGCATCTGCTCTTCTGCAAAATGCTCCCTGACTCTGTGGCAGCTGAGTAGTCGGCAGCCTCTGCCTTGCGCTGCCCGACAAAGCGATGCACAGACACTCACTCAGATGCAGCATTTATTCAAAGAATGCCATTTGTGGCCAACTTTGCACAATGGAAAGCTCCCACAAGGAACGGACTCTGTGGAAGAGGCGAGAGCAGTTGCTGTCCGGGTGGCAACGGCAGTCTCTGACACCAGCCTCCTTCCAACGGCCCCTCTTCAGCTGCATGGGATCTGACTGCTCAGAGGGTGCTTTCGGTGTGGAGGAAAGGCACAGCAGCGCTTCCCACTGCCAATGGAGCGGTGTCTTCTGCATGTCCTGTGTGCTTGGTTCTGTGGCTCCAGCTCCCCGGGGAGCATGGAGGATGAGGAGATTCTCCACGTGGGCCCCAGCGAACACAGGGAGGCAACATCAGGGCTGCCTCTGGCTTGGTCCCTGCCCAGACGGAGCTGCCAGCGAGAACTGGTGGGCCCAAGCGGAAGGCCGTCCGGGCCACAGCCGGTGCGAGCAAAAAACAGGGCGGAAGTTGTCACCTTTGTCGGCGCTGTAGTCGTCACCGGCTGCTGTGCTGAGGACACCGTTGAGAGGAGAACACTGCTGCACTTGGCAGAGGGCTGTGGCACAGGGTTTTCCCTTTCCTCTCTGCCTCCTGACTTCTGCCCTCTTCTTCCCTCCTCTGCGAGGTGGCTCTCTGGCATCAGCTGGGACCTCTGCAAGCACGCCCGTTTGGCGCATGAAGGCCTCCCTTACTGGCCGTAGAAGAGCAGGCTTAGGAGCCGATCTTGCACTTTGTGGAACTCGCGCAGTGCCTGGGCGAGGGCGTCCGGATCCGTCAGCAGGTGCTGGAAGAGGTTGTGTGGCTGGGCTGATCGGAAGGCTGGGGGCAAGCTTATCACCCCGGACATGTTGTCATTGCCAAAGAAGAAGTGGTTGAGGCGTTTCTCCTCCAGGCAGGTGCCCATGTAACGCAGGATATCCTCCAGCCGCGGCAGAAACAGCCCCCTGCACCAGCCTGACAGGGGAGTGGTGGTCAGGAGGTGCATCACAACCGTCTTGAAGTTATAGGGGGACAAGGCTGTGCCCAGCAGGACGCGGGTGCAGACGTGCAGGCATTTGTGGTGCAAGCTGCCACGCGGGACCTGTCTGGCTATATGCCTGAAGAACTTGGCCTCTGCCACAGCGTAGCTCTCTGACCATAAGTCCCTTATGTCCAAAGTTTCATAACAGTCCCTCAGCTGGCAATACTCTTCATCGTGAATATTTCAGCAGTGGATACACTTTTAAAGTCTCAGTTCTAGGAGTTACATGATTACGCTATTTTTTTCTTTCCTCTGTAAAACTAGTTTGTAAAAACTCTTGTAATTATGGAGGAAAGCTGAAAAGTGAGACCTCAAGCAGCATGAAGACAACCAGGCTGATAAGAAGCATGCATTCTAGGTCTTTGTAAGAAAAAAAGTTTAACCTCAAGCTGGTGATTTGGGAGAGGAGAGTGGGTCAGACTTGTGCTTTTTTAACTGCTGGTGGCACTGTCTTCCCCAGCACACTGTCTGCTTGAGTCTTTTTTATTGAAAAGTCCTTTTTAGGCCCTGAGTAAACCTCTGATTCTCTTCATGCATATTGGTTCAGAAACAAGGGAGTCAAAGCAGTATCACATCTCGTTTATGCAGGACATTGAAGGGGACGTGTGATAATAGCCTGTTTCTGCAATCAGAGAAACATCTTAATGATAGCAGGAACAATGTGCAGTTTAGAGGCAAAATGCAGCTGCAATAAACTCCTGAAGAGCAATAATGCCCGTGTCCTGTACAGCATCCGCCATCAATGATTTTAGGGAGCAATTCAGAGAAAAAAGAAAATGAATCTGGAAAGGTTTATGGCCACATTATGATGCAAAGCCAGATGTTGCCCCTTGCTACAGTAATAGGGTAGCGAGCACTAAGCTTTTAAGTACCTTTTGCAAAGACCACTGTGCCCTCCCACAAAGCCTTTTGAAGCACAGTGTGAAGACAGTTTAGGCCTTTATAGAAGACCTGCCCACCAACACAGTTCAATCTGCACTGGTCACTTTTCAGTTTTCATAGGCAGGAAAATGCCTAGAAATGTCACAGCAAAAAAAAATCAGTCATCTTTTGTCCTGAAAAGAAGGCAGGCTGGGAGGCAGAGGGTGGGACAGCTGCAAAATTAAGCCGTTAATCTTTTCAACAGAGGACAAAACAAGAGATATTTGCCACCAACGATCTTTTTAAGAGGGTGATGGGAATAATGATGCATTTTTCCTGCTTGTTTTGCCAGTCCTGCACAGAGGCAAAAAGCAATGAGGTACGAGAGGAGCTTTGCAATCTGGTTACCTGTCATCTTGGGAAATGTGCACGGTGCAAAAATCAGCACCTCCTTTGAGTGGGCTGGGGGAAAAGCGCATTCCCCCACTGTGTTTAGTGTCCCAGGTCAATCATTGTGGGCCCTGATGTCTCTCCTGACTGTTCACCTACTGCCATGCAGTAGGAGAGGGAACCTTGTGCCCTGGGCTCTTGGCTGGGACACCCTTGGGATACCCCATGGCAGAGGCTGCCTTGCACCCACAGGAGTTGTCCTGAGTGCCCTACAGAGACTTACAGGGTGGACCACCTTCATCTCACCTGGGTACAGGTGGGGCAGCTTACATGGGCTCTCCATTCAAGGGGTCCAGCTCACAACCGCTCAAATTCCTGCCCTCCTGCCAACTCCAGCAGGGATTTAGGGAAAAAAAAAAAAAAAAAAAGAGGATAAAAAAGAAAAAAAAAAAAAAAAGAGAGGAAAAAAAAAAGATTAAAAAAAGAGGGAAAAAAAAAAAGAGAAAAAAAAAAAAGGCCTGGTGTGCTGCTTGATAAAAGCTTATAGGACTTCCAGGACAGAATCAGTAAGACCAAACTGGTCTAGGTCTTCTCAGCTGTGTCTTTGGCACTTCTGATTTCTTACCAGCCAGGAGTTAGGTACAGCCAGGACAATGTAGAGCAGTGGTCTCCAGATTGACTGTGGAGCTTAGCAGACCCTCTAAGTCTTTCGACAACCACCCTCAGGCTTTCAGTTTGGCTGCAAATTCTGTCGAAGTAGGATGTTTTCGTGGTCTACCTACTATGGCCTGTGGACATCAAACAGGGCACTTTTCTGGTGCAGCTGCCTGTCTAGAACATCTAGAGTGACAGCCAAAGAAACCAAAACAAATTAAAAAATGAAACAATTCCTACAGAATAACACTATCTGCTGGATGCATGCACTTGCTCCGAGACAAAAAGGGGAGCAGGGTGAATTGCATATGACAGAAGTTGTCACTTAGGGTAGGATTCATTTGTTCCCATTTGGATTACTATGACCTACTTTCAGATGTCTACCTGCAATAAGATGAGCTGCAGCCTAGAAAGAGAGCTGAGACAAATGGGTATGTGTGTTGTAAATATCTGAAGTTATCAGAGCTGTGAGACAGAAATAGAGGTGATAGGAGAACATGAACAGATCAGTGTTTCACATCATTACACCTGGAAACGTTCATTTGCCGAGCAGGAGCCATCCTGTTTCCCTAAGTTTTCTTTTTGTCCCTGTGGCCCCATGGATGCACCTGCATCCACCGCCTTACCACATTTGGCTTTCTCTCAGGCCTTCCCTGTCCCTGTTGAATGCTATTTTGGTACCAAACTGGGTCCAGAAGACTCCTGCAGAGCCATCCTGGCTTTGCACAGCCTGGTCCTGAGGAACAAACTTTGCACCAGACTTGGAGCCTCACCGCTGCCTGCACAGGCAGTTGCACCAGGACGAGCCGAGCTTGGCGAGGTCTCGCCTGCAGCCTCTCTCGACCTTCCAGGGACTCCACAAAAAGCAAGACACTGGAGAAACAGAGAGATGAACTGGGGCCTCAGTCTCTATTTTGTGCATACTTCCAACACGGTAAAAAAACCTTCCAGGAGCTGCAGCTTAGTCCTTTCAGCAGGTCTAGGGCTGCAGCTCAGAGCTGCTAACTCATGATGACAACAGTTGTCAGCTCCTATTAAGATCAGGATAAAGGCTTTATCAGGCAAATTGGTGTGGATGCTGCTGCCCTAATGTTTCTTTCAGTGACTCCTTCTCCATTACAGGGAGATTTTTGAAAGACAGGGGCTACCGGTCCAAAGCCGAGCCACTGGGATTCAGGCTCTGGCGGCTAATCCTCTTCTTACAAAGAAACCTCCCCTCTGTAGGAATCATGTCCTTCTTCTCAACAGTCTGCATGACTATTCCATTTCCTTTCAGTGGACAGCATGTTTCAACACTTATTAAATTGCTGTTTCTCTCAGCAGGGTCTGGGAGCCTGTTCCTTTGCATCCCAAGAAGCACAAATCTCCCCCTGCGTTGCTGATAGCTGGTATCTGATCAATAGCAATGCAATCTTCTCTGCTGAGGTTTAAAGGCATTTGGTTGGGCTAAAAATCAGTGAGAGTCATTTGATTCCCTTGGAGGGATGCCCTCTTACACCACCTGAGGATATGGTCTCCATATTCTCTTTATACAATTCAGACCTGTCAGACATTCATTTAACAGCAGCTAGAGAGCAGCATTTTGAAACGTCTAGGTTGGGATATCTTTTGTCATTGCTGTTTTTGTAAGTGCTTCATAGGGAAAAGCTCCCCTGAATTAGCTGTAATGTGTGATACCAGGAAAAAACCTTTCTTCTGAATAGCATCCAAAATCCTCAGCTATCTGTCCAAGCCTGTAGAGCTGCCCTGTAACAATGGTTCTTCTGTAGGTGGGTTGGTTGGGCATTTTTGGCACAAGAGGAGCTCGGTGCTGGCCTCTCTGATGAGAACAAGTGTCCTGGGTCAGACCAAATATCTTGCCTATCCACTGTCCCACTGGATGGCTAAGACTGATGCTCTGAAAAGCCTTGCAGGACCTAGCATGAAGTGGTCTGCCCTCAAAGGCTGCACCAGCCTCCAGCAATTTGGAGGTTAGAGAATTAGCTGAGTTTGGTGACGTTTAAAGCGGAGATAGTCCAGGTTACTGTGAGAAACAGAAGTGGGCAATGCTTGCTGGGGAAGGCTCTGACTTTTTCTGCTTTTATTATCTAGGTGGCTCTCTGGTAGCTTGTCTCTGAAACAAGGAAGGAGGGATGGCAGATGCTGAGATGTCTGCAACATCCTTAAGGCTGCTTCACTAGCTTGTGGGGACATTTGCTGCCCACACAGAGGACACAGAGTAGGGCTGATCCACGGAAACTAACGGGACTCTTTCAGTAGGTGCAGGTAAGCATGACAGCCTGTGGGCAAACGACTGGCTCAGACCCATGGAGCCGTCTCTCCTCACCCATTGCAAAGGTGTACCAACTCTAAGCTGATCTACTCAGCATCTCTGAGGAGAAACAGTGTTTGATGAACTACTCTTGGGAATCTGAATATGTAAGAGATTTGGAGATTGTGACCCGTGTCATTAGGGACACAGGGAGGGTATCCTGTGGATCCTCCTGGACCAAATGTCTTCTGTGATCCCAAGCGTTCACAGCTGAAAATCCATCTCATGCATCACCAGCACCTCCGTTCCCCAGTACACCGAGGCAGCAGTGGCATGGCACCTTGTCCTGCCACCACCTCAGGGAGGACCATTTGCTCCAGAGCCACCATGGCCTGACCCACAGCTCCTTGCAGCGGGCTGTCTTCTGCTGCCCTTTGCTGAGAGCTTTATCACTGCTGAGCAATACAGAGAATTACTTGTGGCAAGGCATTGCTGGTGACTTCATTCAGGGTGCCTACCTTCGTTTTGCTGTTGTACAGCAAAGTACTTGCTACACTGAAGATGGGAAGGGCAGCGGGGTTGTCTCTGACAGGAGCAGCTTTTCCTCTCTGTTCCCATTACAAATGCCCTATTTCTTGGAATTTGGCCATCTAGGAGACTCATTCTGGCTTTCAGCCTCTGTGTGGGAGGTGCTGAGCATTGGGCTGCCCATGGTATGGAGGTCTGGTCTGCAGAATAATACAGAGCTGGAAATCCTCATGCAGATGGATTAGAGAATGTTTCTGTTAAAATCCTGCCTGCCTCTCCACTTTGCAGCATAAATATCAGTAGTGTGAGTGGCAGGATACTGAGGGCTCAGGAGAAATGCTCAGTAGACCTCAGCAAAACTCATATCCCTTTTTAGCAGACTAGGCAACTGCTGCCTATGTGCAAAACTGGTTGTTAAAGAGCTGCAGAAAGTTAGAACGAGTCAAAAAGCAGGGAGCAGGTGCAGAAAGCCAGCAGCAGGCTTTCAGATCCATGCTTCTCTATGCAGCGAGCATGGAAGACCCAAAACCAGGCTGGTGTTTAGGGTCTGGCAGACAGGGAAGGCAAAACACCGTCAGCACAACACTATGACAGTTTGACACAAGTATGGGAGGTGGCTGGCTGCTGGGACAAAAAAAATGCTCCCAGGCACCAGCTGCTGGCAGGCTTTTTGGGCAGAGAGGGGCAACCAGTACTGCCGGCACGGACAACCACGTCCTCCTCCCCTCAGGTTGCTAACACACATCCCAGCTTGCCACAAAAACCCATCCTGCACTGCTGGGTCCATACCCGGCTCCCCAAGCTGGGTAACTTTCTGACCCCTGGCAGGCTGCAAAGGAGCTCAAGCCAGCAAGCAATTTTAGGCTTGCCAAAACAAAGGCCTAAGAATGTGGGTTAAAAGGTAAACTGCTTTAGAGGTCAGGAGTAGCACAGTCCCTCTAGACCACGACACCGACATCAGCAGGAGGGCTTATAAGCATTACAAAGGACTCCTTGCTTTCGCCTTCCCCCTCTCTCCAAGAAAAATAAAACCAGACATAACCATCAGATGAAGTAGTGTTAAGGTTGTAAAGCATAAAGCTGGGAAATGCTGCCTGCAAAGCTCTGTATAATCTGCATTCCCCCCTCCACTGTACCTACGATGTAAAATCTACCTGATGATGACACGCCGCTTTTTCCATTTGCTCCCTATTGCAGAGTATCATGTGTAAGAGTCAGTCCAAAACCAGCATTCTCTCAACCTTGTCATCAGGAATATGGACTCTGAAAGTCAGGCTAACACCTTGACATGAGTCTGCAGCGGCCTGCCTGAGCAGCAGTTGCTGATCCTGAATGCCAGGCTTGTGAGGTCATTATGCTCTGGATAGAGCAAGGACGAGAACTGAGCAACTTGTTCATCTGGCAGAAAATAGCAAAAGGATAAGAGATGTTGCTGTCTGCTTCTCCCTTCTAGAAATCTTGTGGGGGGAGATAACAGCCGAAGGAGGGAGCCTTGCAGAGGCAAGATGGCTCTGTTTTGGCGAAAGAGTGCTGTGCTGTTCTGAGGTGCCAGGGACGAGCCTGAGAACCGTTATCAAGAAGGATCGATCAGCATCGATGGAGCCCAGAAGAGGCAGAGATACAGAGGAGCAACAAGGGGTGCTGCTTGGCATAAAAAGGGGCTCCTCAGCACCCGAACTTTGGAAGCTTCCCCCACCAAGGATCACGATGATCGTTAGGACTGTCAGGATGCTGCCTGGACCTGGGACCATAGGGACGCCTTGGACCTGCGGTGGTAGCTATTGATTTCTTTCCTCTTTACTTTCTCCTTTCCTTTCGCCCTCTTTACCTATTGCACGCCGCTTTACGGGCAAACAATAAAGTTTCACTGTTAGATTGTAGCAAACCCCTTTGGTGTGGTCGCCTTGATTTTGCACTTCAAGATCACAGCAAACAAACCATCATGAGTCCACTGAGTGGACCGTGACACCATGGCAAGAGAATTTCCAGAACAAAAGCTTTACCACAAATTGATGAATACAGGCAAACCAGAAGATATTCCCAGATTATATATATATGTATATCCCAGATATTCCCTTAACCTTGTTCTTAGAAACAACTGAATGATTTCTGCAATGAGGTCATAGAATCATAGAATCATTAGGTCGGAAGAGACCTCTAAGATCATCAAGTCCAACTATCAACCTAACACCACCATGCCCACTAAACCATGTCCCCAAGTGCCACATCTACACGGAGGTCACTCCACCACCTCCCTGGGCAGCTGGTTTCAATGTTTGACCACTCTTTCAGTAATGAAATTCTTCCTAATGTCCAATCTAAACCTCCCCTGGTGCAACTTGAGGCCATTTCCTCTCATCCTATCGCTTGTTACTTGGGAGAAGAGACCAACCCTCTTCTTCAGGCAGCTGCAGAAAGCGATGAGGTCTCCCCTCAGCCTCCTCTTCTCCAGACTGAACACCCCCAGTTCCCTCAGCCGCTCCTCACAGACCTGTTCTCCAGACCCTTCACCAGCTTCACTGCCCTTCTCTGGACACGCTCCAGCACCTCAATGTCCTTCTTGCAGTGAGGGGCCCAAAACTGCACCCACCATTCGAGGGGCGGCCTCACCAGTGCCCAGTCCAGGGGCACGATCCCCTCCCTGCTCCTGCTGGCCACCCCATGGCTGACACAGGCCAGGATGCTGTTGGCCTTCTTGCCCACCTGGGCACACTGCCGGCTCGTGTCCAGCTGGCTGCCAACCAGCACCTCCAAGGCCTTTCCCGCCGGGCACTTTCCAGCCGCTCCTCCCCAGCCTGTAGCGCTGCGTGGGGTTGGTGTGACCCAAGGGCAGGACTCAGCACTTGCCCTTGTTGACCCTCATGGCATTGGCCTCAGCCCATCGATCCAGCCTGTCCAGGTCCCTCTGCAGAGCCTTCCTGCCCTCCAGCAGATCAACACTCCCACCCAATTTCGTGTCATCTGCAAACTTGCTGAGGGTGCACTCGATCCCCTCACCCAGACCATCGATAAAGATGATAAACAAGACCGGCCTCAACACTGAGCTCTGGGGAACACTGCTTGTGACCAGCCACCAGCTGGACTGAAATCCAGTCACCACCACTCTCTGTGCTGGGCTGTCCAGCCAGTTTCTAACCCAGCTTAGTGTGCACCTGTCTAGGCCATGATCCACCAGCTTTCTTAGGAGAATGATATGGGAGACAGTGTCAAAGGCTTTGCTGAAGTCCAGATAGTTGACATCCACAGCCTTCCCCTCATCAACTAGGTGGGTCACCTGGTCATAGAGAGAGAGATCAGGTTGGTTAAGCAGGACCTGCCTTTCATGAACCCAGGCTGGCTGGGCCTGAGTCCCTGGTTGTCCTGCACATGCCGTGTGAGCACCCTCAAGATGAACCGCTCCATAGTCTTCACTGGTACCGAGGTCAGGCTCACAGGCCTGTGGTTCCCCAGATCCTCCTTCCGGCCCTTCTTGTAGGTGAGCGTCACATTGGCAAGCTACCAGTCATCTGGGACCTCTCCCATTAACCAGGACTGCTGATAAATAATGGAGAGTGGCTTGGCATGTTCCTCTGAAAGCTCCCTCAGTATTCTCAGGTGGATCTCATCAGGCCCCATAGACTTGTGAGTGTCCAGGTAGCAAAGCAGGTCAACAGCTGCTTCTTCCTGAATTATGGGGGGGCTATTCTGCTCTCCATCCCCATCTTCCAGCTCAGGGGACTGATTACCTTGAGGATAGGTTGTCTGACTATTAAAGACTGAGGCAAAGAAAGCAAAGAAGGCATACCTCAGCCTTTTCATCATCCTTGGTGGCAATGTTCTCAACTGCATCCAATAGCAGATGGAGATTCTCCTTGGCTCTCTTTTTGTGGTTAATGTATTTGTAGAAACATTTTTTGTTGTCTCTCATGACAGTGGTCAGACTGTGTTCTAGCTGGGCTCTGAGCAACCTGATCTAGCTAAAGATCTCCCTACTCACTGCATGGGGAGTTGAACTAGATGGCCTTTAAAGGTTCCTTCTAGTCCAAATTATTCTATGCTTCTATGGTATCTACACTTGACTTTGCTGGGAAGTCCCTTTATATTGTCACTTGTACAAACCATGATTGCTGGAAACAGTGACAGAAATAGGGATCAGTGGCGGATGTTTTTCAGGCTGTGATATATCCAAGACCTAACAGGTTCGTAATGGGCTGAACTAGTATCAGAAGGGACAGTATGCCAGCTAATTCCTTCCCCAGTTGTCGATATGCCTGCAGGTCTGGGTGCAGTCAGTGACAAAACTCATACGCTGAGCTGGAAATAGCCTCGATGAGCCAAGGCCCACCATCCAGAAGATCTCATTGACTGCACAGGTCCATCTAGCCTCCACTGGTGCCTTGACCATGAGCTGCATGCAATGCTTAGGGAAAAAGTGTAAGAAAGAGCTGCACCACTGCTGTACGTCTGTGAGTTCACTGGGGCCAGGAGAAGAATCTGACCCTTCCTGACCCTCCCCAGGGAGTTGGTAAGACAGAAGCAAACGTCCTAGACCTGGAAAAGACAGTGCCTAGCAAGAGCTGTGAGTGGCTGAGCCGGGGTGTTGCTGAAGGCTGGGGCTGTTTGGCGGGCATGCCTGTGATGTCATCTGGAGCCTGTGACGTCATCTGGAGCCTGTGACATCACAAATGATGAGTCACAATTGGACAGCAAATATAAGGGCGCCAACAGGCAGTGCTGTCCCAGGAGAGCCTGGGCTAGCGGTGAGTGCGCACGCGGGTGGAGGCTGGGCTGGACGAGGGCCGGGGCAGAAATGTGGGTCCCAGAGCTCAGGCTGGGTTCTCACCCTGCCTTGAGGGCCCAGTCGCTCATGAGAGCACCTCGGACAGGGCACGGTGCTGCTGCCACCGGGCTGGGGCTGGGTGCAGGCCTTGCTGCCTCCCCAGCTGCTTCCTATCCCCCTCTCCTACCTGCCCCCAGCTCCCTCCCTCCCAACCCCACTCAAACCCTTCTCTCCCTCCTTCTGCAGGCCATGGCTTACAAGACGATTGCAAGTTTCGTCGCCTTGTTTCTGGAAATCGTCTTCCTGCTCCCACTGATGGTCGATGATGGGTCGGATGAGGCCACGCCGGAGCAAATGCAGCTGCGTGCCCAGCAGCTGAGCCAGGAGACGGCTCAGCTGCTGCAGGAGCTCAACAAAGGGAGCCATGAGCAGACGACCCAGGAGCAGAGTCACACAGACTGGGGAGCCCTGCTCTTTGCTGTCTTGCGGCATTGGCAATTCTGGCTGGGTGCTGCGGTCCTGGTTACGCTCATCTGGCTCTGCTGGTGGCTCAGGCAAAGAAGCAGAGACAAGATGAGCTCCATCAGTGAGACAGAGGAAGAAGGTTTGGAGGAGGAAGAAGGTTGGGAGGAGGAAGAAAGTGAAGATGA
Organism: Leptosomus discolor; assembly: GCF_034619465.1. NCBI lineage: Eukaryota > Metazoa > Chordata > Aves > Leptosomiformes > Leptosomidae > Leptosomus > Leptosomus discolor. Next base: position 81,712,877 of record NC_141394.1, on the reverse strand, counting down.
AGGTCCTGATGACGAGAGGGATCTGGACAGGATCTTTGCAAGACGCATCCAGTGGCCAATGAAGAAGCTGGCGTGCAGGAGCCAGGTGGTGGAGGAGGTGGTGCAAAATCTCCTCAACGTCTTCCAAAGGATCTTGTCAGAAAGTTCGTTGCCGGTACCGCTACTGCAGTCCCCAATTGGGGTGGGTTGTGCCTTTGAAGGTTGGAGTCCCCTTGAGGAGGCCGAGGCTGTCTACTCCCTGCTCGTGCCCCTGAAGCCCCCCGATGGGCACGCCTTCCACCTGGAGCTGGGCACCACGGGGGACATGCCGGCAAAGGACTCCCGCATCCGTGTGGACCTGCAGTGCACCTGCACCAGGGAGCAGCTGGTGGAGAACACGCTGTGCTTCCTCCACCACGCCAAGTCGAAGCTGCAGAGAAGTCAGGGTCCCAGCCTCCTTGGCACCTTCTGCACTGACTCCTACCTAGATGTGCACAAAACTGCCCTCTGGTTCCAGAAGTCGGTGAGGTCAGCCTGGGTGGCGTTGCCTTGGTCACGTCGCTACAAGATGGAGGTGCTGCCCTCCAGACGCTCCTGCAAGCTGCAGCTGACGAATGCCTCTGGGAGAACCTTCTTTGTTGAGATTCTGTTTGGGGTGCAGCAAGGCCGCTCAGACATCTTCCTGAGCAGTGAGGCTACAGAGGCCCTCTCCATCCCAAGCACAACATGGTCAGAGAGCTACGCTGTGGCAGAGGCCAAGTTCTTCAGGCATATAGCCAGACAGGTCCCGCGTGGCAGCTGGCACCACAAATGCCTGCACGTCTGCACCCGCGTCCTGCTGGGCACAGCCTTGTCCCCCTATAACTTCAAGACGGTTTTGATGCACCTCCTGACCACCACTCCCCTGTCAGGCTGGTGCAGGGGGCTGTTTCTGCCGCGGCTGGAGGATATCCTGCGTTACGTGGGCACCTGCCTGGAGGAGAAACGCCTCAACCACTTCTTCTTTGGCAATGACAACATGCCCGGGGTGATAAGCTTGCCCCCAGCCTTCCGATCAGCCCAGCCACACAACCTCTTCCAGCACCTGCTGACGGATCCGGACGCCCACGCCCAGGCACTGCGTGAGTTCCACAACGTGCAAGATCGGCTCCTAAGCCTGCTCTTCTACGGCCAGTAAGGGAGGCCTTCATGCGCCAAACGGGCATGCTTGCAGAGGTCCCAGCTGATGCCAGAGAGCCACCTCGTAGAGGAGGGGAGAAGAGGGCAGAAGTCAGGACGCAGAGAGGAAAGGGAAAACCCTGTGCCACAGCCCTCTGCCAAGAGCAGCAGTGTTCTCCTCTCAACGGTGTCCTCAGCACAGCAGCCGGTGACGACTACAGCGGCGACAAAGGTGACAACTTCCGCCCTGTTTTTTGCTCGCACCGGCTGTGGCCCGGACGGCCTTCCGCTTGGGCCCACCAGTTCTCGCTGGCAGCTCCGTCTGGGCAGGGACCAAGCCAGAGGCAGCCCTGATGTTGCCTCCCTGTGTTCGCTGGGGCCCGCGTGGAGAATCTCCTCATCCTCCATGCTCCCCGGGGAGCTGGAGCCACAGAACCGAGCACACAGGACATGCAGAGGACACCGCTCCATTGGCAGCGGGAAGCGCTGCTGTGCCTTTCCTCCACACCGAAAGCACCCTCTGAGCAGCCAGGCCCCATGCAGCTGAAGAGGGGCCGTTGGAAGGAGGCTGGTGTCAGAGACTGCCGTTGCCACCCGGACAGCAACTGCTCTCGCCTCTTCCACAGAGTCCGTTCCTTGTGGGAGCTTTCCATTGTGCAAAGTTGGCCACAAATGGCATTCTTTGAATAAATGCTGCATCTGAGTGAGTGTCTGTGCATCGCTTTGTCGGGCAGCGCAAGGCAGAGGCTGCTGACTACTCAGCTGCCACAGAGTCAGGGAGCATTTTGCAGAAGAGCAGACGCTCTAGGCTCTGGCTTGGTCCATCTAGCCTCCACTGGTGCCTTGACCATGAGCTGCATGCAATGCTTAGGGAAAAAGTGTAAGAAAGAGCTGCACCACTGCTGTACGTCTGTGAGTTCACTGGGGCCAGGAGAAGAATCTGACCCTTCCTGACCCTCCCCAGGGAGTTGGTAAGACAGAAGCAAACGTCCTAGACCTGGAAAAGACAGTGCCTAGCAAGAGCTGTGAGTGGCTGAGCCGGGGTGTTGCTGAAGGCTGGGGCTGTTTGGCGGGCATGCCTGTGATGTCATCTGGAGCCTGTGACGTCATCTGGAGCCTGTGACATCACAAATGATGAGTCACAATTGGACAGCAAATATAAGGGCGCCAACAGGCAGTGCTGTCCCAGGAGAGCCTGGGCTAGCGGTGAGTGCGCACGCGGGTGGAGGCTGGGCTGGACGAGGGCCGGGGCAGAAATGTGGGTCCCAGAGCTCAGGCTGGGTTCTCACCCTGCCTTGAGGGCCCAGTCGCTCATGAGAGCACCTCGGACAGGGCACGGTGCTGCTGCCACCGGGCTGGGGCTGGGTGCAGGCCTTGCTGCCTCCCCAGCTGCTTCCTATCCCCCTCTCCTACCTGCCCCCAGCTCCCTCCCTCCCAACCCCACTCAAACCCTTCTCTCCCTCCTTCTGCAGGCCATGGCTTACAAGACGATTGCAAGTTTCGTCGCCTTGTTTCTGGAAATCGTCTTCCTGCTCCCACTGATGGTCGATGATGGGTCGGATGAGGCCACGCCGGAGCAAATGCAGCTGCGTGCCCAGCAGCTGAGCCAGGAGACGGCTCAGCTGCTGCAGGAGCTCAACAAAGGGAGCCATGAGCAGACGACCCAGGAGCAGAGTCACACAGACTGGGGAGCCCTGCTCTTTGCTGTCTTGCGGCATTGGCAATTCTGGCTGGGTGCTGCGGTCCTGGTTACGCTCATCTGGCTCTGCTGGTGGCTCAGGCAAAGAAGCAGAGACAAGATGAGCTCCATCAGTGAGACAGAGGAAGAAGGTTTGGAGGAGGAAGAAGGTTGGGAGGAGGAAGAAAGTGAAGATGAAGGTCCTGATGACGAGAGGGATCTGGACAGGATCTTTGCAAGACGCATCCAGTGGCCAATGAAGAAGCTGGCGTGCAGGAGCCAGGTGGTGGAGGAGGTGGTGCAAAATCTCCTCAACGTCTTCCAAAGGATCTTGTCAGAAAGTTCGTTGCCGGTACCGCTACTGCAGTCCCCAATTGGGGTGGGTTGTGCCTTTGAAGGTTGGAGTCCCCTTGAGGAGGCCGAGGCTGTCTACTCCCTGCTCGTGCCCCTGAAGCCCCCCGATGGGCACGCCTTCCACCTGGAGCTGGGCACCACGGGGGACATGCCGGCAAAGGACTCCCGCATCCGTGTGGACCTGCAGTGCACCTGCACCAGGGAGCAGCTGGTGGAGAACACGCTGTGCTTCCTCCACCACGCCAAGTCGAAGCTGCAGAGAAGTCAGGGTCCCAGCCTCCTTGGCACCTTCTGCACTGACTCCTACCTAGATGTGCACAAAACTGCCCTCTGGTTCCAGAAGTCGGTGAGGTCAGCCTGGGTGGCGTTGCCTTGGTCACGTCGCTACAAGATGGAGGTGCTGCCCTCCAGACGCTCCTGCAAGCTGCAGCTGACGAATGCCTCTGGGAGAACCTTCTTTGTTGAGATTCTGTTTGGGGTGCAGCAAGGCCGCTCAGACATCTTCCTGAGCAGTGAGGCTACAGAGGCCCTCTCCATCCCAAGCACAACATGGTCAGAGAGCTACGCTGTGGCAGAGGCCAAGTTCTTCAGGCATATAGCCAGACAGGTCCCGCGTGGCAGCTGGCACCACAAATGCCTGCACGTCTGCACCCGCGTCCTGCTGGGCACAGCCTTGTCCCCCTATAACTTCAAGACGGTTTTGATGCACCTCCTGACCACCACTCCCCTGTCAGGCTGGTGCAGGGGGCTGTTTCTGCCGCGGCTGGAGGATATCCTGCGTTACGTGGGCACCTGCCTGGAGGAGAAACGCCTCAACCACTTCTTCTTTGGCAATGACAACATGCCCGGGGTGATAAGCTTGCCCCCAGCCTTCCGATCAGCCCAGCCACACAACCTCTTCCAGCACCTGCTGACGGATCCGGACGCCCACGCCCAGGCACTGCGTGAGTTCCACAACGTGCAAGATCGGCTCCTAAGCCTGCTCTTCTACGGCCAGTAAGGGAGGCCTTCATGCGCCAAACGGGCATGCTTGCAGAGGTCCCAGCTGATGCCAGAGAGCCACCTCGTAGAGGAGGGGAGAAGAGGGCAGAAGTCAGGACGCAGAGAGGAAAGGGAAAACCCTGTGCCACAGCCCTCTGCCAAGAGCAGCAGTGTTCTCCTCTCAACGGTGTCCTCAGCACAGCAGCCGGTGACGACTACAGCGGCGACAAAGGTGACAACTTCCGCCCTGTTTTTTGCTCGCACCGGCTGTGGCCCGGACGGCCTTCCGCTTGGGCCCACCAGTTCTCGCTGGCAGCTCCGTCTGGGCAGGGACCAAGCCAGAGGCAGCCCTGATGTTGCCTCCCTGTGTTCGCTGGGGCCCGCGTGGAGAATCTCCTCATCCTCCATGCTCCCCGGGGAGCTGGAGCCACAGAACCGAGCACACAGGACATGCAGAGGACACCGCTCCATTGGCAGCGGGAAGCGCTGCTGTGCCTTTCCTCCACACCGAAAGCACCCTCTGAGCAGCCAGGCCCCATGCAGCTGAAGAGGGGCCGTTGGAAGGAGGCTGGTGTCAGAGACTGCCGTTGCCACCCGGACAGCAACTGCTCTCGCCTCTTCCACAGAGTCCGTTCCTTGTGGGAGCTTTCCATTGTGCAAAGTTGGCCACAAATGGCATTCTTTGAATAAATGCTGCATCTGAGTGAGTGTCTGTGCATCGCTTTGTCGGGCAGCGCAAGGCAGAGGCTGCTGACTACTCAGCTGCCACAGAGTCAGGGAGCATTTTGCAGAAGAGCAGACGCTCTAGGCTCTGGCTTGGTCCATCTAGCCTCCACTGGTGCCTTGACCATGAGCTGCATGCAATGCTTAGGGAAAAAGTGTAAGAAAGAGCTGCACCACTGCTGTACGTCTGTGAGTTCACTGGGGCCAGGAGAAGAATCTGACCCTTCCTGACCCTCCCCAGGGAGTTGGTAAGACAGAAGCAAACGTCCTAGACCTGGAAAAGACAGTGCCTAGCAAGAGCTGTGAGTGGCTGAGCCGGGGTGTTGCTGAAGGCTGGGGCTGTTTGGCGGGCATGCCTGTGATGTCATCTGGAGCCTGTGACGTCATCTGGAGCCTGTGACATCACAAATGATGAGTCACAATTGGACAGCAAATATAAGGGCGCCAACAGGCAGTGCTGTCCCAGGAGAGCCTGGGCTAGCGGTGAGTGCGCACGCGGGTGGAGGCTGGGCTGGACGAGGGCCGGGGCAGAAATGTGGGTCCCAGAGCTCAGGCTGGGTTCTCACCCTGCCTTGAGGGCCCAGTCGCTCATGAGAGCACCTCGGACAGGGCACGGTGCTGCTGCCACCGGGCTGGGGCTGGGTGCAGGCCTTGCTGCCTCCCCAGCTGCTTCCTATCCCCCTCTCCTACCTGCCCCCAGCTCCCTCCCTCCCAACCCCACTCAAACCCTTCTCTCCCTCCTTCTGCAGGCCATGGCTTACAAGACGATTGCAAGTTTCGTCGCCTTGTTTCTGGAAATCGTCTTCCTGCTCCCACTGATGGTCGATGATGGGTCGGATGAGGCCACGCCGGAGCAAATGCAGCTGCGTGCCCAGCAGCTGAGCCAGGAGACGGCTCAGCTGCTGCAGGAGCTCAACAAAGGGAGCCATGAGCAGACGACCCAGGAGCAGAGTCACACAGACTGGGGAGCCCTGCTCTTTGCTGTCTTGCGGCATTGGCAATTCTGGCTGGGTGCTGCGGTCCTGGTTACGCTCATCTGGCTCTGCTGGTGGCTCAGGCAAAGAAGCAGAGACAAGATGAGCTCCATCAGTGAGACAGAGGAAGAAGGTTTGGAGGAGGAAGAAGGTTGGGAGGAGGAAGAAAGTGAAGATGAAGGTCCTGATGACGAGAGGGATCTGGACAGGATCTTTGCAAGACGCATCCAGTGGCCAATGAAGAAGCTGGCGTGCAGGAGCCAGGTGGTGGAGGAGGTGGTGCAAAATCTCCTCAACGTCTTCCAAAGGATCTTGTCAGAAAGTTCGTTGCCGGTACCGCTACTGCAGTCCCCAATTGGGGTGGGTTGTGCCTTTGAAGGTTGGAGTCCCCTTGAGGAGGCCGAGGCTGTCTACTCCCTGCTCGTGCCCCTGAAGCCCCCCGATGGGCACGCCTTCCACCTGGAGCTGGGCACCACGGGGGACATGCCGGCAAAGGACTCCCGCATCCGTGTGGACCTGCAGTGCACCTGCACCAGGGAGCAGCTGGTGGAGAACACGCTGTGCTTCCTCCACCACGCCAAGTCGAAGCTGCAGAGAAGTCAGGGTCCCAGCCTCCTTGGCACCTTCTGCACTGACTCCTACCTAGATGTGCACAAAACTGCCCTCTGGTTCCAGAAGTCGGTGAGGTCAGCCTGGGTGGCGTTGCCTTGGTCACGTCGCTACAAGATGGAGGTGCTGCCCTCCAGACGCTCCTGCAAGCTGCAGCTGACGAATGCCTCTGGGAGAACCTTCTTTGTTGAGATTCTGTTTGGGGTGCAGCAAGGCCGCTCAGACATCTTCCTGAGCAGTGAGGCTACAGAGGCCCTCTCCATCCCAAGCACAACATGGTCAGAGAGCTACGCTGTGGCAGAGGCCAAGTTCTTCAGGCATATAGCCAGACAGGTCCCGCGTGGCAGCTGGCACCACAAATGCCTGCACGTCTGCACCCGCGTCCTGCTGGGCACAGCCTTGTCCCCCTATAACTTCAAGACGGTTTTGATGCACCTCCTGACCACCACTCCCCTGTCAGGCTGGTGCAGGGGGCTGTTTCTGCCGCGGCTGGAGGATATCCTGCGTTACGTGGGCACCTGCCTGGAGGAGAAACGCCTCAACCACTTCTTCTTTGGCAATGACAACATGCCCGGGGTGATAAGCTTGCCCCCAGCCTTCCGATCAGCCCAGCCACACAACCTCTTCCAGCACCTGCTGACGGATCCGGACGCCCACGCCCAGGCACTGCGTGAGTTCCACAACGTGCAAGATCGGCTCCTAAGCCTGCTCTTCTACGGCCAGTAAGGGAGGCCTTCATGCGCCAAACGGGCATGCTTGCAGAGGTCCCAGCTGATGCCAGAGAGCCACCTCGTAGAGGAGGGGAGAAGAGGGCAGAAGTCAGGACGCAGAGAGGAAAGGGAAAACCCTGTGCCACAGCCCTCTGCCAAGAGCAGCAGTGTTCTCCTCTCAACGGTGTCCTCAGCACAGCAGCCGGTGACGACTACAGCGGCGACAAAGGTGACAACTTCCGCCCTGTTTTTTGCTCGCACCGGCTGTGGCCCGGACGGCCTTCCGCTTGGGCCCACCAGTTCTCGCTGGCAGCTCCGTCTGGGCAGGGACCAAGCCAGAGGCAGCCCTGATGTTGCCTCCCTGTGTTCGCTGGGGCCCGCGTGGAGAATCTCCTCATCCTCCATGCTCCCCGGGGAGCTGGAGCCACAGAACCGAGCACACAGGACATGCAGAGGACACCGCTCCATTGGCAGCGGGAAGCGCTGCTGTGCCTTTCCTCCACACCGAAAGCACCCTCTGAGCAGCCAGGCCCCATGCAGCTGAAGAGGGGCCGTTGGAAGGAGGCTGGTGTCAGAGACTGCCGTTGCCACCCGGACAGCAACTGCTCTCGCCTCTTCCACAGAGTCCGTTCCTTGTGGGAGCTTTCCATTGTGCAAAGTTGGCCACAAATGGCATTCTTTGAATAAATGCTGCATCTGAGTGAGTGTCTGTGCATCGCTTTGTCGGGCAGCGCAAGGCAGAGGCTGCTGACTACTCAGCTGCCACAGAGTCAGGGAGCATTTTGCAGAAGAGCAGACGCTCTAGGCTCTGGCTTGGTCCATCTAGCCTCCACTGGTGCCTTGACCATGAGCTGCATGCAATGCTTAGGGAAAAAGTGTAAGAAAGAGCTGCACCACTGCTGTACGTCTGTGAGTTCACTGGGGCCAGGAGAAGAATCTGACCCTTCCTGACCCTCCCCAGGGAGTTGGTAAGACAGAAGCAAACGTCCTAGACCTGGAAAAGACAGTGCCTAGCAAGAGCTGTGAGTGGCTGAGCCGGGGTGTTGCTGAAGGCTGGGGCTGTTTGGCGGGCATGCCTGTGATGTCATCTGGAGCCTGTGACGTCATCTGGAGCCTGTGACATCACAAATGATGAGTCACAATTGGACAGCAAATATAAGGGCGCCAACAGGCAGTGCTGTCCCAGGAGAGCCTGGGCTAGCGGTGAGTGCGCACGCGGGTGGAGGCTGGGCTGGACGAGGGCCGGGGCAGAAATGTGGGTCCCAGAGCTCAGGCTGGGTTCTCACCCTGCCTTGAGGGCCCAGTCGCTCATGAGAGCACCTCGGACAGGGCACGGTGCTGCTGCCACCGGGCTGGGGCTGGGTGCAGGCCTTGCTGCCTCCCCAGCTGCTTCCTATCCCCCTCTCCTACCTGCCCCCAGCTCCCTCCCTCCCAACCCCACTCAAACCCTTCTCTCCCTCCTTCTGCAGGCCATGGCTTACAAGACGATTGCAAGTTTCGTCGCCTTGTTTCTGGAAATCGTCTTCCTGCTCCCACTGATGGTCGATGATGGGTCGGATGAGGCCACGCCGGAGCAAATGCAGCTGCGTGCCCAGCAGCTGAGCCAGGAGACGGCTCAGCTGCTGCAGGAGCTCAACAAAGGGAGCCATGAGCAGACGACCCAGGAGCAGAGTCACACAGACTGGGGAGCCCTGCTCTTTGCTGTCTTGCGGCATTGGCAATTCTGGCTGGGTGCTGCAGTCCTGGTTACGCTCATCTGGCTCTGCTGGTGGCTCAGGCAAAGAAGCAGAGACAAGATGAGCTCCATCAGTGAGACAGAGGAAGAAGGTTTGGAGGAGGAAGAAGGTTGGGAGGAGGAAGAAAGTGAAGATGAAGGTCCTGATGACGAGAGGGATCTGGACAGGATCTTTGCAAGACGCATCCAGTGGCCAATGAAGAAGCTGGCGTGCAGGAGCCAGGTGGTGGAGGAGGTGGTGCAAAATCTCCTCAACGTCTTCCAAAGGATCTTGTCAGAAAGTTCGTTGCCGGTACCGCTACTGCAGTCCCCAATTGGGGTGGGTTGTGCCTTTGAAGGTTGGAGTCCCCTTGAGGAGGCCGAGGCTGTCTACTCCCTGCTCGTGCCCCTGAAGCCCCCCGATGGGCACGCCTTCCACCTGGAGCTGGGCACCACGGGGGACATGCCGGCAAAGGACTCCCGCATCCGTGTGGACCTGCAGTGCACCTGCACCAGGGAGCAGCTGGTGGAGAACACGCTGTGCTTCCTCCACCACGCCAAGTCGAAGCTGCAGAGAAGTCAGGGTCCCAGCCTCCTTGGCACCTTCTGCACTGACTCCTACCTAGATGTGCACAAAACTGCCCTCTGGTTCCAGAAGTCGGTGAGGTCAGCCTGGGTGGCGTTGCCTTGGTCACGTCGCTACAAGATGGAGGTGCTGCCCTCCAGACGCTCCTGCAAGCTGCAGCTGACGAATGCCTCTGGGAGAACCTTCTTTGTTGAGATTCTGTTTGGGGTGCAGCAAGGCCGCTCAGACATCTTCCTGAGCAGTGAGGCTACAGAGGCCCTCTCCATCCCAAGCACAACATGGTCAGAGAGCTACGCTGTGGCAGAGGCCAAGTTCTTCAGGCATATAGCCAGACAGGTCCCGCGTGGCAGCTGGCACCACAAATGCCTGCACGTCTGCACCCGCGTCCTGCTGGGCACAGCCTTGTCCCCCTATAACTTCAAGACGGTTTTGATGCACCTCCTGACCACCACTCCCCTGTCAGGCTGGTGCAGGGGGCTGTTTCTGCCGCGGCTGGAGGATATCCTGCGTTACGTGGGCACCTGCCTGGAGGAGAAACGCCTCAACCACTTCTTCTTTGGCAATGACAACATGCCCGGGGTGATAAGCTTGCCCCCAGCCTTCCGATCAGCCCAGCCACACAACCTCTTCCAGCACCTGCTGACGGATCCGGACGCCCACGCCCAGGCACTGCGTGAGTTCCACAACGTGCAAGATCGGCTCCTAAGCCTGCTCTTCTACGGCCAGTAAGGGAGGCCTTCATGCGCCAAACGGGCATGCTTGCAGAGGTCCCAGCTGATGCCAGAGAGCCACCTCGTAGAGGAGGGGAGAAGAGGGCAGAAGTCAGGACGCAGAGAGGAAAGGGAAAACCCTGTGCCACAGCCCTCTGCCAAGAGCAGCAGTGTTCTCCTCTCAACGGTGTCCTCAGCACAGCAGCCGGTGACGACTACAGCGGCGACAAAGGTGACAACTTCCGCCCTGTTTTTTGCTCGCACCGGCTGTGGCCCGGACGGCCTTCCGCTTGGGCCCACCAGTTCTCGCTGGCAGCTCCGTCTGGGCAGGGACCAAGCCAGAGGCAGCCCTGATGTTGCCTCCCTGTGTTCGCTGGGGCCCGCGTGGAGAATCTCCTCATCCTCCATGCTCCCCGGGGAGCTGGAGCCACAGAACCGAGCACACAGGACATGCAGAGGACACCGCTCCATTGGCAGCGGGAAGCGCTGCTGTGCCTTTCCTCCACACCGAAAGCACCCTCTGAGCAGCCAGGCCCCATGCAGCTGAAGAGGGGCCGTTGGAAGGAGGCTGGTGTCAGAGACTGCCGTTGCCACCCGGACAGCAACTGCTCTCGCCTCTTCCACAGAGTCCGTTCCTTGTGGGAGCTTTCCATTGTGCAAAGTTGGCCACAAATGGCATTCTTTGAATAAATGCTGCATCTGAGTGAGTGTCTGTGCATCGCTTTGTCGGGCAGCGCAAGGCAGAGGCTGCTGACTACTCAGCTGCCACAGAGTCAGGGAGCATTTTGCAGAAGAGCAGACGCTCTAGGCTCTGGCTTGGTCCATCTAGCCTCCACTGGTGCCTTGACCATGAGCTGCATGCAATGCTTAGGGAAAAAGTGTAAGAAAGAGCTGCACCACTGCTGTACGTCTGTGAGTTCACTGGGGCCAGGAGAAGAATCTGACCCTTCCTGACCCTCCCCAGGGAGTTGGTAAGACAGAAGCAAACGTCCTAGACCTGGAAAAGACAGTGCCTAGCAAGAGCTGTGAGTGGCTGAGCCGGGGTGTTGCTGAAGGCTGGGGCTGTTTGGCGGGCATGCCTGTGATGTCATCTGGAGCCTGTGACGTCATCTGGAGCCTGTGACATCACAAATGATGAGTCACAATTGGACAGCAAATATAAGGGCGCCAACAGGCAGTGCTGTCCCAGGAGAGCCTGGGCTAGCGGTGAGTGCGCACGCGGGTGGAGGCTGGGCTGGACGAGGGCCGGGGCAGAAATGTGGGTCCCAGAGCTCAGGCTGGGTTCTCACCCTGCCTTGAGGGCCCAGTCGCTCATGAGAGCACCTCGGACAGGGCACGGTGCTGCTGCCACCGGGCTGGGGCTGGGTGCAGGCCTTGCTGCCTCCCCAGCTGCTTCCTATCCCCCTCTCCTACCTGCCCCCAGCTCCCTCCCTCCCAACCCCACTCAAACCCTTCTCTCCCTCCTTCTGCAGGCCATGGCTTACAAGACGATTGCAAGTTTCGTCGCCTTGTTTCTGGAAATCGTCTTCCTGCTCCCACTGATGGTCGATGATGGGTCGGATGAGGCCACGCCGGAGCAAATGCAGCTGCGTGCCCAGCAGCTGAGCCAGGAGACGGCTCAGCTGCTGCAGGAGCTCAACAAAGGGAGCCATGAGCAGACGACCCAGGAGCAGAGTCACACAGACTGGGGAGCCCTGCTCTTTGCTGTCTTGCGGCATTGGCAATTCTGGCTGGGTGCTGCGGTCCTGGTTACGCTCATCTGGCTCTGCTGGTGGCTCAGGCAAAGAAGCAGAGACAAGATGAGCTCCATCAGTGAGACAGAGGAAGAAGGTTTGGAGGAGGAAGAAGGTTGGGAGGAGGAAGAAAGTGAAGATGAAGGTCCTGATGACGAGAGGGATCTGGACAGGATCTTTGCAAGACGCATCCAGTGGCCAATGAAGAAGCTGGCGTGCAGGAGCCAGGTGGTGGAGGAGGTGGTGCAAAATCTCCTCAACGTCTTCCAAAGGATCTTGTCAGAAAGTTCGTTGCCGGTACCGCTACTGCAGTCCCCAATTGGGGTGGGTTGTGCCTTTGAAGGTTGGAGTCCCCTTGAGGAGGCCGAGGCTGTCTACTCCCTGCTCGTGCCCCTGAAGCCCCCCGATGGGCACGCCTTCCACCTGGAGCTGGGCACCACGGGGGACATGCCGGCAAAGGACTCCCGCATCCGTGTGGACCTGCAGTGCACCTGCACCAGGGAGCAGCTGGTGGAGAACACGCTGTGCTTCCTCCACCACGCCAAGTCGAAGCTGCAGAGAAGTCAGGGTCCCAGCCTCCTTGGCACCTTCTGCACTGACTCCTACCTAGATGTGCACAAAACTGCCCTCTGGTTCCAGAAGTCGGTGAGGTCAGCCTGGGTGGCGTTGCCTTGGTCACGTCGCTACAAGATGGAGGTGCTGCCCTCCAGACGCTCCTGCAAGCTGCAGCTGACGAATGCCTCTGGGAGAACCTTCTTTGTTGAGATTCTGTTTGGGGTGCAGCAAGGCCGCTCAGACATCTTCCTGAGCAGTGAGGCTACAGAGGCCCTCTCCATCCCAAGCACAACATGGTCAGAGAGCTACGCTGTGGCAGAGGCCAAGTTCTTCAGGCATATAGCCAGACAGGTCCCGCGTGGCAGCTGGCACCACAAATGCCTGCACGTCTGCACCCGCGTCCTGCTGGGCACAGCCTTGTCCCCCTATAACTTCAAGACGGTTTTGATGCACCTCCTGACCACCACTCCCCTGTCAGGCTGGTGCAGGGGGCTGTTTCTGCCGCGGCTGGAGGATATCCTGCGTTACGTGGGCACCTGCCTGGAGGAGAAACGCCTCAACCACTTCTTCTTTGGCAATGACAACATGCCCGGGGTGATAAGCTTGCCCCCAGCCTTCCGATCAGCCCAGCCACACAACCTCTTCCAGCACCTGCTGACGGATCCGGACGCCCACGCCCAGGCACTGCGTGAGTTCCACAACGTGCAAGATCGGCTCCTAAGCCTGCTCTTCTACGGCCAGTAAGGGAGGCCTTCATGCGCCAAACGGGCATGCTTGCAGAGGTCCCAGCTGATGCCAGAGAGCCACCTCGTAGAGGAGGGGAGAAGAGGGCAGAAGTCAGGACGCAGAGAGGAAAGGGAAAACCCTGTGCCACAGCCCTCTGCCAAGAGCAGCAGTGTTCTCCTCTCAACGGTGTCCTCAGCACAGCAGCCGGTGACGACTACAGCGGCGACAAAGGTGACAACTTCCGCCCTGTTTTTTGCTCGCACCGGCTGTGGCCCGGACGGCCTTCCGCTTGGGCCCACCAGTTCTCGCTGGCAGCTCCGTCTGGGCAGGGACCAAGCCAGAGGCAGCCCTGATGTTGCCTCCCTGTGTTCGCTGGGGCCCGCGTGGAGAATCTCCTCATCCTCCATGCTCCCCGGGGAGCTGGAGCCACAGAACCGAGCACACAGGACATGCAGAGGACACCGCTCCATTGGCAGTGGGAAGCGCTGCTGTGCCTTTCCTCCACACCGAAAGCACCCTCTGAGCAGCCAGGCCCCATGCAGCTGAAGAGGGGCCGTTGGAAGGAGGCTGGTGTCAGAGACTGCCGTTGCCACCCGGACAGCAACTGCTCTCGCCTCTTCCACAGAGTCCGTTCCTTGTGGGAGCTTTCCATTGTGCAAAGTTGGCCACAAATGGCATTCTTTGAATAAATGCTGCATCTGTGAGTGTCTGCGCATCGGCTTTGTCGGGCAGCGCGAGGCAGAGGCTGCTGACTACTCAGCTGCCACAGAGTCAGGGAGCATTTTGCAGAAGAGCAGACGCTCTAGGCTCTGGCTTGGTCCATCTAGCCTCCACTGGTGCCTTGACCATGAGCTGCATGCAATGCTTAGGGAAAAAGTGTAAGAAAGAGCTGCACCACTGCTGTACGTCTGTGAGTTCACTGGGGCCAGGAGAAGAATCTGACCCTTCCTGACCCTCCCCAGGGAGTTGGTAAGACAGAAGTGAACGTCCTAGACCTGGAAAAGACAGTGCCTAGCAAGGGCTGTGAGTGGCTGAGCCAGGGTGTTGCTGAAGGCTGGGGCTGGTTGGCGGGCATGCCTGTGATGTCATCTGGAGCCTGTGACATCACAAATGATGAGTCACAATTGGACAGCAAATATAAGGGCGCCAAGAGGCAGTGCTGTCCCAGAAGAGCCTGGGCTAGCGGTGAGTGCGCACGCGGGTGGAGGCTGGGCTGGACGAGGGCCGGGGCAGAAATGCGGGTCCCAGAGCTCAGGCTGGGTTCTCACCCTGCCTTGAGGGCCCAGTCGCTCATGAGAGCACCTCGGGCAGGGTACGGTGCCGCTGCCACCGGGCTGGGGCTGGGTGCAGGCCTTGCTGCCTTCCCAGCTGCTTCCTATCCCCCTCTCCTACCTGCCCCCAGCTCCCTCCCTCCCAACCCCACTCAAACCCTTCTCTCCCTCCTTCTGCAGGCCATGGCTTACAAGACGATTGCAAGTTTCGTCGCCTTGTTTCTGGAAATCGTCTTCCTGCTCCCACTGATGGTCGATGATGGGTCGGATGAGGCCACGCCGGAGCAAATGCAGCTGCGTGCCCAGCAGCTGAGCCAGGAGATGGCTCAGCTGCTGCAGGAGCTCAACAAAGGGAGCCGTGAGCAGACGACCCAGGAGCAGAGTCACACAGACTGGGGAGCCCTGCTCTTTGCTGTCTTGCGGCATTGGCAAATCTGGCTGGGTGCTGCAGTCCTGGTTACGCTCGTCTGGCTCTGCTGGTGGCTCAGGCAAAGAAGCAGAGACAAGATGAGCTCCATCAGTGAGACAGAGGAAGAAGGTTTGGAGGAGGAAGAAGGTTGGGAGGAGGAAGAAAGTGAAGATGAAGGTCCCGATGACGAGAGGGATCTGGACAGGATCTTTGCAAGACGCATCCAGTGGCCAATGAAGAAGCTGGCGTGCAGGAGCCAGGTGGTGGAGGAGGTGGTGCAAAATCTCCTCAACGTCTTCCAAAGGATCTTGTCAGAAAGTTCGTTGCCGGTACCGCTACTGCAGTCCCCAATTGGGGTGGGTTGTGCCTTTGAAGGTTGGAGTCCCCTTGAGGAGGCCGAGGCTGTCTACTCCCTGCTCGTGCCCCTGAAGCCCCCCGATGGGCACGCCTTCCACCTGGAGCTGGGCACCACGGGGGACATGCCGGCAAAGGACTCCCGCATCCGTGTGGACCTGCAGTGCACCTGCACCAGGGAGCAGCTGGTGGAGAACACGCTGTGCTTCCTCCACCACGCCAAGTCGAAGCTGCAGAGAAGTCAGGGTCCCAGCCTCCTTGGCACCTTCTGCACTGACTCCTACCTAGATGTGCACAAAACTGCCCTCTGGTTCCAGAAGTCGGTGAGGTCAGCCTGGGTGGCGTTGCCTTGGTCACGTCGCTACAAGATGGAGGTGCTGCCCTCCAGACGCTCCTGCAAGCTGCAGCTGACGAATGCCTCTGGGAGAACCTTCTTTGTTGAGATTCTGTTTCGGGTGCAGCAAGGCCGCTCAGACATCTTCCTGAGCAGTGAGGCTACAGAGGCCTTCTCCATCCCAAGCACAACATGGTCAGAGAGCTACGCTGTGGCAGAGGCCAAGTTCTTCAGGCATATAGCCAGACAGGTCCCGCGTGGCAGCTGGCACCACAAATGCCTGCACGTCTGCACCCGCGTCCTGCTGGGCACGGCCTTGTCCCCCTATAACTTCAAGACGGTTTTGATGCACCTCCTGACCACCACTCCCCTGTCAGGCTGGTGCAGGGGGCTGTTTCTGCCGCGGCTGGAGGATATCCTGCGTTACGTGGGCACCTGCCTGGAGGAGAAACGCCTCAACCACTTCTTCTTTGGCAATGACAACATGCCCGGGGTGATAAACTTGCCCCCAGCCTTCCGATCAGCCCAGCCACACAACCTCTTCCAGCACCTGCTGACGGATCCGGACGCCCACGCCCAGGCACTGCGTGAGTTCCACAACGTGCAAGATCGGCTCCTAAGCCTGCTCTTCTACAGCCATGAAGGGAGGCCTTCATGCGCCAAACGGGCGTGCTTGCAGAGGTCCCAGCTGATGCCAGAGAGCCACCTCGTAGAGGAGGGGAGAAGAGGGCAGAAGTCAGGACGCAGAGAGGAAAGGGAAAACCCTGTGCCACAGCCCTCTGCCAAGAGCAGCAGTGTTCTCCTCTCAACCGTGTCCTCAGCACAGCAGCCGGTGACGACTACAGCGGCGACAAAGGTGACAACTTCCGCCCTGTTTTTTGCTCGTGCCGGCTGTGGCCCGGACGGCCTTTTGCTTGGGCCCACCAGTTCTCGCTGGCAGCTCCGTCTGGGCAGGGACCAAGCCAGAGGCAGCCCTGATGTTGCCTCCCTGTGTTCGCTGGGGCCCGCGTGGAGAATCTCCTCATCCTCCATGCTCCCCGGGGAGCTGGAGCCACAGAACCGAGCACACAGGACATGCAGAAGACACCGCTCGATTGACAGTGGGAAGTGCTGCTGTGCCTTTCCTCCACACCGAAAGCACCCTCTGAGCAGTCAGATCCCATGCAGCTGAAGAGGGGCCGTTGGAAGGAGGCTGGTGTCAGAGACTGCCGTTGCCACCCGGACAGCAACTGCTCTCGCCTCTTCCACAGAGTCCGTTCCTTGTGGGAGCTTTCCATTGTGCAAAGTTGGCCACAAATGGCATTCTTTGAATAAATGCTGCATCTGTGAGTGTCTGCGCATCGGCTTTGTCGGGCAGCGCGAGGCAGAGGCTGCTGACTACTCAGCTGCCACAGAGTCAGGGAGCATTTTGCAGAAGAGCAGACGCTCTAGGCTCTGGCTTGGTCCATCTAGCCTCCACTGGTGCCTTGACCATGAGCTGCATGCAATGCTTAGGGAAAAAGTGTAAGAAAGAGCTGCACCACTGCTGTATGTCTGTGAGTTCACTGGGGCCAGGAGAAGAATCTGACCCTTCCTGACCCTCCCCAGGGAGTTGGTAAGACAGAAGTGAACGTCCTAGACCTGGAAAAGACAGTGCCTAGCAAGGGCTGTGAGTGGCTGAGCCAGGGTGTTGCTGAAGGCTGGGGCTGGTTGGCGGGCATGCCTGTGATGTCATCTGGAGCCTGTGACATCACAAATGATGAGTCACAATTGGACAGCAAATATAAGGGCGCCAAGAGGCAGTGCTGTCCCAGAAGAGCCTGGGCTAGCGGTGAGTGCGCACGCGGGTGGAGGCTGGGCTGGACGAGGGCCGGGGCAGAAATGCGGGTCCCAGAGCTCAGGCTGGGTTCTCACCCTGCCTTGAGGGCCCAGTCGCTCATGAGAGCACCTCGGGCAGGGCACGGTGCCGCTGCCACCGGGCTGGGGCTGGGTGCAGGCCTTGCTGCCTTCCCAGCTGCTTCCTATCCCCCTCTCCTACCTGCCCCCAGCTCCCTCCCTCCCAACCCCACTCAAACCCTTCTCTCCCTCCTTCTGCAGGCCATGGCTTACAAGACGATTGCAAGTTTCGTCGCCTTGTTTCTGGAAATCGTCTTCCTGCTCCCACTGATGGTCGATGATGGGTCGGATGAGGCCACGCCGGAGCAAATGCAGCTGCGTGCCCAGCAGCTGAGCCAGGAGATGGCTCAGCTGCTGCAGGAGCTCAACAAAGGGAGCCGTGAGCAGACGACCCAGGAGCAGAGTCACACAGACTGGGGAGCCCTGCTCTTTGCTGTCTTGCGGCATTGGCAAATCTGGCTGGGTGCTGCAGTCCTGGTTACGCTCGTCTGGCTCTGCTGGTGGCTCAGGCAAAGAAGCAGAGACAAGATGAGCTCCATCAGTGAGACAGAGGAAGAAGGTTTGGAGGAGGAAGAAGGTTGGGAGGAGGAAGAAAGTGAAGATGAAGGTCCCGATGACGAGAGGGATCTGGACAGGATCTTTGCAAGACGCATCCAGTGGCCAATGAAGAAGCTGGCGTGCAGGAGCCAGGTGGTGGAGGAGGCGGTGCAAAATCTCCTCAACGTCTTCCAAAGGATCTTGTCAGAAAGTTCGTTGCCGGTACCGCTACTGCAGTCCCCAATTGGGGTGGGTTGTGCCTTTGAAGGTTGGAGTCCCCTTGAGGAGGCCGAGGCTGTCTACTCCCTGCTCGTGCCCCTGAAGCCCCCCGATGGGCACGCCTTCCACCTGGAGCTGGGCACCACGGGGGACATGCCGGCAAAGGACTCCCGCATCCGTGTGGACCTGCAGTGCACCTGCACCAGGGAGCAGCTGGTGGAGAACACGCTGTGCTTCCTCCACCACGCCAAGTCGAAGCTGCAGAGAAGTCAGGGTCCCAGCCTCCTTGGCACCTTCTGCACTGACTCCTACCTAGATGTGCACAAAACTGCCCTCTGGTTCCAGAAGTCGGTGAGGTCAGCCTGGGTGGCGTTGCCTTGGTCACGTCGCTACAAGATGGAGGTGCTGCCCTCCAGACGCTCCTGCAAGCTGCAGCTGACGAATGCCTCTGGGAGAACCTTCTTTGTTGAGATTCTGTTTCGGGTGCAGCAAGGCCGCTCAGACATCTTCCTGAGCAGTGAGGCTACAGAGGCCTTCTCCATCCCAAGCACAACATGGTCAGAGAGCTACGCTGTGGCAGAGGCCAAGTTCTTCAGGCATATAGCCAGACAGGTCCCGCGTGGCAGCTGGCACCACAAATGCCTGCACGTCTGCACCCGCGTCCTGCTGGGCACGGCCTTGTCCCCCTATAACTTCAAGACGGTTGTGATGCACCTCCTGACCACCACTCCCCTGTCAGGCTGGTGCAGGGGGCTGTTTCTGCCGCGGCTGGAGGATATCCTGCGTTACGTGGGCACCTGCCTGGAGGAGAAACGCCTCAACCACTTCTTCTTTGGCAATGACAACATGCCCGGGGTGATAAACTTGCCCCCAGCCTTCCGATCAGCCCAGCCACACAACCTCTTCCAGCACCTGCTGACGGATCCGGACGCCCACGCCCAGGCACTGCGTGAGTTCCACAACGTGCAAGATCGGCTCCTAAGCCTGCTCTTCTACAGCCATGAAGGGAGGCCTTCATGCGCCAAACGGGCGTGCTTGCAGAGGTCCCAGCTGATGCCAGAGAGCCACCTCGTAGAGGAGGGGAGAAGAGGGCAGAAGTCAGGATGCAGAGAGGAAAGGGAAAACCCTGTGCCACAGCCCTCTGCCAAGAGCAGCAGTGTTCTCCTCTCAACCGTGTCCTCAGCACAGCAGCCGGTGACGACTACAGCGGCGACAAAGGTGACAACTTCCGCCCTGTTTTTTCTCGTGCCGGCTGTGGCCCGGACGGCCTTTTGCTTGGGCCCACCAGTTCTCGCTGGCAGCTCCGTCTGGGCAGGGACCAAGCCAGAGGCAGCCCTGATGTTGCCTCCCTGTGTTCGCTGGGGCCCGCGTGGAGAATCTCCTCATCCTCCATGCTCCCCGGGGAGCTGGAGCCACAGAACCGAGCACACAGGACATGCAGAAGACACCGCTCGATTGACAGTGGGAAGTGCTGCTGTGCCTTTCCTCCACACCGAAAGCACCCTCTGAGCAGTCAGATCCCATGCAGCTGAAGAGGGGCCGTTGGAAGGAGGCTGGTGTCAGAGACTGCCGTTGCCACCCGGACAGCAACTGCTCTCGCCTCTTCCACAGAGTCCGTTCCTTGTGGGAGCTTTCCATTGTGCAAAGTTGGCCACAAATGGCATTCTTTGAATAAATGCTGCATCTGTGAGTGTCTGCGCATCGGCTTTGTCGGGCAGCGCGAGGCAGAGGCTGCTGACTACTCAGCTGCCACAGAGTCAGGGAGCATTTTGCAGAAGAGCAGACGCTCTAGGCTCTGGCTTGGTCCATCTAGCCTCCACTGGTGCCTTGACCATGAGCTGCATGCAATGCTTAGGGAAAAAGTGTAAGAAAGAGCTGCACCACTGCTGTACGTCTGTGAGTTCACTGGGGCCAGGAGAAGAATCTGACCCTTCCTGACCCTCCCCAGGGAGTTGGTAAGACAGAAGTGAACGTCCTAGACCTGGAAAAGACAGTGCCTAGCAAGGGCTGTGAGTGGCTGAGCCAGGGTGTTGCTGAAGGCTGGGGCTGGTTGGCGGGCATGCCTGTGATGTCATCTGGAGCCTGTGACATCACAAATGATGAGTCACAATTGGACAGCAAATATAAGGGCGCCAAGAGGCAGTGCTGTCCCAGAAGAGCCTGGGCTAGCGGTGAGTGCGCACGCGGGTGGAGGCTGGGCTGGACGAGGGCCGGGGCAGAAATGCGGGTCCCAGAGCTCAGGCTGGGTTCTCACCCTGCCTTGAGGGCCCAGTCGCTCATGAGAGCACCTCGGGCAGGGCACGGTGCCGCTGCCACCGGGCTGGGGCTGGGTGCAGGCCTTGCTGCCTTCCCAGCTGCTTCCTATCCCCCTCTCCTACCTGCCCCCAGCTCCCTCCCTCCCAACCCCACTCAAACCCTTCTCTCCCTCCTTCTGCAGGCCATGGCTTACAAGACGATTGCAAGTTTCGTCGCCTTGTTTCTGGAAATCGTCTTCCTGCTCCCACTGATGGTCGATGATGGGTCGGATGAGGCCACGCCGGAGCAAATGCAGCTGCGTGCCCAGCAGCTGAGCCAGGAGATGGCTCAGCTGCTGCAGGAGCTCAACAAAGGGAGCCGTGAGCAGACGACCCAGGAGCAGAGTCACACAGACTGGGGAGCCCTGCTCTTTGCTGTCTTGCGGCATTGGCAAATCTGGCTGGGTGCTGCAGTCCTGGTTACGCTCGTCTGGCTCTGCTGGTGGCTCAGGCAAAGAAGCAGAGACAAGATGAGCTCCATCAGTGAGACAGAGGAAGAAGGTTTGGAGGAGGAAGAAGGTTGGGAGGAGGAAGAAAGTGAAGATGAAGGTCCCGATGACGAGAGGGATCTGGACAGGATCTTTGCAAGACGCATCCAGTGGCCAATGAAGAAGCTGGCGTGCAGGAGCCAGGTGGTGGAGGAGGCGGTGCAAAATCTCCTCAACGTCTTCCAAAGGATCTTGTCAGAAAGTTCGTTGCCGGTACCGCTACTGCAGTCCCCAATTGGGGTGGGTTGTGCCTTTGAAGGTTGGAGTCCCCTTGAGGAGGCCGAGGCTGTCTACTCCCTGCTCGTGCCCCTGAAGCCCCCCGATGGGCACGCCTTCCACCTGGAGCTGGGCACCACGGGGGACATGCCGGCAAAGGACTCCCGCATCCGTGTGGACCTGCAGTGCACCTGCACCAGGGAGCAGCTGGTGGAGAACACGCTGTGCTTCCTCCACCACGCCAAGTCGAAGCTGCAGAGAAGTCAGGGTCCCAGCCTCCTTGGCACCTTCTGCACTGACTCCTACCTAGATGTGCACAAAACTGCCCTCTGGTTCCAGAAGTCGGTGAGGTCAGCCTGGGTGGCGTTGCCTTGGTCACGTCGCTACAAGATGGAGGTGCTGCCCTCCAGACGCTCCTGCAAGCTGCAGCTGACGAATGCCTCTGGGAGAACCTTCTTTGTTGAGATTCTGTTTCGGGTGCAGCAAGGCCGCTCAGACATCTTCCTGAGCAGTGAGGCTACAGAGGCCTTCTCCATCCCAAGCACAACATGGTCAGAGAGCTACGCTGTGGCAGAGGCCAAGTTCTTCAGGCATATAGCCAGACAGGTCCCGCGTGGCAGCTGGCACCACAAATGCCTGCACGTCTGCACCCGCGTCCTGCTGGGCACGGCCTTGTCCCCCTATAACTTCAAGACGGTTGTGATGCACCTCCTGACCACCACTCCCCTGTCAGGCTGGTGCAGGGGGCTGTTTCTGCCGCGGCTGGAGGATATCCTGCGTTACGTGGGCACCTGCCTGGAGGAGAAACGCCTCAACCACTTCTTCTTTGGCAATGACAACATGCCCGGGGTGATAAACTTGCCCCCAGCCTTCCGATCAGCCCAGCCACACAACCTCTTCCAGCACCTGCTGACGGATCCGGACGCCCACGCCCAGGCACTGCGTGAGTTCCACAACGTGCAAGATCGGCTCCTAAGCCTGCTCTTCTACAGCCATGAAGGGAGGCCTTCATGCGCCAAACGGGCGTGCTTGCAGAGGTCCCAGCTGATGCCAGAGAGCCACCTCGTAGAGGAGGGGAGAAGAGGGCAGAAGTCAGGATGCAGAGAGGAAAGGGAAAACCCTGTGCCACAGCCCTCTGCCAAGAGCAGCAGTGTTCTCCTCTCAACCGTGTCCTCAGCACAGCAGCCGGTGACGACTACAGCGGCGACAAAGGTGACAACTTCCGCCCTGTTTTTTGCTCGTGCCGGCTGTGGCCCGGACGGCCTTTTGCTTGGGCCCACCAGTTCTCGCTGGCAGCTCCGTCTGGGCAGGGACCAAGCCAGAGGCAGCCCTGATGTTGCCTCCCTGTGTTCGCTGGGGCCCGCGTGGAGAATCTCCTCATCCTCCATGCTCCCCGGGGAGCTGGAGCCACAGAACCGAGCACACAGGACATGCAGAAGACACCGCTCGATTGACAGTGGGAAGTGCTGCTGTGCCTTTCCTCCACACCGAAAGCACCCTCTGAGCAGTCAGATCCCATGCAGCTGAAGAGGGGCCGTTGGAAGGAGGCTGGTGTCAGAGACTGCCGTTGCCACCCGGACAGCAACTGCTCTCGCCTCTTCCACAGAGTCCGTTCCTTGTGGGAGCTTTCCATTGTGCAAAGTTGGCCACAAATGGCATTCTTTGAATAAATGCTGCATCTGTGAGTGTCTGCGCATCGGCTTTGTCGGGCAGCGCGAGGCAGAGGCTGCTGACTACTCAGCTGCCACAGAGTCAGGGAGCATTTTGCAGAAGAGCAGACGCTCTAGGCTCTGGCTTGGTCCATCTAGCCTCCACTGGTGCCTTGACCATGAGCTGCATGCAATGCTTAGGGAAAAAGTGTAAGAAAGAGCTGCACCACTGCTGTACGTCTGTGAGTTCACTGGGGCCAGGAGAAGAATCTGACCCTTCCTGACCCTCCCCAGGGAGTTGGTAAGACAGAAGTGAACGTCCTAGACCTGGAAAAGACAGTGCCTAGCAAGGGCTGTGAGTGGCTGAGCCAGGGTGTTGCTGAAGGCTGGGGCTGGTTGGCGGGCATGCCTGTGATGTCATCTGGAGCCTGTGACATCACAAATGATGAGTCACAATTGGACAGCAAATATAAGGGCGCCAAGAGGCAGTGCTGTCCCAGAAGAGCCTGGGCTAGCGGTGAGTGCGCACGCGGGTGGAGGCTGGGCTGGACGAGGGCCGGGGCAGAAATGCGGGTCCCAGAGCTCAGGCTGGGTTCTCACCCTGCCTTGAGGGCCCAGTCGCTCATGAGAGCACCTCGGGCAGGGCACGGTGCCGCTGCCACCGGGCTGGGGCTGGGTGCAGGCCTTGCTGCCTTCCCAGCTGCTTCCTATCCCCCTCTCCTACCTGCCCCCAGCTCCCTCCCTCCCAACCCCACTCAAACCCTTCTCTCCCTCCTTCTGCAGGCCATGGCTTACAAGACGATTGCAAGTTTCGTCGCCTTGTTTCTGGAAATCGTCTTCCTGCTCCCACTGATGGTCGATGATGGGTCGGATGAGGCCACGCCGGAGCAAATGCAGCTGCGTGCCCAGCAGCTGAGCCAGGAGATGGCTCAGCTGCTGCAGGAGCTCAACAAAGGGAGCCGTGAGCAGACGACCCAGGAGCAGAGTCACACAGACTGGGGAGCCCTGCTCTTTGCTGTCTTGCGGCATTGGCAAATCTGGCTGGGTGCTGCAGTCCTGGTTACGCTCGTCTGGCTCTGCTGGTGGCTCAGGCAAAGAAGCAGAGACAAGATGAGCTCCATCAGTGAGACAGAGGAAGAAGGTTTGGAGGAGGAAGAAGGTTGGGAGGAGGAAGAAAGTGAAGATGAAGGTCCCGATGACGAGAGGGATCTGGACAGGATCTTTGCAAGACGCATCCAGTGGCCAATGAAGAAGCTGGCGTGCAGGAGCCAGGTGGTGGAGGAGGCGGTGCAAAATCTCCTCAACGTCTTCCAAAGGATCTTGTCAGAAAGTTCGTTGCCGGTACCGCTACTGCAGTCCCCAATTGGGGTGGGTTGTGCCTTTGAAGGTTGGAGTCCCCTTGAGGAGGCCGAGGCTGTCTACTCCCTGCTCGTGCCCCTGAAGCCCCCCGATGGGCACGCCTTCCACCTGGAGCTGGGCACCACGGGGGACATGCCGGCAAAGGACTCCCGCATCCGTGTGGACCTGCAGTGCACCTGCACCAGGGAGCAGCTGGTGGAGAACACGCTGTGCTTCCTCCACCACGCCAAGTCGAAGCTGCAGAGAAGTCAGGGTCCCAGCCTCCTTGGCACCTTCTGCACTGACTCCTACCTAGATGTGCACAAAACTGCCCTCTGGTTCCAGAAGTCGGTGAGGTCAGCCTGGGTGGCGTTGCCTTGGTCACGTCGCTACAAGATGGAGGTGCTGCCCTCCAGACGCTCCTGCAAGCTGCAGCTGACGAATGCCTCTGGGAGAACCTTCTTTGTTGAGATTCTGTTTCGGGTGCAGCAAGGCCGCTCAGACATCTTCCTGAGCAGTGAGGCTACAGAGGCCCTCTCCATCCCAAGCACAACATGGTCAGAGAGCTACGCTGTGGCAGAGGCCAAGTTCTTCAGGCATATAGCCAGACAGGTCCCGCGTGGCAGCTGGCACCACAAATGCCTGCACGTCTGCACCCGCGTCCTGCTGGGCACAGCCTTGTCCCCCTATAACTTCAAGACGGTTGTGATGCACCTCCTGACCACCACTCCCCTGTCAGGCTGGTGCAGGGGGCTGTTTCTGCCGCGGCTGGAGGATATCCTGCGTTACGTGGGCACCTGCCTGGAGGAGAAACGCCTCAACCACTTCTTCTTTGGCAATGACAACATGTCCGGGGTGATAAGCTTGCCCCCAGCCTTCCGATCAGCCCAGCCACACAACCTCTTCCAGCACCTGCGGACGGATCCGGACGCCCACGCCCAGGCACTGCGTGAGTTCCACAAAGTGCAAGATCGGCTCCTAAGCCTGCTCTTCTATGGCCAGTAAGGGAGGCCTTCATGTGCCAAACGGGCGTGCTTGCAGAGGTCCCAGTTGATGGGTCCATGTTCCTAAGATCATTTTATCTCATTAAAAATTTTTCTTTGTTTAATCCCGATTTTGCTCTTTTGAGATCAGAAACTGTAGTTGAGCCCAGATTCTGTTTATCCCTCAATCTGATTTAGAGAGAATTAGCTAATAAACCCTCCTGCTTTCGCAGACAGCATTTTCAGATTATTAGCGCTACTGCAGACAGTGAGGAGAAAAATATTCTAGCTTTCCTCAAAGTAATGTTGCCCTACACGGATTCTGTTCCAGTTCTTCCAGCTCCTGTGTCCTAGGTTACAGTGTAAAATGTGCCAAAAGAAAAAAAAGTGTTCTATTACCATCTTCAGGAGCTGTTGAGACCAGGTGAGGTGGTGTTCTCTGTCTCCTGCCTCTGGACTATCTTTTGTTAAAGGGCACAACAATGCCTTATCGCCTGACCCATCGAGAACTCCCTCCTGGACTATCTCCTGTTAATGGCCCATCAAGGAACTGCCTCATGACTCCGGATCCCATTGTGAGATGCTCCGACCGGGAAGGAGGAGCCAAGCAGTCCATGCTAAATAAAAACTGAGATCTTGAACACCCTAGCAGCCTTCTTCCACTGGATTCCCAGAGGAGTTTCCCCCCCTCACTGGAGTTCCAGAGGACAAGAGCTACCCTCCTACCACTGGACCTTCGGAGGAAGACCAGACTCTTTTACCTGATTGCTGCTTCCACAGAACTACATCCATCCCTTCAGGATGACTGCATCCAGCATCTTATCGGACTGCTACTGCCACCCTAACAGGGTGTCAGGTTGTATTTCTGACTCTGTCAGTGTAAACCAATTGGTTGTTTTTTTTCCCCCTGCCTTGTGTTTTATATATATATATATATTAGTAAAGAACTGTTATTCCTGTTCCCCATATCTTTCCCTGAAGGCCCGTTAATTTCAAAATTATAATAATTTGGAGGGAAGGGGGTTGCATTTTCCATTTCAAGGGAGGCTCCTGCCTTCCTCCGCAGACACCTGTTTTTCAAACCAAGACATCCTGTTTCTCCAGCCCAGTAAACCACGGCATATAGCGCAGCCTCCCCTTTCACACATTTATTTCCACCTCTCCTTTGATATTCTCCCCTGGAGTTAGCAGATTAATCAATGGCTGTGCTTTAATACATTATATTTCACCTTTAAAAGACCTTGGGCTTTACAAAGCTTTGGGGGAAGCTGAACCAGGCAGGGCTGGTCAGGCCTGGCTCGCTCTGCAAATCTTCCACAGCGATGGCCTTTTGAAAAAATCCTCTCCCATTTCCATTTCAAGTGACATTATATTGGAAAGGATTTTAGCATATGACATCTCAGACTAAGTCGCTGGATATTGTTAGAAAATTAATAAAGAATGTGAACAGCTTCCTGTATGATGTGTAAGCGATAAACATTCAGAAAACCCTTCCTCCTCCCCTCTCTGCCTGTGAATTGCTCTTCTAAAAATAAAGGGAATGACAGAATTTCTGTATTGTATGACAAGAGGAGCCCTTCAGTCACTCGCAGCAGTGAAAAGCAAATGGCAAGCTTTCTCACAGATGACATTTGGAACTGTTATTAGCGCTACAACCTACGGGCTAAATCCTGCTCTCCCTTGCACCGCCGTAATTAGGTGGAAAAGGCACGGAAATCGAGCAGGCTCTTCCTCGTCCTTCCCAGGGGAAGCAAGCCCGGAGGCGCTGCTTCCTGCAGCGGTACTGACTTTTTGATGGCCGCCTCTTCTCTTCCTCACCCAGTCACCCCAGGCACGCACCCCGATCCCTGTTACTTGCTTAAGCCTCACTCGTAAATTATCAGGTGATGATTTTGGGGGACATGCATAAACAAGGACTAGGATAGGCTGAGCCCGGCCAATTTAATTGCGTTTGTAATAGGAGATGGGTTCGGATATAAAGCTGCATTTTCCTGTCAGCATTTTAATTATTTTGAGGAATGTTTGCCATGACATGCTTTAGCGTTCTGCTTTATCTAGTGCTGAAAAATAACACCCAATTCACTGCAGAACCAACGCAGACAAAAATGAACATACACTGCCTTTTGGGAGAAGTTACATTGGATACATGGCAGATAACTGCTATGAGGAGAATAAATAACTCCGGAGATGTTATGAAGGCACCTTTTATTTTTCAGTCTACTTCAGCTCCCCTCTGCTTAGTAGAGAATGAAACTGGTGCAGTTATTTATTGTGTTATATGGAGAGAGGTGGACAGTCTGGGGCTATATTCATACGGACAGCTGGATCTATTGCTTATACCAACACCAGAAAATCTTAATTGCTTTTGAGAAGGAGCTCAATAACTTTATGAAAGATTAAACGATGCTCCATCTGTGAAACACGGACCATGAAGCTGCAGTCAATGGCCCTGGAGGCTCCTCTCACTCCTCTGTGCCTCTCGAGCCATGGGGGAAAGACTGCCAGTACCGTGCCAGATCAATGATCTGCATCTTCTGTTGCTCCATCTTGAACTGTCAGTGCTCTTTGTGCTTTAGAGGAAGGGGAAGTAAATAAAATAAAGATGGACAATCATGATTTTAGGGGGAAGCTCCTTCCTTGCCCCTGCTGACAACCAGCTGAAACATGTTAGTCAGTACTTGTACTGAATGCTGGAGGGAGAACATGATGGCTGTGTCAGGGGGAAAGCAGAGCTCCTCCTTCCTTCATGGCACCTGAACGGAAGGAATGAACGATTGCAGGGAGCCCACTAACACCCACACCTAAGGGGTCCTTCCAGAGGTTCATCTCAATTTCTCTGCCTGCTCAGGCAGCAGGCTATCTCCCCTCAACTTGTAGCCTGTCCTTTCGCCAGCCCGACTGGGAGAACGGTCCCCAACAGACTTCCACGGACAGAGCCCCTCTCCTGGTGGAGCCGAACGGACTTCCTACCAGGAAAATCACACCTCATTCCTTGGCAACACCAAAACTACCTCAAAATGTCTGCCACCAGATGTTAACGTACGCTCATCACCAAGCTACGACCAGATATCACCTCTCAACAAGCAGACTGGTACCCAAGAGCAGGGGAAACGGCGCCCTGCCACAGGAACGGCACGCAGCCACCACGCTCAGGCGACAAAACTCCCCCTCACAGAAGTTCCCCCTCACAGAAGTTCCCCCTCACAGAAGTTCCCCCTCACAGAAGTTCCCCCTCACAGAAGTTCCCCCTCACAGAAGTTCCCCCTCACAGAAGTTCCCCCTCACAGAAGTTCCCCCTCACAGAAGTTCCCTCCTCAGCGGGGCCGCCCTCAGAGCCGGCAGGGAAGCGGCCGGGGCTGGAAGTTTCGCCGCGGGCGGAAGAGGCTCCCGCCCAACCGCCCTCCGATCCCGTTACTTCCACCCGCTCTGCGCTCCAAAAAGCCCGCGCGCGCTCCCTCCCCGCTTATTTCAACGGCAGCCTGGGTGAGCGAAAGAGGCGGTGCCCGCGCATGCGCGACACGGGAAGGAGTCCCTAACGACGGGGCGGGTTGGTAGAGCGACAGCGCATGCGCAGTAGGGCGGAGACGGGGGGCGGGTTCCCGCCGGTCGTCGCTCCCGCGGCGGCCGCTGTGGGGATCAGGGGGCTGGCGGCCTGCTGCTGCTGCCATGGAGCCGGGAGAGGAGGAGGAGGAGGAGCGGGAGGAGGAGGAGCGGGTTGCTGTGAGTACGGGGTCTGCGGAGGGGTTCGGGCAGGCGGCCCTTGGGGGCAAGGCGGCAGAGAGGGGGGAGCAGCCCTGAGGAGCCCCTGCGCCCGGCTGCGGCCCTTGGGGAGGGGCTGGAAACGGGCCTGATCTCACCGTCTGCCCCGGGAAGGGGCTGTCGCTGCTTGGTTCTTCTACCTCAGAAACAGGGGGGGATGCAGCTGACGCGTGGCCTCCGCTTTCTTTCCCCTGCCGTGGAGAAAAGGGGAGGCTGTGAGCAGCCTGATCCTGCTCCGCCTTCTGCATTCTCCCGTGGGAGAAGGGTGGCCTGATTCTTCCTCCCTTCCTGGTGCCTTTGTGCCTTACTGTGCCTTGGAGAGGGGTGGGTGAGTTGGCTGGGTCACTGACCCCCCTGGGAAGTCAGAGCTCGCGGGGCTGGAGAGGCCCCGTGGAGCCATTCGTGCCCTTGAAGGGCTCGTACGTGGCTCCGTGCACTTTGCTGTGTTTGTATCAATGAGGGGCTGGTCAGAGGAGGTGTCTGGAGATCATGAGTGTCCTGTCACATCCTGCCACCCCCATGTTCTGGAAATAACGTCTTCCTGAACTTGCCACTCGTGAAAGCGTTGGGAAGCTTCCTGCCTGTGCTGTTGCACAGTTCTGGCACCTGGTCTTAGCTGTCCCACTGTTCTCACGGAGGGTTCCAGGAGTGTAAAGGGCTCGTAGCACGAGTTCTGGCTCTTGCAAACTGTTGGGAGGCATCTTTGTGCAGCGCACTTGAACAGCTGATGCCGGACACTTGGGTTGGGAGGTGTTTATGGATGTCACGTCCGCAGTTCTGTATTGGGAAAGCTGTAAGGGGACAACTCAAAATGAAAAGTTACAAGGTGGTGATCACTCCAGAGCTTCGTCCCAGAGCTCTGAAGGAACTCAGATGCCAAATGGCATGTCCGTTTTTACAGACTGGCACAGGTTTCAGTTGTATCAGGAGAAAAACCAGAAACTAAACCAAACAATGGAAATGTCCACGTGAATAAATATAACACGTTAAGGGCAAGTCCAGCCCAAGTGAATATGGGAACTCAGATAGCGTAGTCTTAGCTGGGTTTCCAGAAGCCTTCTGCTGAAGGACCTTCACCGTATGTTTTCAGGAAGGCTGATTTGCCCCAGAAGGGACGGTTCCTGCGCTGCTGTGTGTTCTCGTCTGTGTTTAAGTAGAAATGAAGTTCATTTGTATGCTGATTTACAAATTTCACAGTGAACTTTGTGATTCTAAGCTGTGTGTGATGTTATAGACCAGTGAACTTGCCTCTTGCTTCGTGTTTTACCTTCATGATTTTCACCACAGGTCAGTTTATTTTGATCCTTTTTGGGTGTGAAGTTTTGTTGTTTTACAGTGGCCGTTGCTTCCTTCTCTGCGTTTGTTTTGCCCTGTGGTTTAATTGCTGCTCTGACAACCAGAGCTCAGCTCTGGGAATACCAGATGGAGCTGAGCCAAGCTTGTTGCTAGTGTACTGCTGCCCTTCTGAGCCGAAGGGATGCAGGTGCAGATAGGTGGTAGGCCAGGCGGATCTTCTGTCTGTCGTAGCGTGGCTGCTCTTACAGCTTTATTGCCTATTTCTGGTGCCACAGACTATTTTAGCTACCATTTTAATTCACAAAGAGAGAATAACACTGACAACCTGTGCTTGTGCCTTGTGACGTGCAAGGCTGTAGTTTCACAGGGGCTGTATAAATCAGCAAGCCCCAGCTCACCTGCCGGGAGTGACGGGTGCTGCTGTGCCCTGGTTCCTTGTCATTGCCTCTGTGTTGCTTTGTCACATACTCCAACTGCCAGCAAACCAGCGCAGCCAGGCAGCGGATTGGTAACTGCGGTTAAAACTGGCTTAAGAAGCATCTGCTCCTCTCTTACCTCGAGTTTTTGCTTACTGAAGAGAGACAGGGGCTGTCTCTTCCAGCCAAAGTGCCAGTTTATGATCATTCAAAGGCGTTCTGGGACTTTTGGCATCGTGCTGTAAGAGTGAGAGGAAATTCTGTAACCGACATAGTGATATTTTTTACCCTTCATACTATTTCTTGTTTTATTGGTGACAATACTTTGTCTGTTTCACCTTTTAGTTCCTTTTTGATTATGAAAATGATTTAAGCACTGTCCTGCAAACTTTTGGATTCTACATGTAGGTAAGAGTAACTATTACAGTAAGATCCAGGTCTTTCGAGGTCCTTTCCAACTGAGCTATTCTATGATTCTATGAAACCCCAAATAATTAGTTCTGAATTAATAGAAAGAGGAATCCAGCTTCAGCTGCAAAGAAATGGGATAAACGGCAAGTTTAATTTATATCTTCCTTACTCTGTGTGCTCAGTGGAAGGGCTTGTGGGTGAGAGGTAGTGCCTGGGGTGGTGGGGGCTCAGGAAAGTGACTGCTTGGGTAAACTGGGGTTGCACCAGTCCGTAGGGCTGGACAGTTACACTGGGATTACATGAGGAAAACTTCTTCCTCAGGCACTAAGGTGTATTACAGCAATCGGCTTTCAGATTGCCTCGCAGCGGCTGAGGTGTGGCTGCGGACAGAGCGTGCTGTCGGCCGTGGAATCCTCACTTTCCTGGGAAACTGAGCCAATACTAGGCAGACTTGTTGCAGATCAGCAGTGACTAATTTTCCATTTGTTGTTTTAGGACACTCGGTAAAGCTATTGCTGTCATAAACTTGACAGAGGAAACTACTGTTTTTAAGAGATTCAAAATGAGGCGCTACCAATCCTTGCGATGGCCGTGTAAATGCACAGGTTACCTGACAGTTTACTGTGTCGTGAACCTTCCCGTGTTGTATTTGAGATCTGCTGGGCTGGTTCCCATCTCTCACGACCATTCGAAAGCCCAACGTTTGTTGCATGAAAGCGATAAAACCGTCCAGGGTTTACACAGCGCCTGATGTACTGGTCGGTGGTGCCTTCGTGGCGGGAGGGAAGGGCGTGGGTCTGAAAAGTGCTGCTAGCGCCCCAGTTCTTACTGAAAAAACAAGGGACAGCTGAAATGATTTGTGTTTCTTATCCCTGACAGCACCAAGTCATTGTTGGGTTTTTCTGAATGACATTTTTGAAATCTATGTTATTTACTGGTAGGTTCATAGATGAAATTCTGGTGCTGAACTACTTGCAGACAATGGGAATTTTGTTTTTCATCTCAGCAGCTGGACTGAAATGCTAACAATTTGCATACAACTTGGGGTCCTGGCCAACAAAGCAGCTCTGATGTGAAAACTTATTCTGCATTTGAATGATAATTTTTCTTTTTTCCACTTTGTGTTCCAACACACAAAGTAGGGTTGATACGGACTCTGAAGCCACGAGAAATGAAGTTGTTGGGTTATGGTGAAATGCAGTCGCATTTATGTGGCATTAAGGGAATTCTGAGTTTGCCTGCCGCCTCCGAGGTGCTTTTGCACGAGTTGCTTTGGTTTTCCTTGACCATCCATTGCAAGCTGATCATCGCACGGTGAAATGAGCAGGGAGGTGTCAGACAGCCTGACCTACGTCCTTTGTAGGTCTGGCAAAGTTGTTTCTTTACTCTTCAGGAGCACAGTGGTCATTTCCCGGTTTTACCAGGTAAATATGTGCCTGTTTCTGCAGGTTCCTTTGCTCCTTCCCCGCAGCTGGGGAGGGAAGGCCTTGCCCTGCAGCAGTGGGTTGCTGACTCCAAGTGGCATGAGGCTGGCACTGCACTGCCAGCACTGCAGGTGATGGGAGGGAGCTCTCACCTTTTCCTAGGTTTTAAAAAGTTATCCCCGCATAGAACTTGAACAGAAACTCAGGGACAAATAAAAACTGGAACATTTTAGTACGTAGTACAAGTCATGCAGCTATGAAGAAGACTCCAGTGAAAGGATTTCGATCCTACATCCTTTGGGTCCGGTTATTTCTGCATCTGTATTCAAAACTAATTGTGTACACAGATGGTCAAATTCGTGCTTGTCTGAGGTCATAGAATCAGAAATCTTGTTAAATTTTCTTCATTTGAGTTTAATTATACGGAAGCCCTCGGAGATGATTGTACTCATTTGCTAAATCCTAACTTCTTGCTTGCCACTGCTTTGTTGTGTACCCTGTACCCTGGTGCAGACAGTGCTAACATGTGGCAGATTTCTTCCATTGTGCTGTTTCTTTAATATTGCTCTTTGGTGTGAGGATTAAAAATGAAATAATGCAGCAGAAGGTGCTGTTGCCTGTTTGCCTCCTTCCAGCTGCTAACGCGTGAGGTCCTGGTGACTTGGCTGTCTTTGAAAAGGAGAGATTATTTCCTTTACGGTGTTTTGTTAATGCCATGTCAGGTTCCTTTCCAGAGCGATGCTAAATGCACAGCACAGCCTTCTGCCTGAGAAACCACAGCTGGTGAGTGTGTGGGCCTCAAGCCCTGCTGCTTTGAGCTGGGGCACTTGTTACCTGAAAACACAACTCAAGCTCAAATGAAGCTGAAGTGCTAGCAGGAGAATCCTACTCCTGTGGGAGGTATTTGAGCTCAGGAAGGGATCAGCTTTCCTTCAGGTCCTCCTTAAGAGCCTCTCAAGCATGGCTGGGTTTTGATTCTCTTTGGTTTCAGATCATAAAGTTTGGATGTACGCAGTTATGTGAAACTTGCTTTTTTTTTTTTGTTTTCTTTCAAGGAAATTCTGGAGGAGCAAACGCCAAAGAAGTCCTAATTTTTTTCTGGGAAGATTGTTTTGAAATGTATTGGTACAACTAATATAGTTGGAGAGAAGCGTGGACAGGGTTCTTGTGATGATGTGCAAGAGCTGACAGATGGAGATAGCGGTATGGGAATGGGTGAAGGGACTGGTGTCACTGAGCGTTTGCTAGGTGGGCTGCTCTGCAGCTGGGGCGGTAGGATTGCTTCTTGATTTGTAGAGCTTTTGGCTTATTGGGTGGCTGGTTTTTCAGGATGGTTGCCTTCCTAAGAGAAGCAGTCATCGATGATAACTTTTTCTTTCATGTGGTATTTCTGGGGTTGAACGTGGCTGATGTTTTCTGAGGAGCACGTTTCAGTGGAGAATTCCTGACTGATTCAAGTATATTGCTTTCTCAGGGGTCCTGCTTCATCTCCCTTCCCCTGCCCCCCCCCCCCCCCCCCCAATTCAAAAGCTCTTCCCCTCCCACCCCCCAATAGCGTTACAGACAGATCAGTAGTTTTTTGGTATTTTCGTAAGAAATGTTGGCAAACAGGGAGCTGAAAATCAGAGCTGGTAAACCTGGATGGAGTTGGGAGACTAACAATGAGTGTTTCTTGTTTTTCTATCCTATTTTTTTCTGCTTGCTTAAACAAAAAAGTATGCTGCTTGTTTAGATCGGAGGTGTGCGCTGCAAAATCATTAGAAATATGTCTTGAGAGGAATTGACTCTGTAAATGTCTTTTCTCTCCAGTTCTGCCACTTTCTTCTGCAGTCTGCCACTGTGCAGACCACTTTTCGTGTTCGTGATGCATCCCTGTGACAATGACAGCAGCTACTTACATGAAATATTAAAGTAAGGTAAAGGGTATCGCGTTCTCTAATTGTGAATCAAGCGTTTATTCAGGTCTTGTTTCATGTTCTCATTCATGCTTTAAATCTCCTTGGCTTGTGATGCTGTAGGTGTTCTTCTTTTTGACCTTCTCTCATAACCTACAGGCAAAGATAGATGGACTTTTACGCCTCAAAGAAGAGATGTTTGCTGCATTATGGTCAGATCAGACCACTCGGGGAAGCAGCTCTGCTGCTGATGTGCTGTATTGTTGCACACCGAGTTCCCTGTGCCTACTGAAAGGAGGATAAATATTTATCGTGCCTGTTCTAAAGTGGTGCTGTGAATCGGTGTCTATGAAACATTTTTGGGTCTTTGCATGGAAAGCACTGTCTTAGTACTCTTAGCAACAGTAATACTACTTTAATCCCTCCCTGCTCTTCTGGGTGCCTGAGTATTTGAGCCGTTGGTAGCTCTGGATATAATTGTACTCTGAATCTTCTAGAATATTGCTATTTGTAGTAATCGCATCATAACTCATTAGCATTTCTCCACCGATTTATTCTTGAGAAATCTGTATGTGATCCGTCTCTGGCTCTGTTTTCCCAAAATAAGACTGGTCGAACCTATTCCAAGTTCTTGTGAAATGAATGGGTTTAGAAAACTGTATGTGTTAAGGGAGCGTTTGGGAGGAGGAATTACTTCTGGGAAAGAAGTTTCCTGCAAGTGGAAGCTCAGTTGTACTTTACCCTTCTATCCTCTCGTTTTATCCCCATTTGCCCAAGACTTGTTCCAGTTGAATTCTCTCTCCAAGGAAGATTCTTGCTGACTTCAGTTGATAGCGAATTGTGCTTTTTTTCTTTCTATAATAAAACATTTTGGTAAAGGATTAGGATATGAAGCTGCAGGTGGGAGGAACCTGTTCAGATGATGTTTTTCATGTTACTTTTCTTGCAGTGTTGTGACAAAGAATACGTCACTCCAGGTGCATTGAAACTGTACGGAAAAAGGCTCAAACTCAACGTTTGGCTCTAAGGTGTAAGGAAATTATTACCTTGGTCATATTTTCATGAGGTTGCCAGTCAGTTTTTCCCCTCCCTCAAAGCAAGTTCATCAGTAGGCTTTGGGACTGAAGAGTTCTCGTCATGCAAAGTGGTTCCTCTGGCCTGCTGGTGGGTTGAGTGAGGGGAGTCTGCGATGCAACTGCTGCAGCGTAGAGAAAGGGTTTTATTAAGGGGCTGGCAGGTATACGAGTAACTGAATGATTTTGAGAGGCATTTGCTCAGCACAGGCTGAAGAAGGTCATTTTAGAGGGGAGAACGAAGAATAACCTGCGCAGTTTGGTTGTTTAGTCTTTTGTTCATCGTGTGCATCTTGAGTGCTGTCGTTACTCATCCCTTCTGGTGTCCTCTAGAGCACCCACTGAATTAGCTATGCTCATCATATCTAAATAAAATCAGTATTTTTTTTGAATTAGTTTTCTAATCACACTATGGGTCCCTTACCTAATGCTATTCATTTCCAGTACCTAACGCTATTAATTGTCAGGTGGATTAATCAAATTGCCCTTTTCTGAAGATGCATATTGTAAACCTGAATTTTCCCTAATAGGCCTCAATTAGATTACCAAACAGTTGTTGGAACGCTTTGCATTCAGAGCTGTTGTCACGTACCCTTCAGTGCTGCTTCTTTTAATGGCTTGATTAGTATGAACAATAGGAACTGGGGAATGCAGTAGGCGTTGAATATGTGCACGCAGGCTACAGTTATCCGTAGTCCCGATACAAAGGCACAACAAACTTATTTTGTGCAGGGCATTAATTTGGAAGAGTAGTTTCTGCCTGGCTGAATCTTTGTTTCATGGAAGATTTACAGGTGATCAGTAATAAACCTCTTCCTTTTGAGCTCTGTAGCTTTTTTAAACTTGGACTAAAATATTCTTGTCGTTCCAAGTGATTTACTTGACAGTGCCGACCTGTATAGAAAGCTACGTCGTGTTTTTCTTTCAGTGGTGCTATTTTGTGGCAGGATTTGAGATGGCATTTGGTACTGAAATTCTGGATACCGCTGGCCTTCCAAAAGCTAAGATTTGATATGACTGGGTAGAGTTGAGGCTTTTGTAGCTGTGCCTGAAAAATGCAGAGGTGTTGCCCCAGTGATGTTCTTTCCTTAAAGGGAAAACTGGGCATTTAAGAGGTAAAGGGAAAAAAAAAAAATTTGAACTGGAACCCTGTCTTTACAAGTGAGATGGGCTGCAGTTCCCGGGGAGGAAGCGTTGAAGAGTTCCCTGTTGTTCACGGGCAGAATTGGGGCTGAAGCTAACGCCAGTCCGTGTGGTGCTTTGCCAGGGGGTCTTGGCAGTCCCCTGAGCAAATGCTCGTTCAAGGCAAGAGGAGTTCAGCCTGTCTTCAGCTCTGCGTGTTCTCCAACTTGGGAAGGGTGAAAATAAGCTGCTCACTGGGAGCTTGGATGCCTGGTAACTGGGAATTGGAGGGAAGGCCCAAACTCCTTCTCTGTAGGTGACAACCCAGCCACTGGACGGGGATTGTTTCAGGGGTCTCCTGAACAGGGGAGTCAGAACTGAAGGGTTTTCCTTGGCTTGTCTCTGAAATTTTTAAATCCGCTGTCTCCGTGGCAGAACTAATGGCTTCTCAGGAACATAAAAGATGGATAAAGATTCGTTTGTGATGGCTGTAATTTATTTTTTGTAGATGGATTGAAGATGTTGCTATATTTTGTATAAGCATCCCGTTGAACTGAAGTGCCACGAATAGTCAGGGCTGAACTCGCCTTTCTTAAGTTCCGATGTGGACTAGCAGTCTTGTAGTAAACTAA
The DNA here is from genome assembly GCF_034619465.1 of Leptosomus discolor. NCBI lineage: Eukaryota > Metazoa > Chordata > Aves > Leptosomiformes > Leptosomidae > Leptosomus > Leptosomus discolor. The sequence continues at coordinate 81,675,692 of NC_141394.1, read as the reverse complement.
AACCAAATCTGAAGTATTTATTCACATCCTTTCCAGCTTTTTAGTGCATAAGAAGAATGAAACAGGATTCAGGTGTCAATGTAGCTAATCTAGTAGGTTATATTCGCATTCAAAGACAAGAGTCTCACATGCTGAATTTTATGGGTTTCTTTTACATTGAAACAGGTCTGTGTTCTGGACTTTTCTCTAAATTTGTGTCTGATCTTGTCTCTTAGAATGTGATTGATATCTTCATGAAAACTCTCATGGCTTGCTTTTCTTCGTGATAAAGGTTGCTCAGTCTGTCAAGGTAGATCTGTGCTGCTGAGTGGAAATTTCCAAATGAATATTAGACCAATTTATCAGAAAATCTATTTGAAAAGAAAAAAAGGCAGTTGTCACTGGAGGACTTCATAACTGAAGGCACACGTCCAACAGTATTATAATTATTCATGTAGCAGTCAGGCTTCAGGGAAATCACTTGCTTCTTTCTGACTGACCCTCTCCTTTTCTCAGTCTGTGACCTTTTAACTCTGCCCTTCACGTGTTGCTTGGCCACGCTATGGGTCATAATTCTCAGGGCAGCCAGATGCCACCGGGCAGTAGATGGATCATTCCTGGTACAGGAGTAGGTGGTGGGGACCTTCCTCCTGCCCCTGCTTGCGCTCACTGCCGTGTTCTTCAGATCCTGCCATTTGCTGACTGAGTCACGAAAAAATACCTCCAAGGGTACTTGGCTTTTAAAAAAATTGTTATTAGTGAGTTAAATTGGAACTGGGGTTGACATGAGGAAGAGGATGAGGGCAGGGAGGGGTATTAAAGAGATGGGGGAGCTACAAGTCTTTCTTCTGGTTGAGGCTTCGTGTTGAATTGGTACATTAATACTATGACCTGATGCTCTCCAGCACTAGTCTCCAGGGGTTTTTTAACTACTTTCCTGGAACATTTTTGTTTGGGCTGAGCCTTGGTGTTCCAGAAATGGCTGTTTTCACAATTCTATACCGTTGTGTTCGAGCCTGGCTGGCTGTCTTGTCTGGGGAAAGCTGTTAGAGTCACTGTGACCTCAGGCATGGGATATTATAGAGGAGAAATTTCATCCTGACTGCAGAACATCTTCCTTTGTTACCTCGAGGGAAAAAAATGTTACAGCTGCTTTTCTGGGCAGCAGTCCAATTTAACTGCAATTCATGCCTTCAACGGATGTCAGGTATCACTAAAATGTAATCTAGAGATCAGCCTAGACTGGCTTTAGGTTATTTACATTAGAAGGCTTTTAAAATTTAGTTTGCAACATTGATATAAGTAAAAACTTTCTGGTTTTAATAAGAAATAAATATTTTTAAAAAGTAAAAAATACCCCCCCCCCCCCCCCCCCAGTAAAAAACCCCAACAACCCCTGTTGATAGACCAGACAGGACAAATGCCAGAACCTGACTTTGTTCAAGCCGATGAGTCTTTTTGGTATTTTGTGATTTACTCAGAGCTGCATGTACGTGGGTTGGGAATGAGAAATAAATTTCTGGCCCTCAGAAATGATTGGCTAAAGTGCAGAAAGTCACGCTCACTGGCTTTTGGGATCTAAAGTGGCAAATGATCCTGCCCCTTTTCGATAAGTTTTGGGGCTCCGGATGGAATGTAGGTCACTGCCTAAGGACGTTGAGGTAGATGCCCAGCTCTTGGTGTTGGGGATGGCTTGAGTGTTTTACGTATTTCCTTGTCCGTTACTTAAGTATATACATATTGAAATAGGAAGAAATTATTTTCTGGTTTAAAACCACATATTGTTTCTTTTAGCCTATTGCAACAACTCCACCGCGTCGTGGCTGGAAGGAGGACTCCTTAAGTCGCAGCAGCAGCGAAACCCAGGCGTCGGCTGCCAGCGGGATCTCCCTGGGAGAAGCGATACGTCGGAAAACTGCCCTTAACTGGGTATTTGTCCTGTGCTTTGTTTTGCTTGTGGCTGAAGGTTAATTATGTGATTGAAAATAATATGAAGTGCTTTATCTGCATAATTTAGACTTCCACCGTCCTCGCCCTGTAAAGGTCTGTGTTTCTGTACCTTGGAAGAGCAGAGAAATAGGGCTGTTGTCAACTCAGACAAGCCATCTAATCTGGTCGTGATCCAAGTGCTACAAACCTTTTTGACCTGTATCATTTTAGAACTGCATCCCCAGTAGTTTAGTGATTTTGTTTATTTATTTATTTTCCCCCTCCCCCTTCCCCCCTGCTTCTCTTTTCTGGTGATAAACCTAATCTGTTTTCTAGTGTGATGTTCTTTGCAGCAGGATCTTTGATCTGTGTTCAGTTTGTAATTTGCTATAATCTTGGTCCTGCTGCTGCCTCGTAAATGGTCAGAGCTGAAAACAGCCAGTGTGCAGGTCAGCCCGGAGCCATGCTTCAGCTCACGTGAGCTCTGACTGCTTTTGGAGCTCAGTTTTAATGTCGTGTTCTGTATGTGGTTAAGGAAATCTCTGCTCACACCGTGATACGTAGTAGTTCTATCTGCTGGGTATGCTGCCAAATATTTAATTACCCTGAGAATTGCATAAGACCATGACTGTTTTGAAAATACTGAGTTGATAAAACTTATTTTCAAATGATTATAAGAATCTTGTGCAAAAATAGTTCATGTAGTGAGATTCTGGTATGAGGAGTAGCTTTTAATAACTTAGGAGTGTTTGAAAAGGTAGAAGAGCTTGCAGCCGTTGAGTAGCGATAGTCCTGTACTTCTACCAAGTCACTGGGATGCTTTCTTGCTTACATTAACATCTATGTAATTATAAGTTATATGTTGCTGGTGATAATGGTTTGCCTTATAAACAACTGATATTCTTAATTCTTTGCGCTTTTTTGTGCCTTTTCTGTAATTAAAATGTATCTGATTAATTACTTCCCCAGTAATCCCAATGCGAATTCTTCAATGAATTGTGTGAACTAAAGAGGCTCCTTTCCATTTGAACACAAACTGAAAGTATTTTCTTAAAATACAGCAAAGAGCTGACTGGGATTCTCGGGCATTATCTGTGTGAACTCAGAATTTCTGTAACTAGAAACTGAATTTAAAGACAAAACAGAAACTGTTCTGCTTGTTACTCCCCGGTTGTGCAATGCAAAGCATCTTTCCTGTGCAGTGTCGGGAACTGTATTGGCCCAGCATCCTGCAGAAGCGTTTGTCCTTACCAAGATATGTCTTTCCAAGTGAGAGATTTCCTTCTGGTTTAGAAAAAGTGCTCTGCAGAGGCACGGCTTGGAGGTGGAGCTCAGTTTCAGACAAGTGATGGAAGGCTGGTGGTCAGATAGTGAGCGTGGCAGCTTAGGCAGTAGTGAGAACTGACTGTGGGCTTGGCAGGTCATGGTGCATCCTAATTCCTTTACATTAAAAACTGAGCATTTGTATAGGAAATACAACGTAGAAGCAATAATTCCATTGTTGCAGAGCTTTGTCATTATTTCCTTGGGAAATATGTCTTATATAACTTTCTTGATGCTTGAGCTTTTTTTTTCCCTTGCCTGTTCTTAGGGAACTGAGCCATGGTATCAGCTTGCAGCAGAAGTGGATGCCAGCCGTTTAACTGCTGCCTCGGAGACAAAGCCAGGCCTGACTTGTGACAGAAATGACCTGACGGAGTTCCCCACGCTGGAGGAAGGAGCGCTGCTGTCAGCAGAAGCATCCAGGAGGCAGGCTCCTGGAGATACAGCACATGGATTACTGCTGGGTATGTTCAAAGATGCCTTTTATTTTACTGCTAAACAACTAGGGTTTTACTTTTCCTTTTAAATCAATCCCTAATGTGGATTTGACTTCTTTTAGCGAGAACTGGTGTTTACAAAATACATTCTGCGTGAGGCTGTTGTTAAAGCCCATCTTCAAAATGAGGTAGAAGGCTTGTGTACCTTCCCTGGATCTTTTAACAGGTGAACCATTATCTTTGGTCTCAGGTAAAACTATAGGCTTGTTTTCCTGTAGAATGAGGAGTAAACCTGCGTAAAGTTTGAAATGTTGGGGGTTCTCTCTAGGCGAGGTGATAATTCTCTGTGTCCTTAAAATCTGTGTTATAGTCAAAAATCTTTGCTAATTTCCAAATGATAAAGTAGATCTCCCTGTATTGATAACGTGAAAACCTGTTTGTGAAGAGTGTGTGTGTACTCGCACCCCTTTCTCGGACATTCAGACTGCTGGGTGCTGCTTCTGTGTTCCAGTGCTGCTTCTGGTATTTCTTTATAGACAAAGTAATCTCCAAATCCAGCTTTAAAAAGTTTTCAATATCCCTTTACAAAGGTGTCTTCTAAGTGTTACTGCTCTTTAACTAATCAGTATATATATTCCTTTTCAGATAAGGGGAAAAACTGAGCAATTTTAGCTAGAAGTACTGTACTACTGCAAGATTTAACGCAATCTATCCAGATAACGGGAGTTGCTTATGTAGGAAGTTAGCATTAAAAAAAAATACAAGGAAGGGGAAGGTGGTAATTATTTACAAAATGTCTAAGTAAGTTGATGTTTACCCACTTCCACTGTTGCACTCACAAGCACTGACTCTTTTTTTGGTTTGTTTGGGGTTTTTTTTCCCCAACTGGTCTAGCTTGCCCGTAACGCAGTGGCCTGCATATACCAGCTATCAAGCCCTGGGGCAGAGCTTTGCTGTAGTTTGCTCTCCTGTTGGGCTAACAGAAAAAGAAAGGAGCTGTGTCTATAAAATGCAGCAGCCTTGTTGTCATCCTCCCGTTGTCAGAGCACAGGACCTTCTGCTAGAGAGTCCTCTGTTCTGGTGCTTAAACAGCAGTTTAGACACATCTTCTTACTTCATTCCTATCAATATTCATGTCTTTGTTGCAAGTCCTTACAGTTCTCTTTGGGTTTGGACAATACCCATATTGGAATGTACCATGTTAATATGGTTATTGGGTGGGGGTTTTTTTCGAATATTTTGGTCACCTGGGCCTCAGAATGCTTTTTCAGTTGGTGTGCTCTCTTCAGTGTTGCTCATCAGTGCTGAGGTGTGAAAACCTGCCTGCAGTGTGTTGGTGTATTACAAGTGTTACCATTAACAATGCCATTTGAAATACAAAAACCCTGTGGGGTGTTAAACACCTAAATGTAATACCGCTGTCAGCACTGGTAGTGAATCGTTAGGGCTCCTGCGTCAATTAATCGTAATAACTGTTGGTTTTCTGACAGAACATGGAGTTTTCTGACTTGATGTTTCCTCGTGCTTGAGCTTCTCATTTAATTTGTTGTGACTCACCAGTAAGTTTGTTCCAGCCCTACTGGCCCCAGTGTAGCACCTTCCGCATCACGGAATTCTGGGTGGCCAGGGCAGGATACGGGTGGGCACGAGTGTGTTTCGTCCTTGGTGTGTGCGGGAAGTCCGTTATGTGTTTTCCACATGGGGTTCAGCTCCCTCCCGGCTGGACACAGGGCAGGAACACGCACCCAGCCGTTTCCAGTCTCACAGGGGAGAGAAACACGAACTGCCGGTTGGTACTGGCGTGCAAGTAGTTCTCGCTGCGTTCAGGTACAGCGTTGTGCAGGCTGTGTTCGTTAGGACAGATGAATTTGTTATAATTCATTTTCCATGACACGTTTTTTATCTCTATTAATACACCATTGGGGATGCATCAAGCCCTCGCTTTAGATATCCAAAGTGACTGATGGATTATTTTCAGCAATGCTAGTGGGGATTGTGCAGCTATTGTTTGGCAGTCGTCTTTATTTTTAACAAAAAAATCTCCTGGGTTTTATTTCTCCTAATGACGTGGTTGTGTTCTGTTCCACGCCAGGAATTTACACCAATCTAGACACTCTGCTTTTGGTTTTCTCTCTGCGCTCTGTGCCCCGTCCTGTTCAGGTTATTTATATTTTTGGGGCAATAAACCACTACATAGAGGGTTTAATATTCTATTAGTAGTCCTTATTGCTGCTACTGTGTTTGGGTGCAATTTATATTGCTGCCTGGAATATTTTCCAGTTCTAACGCCTCTACTTTAGAAGAGCTGAGCATTTCTATTGCTTCCTTTCACATCTAATCATCCCAGTTTAGTTCCAGATTGGTTTGAGAAGTTCCAAGATTTACTATTTCACCTTTACCTGTTCTTGGTTACGTTCATTTTCATCTGTGTGGAGTCAGAGTATTCTGGTCAGTGCTGGTGGTATAATTTTTAGTCCACTGGTAGTAATACATCTTTGAAAAAGAAAACTTCTCTTTGTCATGCAGCATTATTCTCTGCGTCTTAAGATACAAACCACGTTACTGATTCATTGTAATAACTTCCAATAATCCTCAAAATGGTGGAAACGGAGGCGGTCACTTTTTCACTCATTGCTGGTAATCATAGGGAGCACATCTGTCCCCAACGAGATAAACTTACTTCTTTTGGAAAGAAAGCCAACTTTTATCAGATCCTTTTTTCTGCATTACCTCTATTTCCTCATGTTTTCCTCTTCTTTTTTAACTTCAAGCTTCAGCTGTGGCAATTAATCTGTAAAGAATGATATCTTTCTTTTTTTGTACCTGTGCATTTAACGAAACCAAAAGCAGCAAAAGCAGAACGAAGCAGTGTATAACTAACAGTACTCGTCCGGCTGAAATGGTTTGCTTTCTCTTCTGTGCCACCTATGGAAGACAAAACTAGCCAAGACTGTTATCGATGGCTCTTTTGGTTAGCCAAACTGGAGCCTTTTTCCTTGCTTGCCTCACTTCAGTTGTGTCACTTCCATTTATTGCAGTTCTCCTTCCTCACGCATCCACGTTACCGTGCTAAACAACTGTTCACCAGACCCCCAGACGTGGCTGTTATCCTTAAATTACCAGTTGTTGCATTTAGGCACAGATTTCAAATTTCTTTTTTTCCCCAAGTCTTTAATGCTGGTTCTAACATCGGGTTTGATCCTGCACTGTATGTTGTCTCTTGGCTTTCAGAGCGAACTCTGTCTCAATTCCAAGTGAGTCGTTAATTTTTCCCGGGCAAACCCTCGTGCATGTTGACTCAACTTACTGTTATGTCATCTGTTAACTTCTTACCTGCTGATTCCTTTTCTTGTCCGCCTTTGTGACACCCCACCTGGACCCTTTTACACAAATACTTGTGTACGCTTCCTTGGGAATGCCTGACCTGACAGTGCTGTTCCTAAGCCCAAAGTGTTTCTTTTTGTGTTGATGTCCCTCAGAGCATCACTCCACAAAATCAAGGGTTACCCGGCCCATGAGGTTGTTACGTTTGTGACTCACTTTTCCAGGATGTAACTGAAATTGCTGAATAAAGGTCCTTCTAAAGCCGCTTCCACCACATCACTTTTTGGTGAACAAACACCATTTTTGTAGGCAAATAACAGGATTGCTTGTGGTGTTTTAAAACAAACCGGCGTTGCTTCCAGTTAACCGCAAGTCCAGCTCGCGGTTTGCCATCCCTGGACCTGCTTGTGTGATCTTACTTGTGGGTGAGTTGCTTTTTGGGTTTTCGTTTGTTCTGAAGTCAAGCAGCTGCTTGAAGGGATGGAGTTGGAATTGCCTTGGGAACAGCCTGGTAGGTGTTTGCAGCAGCTCCTGAGGGTTTTGTGAGTGGGGCTGTTGTTACGGTGTGCGGCTCTTGCTCGTTTTCGTCAGGTTTTGTGGTTATTTTGATAATGCTTTGGTCTGTGCTTTGTGAAGGAGCCCGTAAGGGGAGAGAGAACATCTGTGTCTGGCGGATCTGGATCGAGAGGTTCTGGTTCATACCGAACCCCTCTGAGGCCCAAGGCTCAACGCCTTCCACTGCAGGTCTCGCACTGATGGCTGCCACAATCCCTTGTGTCCCCTCTTATGCTTTCTTCAAAGACTGAGTTTGGTTTTGGTAACTTGGATTATCTGGTTCCAAAAAATTGCTGTTTCTCTGCTTCAACCTCTTGTTTTGCTTGCTCAGGGATTCTCTTCTCTGTGGTTCTCTGTTGACTTTATGGTGGCGAATATACATGGATTTCCATGAAGAAGGACATCACAGAAGATGACTTATACCTGTAAAGGCAGAATCTGGGATGAGGTTAGCTTTGGTAGAGGTTACACATCTGCTGAAGGAACTTTAAAATCCTGTGTGTGATACAGAGGCATGAAAGGAAAGACCAGTGCTTGTTTTGGTTTCTTAGAAACTTCAGGTAATTTACTGGAAATCCCAAACATTTGCCAACAGAGAGAATATTTTGCTTTTAGTGTACGTTGAGCACTAAGCCCTGCACTTGCTGCCCTAAGTTGTGGGTTGTGTTTTTTTAAGCCCACATGTTAGGAAGATGAAGTAAGGTTCTGTTCTAGCATAACAACACAGGCAGACAAGCTTGGTATGGCTGAATTAATTGCTGGCTGCTGTGGATTTGGAGCTACTCCTGAGATGTTTTTAAAGAGGTTTTTTTTTGCTTTATGAAATAAAAAGCACTCTTGGTTATCTCCTGTTTGGGCCTGCAGACAGCTTTGCCATTACGAGCCATGTGTGCGTCACAGGGAGTTGCTGTCTGGCTATAGTTGCTTCATATTGAATAAAGCCCCTTTTTTGTTTTGCCTTGTAGGAAATTGAGGTTTAAGACAGATACTAGAATGTAGAAGGACACGGTAGGTTAGACATGCTTTGTCTTTGCCTACATCCTCTGTGTAGGATTGTTGTGTTTAGTGTATTTTGTAGCATTTTGTCCACGTTATTGTTGTTTGCAGAACTTTGAAATCATTTAATCAAGAAGAATTTCCTGATATTTGTCAAGGTTTGCATCTTAAATGCAACTGGAATTACAGAGACAGCATAAAGCTTTCTAATGTGGTACAAAGATGTAACAATTCTCTGTACTGCTGCTATTTTGTTTGTGGCTCTGTAGAGAGCATGCCAGCAGCTCCAGGCTTTTTTATTTGCACTTAAATTTCCAGATATGGGAGGAAAGGTGAGAGGGAAGAGAGAAACATAAGCTATAATACTAATTTATTCCTCCTTCTCCTCAAAAAGTGTTTTGAATTTTGTTTAGAGAGGCGGGGAAAATCACAATGACAGTTGTATTGAAATTGCTCCTGCTACACTGTGGAACAGGTTGACAAAGCCGAGAAGGTTTTGTTTTTGTTTTGCCTTCCTTTTTTTGTCTTCCACAAATGGCAGCTTGACTCTGGCATTCAGAATTGCCAGCAGGCTGTAAGGTAAAGTAGCATGCCCAGCTTTGCTTTTGGTGAATTCAGCTGCGAGGAAGCTTTTGACCTTCAGAGCGACAGCGCGAAGAATTACCATGTTGACACAGGATGCTCGAAGAGTGTTGTACTGACGTCACTCGCTGCTTTAAGCATCGAGCACCTGCTTCTCTGCCTGCAGAACCTGGGTTATGTCTGGGCGTAATGAGCCCCTAAATCATTGTAAGCGTGAAAATATGATCACAATGATCTTTCTGCCTGCTGAAGAAAATAATTTACTGAAAACATTAGAGCTCATGTGCTGTAAGATGAGAAAATGGTCAAAAAAAGACAGAGGAGGTAGAACAAGTGACATGGCTGGAGTTACATCTTATATATATGAAAAAAATGAATTTTGTAGCCCCCGTGAAATGTCATCTGTGGAACCCTTTAAGGGTGCTTTTACAGGTCGTCTCTGCGGGTCGCTGCAGGGCGCGAGCTGGCAGAGAGGATTTCCACCGAGGATGTGGCTGCAGTGAATCCCGACTATTCTCTTTCCTCCGTGCTTTTTTTTTTTTCTGTTCCCTTTTTTTCCTCAGTCTTCTTCCTTGGCCTTGTCAGTCATCTGCCGCTTCAAGTCAGCGATCACCAGCACAGTTCCTCCGACTGGAAACCTCTGGGGCGGGCAGGGGACTGTCAGCCTAAGGCGCAGTTCTGCTACGCGGCAAAACCAGAACGTTCTGTGGAGAAGCCAGGGGAGCAGGACTGCCTGAAACGGAGGCTAGTCTGAGGGTACGGTGTTGCAGGGTGTTTAGTCAGCTAAAGACTGCTCCTGAAAAGGAAGGGTCTGGCTTTTCCTTGCCCTAGATACTTGCTCCTGCGGCATCCCCTCTGCTAAACCCCCCACGAGGGTTGGTGCAATCGGAGCAGCTGGCTGTTCAGGCTGAAATGTGATGGTTGGGTTGGGAATGGAGATGGTTACGTTTCAGCTGGATCAGAGCTCTCTTCTCTTGCCTGTGCAAAAAAAAAAAGAAAAAGAAGAGGGGGAAGCACATGTCTGGGCTGGGAGGGAGAGACTGGGGCTGTCCCTTCTTGCTGCGGGGCAGTCTTACTGGGTCAAGTGGAGCTGGAGAACTCGGAGGGTGTCGCTCAGGGATGTAAGAGGCTGAAGAGGGAGGGAGGAGATAATTGAAAGAAAATTTGTTTCAATTATTTGTGCTGCTCCAATAACTTTGGAAGGCGTTAATGATCTGTCTGAACTACCTTGCACACGTTGCAGAGAGCCAGCCATGTTGTTGTATCATGTCAGAAGTGTCTTACTTGTTGCCTAGGTTTGCATGGCTTCTGTGTTTTATGTTGGATTCTTGTTATATCTGATGTCAGCTGAAATGCTCCTAATGACCAAATTGCTGTTCTTGCATACGTACATACAAATGTAATCAAGTCACCCTTGATTTCCTCTTTGATTACAGTAGACAGATTTAGTTCCAGGAGGCTCTTGTGATGAGGTCTGTTTCTTCACTCTTTTTTTCACGAGATTTTTTTCAAGAATCAGTTTTCTGCAATCGTTTTCTCGGATCCTCCTGTGATGTTTACAACTATGGAGTTATGGTCATCAGAACCTGCAAATAACCATTTCAATGGTAATTTGAGTCCAAGGCTGGAAAGAACAGTCCTTGTTACTACTTATTCATCGTTCTTCTTTTTATATATATGAAAAGTCAGCTCGCCCTTTCGGATACAGTACTGCCCTGGCCTCCTGTCGGTGCTTTGTTCGTCCTGCCCCCAAGCCCTCGTCCGAGGGGCTGCTCTCTGAGGTCGTCCTTGACTCTGTTCGATTTACTGGGCTGCTTTGATCCCAGCAGCCTATGGCTGGCCTTGAGTTCTGCTGAAACGTGGCTCCTCTGCCCCGCTGTGATGGCAGGTGACCCAGCCTGCCCCGCATCAGGGGTCTGTGCCGTGAGGTATTTGCTGCTTGGCAGATACCCGCCTCATCTGCGGGCCTTCTCTGGAAGAGCGTGGGGATTGCTGAAGTTTCAGACAGGGCAGGGACAAGAAGGGCTCTTGAAGGGGCTGCCTCGAGGCTACCCACGCTGTGAGGATTTCCTGTCTGCAGCTCTGCTTGGAGAATGCTAAATCATTTTTCATCTGTTGGAGTGCTGGGTTGACTTTCTTAATACAAGCGTCCTTAAATTTTGTTGATATATCTTGAAAGCATTGCTTTATCAGCAAATGTTGTGACTTCTGGGGGTTGTGTGTGTGCATATATGTATATGCACATTTATTTTATCAATACGTGGTAGATGCATTAAAAAGTGGTTTGGGAAGATCTATTTTTGACAGCATTTGACAGCTGCTTTTTTGTTCCTAATTACTTCTGGTTCCCTCCCTCAGTCTTTTTTGTTTCTTCAATTACAAAGACAGCACACCCAGCCTTTATCGTGCGGAAAAGCTTTTTCTTTAATCCCACCTGATTTTCAGTTTAGCTGGAAAACACATTTTGATTCAAAGTGAGGAAGTTAAGCTGAAAATCAGGAAAGCTTACTTTCCTCTTCTATTGTATGAATAAGAATGAGATGCCAGGTCTTAAGACACGAAGTGTATCATGGTGTGAGATGACAAGTCTAATTTGATAACTGCAATTACTGTTGCCTTTGTTCACTAATATAATTTTAAATGTAAAGCAAGATTTGGAAGGAAAAAAAGAACATCTAACACAGCTAAGACAGTTTAGATTCCAGCTTGCTTGATGTTTCTTAAAATACCTGGTTTTGCATCTAATGCAGTTCTGTATCCAAGCTAGCGATGGTTAATCTACTCGGTAACAACAAAAAAAGTTTGAGTCAATTTCACTAAATAGAATAAATGGATTGTAAATGTTGTCTGGTCCCAGTTTGTGGATGGGAATAAGGAATCTCAGGTGCAAGCTCTGTTTGGTTCTGAGTCAGTTCAGCCACTGAAAACAAACCTTTTTGGGGTTTTTGGTTTGTTTTGTTCTGTAAAGTACATTTTAAGGAAATGGTAAGGAGATTGCAATGAATTAGATCAACCTCCTGTTCCATGATTTGAAATTGTGATCCAATTTGTGATTAAAATCCTGTAAGTACCAATCAGCCTGCTACATTAGACCTCAGTCTTGGTTGTGCCCTGTGGTGTAACAGAGCCCCGAGACACTGGTACATTGTAAATGAGACATCCCTGACCTTCTTCCTGCTCCCTCTATGCTGATGCTGCCATTTTCTCTCCTTTTTCTACATTTCCATGTGTGTTACAATTATTTTTTCATCCAGCTTTGCCCAGGTGCTTAGCAGTCTACACTGGAGCCTTTTCCGAGTGCCTCCTCCTGGCGAGTTGCTCAGGAATAGCTATTCATACCTTCTTTTTTTTTAAGGTACCTGTCATTTCCTTTCCTATAAACTTCTAAAAAAGCAGGTGGCTGGTTTTTTTTCTTTACTTATCTTGTAAAGTAAGGGTGAGTGTTTAGCTTTAAAGAGGTACTGGGTGCTAGAAAACCAAAGGCTCCCCACTTGAGTTGCTGTAGGATGTTTGTGCCATCCGTACTATAGATGCTACAGTATAAATTTGGCTTCCTCTAGGAGACATTAGGCTGGCCACGTGGTGGAGACAGCTGCTGAGGTAGAAGGGACTCTTTGGAACTGTATAGCAGTCGTTATTATTTTTGTAGCTGCTGCTGAGGTGGGACTAGGGGGCATCCAACTTTTGAGGCGGCTTTGCTGGGTGATGCAGAATTATTTCTATCCATATAATTATCCTCTCACTACGTATTGTTCTAAAGTAATTTTAAAAGCATTGATTGGAAGTATTAAATTAAAAATGAATCGGAAAGGTCATCTTGTGGTTGGATACCACTCATCAGGTGACATGACACAGGCTGTAGAAGGCCTCAGGGTAGAGCTGACGTAATGTAAACTGGATTTATTTGTGTGTGATGGTCATCTTATCTGATGTGATTATGCTTCTGTAAGTGATGCAGAGTATAGCTTGTCTGAGGTGGTTGGAATCTAGTGAGCCTAAATGAAATGAATGTGAATTCTGGGTCTGAAAGTCATACTTGTGATGAGAAACTGGTTTTTTGGCTTTAAAAAAAGCTTTAAAAAAGGCACTGGAAGCATTTTTTTTTGCATCCATCAAACCTGAAAGTAGTCTTTTACCTTAACAGATACCAGCTTATCGTTGGTTTTATTCTTGTGGTATAAAACATTTTGTTTTGTTTCTGTAAGCAGTAAACTGAAAACAAAGTCCCAACTACCTGAAAGAACAAAGAAAGATGTGATAGGAGCTAAAATTTATTGCTACGGTAGTAGACAGGGCTGCTAGTATAACTGTGATGACTGAGTTTTATTATTACCTATGAAAAAACCTGTCTACCTCCTCTGTCATCAAATGTAGGGAAAACTGGATACTGGGAAAGGCATCGGTGGGGATTCGTGGGTTTTAGAGAAGCGCATGGTGAGCTGGGTGGAAGCGCTGTGGGCATTCTCTGATGTACACAGGCTGCGCGGAAATCACAAGGGGAGGCGCTGACTGGTGAGCGGGCAAGGACGGGGGTGTGCGCAGAAGGGAGTTAAGGGTGCGAGGGTGAGTCAGAGATGTCGGTGTCATGTCGTGTTTTGAGGTCGACGAGAAGAAACCCGAGTTTGATGGGTGCTAAGCTGAACTGAGTACATGAGGGAGCGTGCCTCAGCCGAGGATTTCAGTGATGGGATTACATCGTTTTCGCTGCAATTGGCATGGTTTTGAACTTTGAAGGCTGTATTAGTTGGCAGAGCAGTTTGAAGAGGGATTGCCTGGCAAGCTTTTATTGCTGTGTTATTGTTGTTTTTAACAGATCAGTTCTCTCCCTGTCTTCCACTGCTGATGTCTTCAACACGAGGCCAAAGAGTTCCGGATGAGACACTTCTCCAGCAATCAGAAATGGATTTTATTCCCTTAAGGTAGGATAAAGTGACCTGGTGTCATGACAGAACGCAAACCTTTTTTCCTGAGTGGCCATGAATTGTCCCACATTTGGTAATCAAATAATTACAGTTCTGTGGTCACAGAAATAAGGCAGAGGTGTGGTTTACTCTCTGTTTCGTATAGTGGGAGGCATTGTCAGATCTCTACTCATCTTTTATTTTGCCTTCAGAAGAGTTTGAAGAAGGGCCAGAGCAAGCCTCTTCTGAACTTGTCATCCTGCTGTACCTGAAGAAATTGGGAAAATGAGGAATTCCTTCCTCTCAGACATCTTTTTAGCTTTCTTGGACTATGAAATAAAAAGATGAAAACTCAGATACAACTTGTATTTACAGTAGTACATACATGCATAGATATACATGTAATAATATTGTGGTTTGTGTATACTGGAGTAATACTTGTCATGTGTAATTTAAAATACGTATGTTTATATGAAGTATGAATACATAGAGAAATAGCCATTTTTGTAAAAGGCTGTCCAAGCCTTCATTTCAAGGCGCGTGACAGATGATTCCTTTTGTGCAAAGAAGGCAAGAAATCCTCTGCCCTTTATTAAAAAGAGGGAAAAAGGAAAGTAAGTGTGAGTATAACACACATAATAACGTGTCGTTGGTGTTTAGGCTTCCTTGTGTGTGTGACGGCAGACATTGTTTCCTAGATATGCTGTGCCTTCACTTTGTGGATCAGAACTTAGTTCCATCAGAGCTGGTGATCTCTTTGAATGGAGTAATATTAATTGGGGTTTGATGTTCATTTTCATATAAAATAACTATTAATTCAAAATCCACAATAAAAATATTAGACGTTTATAGGAATTTGTTGCTTGTGTTCATCTGAGACCTGGCTTATTTTATGTCCTTTAAAGAAATAACTGATGTAATGAAACTGAAGTAGGTGATTTATGTTAAAAAAAACAAAACACACACAAATTTCTGTACGTGTTTAAGCAACTCCTGTGTTTTGTTTAACTAATAAACATGCTGTCAGTAAAAAATACTTCAGTCCTAAATAGGTTGAAAAATACTGACATACTAAGTAAAAATTAATATTATTTTGAAACCTTTATTTTTATAGGGCAGTAGGGCTTTTTGATATTCTTTGGACTTTCTTTACATTTCTTCACGTTTTGGCCTGTTCAGGGAATGTATTTATGTGGATGTTGCTGAACCCCAGTTATTTGTTTGCGTGAAGTTCTACTTTTGCCTCTTACATTAAAGCAGAGAATGTAGATGTTGAAATAAAAAATATGGTCAGGAATTCACTGACTTTTCTTGTCTCTTACAGAGGAGTCCCTGATGTTTCTGGTGCGTCTGAGGAGCCTTCAGAGCCTCGGCACATCCGTGGAGCTGCCTCGCTGCCCGAGGCAGGATCTCCCTCCGATGCACCCAGTGCCTGCTTTACTTTGTCCCAGCATCCTCTTCCATTGAGACACGTGGAAGCCTGTGGTGCCACTTGTAGTGGTTGCTTGGCTCGGCAAACTGCTTTTTTTCGACAACTCCTCGTGAGCAAGGAGGCAAATGAAGACTGTAAACATGGTACTAATGAGGAGGCGCTGATTCCCCAAACAAGGGACGACTTAGCAAACGCTTGGAAGGTGCTGCTGGCCAAGGGAAATCGACTGAACCCACTGGAAGCTTCTGTTGCAAAGCAGACCTGTAGCACGTCTGTAAAAGATGAACTTTTCTCCCGTGACAGCCATGTACCGGCTACAGGTTTTGAGCTTTCAGAGAAAGAAAAAGGGTTGCTGAGGCATGACGAGTTCTCATCTTCAGAAAACTCCTCTTGTAAAACGGCACTGACCAAGAATTCAGAGAAAAGTGAGAGAGAGGTGCAAAAGGAAAAGGTAAAAATGGCTGAGAGTGAGTCAGAAGGGTGCATGAGGCAGCTAGAGAAGCTGGAAAAAGAAAAGAAGGTTCCTGAGCTTGATCTGTCTAATAATTTGTCGGATGATTTGAGGAAAGACAATTGTAAAAATTCAGATGCTCAAGATGTTTTTCCTGCAAAGACTTTTGAAACAGACGAAGGAATGTTGAAGGAAGGTGGAGTGGATTTAAATGGCTCTGAAAGCTTGAAGTTCGTGGCTGTAACTGAGGAACTCCAGGCAGCTTTCCGGGATGATCAGGGGAAACAGCAATCTCCTGCAGTGAGATTTGAGAAAGAGGAGTTTATCCCTACTGTGACAAGCACCAGTGATCATGCACCTAAACAACTGGTCGTGACTGATGCGGGTGTTCCTTCTTCATGCAGTGAGGATGCCCCAGTGGAAGTAGAACCTGGAGTAGGCAGGAGTGAATTAACTAGTTCAGATTTTTCCATAGAAAGGGGACATAAAGTTACGGACATTTCCCCTTCCTTTAATCTTGTAGGTGATGGCTCATTCTCTGTGCACTTTGCTCGGCCAAGCTATCAGTCTACTCCAGGGATACTTTTAAAGAAAAATGTTAAGGCAGAAGAGCTTGGTGTTGGTGTCCTTGTGATCAAATCGGATAGTCAAGCCTCTCCTTCATGCTTAAATGAAGAAACTTCAGGGAGCTCCCCTACCAGTCCACCTGTATCTCTCGAGAAGCAACATTCGCTCCAATGTGCTCCGAAAGACAACCATGAACATTTTGAGTCCTTAAAATTGGAATATCCCCACCCTGGAAGAATTCAGTCTCTCCCATCGCTTAGTTTCATGGAGAAGGTGGGGGCTTGGAACGTAAGCCAGCCAGAGGAGGTATCTGATGCAGTGACTTCATGTGACCGGGGTGGAGTTTCTCCTAGGAGGAGAGCCTACAGTACAATTGCTGGTTCTTCAAACAATATTTTGTCAACACAAAAAAGCAGTAGAGACCCCAAAGATTATGTTGCTGCTTCCTCTAGAGAGACAGGTTCCCGGGAAAGTTTGTGTTTTCATAATAAAAGCTTGCTGCTTGTCCACCCTCTCACTAGATCTCAGTCTGACAACGCAGTAAATGTTTCCAGCAGGAGCACATCCTTGGTTGAAGTTATTCCACCAGAAAACTCAACAGAGGCAGTGCAGCCTCTAGAAGAAAAAAGTCATGTTTTAGGAGTGTCTGAAAATAGTTTAGGAGGCTCCACGATACAAAAATTTACAGCTGAGATTGTTTCTGGATGCAGCGGTGAAGATGCGGAAGGTAATAGTACAGGACAGAGTTCAGACCCCAATGTTTTTGTTTCGGGAGAAGGAGTTGCTCAGCTCCTTAGAGAGGATGGAAACTCTCCAACTGATGACCAGAAGAACTGTGATGCTCTTGAAAATCACAGCCTAAATATTCCTCCTGGCCATGTCAGCATGGACAATTTTGGTGATATTTCCCCAGATAGTTTGAATCTTCCTGTTAGTTCTGGGGAAAGTAGACGGGGGGGCTTGGGCTCTGCAGGATGCTCTGCAGTGGTTTCCAGGCACTTCTTCACCAGTGCAAAAGATGATAACTTCCTCCCCTTTGGAGCAACTTCCTTGGAAACTCCAGAAAAAGAAGAGCTTAATATTGAAGAAAGGATCCCAGTAAGTCAGTTACTAACAACAATTCATAACTCTTCTTTGCCTTTTGGTTATGAAGAGATGGGAGCACACTCGGCTGACAGAGTGAGTAGGACAGAAGTGCAGAAGGTGTCACAGGAACGAGACACTCCCATGTTATAGTTAATTTCCTCATATCCAGTCATGTTGGGACCTGTCATCTTCTAGAAATACTAGCAAATATGTGTTGTATGTAAGCCTAAAAAAATCTTAGAAGGCCCTTTATAACTGATTCTAATTTAGACTCTAATTTCAGAATTAGTCCATTTTTCTTCCACTGTTCTTTTAGGAGACTCTGGTAGGGTCTGCATCGCTACAGACTAAATGAAGTGGTTTCATGCTGCTCTGTGCTACTGGTACTAGTTCAGCTTATCGTAAATACAGAGGTGGAAAAAGTAACTTTTAGATTATATTTAACACAGGCAAAGGAGGGGTTGGACATGGGAAAGATTTTTTGAGGAGGGGGTTTCCAAGTATAGATGATAGTGTCGTGGTAACAATGCAGGAGAAATGTAAAGGTTGGCAGCTGATGGTGGTGGAACATAAAGGACACAAGAACAGGACATAGTATTAGTGATAAAAAGTGCAATCTGTTTGAGCCAAGACTTGTAAATCAGTCGGCAATAGCTCTTTTAGCAGAGCATTGATAAGCCATTTCTGATCTTCCAGATTCTTTCAAAAGATCAGGTTATAATGATCCGAACATGAGGTTGAGACTCAACTGCTGACTAAGGAAATGCTAGGCTGCAGGAGAGAGAGATGAACTTCACACACCCACGGATCTGCAAGAATAGCAAAAGCAACACAGAACTCCTTAGCAAATCAAATTGCCTTTTTTTTCCTATAAATACTCATTTTGCTTGTTCACTTTGTTCCAGTATCTAAGGCATAAATTCTTGATTCTTTGTATATTCCTCATAAAGGATTTTCAAGGCCTCTGCATATACCTTTCCTCCTTTGTGTCTAATTTGGCTAACGCAGATTTCTTTCCTCCCTTCCCCATTTTAGGGTGGTTGGTGAGAACGGAGGGCAGATTGTGTCAGCCATGTTAACTCTTCTAATAGCTGTTGAGTCTTGTTAGAGAAAATTAAATGCAGATTTATGTTAGTGATAAACACGTAATTATCTTCTGAGTAAGTGGCTGTTCCCCTCACAAGATGACTCCTATAATCATTAGGCCTTTGGAACTGTGTTTTAGAAGCACTCTTCTCTCAGTTGTCTTTGCAAATACGTGTTGAAAGAAATATAAATATTGTAGGGAGGATATTTTAAATGAGATTGATGAGATGTAAAGGTTGTCTGTTACCTCCTGGGTTTTATGGCTGTAATTCGGCTGCTCTGCAGGCCTAGTTCTGAGGAATTCTGGTTGCATAAATCACTGCAATGTGAAGGAGATTAGGTCACATATATGGCTATTAATATGTAAGATGATAATAAA
This sequence comes from Leptosomus discolor, assembly GCF_034619465.1. Classification (NCBI taxonomy): domain Eukaryota; kingdom Metazoa; phylum Chordata; class Aves; order Leptosomiformes; family Leptosomidae; genus Leptosomus; species Leptosomus discolor. The sequence goes on along the minus strand of NC_141394.1, from coordinate 81,656,665 downwards.
ATCTTAGGCAATAGAGCTGGCTAAGATCTATAATGTAATATATTTCACTTTGTTGGTTAGCTTAAGACGTAGTATAGATGAGTTGAAATTAAGTCCAGTCAAGGCAAATTTTGGGTCTTTTTTTCGGCATATAATGTCTGTATGTCAACTTAGATGCTCTGCTAAAAGGGAGGAAATTCCTTTCTCAGGAGATCCTAGACAGCCTTGGGTAGGCTTTTACCCCCACGAGACTCCTCCAGCTTTCAAAAGATGTTAATGCTGCTGCGTGTGTCTGAACTGCCAGTCTCCTGGATGTTGCACAGAGAGGTGGTCTCATCGGAACGTTTTTCTCTGGTATATCACAGAGTTTTAGGTTTTGAGTATGGTTTTCGTTTGGCTTCTCTAAACTAACTGCTTTGTTTAATGTTAGTGAAGTTATACTTGGGCAGCAATATGTATATATGTGTGTGGTATACCGATGCCAAGAGCGCTTGTGTGTATTTGTTCTGTACTTATGGAAAAGGGAAAAAGACGTGGGTTTTATCCTGTCTTTACTAAGAAGGGGTTTAGTGCTGTAGCTGCGCTAGTAAAACTAAGTCTTGGCTGTACATAGATTTGTACACTTGAGTACCCTACGTTTTATAGACTTAAAGCAGCGCAGTAGGTTGTATCCAGAAACGGTTTCATGGCCAGGGAGCTTTTGAGGTGCTGCTGAAATGTGTTCATGGCAGGCCACTGAGTAGATGGGCAGTTCTATATGAGACTGCCTGTGTTTCCTCACAGAGCTGTAAACAGCAGAAAGGGATGGCACTCCGTGGCCAGTACGAGTTTATTCCCTGCAGCAATGCCACCGAAGCTGTTTTGTGGTTTTTAACCAGCTCTGACAAAAGGGTTCCCAACTATTTCCCTTGAAGACTTGCTCATGGCGAGGAACTTCCCTGCTGCCTAGCTTGACTTTCCAAATCCGATCATGTTTTCTGTGCAGCAATCACTTGGGGAGGAAAAACGTTTTTAAACCAAACCTTTGTGTTCTCCTTGCCGTTGGCAACATGTCATTTTAGATGGGTGAGGCTGAAGCTTACCAGTCTCCTCTGAGGTATCGCACTTCTGGCTCGTGCAGTGTATAGAACATACATTTGTGTAAAAAGGCTATAAGCAGTCAGCTCTTGTCACAAGAACAAGATATGTGACCTCTTTGCTGACCTTTTCCATCATTTCTGGATCCTGTGGAAAGGGCTGGGCACTGGTTTGGTGGTGGCAGGCTGCTGTCCCTTGCTGTCTTTGGCATGTGATGAAGGAAAGGTCAGGAAAGCACCAGGAAAAAACTGTTGGTGAGTGCAAGCTCAAGCTATCACCACCAGAACAGTTCTTGCAACTTCTTTCTGAATTGCTGCCAAACATAAATTAATGATTGGATTGTGAATTGGGTGAAGGAAGGAAGTCAGAGAGTTGTGGTCAATGGGACAGAGTCTAGTTTGAGGCCTGTATCCAGTGGGAGTCCCCCAGGGGTTGGTACTGGGACCAGTACTATTCAATATAATCATCAATGACCTGGACGAGGGAACAGAGTGCCCTGTCAGCAAGTTTGCTGATGACACAGAACTGGGAGGAGTGGCTGACACCCCAGCAGGCTGCGCTGCCATCCAGCGAGACCTGGACAGGCTGGAGAGCTGGGCGGGGAGACATTTGATGAGATACAAGAAGGGCAAGTGTCGAGTCTTGCATCTGGGAAAGAACAACCCCATGGACCAGTCTAGGCTGGGGACTGAGCTGTTGGAGAGCAGCGTAGGGGAAAGGGACCTGGGGGTCCTGGTGGGCAGCAGGATGACCATGAGCCAGCAATGTGCCCTCGTGGCCAAGAAGGCCAATGGCATCCTGGGGTGTATTAGAAGGGGGTGGTCAGTAGGTCGAGAGAGGTTCTCCTCCCCCTCTGCTCTGCCCTGGTGAGACCCCATCTGGAACAGTGTGTCCAGTTCTGGGCCCCTCCATTCTAGGACGGGGAGCTGCTGGGAAGAGTCCAGTGCAGAGCCACAGAGGAGATGAAGCGGGTGGAACATCTCCCTTACGATGAAAGGCTGAGGGAGCTGGGTGTCTTGAGCTTGGAGAAGAGCAGACTGAGGGGTGACCTCATCAATGGTTATAAATACGTAAAGGACGAGTGTCAGGAGGGTGGAGCCGGGCTCTTCTCGGTGATGGCCAGTGACAGGACAAGGGGCAACGGGCGCAAGCTGGAGCACAGGAGGTTCCACATGAACATAAGGAAAAACTTTTTCACTGTGAGGGTGGCAGAGCCCTGGAACAGGCTGCCCAGAGAGGTGGTGGAGTCTCCTTCTCTGGAGACATTCAAAACCCGCCTGGACGCGTTCCTGTGTGACCTGCTGTAGGTGGTCCTGCTCTGGCAGGGGGGTTGGACGGGATGATCTTTCGAGGTCCCTTCCCACCCCTGACATTCTGTGATTCTGTGTAACGAGGAGTAGATTGCAGGATATGTCAGTTGTTCTTTTGGGCTGCACATGGCTTGTGAGGTCTCCTAGCCATGCTAGCTAGAAGAAAGGCTTGTCACTCATGGTCTGAAGACTAGAATAAGCTGGAAATGTTGTCTCCTATGTGGCTGCTTTGGTATTTAGGGTGAACTGTTAGTGCGAGTTGAACATGACTGAAGCTCAAGATGGTTTAAAGCAAGTTGTTTATGTTTAAGATGATGTGGAAAACACGCAACTTCAGAACCCATGGATGTTCTGCGAGAGTGCTACGCGTTCCATATTTCTTCTTTTGCCAGATATATCTTCGCAACCTTGGCATTGATCAGTCACCTGGAACTATACTGACGCCGTTTGTGCCCCGAGGACCCATCAGGGAAATTGAATTTTCCCCTTCAGAGCTTAGAACGCTGAAAGACTCCACTGACACGCTGACGAGGACCGTTCCACAGCCACAAGGTACGGGCAAGGCAGACCTTGTGCTGTGCAAGCCTTCAAGAACACAGAACTTTGCTCACCTGTGAGGTTGCTCTTGGCCTCGTGGTGTCAAGTGTGTTTCTTCTCGTGTGATGCTCTGTTTCACTTGTATCGGTCGATCTTCTCCCATCTCAAATGTGATATTTGGCATTGGAAAAGTAAGCGTTGAAACCTTTGAAAAGATGCCTTCTCGCTAAGGAATCCTGGCTACGTGGCAGGCTCTAGCCAGTGCCGTGGCATTTTATCTTTTGTTTGTTTGTTTTCCTTTATTTCCCTTTTTACAAGAGTTCTTAAAAAGGAAAGGTTTTGTATCTGAAGATTAAAGAAATGTGACCGGACTTTTTCTTCCTGTGAGAGAAACAAGTCTCGGTTTCTCTTTCTGAGACTTCTTGGTGTGTTTGGTGTGACAAAAAGCCATTCACATTTTATAACCGACCAGATCAGTTCATAAATCCATCCATCTCAACGTAAAGAAAAAATAAATCGATAAAAAGACCTTAACAAGCGTTGAGTCATTGCTATATGAAGAACAGAGTGTGCTCAGTTAGGGTTACGGTGTTCTTCAGTGGCATGCCCATGTAGTAGGTCATTCAAATGTGAAAATGTGCATTGCAGCTACTCCAAATGTGTCTTTTCCTTAGCTAATCTTTAGTTTTGGCATTTGCATCTTGTACCCAGTGGGGAAGAGGAGATCTGAAGGCTCTGCACCACAAGCATCTGCCTCACCCTTTCAATGTCTGTGACTTCAAGAATCCTTCACTGACCTGTTTTTCTGACCAGAAGTGATTAAAAGCATCTCTTCTTATGCCTGTTGGGCTCACTTATTTTCTTTAGTTATTTTTTCCTTCTTGAAGTATTGTGGGAGACTTGGCAACTGAAACAACTTGGCAATCGGTGCAGGGGTAGGGTTGTCCTCAACAGAGATGATATTCAACTGGTCTGGGGACTACTTAATGCACTTGAAAATATCAAGGTTGGGCCACAAAACCAAATTGCCTTTGAAACAACTGAAATAGCTGTTGGCAGCGTACCTGGGAGCTGGCTCTTCACTGGTGTGGGTACCTGCCAGCATGGATTTAAGAACAGCATTTGCACTGAAGTTTGGTGCTTTTTTTAATTCTGTTTTTTTGAAAATAAAATTAAAAATTAGGTGTGTTATATCCAAATGCTAAAAGTGCATCTTGTCTACTTCTGGACCTTTCTAACCAGTAGTGGGAAACAAGCTCATTCATAGTGTGTCCTCTGCCTTTTTATGAAATGGTATATTGGAAATACTGCTCTCCTCTTTCTTTTATAATCCAAGTGTTCATTTGGACATTCAAGCAACACTGTGTCATATATCTAAGAACATTTATTTAAAATCTAGTCTAAGCATTTATTGAAAAGCAAGTTATTTGGGTGAAGTTCTGTAGTTTCTTTGATATTTATCCAAAATGGTCTGAGAGATTTCTTTCAGTAGCCGATTCTCATGGAAGTCTTAGTTCAAGCCTCATTCTAAAACAGTTTCCTAAATGTTTTCAAATATTTGAATTCCTCTAGTACACGAAGTAGTGTTTACTGATGCAGCTGTTTTCTGGAGCCCCAAACTTAATGAATCTTCTGTTTCTTTGTAGGTAACTTGCTGTCAGCAGCTGAAATTATGCAAACAAGTTTTAACTTGGGCGCTTCCACTCACAGTATGTCTATACCAATGAATTCAGAAGGTGGCTCAGATACTCTGTCACCCCGTGAACTCTCTCCCCGCTTCTCAAGATCTTTCGGAGACAAACCAGTGAGCCCGTGCAGTATGTCATGCCGTGAACTGGAGACGACCGCTCCGCTTTCCACGCGACAGGAGGCCGAGTGTTCTGCTGTCTCCAAACTAGCTGAACCAAACCAGCAGCTGCAGTCTGTTTCACCTGACTGCCATTCTGACGGAGAGGGTCCCATGCTTCTTGCAGAACGTGCTCAGGATCTGCTGGCTAAAAATGAGCCAAAAGATGGGAATAGCAGCCTGCAGAGATGGACTGCCAGTAGTTTGGCTGGAGTTAAAAGTGAAATGGAAGTTGCCAGAGGATCAAGAACTGCCAGTGTGGGTTGTAACAGAAATAAGGGTCAAGAAAGTGACTCTTTAGTTGGATCCAGTGCATTGCAAGAAATACGTAAGCTTTTGGCAGCGGTACAGGATATAGCCGGCAGGGGGGGTGATCCTGTCTTTTCCAGCACCTCTTCTAGAGACACTGGTGAGTCTTCCCCAGCGCTGATTAGAAAGGAGGATGGCCCTGAAGGTTCCAGGTTAGTGAAAGACAGCGTCCCTCGGTTTCAGAAGATACTGTCCCGGGATGAGACTACGGCCCAAAGCAGTCTGCAAGAAGAGGGGTCGGTAATAAAGCCTCTGAATTACAACGCGTGCGGTTTAAGATGGGAAAATTCCTTTGATGTCAGTTTGCGCCGTAGCGAAGAGATGATGAAGGAAATAACCAGAGAGTTTAGGCCAGGAAAATCTGTAGGAAGGTCTGAGCCAGAAGGCTGTAGCAGTGTAACTACAGACCGAAATCAGCCTGGGTTTGTGGGTCTTGCACAAAGCAAGGCAAGTAGTGAAGCCAGCACTGGAAGAACGTCAGAGTTGGGGAATCCTTCTTCCTCGGAGCCTCTAGGCAGCATCCCCGGTGTCACGGGAGGCTTCCAGAGCGTGTTGTCTAAAGCTAGTGTAGGGGGAAGGAAGGCAGGAGGCATGCGAGAGAGCGAGGACAGTAGCAGTGGGGATTCACTAGCTGCCCGTGTCAAAAACCTTCTGGGGAATCCTTCTTCCTCAGAGCTAGGCAGTGTCCCCGGTGTCACGGGAGGCTTCCAGAGCGTGTTGTCTAAAGCTAGTGTAGGGGGAAGGAAGGCAGGAGACACACGAGAGAGCGAGGACAGTAGCAGTGGAGATTCACTAGCTGCCCGTGTCAAAAACCTCCTGAGAAGCGGATCGCCTGTGATACACACAACACAAATTCTGAAGAGTGCAGATGAAGAGGAGAGGAGATCACGAGGTAATAATATGTCTCACTTGTGTTTTATCAAGTCTTTACTTAAGTCTATGTTTAAGGGGTTGCTTTGAAATGAAGGGGCATGGATGTAAGGGGACATCTGAGGTCATCTGAGTCTGTTCCCCTGATTTTAAAGGAGTTTAGGTGATACTGTATTATTAATATAAGCTTTAATGGGACAGGGCTTAAATGTTCAATGGTTTTTACTCATCTTACGTAGTAGGATAGAATGGGACAGAATTGGACTTTTCCAGTTTGAATACTTTTTGTCTAACATTGACCTGAGAAAGCGTTGTGTCCACATAGCTGTTGGGCGTGTGCTAGGTTAAGAATTTGGGAAGGGATTGCTTGAAAGAGTGTCGAGTCGGAGACTGTAAAGATGACAGAATCAGGCAATGGGTCTTGGATCCATCTTTCCAAAGAAACCTTCAAAAGGCCCGTTTTGAATTGTATTCCTGGTCAGTCCAGGAGCTCTGGTTTTTGTTGGTGGTCTTTGTTCCCTCAGTCACGGTAGGTAGAAATGCATAGCAAAGTTTTGATTTTAAGTTACAAAACTGTTTCCATACATGATGTAAGCAAATGAAAAGGAACTGCTTTCTGGTTTATGTTCTTTGCGTAGCATGGGTGAAGCTAAAACTGGCCAGCCAGTCTGAGGAATCTGTGTCAGACTTGAATGAAGAGGACCAACACAGAATAGAGGAAATAAAGGCAGAGCTGCTTCTGCGTGCCAAGAAATCTGCGCCATCCAAGGTACAAAATACAGAAACCAGCTGCTCTGGAGAAAAGTTTTGAAGTGGGAGATAACTGCTACTGTCTTGCCTGGCATCTTAAAATGATGAATAATATTCCTGCAGTATTTTTGAAGATTGGTGCTGCAAACGAATGAGAGCTCTGTGTAGTGGAGACGCTTGTTTTGGCTTAGTCGGTTCCTACGTGTGTTTTAGGACCAGCCGTGGCACGTGCGGTTGCAGGTTTTTTTGGTTTTTTCCCCAGAGAGTAGTTAGATATCTTGGGCAAGGGTTTGGGGTGTAGGGAGGTGGCACACAGCTGATGATGTTCTGAAGGAAGGGATGAAGGACAGAGATGAGGTCAGTGATGCTGTGATGGAAGAACTGGTGTTTTTGTGGTGAGAAAGCGCACACAGCTCACGGTTCTTGATGGGTTTCCCGAGTTGTGCTTTTCACAAAACATTTATGCATGGGCTGATGGTGCCGTGTAAACTCCTCCTCCTGTGGAAGAAGTTTCTGTACAATGCGATATCGTCTGGGTAATAGCAGTGTTTGTTGTGTTACTTCCCCTGTGTTCTGAAAGGCTTGCAAAGGAGTTGTAGATTTATTTTTGAAAGGGTGCTTCAGGGAGGAAGGGAGTAAATTGTTCCTCTCTCATGTTGACTGTTGTGGTGGGTTGACCCTGGCTGGATGCTGGGTACCCACCAAAGCTGCTCTCTCACTCCCCCTCCTCAGCTGGACAGGGGAGAGAAAACTATAACAACAGGCTCGTGGGTCAAGATAAGGACAGGGAGATTTAAGAGTAGTTGGTGTTTGTGTTTGTAGTTTCTTGGGCATGAACAGTGTTGGTAATGTAGACATCAGGTTCATAAAAACAACAGATGAAACTTTTTGGTTATTCGTGTATAGATGTGATCTTTGACTGGAGAGCCTGGGGGGAAAAAAAAGTATTTAAACAATTTGATTTATGCTTAGAAGTTCAGACCATTCTTAAAAAAGAAAAACAAAACAAATACATTTTTGCTTCAATCTACTCAACAGAAACTAGAGGCCCTGAAGCCTTTTTTCCCCCCAACTTTTAGATTTTGTTAGAGCACAGCTTTGTCCCTAACGTGTTACTTTTACCTTTATGTGGTTCAGTGTCAGCCATGAATTATCCCAGTTTAGAGTAACAAAAAATTAATCATAGTTTTGCAAGCCAAGATTGTAAGGAATTGCTTTAGGTCAACGACAACACTTTCTGCTTTGATCTTGAAAATGTTTTTGCTCTACAATGGCTTTAATTTGAGATTACAAAATGGTTTTGAATTTGCAGAATGAAGGTGGCTTTTGTTATACTTATGACAAATGTATTTTTACCTCCAAGCAAAACAGTATGTCACTGAAAAATACAGATCGTTGAAAACTATTTAACTGAAAAACAAAATGCGGCCAGTTTTGTTGCTGACAAAATGATTTACTATAAATTTAATGGAAACTGGCCTGTAAAATACCTGTTGAATTTATAGAGCAAAGCTGGCCACACGCTGGCTTAAAAAGAACAGAACAAAGATGATGAGAAGATATTTTCCTTCTACTAAACTTTAAAGACTGAGAGAGACAAACTGTTCTAGCATTCAAGTCAAAAATTCCTTCGTCAGACCGTCAGCTTTATTTAGTGCTTCTGGTGCAGCTTCTGATGAGTGCTCTTTTTGGAGAGTTTAGACTCTGCCTCTCGTTTCTGTAGGTGACAACTCGAGAAATATACCGTACCACTGTGATATTTTATTGTTCCCTGCAGGAAGGAGCAGGACAGCTTGGGAGAGTTTTTCTCAGTGATCTTTTTATTCTAAAGATTGTTCCATCTTTTGAGCTAGTCGAGTATCTGTTTGATGGCGGTTTGTCACTGGTGATGTGCTAACAGACGCTCTAAAAAAGCAGCATCATAATGAATTCTCAAGTTGCAGCTGAGCAGAGTGTTTGAGGAGGTGATTGGGACAGATGCACATAAATGGGCTCCAAACACGTGCTCGAGTGCTCAGCTGAATAGTGGCCCCAAAAAGGGAACGTTCAATATGAAAGTTTAATTTTGAAGACGCATCTCTAATAGCAAGTAATGCTGGTGAGTGTAACTCGGAATTGTGTTTTCTTTGCTTTCTCTGCTGTAAAACTGACAGACCTTGCGTAGTGAATCTGTTTTCTGTACGCTTCGTTTGTGGAGCCTTCCTGTCGGTTTTATAGCTCTTTGGTTACACAAGGAGAGAAATACTCTGCTCACGCTGTCATGCTTTTCTAATAAACACTAAAGCTTGGCAGAAATGCTTAGGAATAGATGGCAAACATGGAACTCTTGACATAAAGGTTGTGTTTTTTTCCCTAAATTCCATACTGACTCTTCCTAAAGGTTTTAATTGGCCATTCCTGGAAAGAGAAGGTGCATTTGGCTCCTTCAGGAGGGAAAGGAGACAAAGGCTGCGGATTTATTAACTGCAAATGCTTTGTGAAGGGGCCCAAGAAAGGTGACATTTCAGATTGTCCAGAGATGGGTGTTGTGAAACACAAGATAAACTGATGGCCCTCTTCTATCCACTTGTTTGTTATGAAGGGAGGCAGAGAGTTGCCAAGACCTTCCTATAGATAGGTCACTGTTTGATGAATGATTCCTACATGTGTCGATGCTGGTGTGGCTCTAGAGGTCTGGTTTTCGACTTAGCAGGTTAGCTGGCAGTAGAGTCTTTCCTCTTTTGAGGCTTGAGGAGTTTAACCCTCGGATGGGTGTTGCTCTTCAGTCACAGAGAGCCATGAACCACATGATGTTTGCTGGGATTTTTAGGAAAAACATCTGAAAAGTCAATCCTAGGCTCCAGAAATCAGCCCTGTTACTGTTCTTCCACTCAAATCATTAGAGTGTTTCTAGATAGGAAGAATTTAAAGAATAATGGGGAAAAGGCAAAGACTTGTATGTGGTCTGCTGTTCCAGGAGCATTGTTTTCAAACTGAGCCACCTTCGTGTGCCATTTGGACACGTACATCTGTTTTGGTCCCCCAGTTGAGATTGAGGGGTTTGACTTGCCGTTAGATGTTCAGTACAGTTTGAGCATATTAAACCTAAGCATTTTCCTTCTAAATCGAGGACCTTATTACCCCACTTGTATTTTTGTGGGTGCCATAGGAGCGTTCCCCCTTTGTATACTGTGTTCTTCCACTGTGTGCTGTATTTTTCCACTCCTTGTACTTTCTCACTTTTTCAGGAAGTTCACAGAGTTGTAGCTATAAATTTGCACTGCAATCTCTTGTGGATCATATGCCATACAGATCTTTTTTGGAAAGATGACACATAACAAGCACAATAAAACATGTGAAAGGCTTGGGAAGATGAGTTTATAGCAACTTCTGTGCTTGCTTTCAGTAGTAGGAGTTGCTGTGTATTCCTTCAAGCCGTTGAACTGGTACGCGGTTTAGGGAAGAGATTGTGTCCGGAGCACCCCTACCCTGGCACAGGGCTGCTCTGTGTCCTTGCGTTCTTCTACAATCCCTTGTTGTCCCTCTTGGCTACAGGAAATACGGGAAGCCAAATGAACTAGTTTACTTGCTTAGAATAGGTAAGGCCACAGAAAAGTGCTGCTTTGGAATACTAATCCAGACCTTGCCGAAGTAGTTTAGTGCTGGTGACATCTGGGATGTAGAAAGGATGGAGAATCTGCTCTGTATTTCTTGTTTATACTTTGTGACTTACACCAGAAGTGTCTTTGATTTTTATTTCCAAATTCCAACTGGCTGCTGAGGATGTAATCATCCAGGGACCTGTGTTGCACTTCATTAGTGAAATACACTCTGCTGTTTCCACAGTTGTTCCAGTCAGTAGGAAAAAATAAATATAGCCTAGATTTTTTTTTCAATTTTTTTTTTTTTTTTTAAAAAAAATAACCTTTTCTGGCCCCTCTCCATGGCAGTGTGTTTCTCTCCGATTTGCTCTCTGCACCTCAATGGAAGTATTGTAATTTTAAATACCATTGAAATTAAGGAAGTGCAGATGCTGATGGATTAATAAAATGATGTCCACACTTAAGTTCTCTCTAAAGAAGACTGGTGGGCTATAGTTTCACAGACACTTACATGATCTCTGATGATTTGGATGTAAGGTTTGGATGCTGATGAAATTACTTGTCTCTTGTCTTGTCCCTTTCCAGTGCTCACTAACCATGACACTGCCCGTGACACTAAACTGGCCCGTCAAAAAGAATCGGGGTGAAATAATGTAAGAGGGAGCTGCTCTCCAGCATGGTGTGTGAAGTGTGGTGTGGTGTCTTCTGTCAGGAACGGCACTCACTGCGTGATAACCTGGTTTGGTTAGTGCGTGTCTAAGTGAGGGGAATCTCGGTGTGTAGATAAATGTTCATGTCTCTAGAATCGATACAGCTGCTTCCAAAGGTTGGTGCCCCATTGTTCTGTTGGAGGTGCAGTGTTAACAGATCAGGTGAGTGGTTGCCTTAATTTGCTTCAGGGCACAATCTGTTGCAGTTGTTTCATCGATGCTGACAGTAATAAATTACTGCGGGGTCACTTTTCCCAGTTGAACTTGCAAGGCTTTCTCTGCGCTCTTGGAGTAACAGGTTTTCTGCATGCATCTGGGAGTGTGATGTCTTCTTCACTCGTTTGTAGTGTGATCTTTACTCTAGAGGTGTTTGCATTTCTTTTCTTCCAAACTACCTTCTCCTTAGGCCAGTCAGGTAAGTTGCTGCAGAGATCGACTGTCAGCATTGAGGAGTTTCTGCTGCGATGAGAAAAGTCTTGGAAGCAAAGGTCCTGTCCATCCCTCCCTCCTGATCCCTCCACATGCACGGGGAGTTGCAGAAAGTGGGGAGGTGAGGGTGGTGAGCCAGTCGGAGAGGGAGGATCACGCTTTGCTTGTCTGTCTTGATCTCAGTAAACCTCTGCAGACAGTGACTGTGCCTCGTTAGTATCTGCTGCTTGTACTGAGTGGAAAGAAGAGTTTGGAATATCCAAACTTCATTGAGTATTTAGACACGTTAATTTCTGCTTTGCTTGGCAAGCACCGAGAGTCATTTGCTGACCCTTCATACCTTTATCTCTCTATGGTGTATTTAGTGCTTTGTCTGCAAATGGTGTGTCGAGAAATCGGGTTGCACTTTGAGAGGCCAGCGGAAGGTGTAGGTTCCTTAGGGAGCAGGTGCTGTAGCCCTGGGAATTTTCCAGTGAACTGCAGTGTCAGTAATCTGCCTCATTAAGGGGCAGCTGAAAGGCAACACCAGCTGATGAGTGTGCTCAGAGTCGGGCGTGGAGTTTTCCTTTTTTCTCTGATTCTGCTGAGGGGCTCTAGCATACGTTGCTTTAATTTTATTTACCTGCTGTGATAAATTGCTGTTGATTGTTGCTGCTGGGATTTTTTTTTTTTTTGATGGTGGAATGGGGCTTGAGATACAGGAGAAGATGAAGCAACGAGGACTGGAGAGCATGCTGAAAATGGGAAGGGGTAGTGAAATCAGGCAGAGAAACCAGGACAGAAGTTAGTACTTAAGTGAAGTATTAGTTTCCGTTTCCTAAATGAGGTAAGGTAACTTAAGCCACAGCATTTTATACTGGTGTGTAAAGTACATGCCAGAGATGCCTGAATACCTGCAGTCAAATAGCAGAGTCGTGGCCCTGATACTGGAGGGGGGGCGATACAGATGTGGGACAATTTGCATGGTCAGACAAGGGTGTAAATGCAACTTGTCTTTGCTCATAAAATCTTTTTAAAAATAACTGGCAGTGAACTTCCTCGGTTTTGGTGGGACCAGTGTCTTATCTGTTGCTAGGAATACCTTCTCCTTCTTCTTGCAGCACTGTCCCGGCTTTGCAAACAAAAAAATAGTATTTGTGGCAAACGTGCCTGTTTTGATGGGAGAATGAAAATGATCTGCACCTGAGAATTGGGAAGTTTGTACAAGTTATCCTTTACCTTAAAGACCAAATCAAAGCTCTGATTGTTTTCAGTCATTTTTTAATTACTGTCAGCAGTGGGTGGTGACCATAAAAATCAAAAGATTTATTACAGCTCTTGTCTGAGAGAGAAATTGGCATCCTTGTTTTAGGGGAAAAGAGAAAAGTCAATTATGGAAAATTAAAGCTTTTCTAATAAAATATTTTCTCACGCTTTGTGAAGAACAGCTTTCTTTTCTTCCCACTTGTTCCCAGGTAACTGAGTTCCTTTCATTTTAGTTCTGCTTCACAAGCGCTAGAATGAAACAACTCAAGTGCAAGGGAAAAACTTTTACATCAAGTTCTCTTTCATAGAGTGATAGTTATGGCACAGCAAAACATCAGGTGCAGAGGTATCCCTGTAACCCTAAAATGTCACGTACTGTAGTGCTTTGATAACGTGGAGCGTGTTTGGATTCTGGTCCAAACCAGAAGAGTTTTAGTGTGTGTCTGTTACCTGATTGCTCGGAGGTCACCAGAACTGAACATCACATACTTGGTTACGGTTTGAGTACTTCCAGCTGGGAGTAAACGTGAGTTTCGGCGTTGTTTTGTTCTTCCAAGGAGCTATGAAGGGACGCCCTTCGTCAGCAATTTACAGATCACGAGTGGTTAAATTGGACACAAGATCTCCATCCTTGGAGATTTTTGAAACTTGATGGGCCCAGGCCCTGAGCAACCTGTTCCAATGGTGGAGTTAGCCCTTCTGTGAGCGAGAGGTCAGGCTAGAGACTTCCAGAGGTCTCTTCCAACCAAAGTGTTTCTGTGATTTCGTATGGCTAATTGGCTGTCTTCTTAATTAATAAAATTATCACTGAAATCGCAAAGATTTAGCCAGATGTGTGTGTCGCTCTAAATCCCTTTGAACTTAGTGAATTTAGATTGTGAATATTCATTCAAAAGATAGTTATTCCTAGCATGTGATGAACTGGGTTTAACAAATGTCCAGCTGTGTCTGAAGCAAACTGATAAAAAGGGAGACAGCTTTGTTCTTCTTTTCCAGTGAGTGGGGTGACGTGGAGGAGGTATTTACGACTTAGCCTGTTTAACAGAGTTACAACTTTGTAGTTCACAAAACTAAAGGGTTCTATATGGATGTCACTGCTGCTGTTTGTTACAGCATCAAATCCAGGTTAGCTAATTTGCTGGCACTTAAGATATTTTTTTAGTTAGTTCCATTAGCAGATGAGTTCCAGAGAAAGCGTGATGACAGACTCTTGATTATTGACAGCACTGGTCTGTCTTTGAATGCTGCAATCCAGATTTTGGCGAGGGCAGGAGGTTGTCCCCATAACCTATGTGAATTCTTCTGTATTTTTCAGGATCCATGCGTGTGTCTTTCGGAAGCTGCTTCTGAATATAGCTGTAACCAGGAGCAGGACATCGAGCATTACAAAGCTCCAAGTGACAAAAGATTTCAATCTGACAGGCAGACACCAGCCATCAGGACTAAGGACCTTTTGGAGTCAAGCTTACGACAAGCCGTGCCGTTACACAGAGCTGATCCCTCTGACTGCATCCCCTTCAGCAGGCAAGAGTTTAAAACTTCGAGTGCCGTTCAAACGCCTGTCTGCAACCAACATCCAACAGTTGCGACTCGTCATTCTGATGCTGTCGTTGAACTTCATCCCCCACTGCAGAAGGAGTGGGACACATATGCAGTGAGGTCTGCAGCTGCTTCTGATGTACAAAGAGAAGCCCATCTGCCAGCTCAGAAGCGGCTGCCTATGGAAAAGTGTTGTGAGGATATGGCCAAGCAAATTACTTCTATCACCTTTTCATCCCGAAAACGTTTGCAGTCCCCTTTGACTTCCATGGCACTCAGCAGCAGTCTCACTAGAGATGGCCTTGATGGGGTAATGCCTTTGGAGGTTGACTCTGCTAGCAGTGAGGAACAGAGCCATGGCAGCCAACCTTGGGAAAGATCTAAGACCTGTCCTTCTTCAAGTCCAAAGCTTGCTGGCTCAGTGTCTAATGAGATTGCTTTTCCTGCTGGGAAAGACAGGTTTCATCCTGTCTCTGCTGACAGTAACAGAGTTGGAGCTGATCAAGAAACAGACTGTTTGTCAGATCAGGATTCCGTAAGCATCCCTGCTGATAAAAGACAGACCCTTAGTGGAAAAGATTCTGATGTTCTGCCTCAAGATGTGACTGAACTGGGCAGGCATAGTGCCAGACTTGTGGGGCTTGACTGCGATACAAGATTCAGTCGAGATACGAATAGCTTTAATGAGCCTCGTTCTATAAGCTCTTACCAGCAGGAGAAGAGCAGCCCGCCTGGACACATCCAGTTGTACGAGAGCTTAGAAGGCTCAGGTCCAGCCGTAGAGGCTGATTTGCTGAAGAGCCGTGTTAAGTTGCTGGAAGAGGAGAAGAAAAGTCCTTCTGATGAAGTACCTCTCGTTCAGAACGAGGTTGTGAGAGAGCAAATCGGTACATCTCGCCGCTCATCTGTGGATGAGAATTTATCCACTGTGTCTGTATCTCCTTCATCACCAACTAAGAAAGTTGTGTCTTGTGTCCACATAACTCTTTCCTCAAAGTGTAATCACTCGGAGCCGCATACCAACGTGAATACTGAAAGTGAGATGAGATCCTGGGATAAACCTGAAGTTAATACTCAACCAGTGTCTTTAAAAACTCCAGGAACTTTAGTAGAACGTGTTTCTAAATTATCAACGGCTGACCTTATTCCAGAAGATCCAAGATCTTCATCTTTCCCAGTGCCAGTGTCTTCAGCAAGTCCCTGCCTAGCGCTGTCCTCTGTTCCAAGCACCGCAGGGCAAGAGCTGCTTCTGCAAAGCAGTGAGAGGCCACGAGTCGCTGTTCTGGGTTCAGGGGGATGTAGTCTGAAAAATACCTTCAACTCTGTAGTTCCTGCAAAAATGGGGAAAAGCACTTCTGATGCTACCACCCAGATAACCACAGAAAGTCCTGAAAAAACCACCTTTTCAGCAGAAATTTATGTTGATCCACAAGACAGTGAAAATGCTGTCCGCCGATTGTCTCTCCAGAAAGGACAGGAACTTCCCAGCAGCACAACTTCATCTCTTAACAAGATTCCCTCTTTCCCAAGGCAGGGTGGTGAGCAAATTATGTCTTATATGTATATGTAGACTTTCATCTATTTAATTTTGAAACGTTTATAGGTATTAAAACCCAAACCCAGCTTTTTTTGTGGAAATAACGTTCTTGAGATAATTTTTATATTTCAATTGCTGATATGGGAAAAAAACGAACCCTTAAACTTGGGCTCTACAGTCTTGTGGGTAGCGAGTTGGTATTGATACGGTTGTGATTCTGTTCAGGTTTATCTGGAACTGAATTTGTTGTGTACAAATCTGGTTCCAGAACATGTTCTGACATTTGTTTCTAGATAATTTGATTTGATTCCCTGCTTAGAGTTTATGCGGAGCTTTACCCGATTGCTCATTTGCTCTCTAGTACAAGGTAGTACAAAAACTAGGAGGAAAATACGCACATTGCTCTTTTCAATAGAATAAAATAGAAAAACGTGCAGGGCTTTTAAAATCTGTTGACAGAGGAATGTGGATGTTGCCCCGTGGTTTCCCACAGTGGTGTTTGATACTACTGATGTGTGTAGACTTGTGTAGTTGTCATGATTTTTCCTGGGCTCCAGGCTTTGTATCTCTCTTCTCCAGCTGTTTAAATTAGTACGGGCTGAGAGAACAGATTCTTTCATTATATCAGAGCACAAAAAAATGTTTCAGCTGTCTGATCACCTCTTCTCTTTGCTGTTAGAAGTCAGCTAGTGTTCTGGTCCAAACGGTTGCTGGAATTCTGTTATGTCAGCACACGGTTTTACTGACTTGAGGGACAGATACCCTCCTATCCATGCTCATTTAAAGTTATTTCATTACATATGGGTCAACTGGGAGCTATGTGGGTATGTGAGTTGGTGTTTGGGGTTTTTTTGAGTCAGTGTTCATCACCCTGGTCACAAATTGACTATGGAATAGGTAGGTAAGCTATTTTTTCTAGCTAAGCAAGAGTCAACGTTCTAACCGTTGGGTGGGTATTAAATAATTACATTTAACTAATGAAATAATTTAAATTGCAATTTATTTTCCTAAAGAACGGGATATTTCTGCAGATTTACCCCAGTGAACGACTTCAGCAGTCTCCTTGGGTAGTGATCTGTTGCTTTTATCTTCAGTTACATTAAAGGACTAAAGCCTGACTTCAGTTAATTGCTCTGCCTGCCATCCCCACAGATCAGCCCTTACTGCTGCCGTATAAACCTTCTGGAAGTACTGGGATGTATTATGTTCCTTATCCAAAGGCAGGATCCAAACTTTCTCCAGTTGGGTCAGAAACCGGTGTTGAGAGCTGTCACTCGGGTAGGTATTTATCTTAGATCTTCCAAATGCAAAATGATGGTTGTAGGTCATGGATCAAAAAATATCTTTTTCATATGTAGAAATGTCTCAGCTGAGCTCAGAACTCTTCTGTCCTACCAGTTTAGAGTAAATGTGTTGATCTTAATAGAAAAATGTCTTTGTTCATGTTCACACCACTTTATAACACAGAGATGTACGGAGTCCTGACTGAAGGCTATGGTTTCAATTTCTATGATGAAAGGGATGTCGGTACTCCATTCTGTCAGTGAAAAGGAACAAGGCTCAATGGTTTACAGCTTGGTAATTCTTTACTTTCCTCTGGGAATGACTATTCAGTTTGGACTCTTTCATATCTCTGCCAGTTTTTCTTTTTAGTTTCCTTTTTTATGTACATTCTCCCCTTTTTTATTGATTTGGTATGTGTGTGTTCTGAAATATCTGCGTAATACAACACACATTTCGGAGAACAGCTTTTCAGTACTGAATTTCTTTCCTCTGTGTTAGGGGATTCCAGTGTGGAAAGCCTTTCTACAAACAATGTTATTCATAACAGTGGTTTAAAATATATATCCACCTCTTCCCCACATCCTCCCACCTCCCAGTAAAAAACACTTCTCATTTACTGGAGCAAAGTGTTTACTGTGATTCATCAGCTTCATTTGCTTTCCCTGCTGTTACTTTTCAGTTGTCTCCTATATATAAAGAATGCATCAGTTAAGCATTATAGGCCTTATTTGCAGGTTGTTTTCAGTCAGACCTTTGTGACACCCAGAGCTATTTTGTAGACAAAACTAATATTACAGAGATGTCCGGTGCCTGACAGATGTGCCCCAGGGGAGTAGGTTGATACAACAGTGACAGTGAATCCACGGGTTAGTCATTACAGCCGCAAATTGTGCTCCTAATTGCTGCTCGTTACTTTTTTTCCAGTCTGTCTGTTGTAATGTGGTCAGAAGGAGAGAAACAAATGTGATGCGAGTCTGTTGTTTTGCAGAAAGAAGACAGAAAAATTCAATATGCATGTGAGGCAGCGCAAGGTCCTAGAAAATGTACAGCAGAATTAAAAAACAAATTGTGTTTTTCAGACTCCCTGCTGCAGCTGGGGTTCTTAGCCGTGAGTGGTAGCTGAAGGAAATTGAGTAAGTCCCCTGACTGTAACCAGGTGGTGTTGACAAAGATGATAAATCAGTTAGGGGCCGTTTTTGGTTTCTCATGTTCGGAGATGGCTGTATGACAGTAAGAGAGCTCTGCCGCTGTTGCCTTGAATTCCTGTTTAGAGGTTATGCAGACCTACTCTCGTCTTCCAGTTTTTCTCCTTTGTTATTCTGAGCTCGGAAAAACAGATATTTACATCAGTCAGTGAAAATGTCTGGAATTTTAATGTGAGCAGGAGGGAGCCTGGACATTCCAAGTAGTGTCTGGCTTCCTAGCAGACTTCTCTAATGCTCGCTTTCTTGTAGTCTTCTCAGCTCGTTAGTAGAATAGCTAAAATTTATCTGCCTCTTGGGGAACAACTTTGTCACCAAAGATTATGGAAAACAATGTGGTGCAATACCTACTGCTGCTGGGTTACTCACTAGAACTGCTCACTAGGGATCCTGATTGTTAGTTGGTGAATGTACTGGTACTAATAGTTGGATAATAACTTCCTTTCAGATCTTTGCTGTGAAAATTCAGTATCTGTTTGTCCTGCTTCCTCTTTTTTTCTCATAGTTATTGCTTTCTTTCTCTGCAGGGCCAAGTGATGCCCTTCCTCCAAGGTTTCCAGCAAACATGTTTGATTTAAGGGATGATAATCCTCCAGACACTACAGCTATCAGGCAGAAAGAAGGAATTCACAGCAAGAGGGCCAAGCCCAAGCTAGCCTGGGCTGAGGAGCAAATGATACCACGGGAAGCTTCCCCAGGTAATTAGAGCATGTGTTTAATTTCACTTGTGTTTTCATCCACATGAAAGAAAGTAGAGCAAAAGAATTATGTTTCAGGATCTGTGATTTCTGGTCTCATGGCATTGCTGATAGTCCACCTGAAGAAGCTGATTTGACGCAATTTTCACTTCCCGTCTTTCTGCTTCTCCCTGAATGCCCAGATACTTGGATGTTAGTATTTGCTAGCGTTCCGGTGGCCCCAGAGCTTTTGTAAGATTTTTGGCCGTTTGGGGTTTGTTTTGGGTTTTGCATTGTTTTTTTTTTAAGGCACTCCTAAGTTTGTGAAGAGCAAAGTCTTCTTGAAGGGTAAAGAGGGTGCCTGTGTAGAAAACGACAGGTATTCCCTGGTAAATAAAAGCAAGTGGGATAGCTCTGGATATTTGGTTGCGGTTGCTGCCCACAAATACACTGATGTCTTCTGATGTCATGTAAGATCCCTCTGTAATGTTGGTATTTAATTGAATTTTAATTTGGTTTAACTGATGTCTCTCTCTCTTCCTCCCCTCCGTTAACCTAGTTGGATGGTACTTCTGAGGCGTGAAGGTCAGAGTTTACTACTATAGTAGCCTACTTAAAGGCTTTATTTGTTGAGAATGCTGACAAAATGAAATTACACTGAGCTAACTGATGGTTTTGACACTCCATCTCCTGACAGTAGCTAAAATTAGTCCTGATGGACACTCCTTTTGTACAAAACCTCAATCTGTGATTTTGGATGGCTGATAAACTTCCTGGAATCTGAGTGAGGATGAGGATTTTTGTTGTGTTTCAGAATTGCATCTTGTTCCTGGACAGAAGTGACTGTAAACAGAGAATTGCTGCATGGTTGCCATCTCTCCTAAATGCAGCTGTTCGTTCCTCAGGGAAGGTGTTTATTGCACAGTACAGTGTTTTGCAACGTATGCTACATTAAACAAAGAGTGAGCAAATTGCAAGGAGGTAATATAATTGTGTCTCTTAATGAGGGATGGGACCTGAAACATATGAACAGTGTAATGGATTCTGAATGAGAGAGTTCCTGCTCTCTTCTAGGCAGTCACATATATAGGGGCTTTGAGAGCCCATTTATTTTTCTTAGTATGATGTAAACTTGTTCTATGAAGGCATTTAATGAAACAGATGTTTATGGAGTCCCTCGGTGTGATGATTGTTGTCCTTTTTAAGCGGGCAGCTCAATGTGCCTGGGGTGAGGTCACCCCCTGGAGCAGTGCTGGGGTATTGATAGGGATTCCTTCTGAGGATTTTAATCCTTCTCTTTAGAAGGGGTTGTTTTTGAAGGTTTTCTCTTCAGAATGGAGAGATTTTGGTATTTCCAGAAGATAGTTTTTATTTCCAGAAGATAATTTAAAATGATTGCGTAAGACACACTGAACTCCATTATTTTATGTTCGTTTTACTTTTTTTGGTAAGTGTACATAGGACTGATAGTTGAATTAGTGCAGCAATAAAGATAATGTCATTTTAACCCAGTTTTTCTAGTGGAGGAAATAATTCTCTTGTGAGCATTTATAAAATGCAAGGATAGGGAAACAAGTGGAGTAAGATAGGAAAATGGTTTTCCTCATTCACTGCGGGTAACTCAGAAGAAGAATGCTGGGTCATGGCGGTAGAGCTGAAGAAAGAGCGTGTATAGAAGTGAGCTCTCTGAACAAGAATCTGCAGTAACAAACAAAATATTATACTAGAGCGGAGATCAAGGGATATCTGTCTCTCTGAATAGCCTGGATAAAAATGAAAGAGGAACACAAGTGTTAATATTTAAAAAGAAAAATAAGTTACTAATAATAGTATTTTTCTATAGCCGTGATGGTCTAAAGACACAGGCAAAAAAAGAACTGTAAGTAGAAATGATCTTTTCTTAAACCAGCCAGTACAGTTGGAAATTTAAGCAAGCTTTCTGAAGTGACTTGCATATCTAAAATCTTCTCTGACTTCTTCAGCTATATTTTTAGATGGTCTAATAAAAGATTACCTCTACCCACAGAGCTTGGCTAGAGCTTAAAATTATGCCAGCTATGTATTTTTTTTTTAAAAAAGTTTCTCTATATAAACTTATTTTTATTTTTTGCCTGTTTGCATTCCTTCCATTTTGTTGGTAACTTTTTAAAAACACAGAAATAGCAAAAATTCTGTGTGGTATTCCCAAGCCTGATCTCATTTTTCAGGAGGATGCAGAGGAATCCTCTTACATGAGTGTATAAACATTGACCTTCTACGGAAAGACAAATTCCTCCAGTTTCAGAGTTAGTGAGACTGGGTCTGGGTTATGGTATTCGTGATCTTGACATTACCCTGAAGCGTCTCTGTGTTGGGAAGGGGTGAGATGTATAAAACTTAAGACGAGTGATGAGTGAGTAAGGTTTATGAGGTGGTGTTAACAGTATGAATTCAGCAATCGTAACCCTTCCTGAGCTTGTCTTGCATGACTTTTTCCCATGTGGAATGGAGGTTTTAGAAAAACATAGCTTGTGATTCTTGATGAGGTGGGTAGGTATTTTCCTGCCCTGGTAGGGAGAGGCTTGGTTGTGGCACTTGCCGCCCTTTTGCTGAATCAGGGGCAAAGCTCACTCAAATGAAGAAAGGAAGACCTGGTTTCCAGTTCTGTTTTCATCAGTAGATCACAATCACAGGAACAAGACTGTTTCATAGAATCACAGCGTGGTTTGGGTTGGAAGGGACCTTAAAGATCACGTAGTCCAACCCCCTGCCACGGGCAGGGACACCTCCCACCAGAGCAGGTCGCTCCCAGCCCCATCCAGCCTGGCCTTGAGCCCTGCCAGGGAGGGGGCAGCCACAGCTGCTCTGGGCAACCTGGGCCAGGGCCTCACCACCCTCCCAGGGAAGAATTTCTTCCCAATATCTCACCTAAATCTCCCCCTTTTAGTGTGAAACCATCACCCCTCGCCCCATCACTGCCCTCCCTGATCCAGAGTCCCTCCCCACCTCTCCTGCAGCCCCTTTCAGCACTGGAAGCCGCTCTAAGGTCTCCCCGGAGCCTTCTCTTCTCCAGGCTGAACACCCTCAACTCTCCCAGCCTGTCCTCACAGGGAGCTGCTCCAGCCCCTTAGCATCTTTGTGGCCTCCTCTGGACCCGCTCGAGCGGCTCCGTGTCTGTCCTGTGCTGAGGATCCCAGAGCTGGGTGCAGCCCTGCAGGGGGGTCTCACCAGAGCGGAGCAGAGGGGCAGAATCCCCTCCCTCGCCCTGCTGCCCACGCTGCTCTGGATGCAGCCCAGGATGCCCTTGGCTTTCTGGGCCGTGAGCGCCCATTGCCGGGTCGTGTCCAGCTTTTCACCCCCCAGCACCCCCAAGCCCTTCTCCCCAGGGCTGCTCTACATCCCGTCATCCCTCGGTCTGTGCTGATACTGGGGATTGCCCCGACCCAGGGGCAGGACCTTGCACTTGGCCTTGATGACCTTCATGAGGTTGGCACGGTCCCACCTCTCCAGCCTGTCCCAGTCCCTCTGCATGGCCTCCCTTCCCTCCAGCGTGTCGGCCGCACCACACAGCTCGGTGTCATCAGCAAACGTGCTGAGGGAGCACTGATCCCACTGTCCATGTTGCCAGTACCAGCCCCCAAGGGACGCTGCTCGTCACTGGTCCCCACTCAGACATCGAGTCATTGACCGTGACTCTGAGTGTGACCATCCAGCCAATTCCTGATCCGCCATGTGGTCCACCCGTCAAATCCATGCCTCTCCAATTTAGGATGTTGTGCAGGAGGGACAGTGTCAAAAGCTTCACACAAGTCCAGGTAGATGACATCGGTTGCTCTTCCCTTGTCCACCAAAGCTGTAACCCCATTGTAGGGGGCCACCAAATTTGTTCAGGCACTATTTGCCCTTAGTGAGGCCATGTTGCCTGTTACCAGTCACCTCTTGATTTTCCATCTGCCCTAGCATATTTTCCAGGCGGATCTGCTCTGTGATCTTTCTGGGCACAGAGATGAGACTGACTGGCTTGTAGTTCCCCGGGTCTTCCTTTTTTTCCCTACTTGAAAATGGGTGTTTTGTCTCCCCTTTTCCAGTTATTGGAAACTTCCCTGGGCTGCCACGACTTCTCAAAGATGGTGGATAGTGGCTTAGCCACTTGATCAGCCAGTTCCCTCAGGACCCGCGGGTGCATCTCATCAGGTCTCATGGACTTGTGTGCCTTCAGGTTCCTTAGGTGGTCTCGAACCTGATCTTTTCCTACCATGGGTGGTTTAAAACAAAACAACAAAAATATAAACAAAAAGAAAACCAAACAGTAGGAATGTTGGAGGTCTAGAGAAAAACTAGTAGGAGCGCGATTCCTGCCATTAATGGAGCTTGTTACGCATTTGCTGACAGCTCCCCATTACCTAGTCACTGGTGTTACCATTAGTAAATGGACTGTTCTTTTTTTGTATTAACATTTTTATTTATTTTAAAGTTATTTCTACTTTATAAGGTATCTTTAAACGACATACTTGGCTAAAATGTCATGGAATATCTTGCAGTAAGCATAGGGACTTGGGAAATCCTTCTGGCACTAACATATGTAATTCCTACTTTCTGGCTTCATGGCTTATTATATAATTCAGGCCATTATACAAAGAACATAACCTGAAACACATTTTTACTTTTTAAAACTTGGTATTTTTTTTTACAGTATATTACAAACGACTTCAGTTTGGAGCATGTTCCTGCTAGCACATGCTGCCTGCATACTTAATGTATGTCTATTACAAATGAGTTTATAATTGGATTTCTGCATGTAGTCCTTTGTAATTTCAGATAGGAGCATATTCTGGGGGGAATTTCAGTGCTGCTTTGAACTAAAATGTGTCATCGGAGCTTGAAAGCAAAGCAAAGCTAGATCTTGGTATGCTCGCAGAGGTGGTTCTAGGAAGTGGTACTGGTTGTTTTATACATTGTGCTGTGCTGAGTTAAGAGATAATGTTCAGGCATCACCTTGGGCAACATTTGTATTCCCTCGGCATTAGTCTGAAAAGAGGCAAAATCAGTTGTGGCTGCCTGTTGTGAGTTTCCGTAAATATAAATAAAGACTCGGTCCAAATTTTGGTCAGGGTCGTTACGTGTGGTGTAACTAGATTCCTCCTTCAGATTCAGCTGGATATAATGTTCTCTTGGATTCCATATTGCGAACAATAGAAAATATTATTTATGTATTGCTGAAACTTCATTTCTAAGTTCGTTGCATTTCAGGAATAGGTACAGTGATTCCTGCTTTTAATCCTTTGAAGGGATTGGCAAATGTTAGGATGAAAACCACCCTGTTTAAGATTTGCTGTTTGCTACTTGCTTCCCTGTCAAGAAACAGAAAATTAAAGTGTTTTCTTCTCTTCTAGAACGTGAAGATCATTCAAAGTCTGTAAAAACCACTCATTCAGTCTTCAAATCTGCACAGTTGTACCTTCATCATCCAACACCCATGTGTGAGAGCTACTTCCTGTCTAACAGCGAGCTGTCAGAAGACAGTTCTGGTGCTGCACGTGCTAGACCTTCCTCGAGTGCTGTCTCGCAGAATTGGAAGAAAACACATCGTCATCAACGTGTTTTCTCTGTTCGTCATAAAAAAGATGGTGAAAATGAATTTTTTCCACTTTCTGTGGAAGCAGATTACAGCAAGAATGAGGATCTAAATGTTAGTACCTCCTTGGGGCATGAAACGTCATGGAAGGAGCTACTTCAACGTGGCAGAGGAGAAGCAGAACAAAAGGCAGCTAGAAATTATCCTTTGCCAGGTAGCCAAACAACTCGCCTTAACGAGAATGTGGGGAAAGATCTCCCACCGAGACAGAGAACCCGCTCCGGTGGTAGCTTGGATGAACTCTGGGTAAAGTTTTTGGAGTGCCAGAAGAGACACCGGCACCGTGATTTTGGGAGTAACGGTGAGCTGTCCCTTGTTGAACGCCTCGATCGATTGGCCAGGGTCCTTCAGAATCCCATTAAGCATACACTAATACCAACAGAATCTGAGAAGAATGTTTCTGAAAAGAAAATAAGACTGCCAGAGAAGAGTGTGTCCGAAAGTACTTTAGAGCCTAACGCAATACGTGTTGAAGACAGACCACCTATCACCCATGATAAACACACCCTTGTCAAGCTTGGGAAAAATAGGTCAGGAGAGAAGATTATCTGCCACATGGACAGCGTTTTGGAGCACTGGCAGTACTTGGAAACTCCTAGCGACACTGTGTCGGAGGCAAGGCTTAGTGGAGATCATGGCACCACGATCAGTTCCACCACCTCAGAATCAGATGTGGTGACCCAAACAGAGATAGAAACTGCTACTCAGACCGAGGTGAGCAGTTCCATTTCCACCATTGACACTGCCAGGCTGATCAGGGCTTTTGGGCACGAAAGAGTGCAGGTGTCACCAAGACTCTCCCAGCTGTATTGTACCATCAACCACCAGAAGAGCCGCTGTGAAAAACGGGACAAGGGAAGTGGCAAAGCAGTGGGTATAGAATACGCAAAGCTTTCTTCTGAGAGACACAGGAAAAGGAAAGAGATCCAGGTATGTGGTCAGTTAGACCAAAAGAAAATGTTAACTAATCTTTCCAGGAACTTTTCAACTTGCTGTACCATAGTAGAGTTCCTTTTTCGGAGAATCATTCGATATTTCCCAGAGGGTGTTGTTTACATGGTAGACTTTTGTCTTTGATCCAAGTAGCTCAAACAAGTCTCTCTGCCTTTCCAGGAATAAGGACAAGATCAAAATATCTCAAAACATCAATTGTGCTTTCTTTCCCTTTGTTCTTATTTGTCTTTTTTCTCTTCCATTGTCTTGGGAAGCAGGATCCTGCTGTTTCTGGTTTCTAGTTACCTGCAGGTTCTGTGCTTTAGCCATCCTTAAGGCGGTGGTAAGTTGAGGTTGTAGATTTTGGCTGCATATTGCTCCTTGAGTATCTCTGGGCAACGAAAAATACCATTTCATAAAAATTGGAATTATTCTTTGCATTTTCTTACTGTGTGTCTATTTAAAATCTTGGAATTACTTTGTCTTGCTGAGCGTTGGTTGTAAGCTTATTCAGTTTCTGTATTTGGCAGTTTTGGCCTATCACAAGACCAAGTCTTAGCCCTAAGGGTTCTAGGTGAAAAGTGTGGGGTAAAGCTGTTGACTTCATTTGAATTTGGCCATTGCTTTTTTGAGGAGAAATGAAAATTCATTTCCTGACAGGGGCGCTTGGCATGGATATGGTGTTTATAGTAAGAAATTACAGAGTTTTGCTGTTTTGTACTATACATCAATTCTGAAAAGTATAGGAACAAGTGAGAAATATTTCTTTCTTTTTTTTTTTGTATTACTAGAAGAAAGAGGTATTGTCATCATTACGAATAATTTCATTGAAATGAGTTAGGTTTTTGTTTTATAGAAACAACTCAAACTCAGTCTGAGTGTCAAGTAAGCTAATGAATGCGTGTCTGGGGGATAAACAGTCTTTTTCAAGACTAAATGGCTTTAAAAATGTTTTTATTAATATTTTTAATTATATTTATTTAAAGGTAAAATAAAATTGTCATAGCTTTGCAACATTAGGACCATTAATCAGAACACTGACCATCTGACAGTGAAATTAGGATCCAATGTTTCTTTCATGGTTATAGTACTCAGGAGATGATTTTATTCCATATTCCTTTCATAAGACTAATCTTTCGACGTCTGTTTGGACCTCAGAACCGACATCTAGTCTTTTGCCTGTGAAAATCATCCGTGAGGTAACTGATTGCAGCAATACTGCTGTGAGAATAAAGGCTCGCTGTTCCCGGTGCTTGGTGTTGCATTGAACCCATATGGCTTGAGACAGTAGTAGCTTTTATCTGCTGATGCAGTGTTCGTTTTAAAAATACATATAACGAGACATGTGACCCAGCTCAAATAAGGAGTGAGAGAAAACTGATGGCAAAACGGCGACCTTAGTTTAAAATCCAAATTTTGGTAATTTCTGTAGTGCTTGGCTGAACAGAAATCAGGATTTGATTATTTTTATTTATTTTTTTAGTTGCAAATATCTGTGGTTCAGAGACAGATATTTATTTATAGCAGGAGCCCTACTCCTAGAGAGACTGTACAAACCTTTCAGGCAAGTGCTGCATTTTGTAGCTCAGGGTTTGGGTTTTTTTTATGACAGCCTATTGTCAGCTCTGCTTCCAGAAAACTTGGTTACAGCTTTTTTTATTTATAGATGCTGAACCCATCCCAGAAGGTTTTTATCTATTCCAGTTTCTGTTATTTCTAAAGTGCTCTTCAAGCTGCCATCTGGTAGCAGGTACAAAGCTAAAGGTTGCGCTATTCAGCTGCTGAAGGGCTTTGAAAGCGCTGTGCTGATTATTCTAGTCCAAATAGGAATGTGCATGGCAATATTCTCATTGAATGGCTGCTGATATTTATTCCTGTGGGCTGATGTGCATGTGCATGTAAATGAGTTATCTTGGGTGTTTTTTCCTTACTTTATTCTCTCTTCCCTTTTGCTGAGCACATAACTCAGATTTGCTTCTGTTCTCTGAAAGAAGATACAGATCTACTACATCTGTCTAGTGCACTCTGCTAGAGCTGTAATAGTTTTATGAAACCAAAAAGCCACTTCTTGCCAGGACGCGTGAGAGTCAAAATTGCCTCCTTTTAACGTTGAAATGAAATTATGTTTAGCACTGGAGCGGTGATAGCAGAGGCGCAATAAAAAGGTAATAAAAAAGCCTCTGTTCATTTCTGTTGTGGGTAGTGTTATGAGTTACTAATAGGATACTAATTGGGAAAAAAAAAAAAGAAATCTGTTTCATAATTAAAAATTAAATTCAGAGCAGTTGCAGGGATCAGTCTGTGCCGCACTGTTGGGTTTGAAGCCTGGGGAAGCGCTGTCAGTTAATTGCTGTTAATAAAGCACTAACCTTCTCTCTATTTTATATAACCAAAAAGCTTGTGGAGTAGATGCATTATGCTTAGAGTATATTCCTTCTCAAACATCTGTGAAGGTAGAACATGTCGTAAAATTTAAATTAATTTATTATAACAAAGTTCTGCTGCTTACATCCCTGCAGCGGGCACTTCTGTGCGAACAGTGAAGGTGTGAAACTAGTATTTTGCCTAAGCCGTGCTCTTACCATGTGTCTTCTGTTCCTTGTTTTTATTGAGATTAATTTTCTCCACCTGGAGAACTTTGTATAATGAGGATCACGGGGTGAGAGAACTTCCCGTGTTTCGAAAGGACTTTGCTTTTTCACGCCGATGGTGGAAAACCGGAGTTTGTTGTGAATTTACAAAGCGACACGTTAATCTTTCAAGGCAGTTTATCCCTCCAGCAAACCCAGCAACGTTTAAAGGCTTTTGGTTTCAGAGGGTAGGAATACAGGATTCAGTTTAGATGCTTGTTCTCCCTCTTTCCCCAGCAGAAGTACTTTACACTTTGTGGTCTGTCAGGAAAGCACAGCCAACAACTGAACTTGCCACGGCAAAGGTTTGTTTTAAGTCTGGCTTGACAGGCCACGTTGTCCCAGGAACTTTGGAGAATACTCAGCATCGTACAGAATCTGATCACAGGCAAGCTCTTGCCTGCAGAAATAATGTGCTTTTCTTAGCATAATGGGATGCTGAAAGTGCATTTGTGCATGTGGCTGAAGTCAAGGCTGGCTGTTGTGTGGCATAGCAATAAGAGACACTGAGCGGCCTGTGACAGACATCTAAATAACAACAGAATCAAGGTACAACAAGTAAAGAGTGATGGCTATAACTTTTTTGTTGTTTAAACCCTGCTTTCTGTTCATTTTGGTTAGTATTTCAGGAATGTCTCTTCTCTTGCATGTTTTTTTTTTGTTTTCTAGAATGCAATCTCCCGTTCGTGGGATTCAGCTTCGGCAAGCAGCAGTTCTTGGGGGCCGAGCTCTGCTCTTAGCAACAAGCGACGGACACGGATGCTAAACAAAGGTATCCAAGCAGGTAAGTTGTTGAATTCCAGACTTGGCTTTTCTGTGTGTTTACTTCTGCCTTTCATCTCTTTGGAAACCATTCTGCAAAGTCTGTTGCATGTTCCTGGTGATGGGTATGTACCAGCAGCATTCTTCAAATTCACTTTGAATGCTTTTAGAGGAAGATGCTATATTCTGATTAAAATGAGCCATTTCATTGCCTTTCTTGGTCTGCTGTAGTAGCCAGTTTTTTCACTTACAAGTTTATTAACCTAAGCTTCTGATCCATTTCCATAGCAAAGGTGGACAAACTGTATTTTTAATATATTGTTTTCTCTGCAAGACATCTGTTACAGAATGTATTTTGTAGGCATGTGCTGTTTCAGAAGCAATGTTTCATATTCTTCTCGGTAATATTTTGGATGTTATAGTCTATTTAAAACATAAGCTGATCCTGTCCTGGTGCAGTTCGGCATTTGGGTTTCCCTGGTGGCAATTATCAGTTTCTTCATTGCTTTCATTTACACGCCAACTTCCCATCATCAGCTCGAGCAATGGCTTTGTTTTGTTCACCAGCCATATCAATTACTTATTTATGACTGCTGTTTCTTCATGTGCAAGTGGATTGAATCAGAAAAGTGTTTTCATGGCTTGTTTTCAAGATCGCTTTATGACTTTTGGAATGTTAGTCAGCATTCCACTGTGTATGTTTCTGTTAAATATTTGTGGTGGTGTTTCTGTGAAATGCTTGTAGTGCTGTGGGCAAACGCCAACCTTCTATAGCTAAAACGTAGCCTTGGGTAAACTAATAGGTCCAGAAAAACCTGCACTTCCATTGTCCAAGAGGTAAAGCTGTATGTTGACCTGCCGTTGCGTCTTTCATCAGCAGATTTGAAGTTGACCTTTCTGAGAGTGGACTTGGGTCCCCAGCCAGGGGCATAGTTGGGTCAAGGTCTCTCTCTGTCTCTCTCTGTCTCTCTCTGTCTCTCTCTGTCTCTCTCTCTGCTTCTTTTGCTTGGGGTGCTTGGTTTACACCACTTTAATTGTACTCAGATTATCATATAGTCACAATCCTGAGTCACTGTAAACTCTCCTTGAATTGGCAGTGGGACTATAAAAGGTTTTGCTTTTTCAGGGTGGGGTAAAGAAAGTGATCCTTCAGCTTCAAAGTAAAAACTGAGTCATCCCCTAGGCTATGCATGTCACACGTGCTGATGCTGAAGTACTTCCAGCTGCTCTGGAATAAGGTGTTATTCATTTTCAACTACAGGAGACTTGGAGATTGTGAGCAGTGCAACTAAGAAAAACACTCGAGATGTTGGTGTGACTTTTCCTACCCCAAGAGCCAGCCAGCCAAATCAACGGCCGCAGGAACCCTGGCGTTGTGCTGAAGGTATTTTGGGAGAGTCAGATGGTATGGTCACAGATCATCAGGCAGCAGGAAGCAAGGGTAAGCAGAAGGGACAGCCAGGCAATTTTTTCGTGGAGAAAAGGACAAAAAGGAGCAGGCTGCGTTTGCCACAAGGTCAGTCCAAAAGACACTTTCTCTGCAGACCAGAAAAGCTGTGCATCTCAACAGCAACCAGCAAAGTCGATGAGGAGGATTAGCTGGGACACAGAGTAGTCAGGCACTAGTACAGGCAGCCTCTTACTCAGGTTTTAATCAATGATTTTTAAACAAAACCATTATGTTAGAAGGTTCTGTTAAGCTCTTAGTAACTGGTCACTGTAAGTTGTACTTTGTTTCATATACTGAGCCTTCAAAGAACAGGTATTTTTTCAGGAGTGCTTGAGAGAAGATTGTGGTACCAGAAGAATTAGACTCATCTCCCTCGTTTAGCTAGAGTCGCATTTTGGGGCTGATGGTGTAGCCTCCTGACTTTTAAATTTCCTGTCAGTCTTCACAGTGTCATGATTAAATGTTTAAAAATATTTTCCTTAGTCATTGTTGTTGTTGTAGGGACAAATCATTCTCTCTCACCCTGGTTTAATGTAGGAAATTTCGAATATCTGCTCAGAGTACTAGCTGATGTATTCAAATCCCATTATGTATGTAAACTGTGAGTAATCTAATTCTCATGTACATATTTAACATTTGGAAGATTTAAAGCATTTGATCTTCAAAACTATCTCTAAAAAACCATAGGGCTTAGGACGGCACAGAGGCTCCTTAAAAATGTGTAATTGCCGATAAATAACTGTTCTTTCCGTAAAGAGAGAAACTTGCAAACTAAGCCGTTTTGTGCTTTTTTCGAAAGTGTCGCTTGATAAAGACCTGCTGGCTTTCTGACACTTGGCAGAGGAATTCTTTTGCAACTGCCAAAGGTGTCTGCTACAGAGTCCTACTGTTGTTAAACTGAAGTGAGTGTTTATCGCAGTGTTAGGCCCCGGGTGGTATTTAGCTGAGACCTTGGGCATGAAGGGCCTTAGGTGGGGATGGAAAATAGGAGCGTGTCTTGTCTACAAATCTTTGTTCTCTTCTGTGGTCTTTTAACAGGGATTTCATGGTTTGTCCAAGCAGAAGACCTGAAATCTGAGTCTAGGAAAGAAAACCATTCCAAGGCCTTTTCTGGTCCTGGTCCGTCTTGGTTTGAACCACTAACCAGCGCAAAGCCTTGGAGAGAGCCTCTCCGAGAGAAGAACTGGCAAGAGCAGCAGCACAGCAACACGGTTCAGCCAGCAGTTCCAGACAGGGGTGCTGAGAACAGGCCCTCACGGCCGCTCGTGAAGCTTACGCTACAGGTAAAGGCACGCTGGGGTCTCTGTAGGATTTCGGGAGTTATGTGTCTTGTGGAAACACATTTTGTTCCTTTTTTCTTTCTTGTTATTTCACCTTGAAGTCAACATGTTACAGACTGCTCCTGCTTGATTAAAAAAAGGCAAACGACAAAACCTCCCCCAAAAAACCCAAACCAAAACCCCAAGAAAATCAATTAATTTGTCAGTCCTGTTTGGTTGGGGTGATCTGGCTTTCCGCAGCATGCTAATATATTTAAATTGACCTAATATTTTGGGACTGAAATCATTTGGCTTCCAGAACTAGGGGGAATACAGCTGACATAATGTCAAGTCATACTTGCTTCCATCCGTCTGCTCACCTGCTCAGGGTCTGCCCTGTGGTGGAAAGTGAAGTGTGGCAAAACACAGGTATTAGGAGATCGCTTTCAAAATTCCCCTTCTGATCCAAAACGAGATGCTAATGTTGATGTGCCCACTGATTTGTGGTGGGGGAGACTGTAATGGGCTCAACGTTGTGACCTTTGCTGTGCTTTTTTGAGAAGAGATTTGTGTCCCTTTTGCTAATTATTTTAGCTTTTTTTTTTTCCCTCTAGACAGTTAGTTTGTGTTTGTTGACAAATAACTTGTTAAACAGTCTCTGAGGATCTACCCAG
Source organism: Leptosomus discolor (assembly GCF_034619465.1). Classification (NCBI taxonomy): domain Eukaryota; kingdom Metazoa; phylum Chordata; class Aves; order Leptosomiformes; family Leptosomidae; genus Leptosomus; species Leptosomus discolor. The sequence continues at coordinate 81,624,461 of NC_141394.1, read as the reverse complement.
CATTGAGGAGACAATTATTTGTACATTATACTGAATACAACTTTGCTGGAATTTTTTTTTTTTTCCCATGCTTTGATAATGGTGTTAGATATTTTGATGATTCCCTTCCAGCTGTAGGGAGACAGTCTGGCTGCTTCAGGCTTTGTTTTGTGTCATCCCATCTTAGGAGGCTCTAGCAGTGCATCGCCCTGACTTCATCTCCCGCTCTGGAGAGCGTGTGAAGCACCTGAAGCTTGTCATGGAGGAAAGGAGGATACAGAGCGTGCTGCAGTCCGAACGAGAAGAGCTGTTTAATCCTCCAGAGAAGAGAAAGGGCTACAGGAATGCAAGTGACATGCTGCCCGACAGAGGTACCTTCACCATTCTGCTCTTTGTGTTCTGTAGGAATTAATGAATTGCCATGTTACGCTTAAGGGTGTGGGTATTTTCAATAAAAATATTACAATTACTTAACATTATTGTCTATAAGAATCCATAGCTTAGAAAGGAGTCATATTGTTGCAGTCGTATTCTTTGTGAGAAGGAAACTTGTTCACCATTCTCATATCTCAAAATTTTCCATTTAGGTTTTCTGATTAGAGAGAAGAGAAGAACAATTCCAAAGAGTGAAATGGTTCAAAGATCTAAACGGTAAGGTTCAGGAAATTTTATTTCAGGTAGGCAAGTGACCTGAGTAGGAAAGATGGAGGAATTGTATCTGCAGTCAAAGAACTGGGTGCTGGGGCTAACTCTGCTTTTTCAGTGCAAGACGTAGGCACCTTATCAGAGGGAGAAAGCACCTATTTAGAAAACCTGAGAAACAAGATAATTTGTAAAAAATTATTTCTGTCCGCCATCCAAGCACTATGGCAAACTGTGCAAGTACTGGATCCCGAAAAGAGAGGAGATGTAGGGTGTGGGCCACTGGAGCATCTATTCATTAACCAACTAGGTGACTGGTGCAGAAAGCGAGGTACCATTTCACCAAATGACAGTAGCTTTATGTAAGAAATAACTGCCCTCAAAGGAGTGCGGAGGCTTTTACCCTTGAAGAAGACCACCTTATGATAGATTTTGCCTTATTTTTGGCTCAAGTAATTCAGATACAAAGTGCAGAGCACACTAACAACGTACTAATCATTTGAAATACCTATGCTACAGAGAGAGCATGTGAAGGTATAGTAAAAAATGGATTTTATTGCAGCTAGGTTCTGAAAGGGTAGCGTGGACAAGAGGAGGTGGTTGGGAAGAATACCAGCTGAGAAACAGCATAAAAGTCAATTTTTTGACTCATTAAGTCATCTCTGGTAACTTGTAAAGTTACATAAAGATACAGTGATACTGGAAGTTATTGAGAGTCAAAACAAAGGTCAAGAGTGTCCCTGGAGGCAAGGGATACTCAGGAATCTGGGGTTTCTGCACACAGGCAAGTGCTTTGTTGCTTTGAAGTCTTGGAATGTACATGCTACATGCAGGGGAGGGTTTGTGCTACCTGAAAGGGACAATGCTGTGGCCTAGGGCCGTTTCACAGCATCTCCATCAGTGGTAGCAATGGGAAGGAGTGCACCTCAACAGGTTTGGGGGTGATGCTGAACTGGGCGGACCAGCCAATATGCCGGAGGGCAGGTCTGCAGTTTCTAGAGCTCTGTGCAAGCTGGAGGAAAGGGCCAAGAGGAATCTCGTGAAGTTCAACAGTGACAAATACCAAGTCTGGCCCTGGGACACAAATCCCCCCCTGGCAGGGACACCCATTGTGACAGTGTCAGAGGACAGACTGCTTCTGGAGCAGCCCTTCTGGGAAGGGCCTTGGGGGCCTGACAGCAGCTTGAACGGAGCCAGCGGTGTGCTCTTGCAGGGATGAAGGCCAGCTACACGCTGCGCTTCATGCAGGTGGAGGGAAGTGGATATTCCCTCTCTTGGCACTCCCGGGACCACAGCTGGATCCTGTCTCCTGTTCTGGGCTGCCAGGCCCAGAGAGAGGTCAGCAAAGTGGCTTGAGCCCGGTGGAGGCCACCAAGACTGGGCTGGAGCACATGGTGCGGGAGGAGAAGCTGTGGAGTTTGGGTTTGTCTGGCCTGGGGAGGAGGAGGCCGAAGGTGAGGCTCAGGCAGGGGTGCTTCCCTGCCAGAAGGAGGGTTTCGAGAAGGCAGAGGAGGAGTCTTCTTGGAGGTCCGTGGTGACAGGACAAGCAGCAGTGGTGATGTGTTACGGTAAGGAGAAATTCTGCCTGGAGAGAGGGAAATGAGTTTTTCAGGAGGAGGGTGGTGAAGTGACGGAGCGAGGTGGTGGAGCCTGTGTCCTTGGAAATGGTCACAGGTTGAGAGGATGAGGCCTGAGCGACTTGATCTATCCTTGAAGTTAGCCCTGCTTCGAGCAGGAGGTTGGACTAGGTGACCTCCAGAGGTCCCTTCCAACCTCAGTTACACTGGGATTCTACAAAATATCTACTGGAATATGCAATATAGAAGATAAACCCCTTGATATATATGCTGGGAGAGTCCAAGAAGGTGGTTTTCTTTTAATAGCCTTTGGCATTTAAAAGTATTTTTAGGGTGTTAATAGAGAGGTGGCAGAAGTGGTAAATATGGTAAATATGCCAGTTCCCCCAGGAACGCATCTCCATGTGTTTTAGCTGAAGTAGAAGATTTGGGTTTGGGTCACTTGATCTCTGAGATCGATGTATCTGAACTCGTGTATTTTCAGAAACTGATTTCATGATAACCCGAGTCGGCAGGACTTCTGTGGAGACTGATTCAGGAAATCACACTTGGTGACTTTTTTTTTTTTTGTTCTTGCTGCTGTCATACTCCAGCTCTCAGCTGGAGCTGAGAAGTAATTTATTCTGTACCATTCTTTTGAATTCCACACCTATAATGAGTGCAGAAGCTTTTTCTTTTTCTCTGTGAGGGTATAAATGGAATTTCTCATGGCAAATTAGCTAGAGGTAATGAAAACAATTTTCAATGAATTTACCTATAATTCTGCATTGCCCACTTCTTGCTTTAAACATCCTTATGATGGAACGATTCGTCAGGGGTAAATCCTGATCTTTTCATTGAGGGAGCCCTAGAATGGCAAAAGCCTTTAGAGAATGGTGAGACGGTGCGAAAGCAAACCCCAAATCTTGGAGGTATCCCTGCCCCCAGCCGGCAACGCTTGCATAGAGCTTCCAGCAAAGCATAAGAGGAGTAAAATAAACATCAAAAAATGTGATTGATTTCCTCTTTTCTGTAGCAGTAATGTGGGTAGTGACATTTTTAGGAAAGATCATCTCCTAAGAGCAGCTGCACAGAGTAGGAAAACAGCGAGGCACGGGAAGGTAGCTCACTAGAGGGAGTGCAGTTGATTTTTTTTTTTCCTTTTCTTCAGCTTTTTTGGTGTTGGATGTGTATTTGCTTGCTCATCAGTTCCACTGTGAAGTCTGATGGGCAGGTAAACACATTGGGAGGGAGGGTGTAGAAGCTACAAAGTGCGCGGCGCTCTCTGGCTGGTGCTGGTGAACTAGACAAGAGATAAAATTCGATACCAGCTGAGATTTGGATTTGATCTTTGCTTTCTTGGTTCTGCCTACGTAGCTATGTGTTATTGTGCAGCTTCCTACTACTTTGTTTTCCAGTTAACTTCTCATCCTTCTCTCCTTGGAGACACACAAGTGGCACCAAACCTGTACTGACTAAACAGCAAATGGGTGCAAACTGACACACATTTGCCTCCCTCACTTCCCTTGCCCGTCTGAAGTAGGACTTACTTTCCTGCTGGGATTAGTACCAAGGCAACTGTCAAAGATGCCCCACCTGGCTGGTGGGCTTCAAAATGGAGCGTGGTGAAGCGCCTTCAGACGATAGGAGTCGAAGGCGTAGATGTATCTACAAAATATTTGAAGTGCCAACAGTAATTATGCAAAGATACGTTGATTTAAGAATGGAACAGTCTCTAAAAGAGTGTAATGCACTATTTTATCTGTACAAGTCTTTTTTTTTTTCTATTTGCTGATTATCAAATCGGCGTGTTAAGAAAGGAGTTCTGGTAAGATCTGTCTTCCTTTAGAGGACTGAAATTTTGGGACGTCGTTCATTTCTGTGAACCGCAATGTTTTCGGAGCTGCGTGCTTCTCGGCAACCACTGTCATGAAATTAATAAAGCTTTGTGATCTCAGAGGAAGATTTGGGGAGGGCAGTGTGCTGCCATGCCAGCTCTCAGGTCCCTCCTTTGATGGCAGCATGTAAAACAGGCTAGAACAGCACGCTGACTGTGCTGAGCCCCAGCACCTCCTGGTCAGCTGCTGTTTGGCTCTGGTATGGCAGAAGCTCAGCACTGGAGAAGACAAAGCAGTCACCTGAATGGCAACAGTGCTGAATGTTGAAAGTACTGAAGTATTGAAAAGATGCCTAAACCACTTAAATCAGGTTATTCTTGCGATGAAGAGCATTGCTATTGATGGATGAACATGTTCCTCGGAGTCCCCTCCCAGCAATGGGGCTGTTCTGCACTGAAGACATTGACACTCTCCCTTTTGCAGCTGAGTGATCATATCAGCTGTATGGTCATTTTAATGGTCTAAATATTGCTTTTAGGAGGGTGCTGCTTGTAAGAGAAAAGCATTATGGGATGTGGGAATTTCCAGTATCACAACTGCTGTGCGTTCCGCATTTTCTCTGGGTGACACTAGTAAACCCCCAAATAAATGTTTCTCTGACGTGGTGGGCCTTTAGCAGAATGTGAAGATAAAATGGGGGATGGTTTTTTGTATCAATAATTTCCTGCTTTCCAAGTCTCTGGTTTTGATTTTTTTGTATTTACACTTAAGGATCTATGAGCAGCTGCCAGAGGTGCAGAAGAAGCGAGAGGAAGAGAAGAGAAAATTGGAATATAACTCCTACCGCCTGAAAGCACAGCTTTACAAAACAGTAGGTGTTCTGGTCAAGTATTTATTCTGGAATATTTTAGAATTATTTTTTTTCCCTTGAGGTCACAAGCTGTATAGTAATATTTACTAAACGTTAATTCTGTCGTGTTATTTTGCAGCTTCTAGGTGGTTAGGCTAGATTAGCATTTAATCAGGATCCAAGCAGTCAAGCGTAGCAAAACGTGGCGTAAAAAATCCCCCTCCTTAACCTGAAATGCTTCCAGGACCCACACACAGCGTATGGAAAAAAGACAAGGAAGCACAGCCCTGATTCAAGCGTACAAAAAGGGTCTCCTGCAGTGTTGAGGGCAGATCAGAGGGATCATGGAGCGTATTGAAAGAAGGACCACGCTTCCTTGAACTGAAGGCTGCCGGTTTTGCTCTCGCGTGCCCTTGCTGTAGATGGATTTAGCTTACACAGTTCGCAGCTAACTTCACAACCAGCGTTAACAAAAGCTGGAGTCATCACTACGAATCTTGCTTCTGTGGAAAATTTGTGGTCCTGGCAGTAATTTGACTTCAGTGGATTTCACTACTAAGTGTTTGTTCAGCTGATAGCGTGGTCTTACCGCCCTGGCACTGCTCAGCCGAGGATCTCCTCTGTCTGGCAAGCTGTAGAATAAACCAATATCCCTAAGCGTGGGTACAGCTAACTTTGCACCACAAGCACTTATCCAGCAGTTCAAGACCAGTTTCTGTGCTGGGGCCTCACCCCGCCACCAGCAGCAGAGCAAAGGTGGGGTGAGGACTCCAGGATTTTGGTGGGCAGGAGAAGGAAACAGCAGGGCCCGTTTCGCTGGGACTCTGCTGAATCCTGCCTCGTTCTGCCGTGACGCAGTGAGTTCCCAGCTAACAACTGCTGCTAATGCTCTTCCTCCCTGGCTGTCCGAGCTGTGTAACATGTGCTTTGTGTCTGTTAATTAACAGGTTTAATTAATGACAGACAGATTGAAGAACCCTATGCTAGAGACTCACCCGGGTTAAGCACGGTAATAAGGGAGAGAGTCTTCTGTCCCTGTGCCCTCCCGTGCACACACATCTGATTATCTCATATTTCTGTGTAACAAGGAGTATCAGTTTATACACAGCAATGTGATAAATGCCCTGATTAAAACAGCGGAGGACCGTTTGTCCCCTCCAAGAAGTGCATCTCCAAAACTGGCCGGTGTATCACTCTTGGAGCTGTTCTAGGCATCCATATCCTTAAGCCTTCACTTAAGACTTAATAAGAACTAAAAGATGAGAAACAACAGTTTGCAACAAACACTCAGGTTCTAACCTGACTTGCCTTCTTGCTCTTTACCTGACCCCTGTACCAGAAAATGTGGCCTTCTGGAAAATCTGGCAGCGGGCAATAAACTGCCTTGTAAGCCTCAGTGGTTTAAGGATATGCATTAAAAATTAAAAATGTGTTGGTTTTTTTTTTTTTTCCTTTGGATCTTGAGCTTGCAGTTCAGTTTTACCATTGCAACTCTTTCCTGGCTGACTTCTCCTAACAGAGCTGACGTGATAGGGTTGGTTCTTTGTTGGGAACAGCAGTAATTGGATCTTAAAAGTCAGGGCTTGTAACACAATGTATTATCCAGAATACCTTCCTAATCTGATTGTGGGTATTTACCACTGGAATTACTTGAATTTGCTGCTGTGCTTTTGCAGGGTATATTCAGGATGTATTTTTTTCCCTAGTCTGAGAATCTCAGGTGGGAGTTCAGTGAGCTCTTAAGAGTTAAGGAACGCTGGCAGTTGTTGACTTGAAGTAGCGTAGTCAGCTGGAAGCAGAGAGGGAATTGGATCAGAAGTTTTGTATACAAGTGTGATTTTGATTGGAAGAGGGATGATGATTCATTGCAGTAAATACTGTACCCTTTTTGTCTTCCTTGATAGTGCAGAATAGCTGTGGTGAGTAGCTGTAAGTACAGTGAATGGTTTGTTTAGAAATTTGGTTAATGTGTTGCTGAGAGCATCAGTTTCTGAGCAGAGCTGATTGTGCATGAAAAAAAACCCACATGTTTTGTGGAACGACTCCAAAGACGATACGGAGTATTAGGAGGAGAAAACGGCTGATGCAAAAGCTGTACTAAAGCTGTCTGTACTCTCGGGTTGTTCCATTTAAATGTTCTGTAGCACCCTACCCAGGTTTATTGCATCTCAGCCATGATGTACTGGGGCTCTTGGACACCAGTTGCTTCTCTTTCCGTCACTGGTACTGAAGGAGTAGACATGTAAAGTAAAATGAGGCGTACGCAGCAGTACAGCTGGCTCTGAGGGTGGGATTAGGTAGCAGAAAGCGCGTAAGCCATTTCTGCAGGGCGTTGGGGGCTCACAGGTTAGGGGTGATGGACATTTGGGAATTATGTACCCACCCATCTGTACGTGCGTGAACGTGGACAAGTGTGGTTTGCTGAACTACCCTCGCACCAGAATGTGAAGGTGTGTTAGGTATAACTGCAGAGGGATGTGATTTGTGGGCTGGTGTTTCAGAAGAAAAATGAACACCATCGTGAGGAGAAACCAAACAAAATGGTATGTTTCCAGTGTGAGCCACCACAGCTACTCTGTGGGACATACTGCTCTCTGGAGGCAGCGTGTCTCATCATCATTAGCTGCAGGGAACCAAGAATAATGCTCTTAGTGACCAGGTTGAGGGATGAGATGAAATGGAGTTAATTTGTCTCAAAATAAGGCCTCAAATTAGTGAATATATACAAACAAAATTTGCTTACCTGTTGTAAAGTACAAGTGGAAATACTCTCGCAGGACGCCTGAGAAGTAAGGGCTGTCCGTGCTTGTTTCAAGGCTTTTATGTGCAGCGGTGGCGTGTGGGGCAGGGCAGTGGGCAGTGGAGAGAATGAAATAACAGTTTTGGTAGCACTGAGTGAGGACGAGGTCCTCGGGGCGGGGGGGGCACAGTATGGGCTCATGTGTAACGGGGCACTTCTCAAAATTCCTGTGCGAGGAAGTGAGTGGGGGTTGCACAGGCATTCTTAATTTTTCAAATTGTTGGATACTTACCTTTATTAAGGTAGCAAAGTTGTTTTTATCACAGGATGCACATGGGTCCGGGCTCATGTTCTGTCCCTGTATCCCTTTGCTTTTGTACTTTTAATTTCAAATAGAGCATAAAATTATACCAGTCAGATAAGGTGCCCTTTAGTTTTGAAATCTGTATAGTTGAGACGGATTTCTGATCTGAGGGCAGCATAAACCAGAACTCCTCTTCCAACCCCAGTGAAATCAAAATGAATTTTACGAGTTTATCAGATACAAACTCATTCCATTGCTGAAGCTTTTGCCTTAGATGTAGTCATTTTTGTAAACAGGGAGCAGGGGAGAAACCTCCTTAAAGAGGAAAGCAAAGTTAATTAATTTATGTGCTTCCCCCTACCCCTTAAAAAGGAAAAAAGCAGTCAGGAACACTAAACGCTGTTTCATTTACGGCTGGGACGTGTCCTTTAGAGCCTATGCAAGGTCGGGGCCACAAGGTGTCACTACCCCAAAGGAAAAAGCACATGCTTCTAGAGGTGTGAGACTGAACTGCGCGTTGCTTGCTGCTTTAAAGTGTTATTTTTCTTTAAAGTTTGTTTTTCATCCCCTTGGCTACATGTTCCCTCCTGTCAGCAACACCTTAGGGTTTTTTTGGCTTGCAGTCACTTCCTGGAAGTGGAGCAAAGAGGGGAGAGAGCACCTAATCGCTAGCTTTGCTGCTTGGATTGCAAACAGGGCCTGTGAGCCGCGAGGACTGATCAGAGGGTTTGTGGTGTGAGGTGCTTTGAGCCCTCCTGAGGCTTTGAGAAGTGTTGGGGACAGATTCCACACTGCGATTCACGTCGGCAGCTCACATACACAGGTATGTGCGTAAGCAGAGCATGTTCTGCACCGGTATATACACTACATACAGTGTGTGTGTGTGCTGTGCACACACACTGCATACGTGTGTGTGTGTATATGAAGAGCTGAGCTGCGTGGTGCGTTCATTTGTGTAATGGCAGCATCATTCCCGCTGCTGTTAGCAACATATGAGTTACCCAAAAGCTCTTCCTTTATCCTGCACTTCTCCAAAGCCACGCAATATATAGTCTGTGCTCCAAAACGTCCCTGATCTGCCGGCTGAGGCAGCGGAATGATGTGGGGTTTCGTTACCTGGGTTGCCCCTCGCCGTAGGAAGGGGTCACACTAGCGGGTGCCTTGGGAAGAACCCCTTAACAGAGCCAGCGTTCGCAGGGCTGCTCAAAGATGCTCCAGCAGTCGGTGTGGTTTGTGTCCAAGGGGCTTTGAATCCATCCTAGGGTTTTTTTTTTCTTTCATGAATTTGTCTGCTTGCCTTGTGAAGTGTAAACGTCTGGGGTTCGCAGCACCGCAGGGCAGAGTCTCACCGTTTACTGTGATTCTTCACACAAAGCGTGCTGTGTTTTGGTTTAATCTGTTACCAGTTACTGTCTATGGTGCCTCCCCAGTTGTTTCTGGTTTTATTTCAGAACAGTCGGCAAAAAGCATTCCCTTTTCACCTGCTTCAGGCGGCTCAGGGTTGTGCAGACTCTTGTCTCTTCCCTGTCAGTCATGGCTCATCCCTGCCACTGCAGTGAAGAGTCCTAATTTATTCAGTTGTTTTTTTGTAGAAAACACTTTCTGTGTCTTTTGCTATCTTCAACCTTAGAGTTTTTAATTTTTAGAGGAATACTACTCATCTCTGCCGCTTCGTTTTTTATCTTTCAGAAAATCACCAACCGTGTCTTGGGGAGGAAGGTGCCGTGGAACTGATGAAGATCTGCTGTTCAAACGGAGGTGTGTGGCGCGTCGTAAGCTTGCAGCGTGAAGGAGATGGTGATGCGGAGAAGATAATGCAGTAAATGCTCGTGCAGTGAATGGTTTGTGGTATTCACTTGTGTTGTTTTTGTACTAATACAATCTTGCTGTATTTTTAAGGTATTTAAGGATCAACGAGTCGATGTGAATGACTGGTTTTTAAATAAATGGCTGGGTTTGGTAGTGGTACTACCGAAGTAAACATAGCTTGGAAGTACGTGGTTCATAATGAATTTGTAACTAACTGATTGGAATAGCAGTTTTATATATTTATTTTAAATTCTTTTTAACAGTGATTTTTTTTTTATTAGTATTATTTTTTTATTTCCTATCTCAATGTAGAAAACTCACTGGTAATGTTTTGTACTGCAAAAACCCCTGAAATAAATAACATCAGAGCAGTTTGTGGTAACTCTTGCAGCAATCCTGAACTTCCCTGTCCGTGCGGGCAACATCTAAAGAAACCCGGCCGTAACCACCTCTCTCCCTACCCAAGGCAGAACTTAGAACATACGAGGTAACCGTAAGGGCCCTTCAAACTGGATGTTATTAGCCCTGAAAGAGCGGAGGAGTCGGGACTTCACTGCCCTTGTGCTTGGTTCGCTGTCTTTCTGTATGACCCAGGAGAGCGCGATCAGAGACGTTTCTTATGGCGTTAGGCATTTTTAAGCCTTGCCTGGGAGAGTCCCCTTCCCTTCATTAGATGCCTGCGTTCTGCCAGGATACTTGGTTCTGCCTTTGACTAGTGTCACAGTGGCAAAAGATGCAGTTTAAAGACTGTGGTTCTTGGTGATAGAAGCCTGAAGTCTCAGTTTCATTTGCTTATCATGATAGTGTTCATCTGATAGATAAACAGGAAAAGACATCTGAGGAAAACTAAGTGGGTGTGAACAGTGGTTTCCTATTTTCTGTGCTTCAGATGTTCGTAGCCTGTTTGGTTCAAGGAGCAGCTGTAACGGTGCACCCATTTCTGCGGAGGGCGAGGCACAACTCGGAGCTTTGGACCTGTTGTGTTCGCCAAGAATCTCACAGAACTTGTTTCACCCCTTGGCTAAGCCACCCTGCAGTGGCTACGGTCCAGCTCTGCCAGTTACCCCTGGAGTTCACGTTGGGATGTAAGGAATCGATATTGAATGGTGGGAAATAACGTGATTGCCTTGACGGTCGGTAGAACGACACTAAATTAACTAGACAAAGATTTGGCACAGTATTTTCCAAACTGTGTCCTGTGCTGGTGGTACCACGTGCTGTTAAAGCAGCTGTTACATCCCACCCCAGAGTCGGAAGGAAATAAAACTGTGAGAATATATCCGGGTGTAAGATTTATAGTTTATCTGGATTTACTCATCAGAATAGCATGCAAAAAACCCAACCACCACGAACCCACGATCTAATATGTTGGAAGGCCGTGTCTGGTCTGGTCTCAGAAATCTGAAGTTAAAAGTGCAGCTTAAAAATAATACAGTATCCCACGGCTGTGATAAATCAGCTCAGGGAACGGCTTATTCTCTTTAGACCTTTCCACTTTTCAAAATCTGGTTTTACCCGTTTGCTCCTCCCGCTGTCTTGTCCTTGGGGTGAGTTCCGATGCAGGTTGCCACTTCGCCTTTCCAAGCGCTCTTCTGGGGCGAGAAAAGCCGCTTTGTATGTTGCTGAAGCAGAAGGTGCTGAAACTTGGTGGTACCGAGGTTTCTCCTGCGATTCTCTGATATACATATGAATAGACCTGTTCCTTGCGACAAGAAGTTCAGTTGTGTTGGAGTCCTGACAAGATCTTGCCTCACTGAGTGCTCGTTTAAAGCCAGTTAGCTCCTTAAATATGCTTTTAAGCTTTCAGCTGATGAAAAAACAAGAGAGCTTAAGGGCCCTGCTGATGCCTCAGGGGATGCTTGGAAGTCTTCTCAGGGTGAGGTAACAGCAGCCCATGGTTGGTTTTATGTAAATACCCGTAGTGTGCCGGTGTGTGACTCCCTAACAAAAGCAGAGGCCAATTATCAAGCTCATTGCAAATGGAAAGCAGGCAGTGGCAGTCCCTTTCAGCTGCTTGAAGGACCCATCCCCATCGAAGTAGAGAACTACAGATTGTTAAACCTTTTAAAAATAAAAGGAGAGCTGCTGCACATTTTTTTTTGGTGAGTTTTACCTAACTACCAAAGTAACCAAACAGGGGCTGTCCTTCTGTGAGTTCTTAGAGTTGCAGCTTGAAGGATTCAGCGACAAGGAGCTGTAATTCCTCATTTGGTAATAATGTTGTAGCGTTCTTCCTTTGCTAAGGGAGAAGTGTTTGCTTCTGTTAAAAATTTTCTGTTGAGCCACCCTTCAATATATCAGAATATGTCAGAATATGATCTGAAGGCTCTGCCTGGATGTTTGGCGGTGGTCGCGGGCCACACAAAGAGTTTACGCTCTGCTTTCTGAGATAAAGCAAACATTCTCTTTGCACACGGAGGCAGAGGGAAAGAAAGTTTTGTAGAGGAACACTATGAGGTTGTTTGACTTTTCTCCTCGGAGGAGCGAGCACCGGCAGCTCCCGATGAAATTGGGAGGAGCTGCAGCTCCTCAGAACTTCTGATAATGAGGTTTCGCGTGGTCAGGTTTAGAGGAGGCAGGTCTCCCCTTCAGCCCTGTGCTCCAACAGCCTCGTCATCCGTCCTTCTCTTGATTGCCTCGTGGGGGGGACGCAGGCGAAGCTGACTCGCACCCATTCCACTACGGTTCCTTGTTGTCATCGGGTCGGATAAAGCTTGTGCTGGGTGCAAAGCATCCAGTGTTTATAGTTCTATGGAAGGAGGCTGTTGACATTTGGAGTCGTGGGTTCCAACATGCAAAACTTCTTTCCAAAAACTCAGGAAATTAGGCTTGTCTTGTGTTGATTCCAGAGCGCAGCCATCTCTTCTTACTCCACTGCTACACAGACTTTTGGGGTAAGTTTTGCAAATCTTTGCAAGTTTAAGAGTGCAGAACTATCGTTTTGTTTGGTTTTTTTTAACCCTACAGGCTTATTAGTTAATCAGCAACGTCCTTTGATCAGCATTTGCCATACCCACCCCGCACAGTGATTGTTGTGTAGGTACCAAATGCGTGTTTGAGTCTCACCGAAAGGACAGGTGGGGAAAAGGGCAGCACGGTTGTCTGCGAGTTGTCTCCAGAAACCGAACGCAGCTTTGATCTAGTCCCTTGTTCATTGCCAAGTAAGTAGAACGGCTGGTCTTTGGCTTTGGATTGTGGTGTGCTGTCTACAAACTGAACCTGAAGTGAGAAGAGCGATAGATGTGTGGGTGAGGTGGACAAGGCAAGGAAATGGCAGAGAAAAAGGGTGTAAAAAAAGCCACGTTGTGCTTTGGTCCTTATTTTAAGAGGCTTGTTTGCCCTTCAGAAACACCTCCCATTTCCTCTAATGATCATTTCCACTAGTTCCACCTTTTGTATTCCATCCTGGTGGACCTTTTATAGCAACGTGGTAAGTCCTTCGGTTTGTGGTGGGTGTTTTTGGAGTCCTTTCTGTGGAGAACCAAGTTAGAGGGCTGCCGCGTCAGGCAGTGATGGGGCTTGAGTGGATGTTGTCTGGGAGACGTTCTCTCATCGCTGGTAACTGGACAGATCGCCATGGACGCCAGTTGCAAGGTCCGTGTAAAAATACAGTTGAAACGTGCAACTTCCTTGGAAAAGGAAGTTCCCCGCAGAACGCAGTCGTGTTCCTGTGCATCTGTCTCGGTACGGCCTGGCCCGGGGTGGTTGACTCCTGGAGGACAGCTTTGCAGAAGGAACTTCTGCTGTTTGCCTCTGTCGGTGGTAAATCTGTTGTGGAGAACACAACCAAATGGCTTTGAAGAGGAGGAGGCTGAAGAAGGAGATTTGCCCCGTGCAAAAGCAGATAACCTAATCCCTTCTGCTTATCCACGAGAGCATCCTGGTTTATAATTCACTTTTCCTGAAACAATGCCCTAATGAAGAAATTACTTCCCAGCTGGCTGTTCGTTAGTCCAGATCAAGCTTTAATCCAGTAAAGAAGATCTTAATTTATTGCTTCTTTTATGCTGCATTTATTTGTTGGCCCAGCTGGGTGGCTGTACTTCTGTAAAGCTTAAAAGTGTAACGTGAAGTCATTGGATGCGCTCGTCGTAGGCTTGGGGAAGGAATTTGGCTGGACTGCTGTAAATGGAAAAGACACAATTCTTTCACACAAGCGAGGTTTGAAAGTCAAACTTTTTATTAATATTTTTGTCCCTACATCAGCAGATAAACTGAATTCTCCAGGCCAAATTAGACCCTGCGGGAGGGTGAATGACCTCCGCATGACAAATGAAAGCCATGTTGATTAATACCCTTCTGGAAAGCGCTCAAATTCCACGGTGATGAGGACAGTTGTACGAGGTCTTGGTAGGGGAGAAGGGTTTGGTTTGGTTTTTGTTTTTTTTTTTAAATACAATCTAGTTTTATTCACATACCCATGTGCTGCAGCCCTGCCTCTAGCTTTATCAGAAGCTACTTCAAACTTGTCTTCATGATGCAAAAGAAAGGAGAGGCTCCAGCTCATTTTCCCAAAGTTGGGTTGGTTCCTCCGCCCAAGCTCGGTTCCCTACATCCCGTGAATCGCTCTGCCTTAGGGGGGCTTGAGTCATCACGTTGTCATCTGCTGAGTAGCCAGCCCTGGCCTTCCTCCGGAGAGGGGTGAGTCTCTCGGATGCTGAAACATGTCTGTTGGATCTGGAGGAGGCAGCATGCCAGCAGCATGCCGTGGCCTCCTGAACACCTGTGCACGAGGAGTTGAGTTCCTGTGGCATTGTGCGCGGATTGAATCATTATTTGAGTAGAAAATGATGTGAGATTTGCTCTAAGGCGACTGTTTTTTGTGTGGTCTATCAGGGCACAAGTGTTTATGAGCGGCATAGAGCTGGTTTACGTTACAACTGCCCTCGTCCTTTGCAGGAGGACCCGTAACAGGCTAGGAGCGATGGCGTTTGTGCTGATGAAGCGGGGGTGGAAAGCCCAAAGTGTGGGTGCCCAGAATCTTCCCGAGCACACCCCTCCTGTGCTTGTGTACTCGATATGCAGGTTGCCTCCTTCAGGGCTATGAGGAGCGAGTGCCTGGGAGGACAGGAGCGCCCTCAAAATGCGTACCACGGGGCTCTCCCTGATCCCCCGGCCCTGCTTCGCACGTGCTGCTCTTGGCTTACACCGGGACGCAGAAATCCCCCGCCTCGGGCTCAGCTGCCGGGCGGCGTGACCCAGCTGCAGACCACGGCTGGGTGCCACAGCTTCTGTGGGCTTTTGTCAGCGGAGATATCAAGTGATCCAGGCTGTTGGCAGGGGGAAGAACGCCTGTTCCTCTGCACAAAAAGGCCTTTTATGAGCTGCTCTGGATAACCACCAGCCGTTGCCACCCTCAGCCCCGTGTAGGGCCAGGTATTTCTCCGTGGCCAACGGCTACGCTCGGGTTCCCTGGCCGGTGGGAAGCGGAGAGCCTTCTGCCTTCATCTAGCCCTGAGATTGCGCTACTGTCAGGGGTTTGCACGGGTTGAGAAAGTGGAGGAATGGGGAAAAGCGTCGCATAATATGTAGTAACGGTGAAGCTATGCTGGGATTAATGGGCTGCTGGGGGAAGACTGGAGCCTGTTCCTCTGGCTTACGATCCCTACTCCTTCCCAGCCCCTGGCTCACCCCTCCGTGGCAGTCCTGGCCACCAGCTGCCCTTTCTTGGAAAGACTGTCACGGCCCTCGGCAACTCTGCGCAGCCTCGTCCCGCTGGACCTTGCCGAGGGTGGTTTCCTGATGGCTGAAAGCCCGGTCGTGCGTTTGAATCTCTCCTAGTTGTGTGCCAGGCTGCTGCTCTACAGCTGCTCTGCCGAGCTTCCACCGAGCTGCCTGCGGCCGAGGAGGGGTGGCAATGCCCTCTGTTCCTCACCGTGCTTCCACAGGTTTATTCTTTGCGGTGACTTTGTTTTTCGCAGCGTTTGTCCTCTCGTGGAGGGCATGGGACCAGCACGGCCGCTCCGTGGTCAGCCTAAGCAGGAGACCAAGCTTCAGGGGGTCCTTCCTGGTGCTCGGCAGAGCTTTGACTCAGAAAAGGCAGGAGAGGCTTGGGAGAGCTTGTGGTGCAAGTGAGGTGTTGCTTAATGGCATTAACCCACCTGAGAAATGCTGTGTCTGAGACTGGGGTGGGGGGCTGAAGGTGCTGCTGAGCTGGGGAACGCTCCCTAACCCTGTCCAGATGTTTACAGCTGCTGGCTGCATCCGAGGGCCCTGTTAACAGGACCTCAGCACGTGTTTGAGTGCCAGGAGGGCTCTGCCTGTGCTGCTGCCGGGGCTCTGCCATTGAGATTCACCCTTTGTGCTGGGAAACCCCAGAAAGGTCCCCTGTCCCTTCCTCTGCCAAAACGTCACCTTGGGCAGGCGTGCCCAGAGGTCCCTAGGGCACCTCGGGCAAGGGTGTCTTGCAGCTGTCCCCATTTTTAGGGTACAAATCGTTCGCAAAGCTCTAATTACTGGCATTAATCGATATTATTATGAGGGCTTCACTAACTATTGATGAATCCTTGCCCGCAACTACGGAGGAGAGATGGGTGACCCCAGGAGAGGACCCAGAAGGGCTGAAGCAGCGCAGGGAAGGTGGTGCCTGTGTGCGGGAAGGCAGGCGAGCAGCACCCCTTCCCCACGCAGGGCGCTCGGCTCTGCCACCCGTTGCTCTCACGGGGCTGGATGAAAAATAATTAATAATAATAATAATAATAATAATAACAACCATCCCTGCAGGGTGTATTGCGGGTCACGGAGGCGTCTCCCCTCGCTGTTGCCCTAGGGGGGGTGTGGAGGGGTGTGGATGGGGTTCTTTAATTGCCTTTTTCCCCCCCTTCTCCTCCCGTGGGGGGAGCCCGGACGGGGGGGGGGGGGGGGGGGTCGGCGGTTGCCGGCCCGGCTGCTGCGGGCAGCCCCGGCGGGGGGAGCCTGGGAGCAGCCTTCTCCTCCGCTCTGCTTTTCATTAAGCGGGGCCCGGCTGGGCCAAGAAACACAGCAATAAATAAAAGCGAACAATGCCCTCCTCCCCCCCCCCCCCCCCCCCCCCCCCCCTCCTCCTCCTCCTCCTCCTCCACCCCTCCCCTCCCCTCCCTCCGGCCGCCCAGCCCGGGATCCAGCCGGGCGCCTGGGCAAGGGGCGAGCGGGGCCGGCCCGGGGCGAGTGAATGGGGCTGGAGGGGGGAAACCGAGAGGAGGGGAGGGGACCCGAGAGCATAAGAAGGGAAGGCAGGGCCGGTACCGACGTGCAGAGGCGGTGACAGCCCCGGGGAACGCCGGCATGGCCGGGCGGGCCCCCCTCCAACCCTGCGGGGGCTTGGCTGCTTTTTGGGGGAGCCGCGTCGTCTTCTTGGTGGCGTTGTTGGTGCTGGTCCCCGGGCGGGGGGATGCTTCTGGACAGCGAGGTAAGAGGAATTGGGGGGGGGGGGCTGTGGGGTGTGAGAGGTTCAGCCCCTGGGGAGGGTGTGGAGGGGGGGGATTTGGGGTGGTAGGTGTGGATTTGGGGGGGGGGGGGGGGGTTGGCGAATCCCTGGGCTGTGGGCAGCGATCCCTCCCTTGCGCCTTATCGCCCTGCTGAGGATATGTCCCCCCAAATCTTGCCCCCACCCCAAAAAGCCCCATCCCAGCGCTGCCCATGGCGGCTGGGCTCCGCGCTCGGACTTTATATGGTCCGGTTGGGATGGGAGGGCTGGGACCAGCCAGTCACCCCCCACCCCGTACCCCAAGAGAGAGAGAGAGGGGGGATGGATTCAGCCCCCCCCCACCGCCCCCAACACCCCTCGAACGGCAAAGCCACCCCTCGTCTCCCCATCCTTGAGTCCCTGCAACTGTCCCCGCTACGGGCGGTGGTGCCTTGACAGGGAGCTGGCAACGGTTTGCGCTGCCGGTGCGTGTTTTTGGGGTGAAACTTGGCTTTTGGTGATGTTGCGGAAGTATGTTAAGTGTCCCTAGAGGTTCCTATCACTTTTCAAACAGCGGGGGGGGGGGGAGGGGGTGTTTGCCAGGTTGGGTTCAACCTCCTGTAGTTTCTCTTCTCCATCCCTAACTCCTTCCACAACCCCACCAAGAAGCTGGGGCCGATGCTTCTCCACGCAAAGCACAAGTTGGATTTTCTTATTTTTTTTGACTTTCGAGCTTTGCTGCCTTCTCTGCTGCTGCTGCAAAGAAGTTTTCCAGCAACTCCGAGAGAGCCCCGTGCGAGTCGAACAGGGAGGGTGGTGGGAGCCAGAAACCTCGTTTGGATTAAAAAGGAGCGGAGGGGCAGACTGGAAAGCCGCATGCTTTGACTGGGTGCTGTGGGCACCGGCATCTTCGGGCTCTGACATCCCCCAAACGTGGGGCTGCCCGGCCGCAATGGTGCAAACATCCCCAACACCAAAGAAATGCTATTCCCGACGCAGCGTTCCCAGAAAGGGCTTGGAATGAGTGTGTTTTCCAGGAAAAAAAAAAAAAAAAGAAAGAGAAGGGGTGGGTGGGAAACCCCCTCTGCACTGCCTTTGGGTTTATTTGACTTAGATTTTTAAGGCCCTATCTCATGCTCTGAGTCTTTCTTGATTCCCAGCAAAAGCTAGAATCAAAACAGCGAGGAGCTTAATATAATAACCAAGAGGTTTTTACGTCGTGGCCCAAAGCCCAGCCCAGTAATCCCAGCAGAACGGCTGCCCCTCGTGTCCCATCCTCTCCCCAGACAGCGTGGGAGCAAGATGGGCTTTGCAGGAAGCCGGGAGAGGCAGCGTCTCCCTGCCTTTCTCCCTCTGCGAAGGAAAAATAGGAGTTTTTTCCCCCCACACTTTTTCTCTGTAATGGGAAGGCAGCAAACCCTGCTGGAGCTGCCCACCCTCCATGGCTGAAGGCAGGTCGCGTGGAGGCCGTGCCTCAGTTTCCCTCAGAAAACGAGGCTTATATACGGCTGGGGGGGTTGGAGGGCCTCGCTAACGCTGTCGGAGGAGGTGAGAAGGTAACTGGGATCGTGCCACCACCTTATCTGCAGTTATTCCTGGAATCTGATTCCATGTTATATATATCATGAAAACTGATTAAATGCCACTGTGCGATAGCGCCGGGCGCGTCCAGGGGCCTGGTGGGACAGACGTGGCCGGGCTGGGTAGCTCGAGCATGTTAAACACTCGAGCTGCAATTCCCCACCAATAACTCCAAATTTTTGTTCTTTTTACTTTTCAATAACTTCACCTTCCCTCCAGCCAAATCCCCCCAGATCATTGCACGGGGAAACCAAAATAAGCGTATAAAATTATAAAGCCGTAAGCCCTGTTATTCCACTCCCTTGGTAAATAACTTTGTCCTTTGCTGGGGAAGGTTGTTAGATCTGAGCTTTCACGGACAACATTTGGCTTGGCAAGGGGGTTCAACCCTTGACATTTTTGTTAGACCTCATCCCCTCTCCACAGCATCTTCGGATTTTATTTTTTCTTCTGTCATTGTCCAGGCTTAAGTCATCAGTAGCTGCTTGCTCTGCTGCAAACAAATACAGCCACATTGTTTAGGAAAAAAAAAGATTAAAAAAAAAAAAATCTTAGAAAGTCTGCCTGTCTCTAGTCGAGCCAAGGAATTGCTTGGACTGCTCTGCCCGGGGGAGCTGGGATGGCTCAGAGAAACCCGTAACGTGCTGCGGCTCTTTGAGCTCCGCTGCTCTGGCTGGAAAGACGATGGCTCCATGTCTGGGGGATGGAACCACGCTGCCCCATCCCGTAAACGGCGATGGTCCATGGTGTAAAAGCATGAAACCAAGAAAAAAAAACCCCAAACCTGTTTGTGTGGTTTAGGAGAGGTGGAGCGGGCAGGAGGATGCTCTGCTGCCTGCGCGGCCCCTGCCCTTGTCCCGGGCTTGGGGGCTCTGGGGGTTTTTGGTGGGGTTTGCCTGGGCTGGTTGGTGATGGCCGGGATGCGAGCGGGGCTGGGGAATGCCACCCGTGTGGCGGGTGCATCTCCAGGGTGTGTTTCAGGGGATTTAGGCCACCAGTTTGGGATTGGGGTGGGCAGCGATGCTCCTGGGAGCAAGGCTGAGCCAGCGCTGAGGGTGGTGGCCTGGGGAGGGGGCGATGCTTTGGCTTCGTGCTGATGTCCATCCCCCAGAAACACCTAAGAGGTGGCCTTGGATTTTGGTGAGAGTGCTCATGTGTGTCCCTCCCCCCTATTTCTCTCTTAATGTGGCTGCGGAGGAGCTCTTGCTCTCTGGGGCTTGCAAGGTCTGTTCATGTGCTCATCAGGTCTTCTTTTTCCCAGGGCCACTGTCCCATGGAGAGCGGGTCACCCCACGCTGGATCCTGGGGGGCCGTACCAGACGAGCCGTCAGCCTGGGTGAAAAGGTGAGGGCACCTCTCCCCTGCACCGTGCGGCCGGGTGCTGCGCCCAGAGGTGCTCGTGGTGGGACTCGGGTGGAGGTGTCGAGTTTGCAGCTCCCATGAGCAGGATGTCGAGGTTATAGGACTCGTTACCCCGTTCAGGTCATGAAGAGGGAAAGCAGAGGATGCAACAGCGAGTTAATTAAATGTGGTCTTAAGTATTGAGCAGTAGGAAGGATGGCCAAGAGCTATAGGGTGTGTGGAAAGGAGCTGGGCAGTTTGGAGAGAGGAGGTGGAGGTAATTTGTCAGACTGGTGGTTTGGCCAGGATAGACAGACCAGCAGCATTAGCCAAAGGGAAAATGCTGCAGGATTTAAGAGCGATGTCCTTGAGAAGACTGCGGAGAAGCTGGGCACAGGGAGGAGAGGACGTCGCTTCCCAGAGCTGCTCTGCTGGCCTGTCATACCCTCCCCGCCACCCCCAGCATCTCCAAATCTGCTTTACGAGATGCTTGTGGTGACCCTTGCTTGGGTTCAGCGCCTTGCCTGGCTCTGGGGTCAACCAGCTCCGCAGCTACCCATCGGCTGCAGCAGCTGGTCCTTGTACCCAGCAGCTGGGAGGGTCTCGGGGGGCTGTGGTCTCCTTTAGGGCAGATCAACTCGCTTCCCAGCACAACGAGCACCGACGTGGATGGTTGCAGGAAACCGTTGTGTTTTGGAGCTGAGCAGATTTACTGCTGAGAGGACTCAGTGCTGGGAAGTGACCTTCCCTGGTGACATCTCCCTGGAGCAGTAGCTGAGGATGCAGCTTTGAAGCCACCTGAGATGCCTCCAAGCGAGGCCTCCTTGCTCCAGGCAGGAGATATTGATGGGGGCAGTCAGTCCTGCTTCCCGGCAGCAAAAGCAGAGAGGGGCTTTGCACTGCCCTGCCTCCTCCGAGGCGCTGGGTGATGCCTTTTCCCATGGGAATCAGGAGCATCGCTCCTATCGGAATCGTGCTCCGCCGGGAGATGCAATAGCCCATCGCGTGGGGGCTGCTGTGGTCAGCCTGCAGAAATGTCCCCTCCCTCCCTAGCAGCCCCGGATCGGGCTATATTTAGGTTGGGGGGCACTTGAGATGGGGAACGCGTGGCAGCAGGAGGGTTATTTATACTCTTGCTAACACCCCGCTGCCCAAAATTGTGCTGGGTGGGTGCCAATCGCAGGCGCGCAGGGCGTTTTTGGGAGTCACCGGGGGCACCCCAGGGCTGGTGGGGCTGGGACGGCCGCTGGCCAGGGTTGGGCAGGTCTTGGCGTGTTTCCTGGCATGTGCTCTGTCTCCGCTGGCTCCAGCCGGCCCGAAACAAGGAGGCTCCTGTTCCTCGGAGGGGAGGGAAGGCGGCGAGAAGGAGGGTGGTCGCAGCCGGGAGCTGGGAGGCTTCGTGAGGGGAGAACGGTGGCGACCAGACAAAGGAAGAGGTAGGGGGCGAGCAGGCTCCCCGCTTGTGGACAGAGCCCCAGGCCAGCCCTTTTTGCCCTGGTACTGCTGACGCGCGTATTTTTAGGATCAATTTTGTCCGCCCCGTCCCCGCCCCGTCTCCTCCTGCCCTCCAGCAAAGATCCTGGAAATAAATACAGCTGTGTGATTGCCGCCAGCCCACTCTGTTTGTCCGGGCACGGCTGGCTTTTGGGGAGGGAGGCTGCCAAGAGGCAACATCCGAGCACGCTGAAACGATGGGTTCAAGCGTGGCGACCGCCCCGAGGCTCCTCCATCCCTTCCCCAGGGGCTGCTTCTCTGCACCACGGGTGGGATGCTGCGGGGTGGCCCGTGCCACGGTCCCCCTGGGGACATCACCCCGTCTCCTTTCCCTCCTGCCGGAGGAGCGAGGTTGAGCCAGCGGGACGAGGAGGATGATGGTGATGGTGGTGGTGGCCCTGCGGTCCCATCATGTGCGGGCTGGCATGGTGCTGGGGGGGGGGGGGGCTGGACCCTGACTCCCCTCTCTACACCCTCCTCTCTCCTATTGTTCGGGGCTGGACTCCCCGTGGGTTTGACGGCTCCCAGCACACATGGAAGCGATTTCGGAGAGGCCAGGGAGGAGGTCGTGGGGACCCTGATTGCAAACAGCTCCCTCATCGCTGCTGGCTTGGGGTGGGATCCTGCCCTGCTGCTGCCGGCATCCTCCTCCTCCCACTCCTTCCTCGAGGCTCCGGGCATGGAGCGAAGGCTGCTGGAGCTGACCATGGCCTTTTCCAGCCCTTCGGAGCTGGAGCTGGAGGTTGTGCCCAGCAGCTTGGCCTGGGTGTCCCACCAGTATCCAGCCCTGAGGCACGGGAGTCCCCTGTGCCCACCCTGGGGACCCAGCCAGCCTGGCGTGCTGCCTGGGGTGTTCCCTGCCTTATTTTTTTCCCCTTGTAGTTGCTTTTTCCCAAGCGTGGCTTCTCACTGCAATGGTTTCACACTGCAAGAGGGGAGATTGAGATGAGATCTGGGGAAGAAATTCTTCCCTGGGAGGGCGGTGAGGCCCTGGCCCAGGCTGCCCAGAGCAGCTGTGGCTGCCCCCTCCCTGGCAGGGCTCAAGGCCAGGCTGGATGGGGCTGGGAGCGACCTGCTCTGGTGGGAGGTGTCCCTGCCCAGGGCAGGGGGGTTGGACTGGATGGTCTTGAAGGTCCCTTCCGACCCAAACTGTTCTGTGATTCTATAAATCACGAGGGCTGAGGAGCACCCAGGCAGAAGAGCCCTTCAGCCTCCCTCTGGATCTCTCCTGGCACCCTGTCCCTGTATGGGAATGCAACTTGGCAATGATGGAGCATCGTTCCCCTCACCGCTTCCCCTCACACCCTGGGCTTGTCCCTGGAGCAGCCAGTGTCTCCCTGTCCTGGGGTGGGGGGGACGTGGCCGTCCTCTTCATCCTCGCTGATGAACTCTTGAAGCATCCCCTCCGGTCGGGGTGGGGGTGTGACAGCCCGTGCCTCCCCCAGCCCTGCGACGCAGGGACCTGCCTGGGGAGTGTCACATACGTGTGGGGTCACAGGAGGAGGAGGAGGAAGGGAGGAGAGGACCACCCGTGGTTTGGTGTGGGCTGCAGGTGCCAAGGACACGTGCTCCTGCAATCTGTTTCCTGCAGGGAAGCCCTTTTCCCTTTGCAAGGTGTGGCAGGGCTGAGTGAATCCTGATGTGGTCCCTGAGCCAAGTTTGCTTCGAAACAACCAAAATTCTGCCTCCAGGGCCTGGATTGCGCTGGTTCCCCTGGCTTTCCTGGAGCTGGCTGCCCCCTAGGATGCTTTTCCAATGAGCAACTGGAGTGAGAGGCTTGTCCTTGAGGTCTTGGATCCTGATCCCAGTGTGCCTTTAGGACAAGGTGATGCAGTCCCCAAGCTGGGTTCTTCAAACCCTAACTCTGCTGCTCGGAGCCAGCTGCCCGGGGAGGACCTGGCTCAGCCATGATGCTCCAGCTGCAAAACCCATCACCAAATTCTCGACGGAGCATCTCCTGGTAACTCCGATCCCTGTCTTCCTCGTTACATCCAGGCTTGCATGTGCTTACTTGAGAAACCAGGGCTTATGGGACCTGCCCGAGCAGATGGCCGGGCTGTGATTTGAATGTCACTTTTGGATTTTGGCTTAACTAGTGATTTCCCAAGGAGCTCAGCGCTCTCTGAGCCCGCTCCCGGGTGAGCCGCTCTCCTGCAGGGCAGCAGGAGCTTTCCAGCAAGGATGGAGGAGAAAGCCTGGATGAGGAGGATTGCCAGGAGCCATGGGGAAACAAAGATTGTCTTTCCCTCTCAAAGAGCAACACAACCCCCTTGGCTTCAGCTCCTCTGCAAACATCACTGCTGTTTTTCTGATCAGCGGATTGAAAAAGAAAAATAGACTCGAGCTCAGCCCAGTGGATCTTCTGGGCTGCTCATGGGCTGGGTCCCGGCCAGGGCAGATTCATCTCAGCTGCTCTTTGCTTCTCCCAGCCCAGTCCCTGGTGGGGCTGGCTTTGCTGGGATGTCCTGGAGAGGGGCCACCCCCTCCACATCCAGCCAGGACCAAGAGAAGGTGGTTCCTGCAGCCTGTAGCGGGGACCAGCACGTCCTTTTTGGGGCTGCTGGAGAAAGGAGGTGGTGGTGTTTGAGTGGGGGAGGAAGACGCTGGAGCCCAGGATGATGCTGGAGCCTGGGACAATGCTGGAGCCTTGGACAATGCTGGAGGCCGAGATGATGCTGGAGCCTGGGAAGGTGCTGGAGCCTGGGATGATGCTGGGACCTGGGAAGGTACTGGAGCGCCAGATGGTGCTGGAGCCTGGGAAGATGTTGGAACCTGGGATGATGCTGGAGCCTGGGATGATGCTGGAGCCCAGGAAGGTACTGGAGCCCCAGGTGGTGCTGGAGCCTGGGAAGATACTGGAACCGGGGGTGGTGCTGAAGCCTGGGATGATGCTGGGACCTGGGAAGGTACTGGAGCCCCAGATGGTACTGGAGCCTGGGAAGATACTGGAACCTGGGATGATGCTGGAGCCCAGGAAGGTACTGGAGCCTGGGATGATGCTGGGACCTGGGATGGTGCTGGAGACTGGGATGATGGTGGAGCCTGGGACGATGCTGGAGCCTGGGAAGATGCTGATCCCTGCCCATTCCTGGTGCACAGTGTCTTGACAGGCAGCTTTTGGGGACCCAACTGCCTGCCAGTTAGGCTCAGGGCAAAATTATCAGTGTTTAATTAACGCAGTGACCTTTCCCGGCCTTGGAGCTGGGTTATTTTCTTCCTGCCTGGCACGAGTGGTGCTCACACCCACCTTCTCCCTCTTTCTACCACTATTTCTCCAGGGGCTGAGCTGGTTTCAGCCCATCCCAGCTGAAACTGGGATCAGTCCCCTGCTCCCCACTGCCTCTCCATGTGCGCTCAGGGGAAACTGAGTCGCGAGGAAAGGGAGAGCTTGCGATGCACAGATCCCATCGGCAGTGGTTTGGTTTCCAGCCTTTGGCAGCCTGGGAGGTGGGATGGTGCTTGCACGGGGATCTGCGAGTGCCGGGATAACCCTGTACACACACGTGTCCCTTTAAGACAGCAGCTGGGAAAGAGCCTTTTGCCAGTAAAGGCCCTTAAGTCGAGGCAGGGAGTAATTGCTGGGGAATTCAAAACCGGGAAGGAGCCGACGGGGACTTGGGGAGGAGGAGGAGGAGGAGATGGGCTGCGGGGAGCGGGTGTTAGGGAGATCAGAGACGGGGAGAAACAGGCTTGAAAAAAGGGAGGGTAAGAGGGGGAAAGAAAGGAAACGGCAAGAAAAATGTACAGACCATGTTTGGCCAGGGAGTGATGTTTGTATAAGATCATGTTCTAAAAATACAGCCCGTTCCCACCATTGCTGAAGGAGGGGACCCCTCTGCCCTGGCTTCCTCCTCCCTGCATCACACAGGGCCCCTCGCTGGGACTGGGGGACCGTGGCCACGCCGTGGCCATGGCGTGGCCGTGCTGAAGGGGCTTGCCAGGAAGACGCAGGGCCTTGGACTCGTCTTGCTTTGCTGTTGGGTTGGTTTTGGGTTTGTGCTTTTTTTTTTTTTTTTTTAAGTGCCGTGTCTGGTCTCCTTTTTTGGAGCTGGGAAGACAGTGTTGGAGGTGGTGGGGGGGGCTTGGCCAGCCTGACTCCATCTCTGCATCCTCGTGCTGCCGCAGGCTGTGGTGACCGGCACCCCCGTGTCCTTGGGAAATGGGGGCCATAAGGACTTAGACCCACGGGTCTCCCTGGGGCCAGAAGCATCCCCATGGCCGATTCGAGCCGCTTGACAGGCGGCCTCCACCCCTAGAGCTAAATTTGGGGTGGACATGCAGGAACAGGAGCACAAAGCTTGTGTCCTGGGGTGCAGCAGCGGTGGTACCCAGCTGCCCTGCACCCCGAAACGCGTTGTCCCGTGATGCTGCCCCTTATAAGCGTGATATTGCCCAGGAGGGTGGCTCTGGGGCTGCCAGACTGGAGGTCCCCCGATCTCCCCAGTACCCAGGGCACTGGGTTACATATGGAGCAAAGCCTTACTGGCCATCTCCGTAGGGATGAGAGGGGACAGCAGGATTTGACCTTTGTTTTAGCCCAAGCTGGGAATCCCTCGATTTTACCCCCGCCCCACTGCATTCCTGGTGACCAGCTGCAAAACCCCACGATGCTAAGAGCAGCCGAAGCCAGAGCTTTGTGGGGATGGCTCCTTCTTCTCCCCTTTCCCTCCAGAGCTGGGAAAACCTCACCAGCTCATGGCCAGGGCGCCGGGGTCCCATGGTGGATCCTGAGCATGGGGCCGAGGGCTGGCAGCCTGCCGGGCTCCCTGCATCCATCAGGGATGAGGAGGGACTGAGTGAGTGGGACAGAGGCAGCCACGCCGGCTGGGCCATAAACAAGAAGACAGGGGGATGCTTTTTGTGTCCCCAGCACTGGAGCCAGGGAAGGGATGTGGGGACATCAGAGGAAGGCAGCACTTTTGGGCTCCAGCCCATGCCATCACGTGCAGACAAGCCGTGCTGGTGTGGATCCCTGCGTAGGGGTTCCCATTTAACGCTCTCCAAAGTGAGGGAGTGAGTAAAACCACCGGCATCCTGGGGAAGCTGAGTCAATCGTTTCCTCTTGCTGCCCCGTGGTATTTTTATCGATGCAATTATCCGGTGCCCAGGCAGTTGCTATTTATTTCTGTACCCTGCAGGGGTGCACGTTAAGTGCCGACCCACCCAGGGACCAGCCTCTGCAGGCGATGAGGCCCTTTCCCCTGGCTCAGGATCTCTGGTGGGATGGAGCCACAGTGGGATGGAGTGTCCTGCTCAGGACACTCATGGTGGTGCTTCCCATCCCGTATCAGTTCTCCCTTGCTGCCTTTCCCTGGGGAAGCTGCAGCAAAGTTGGGATTTGCTGGCTCACCCCCATCCTTGCAAGGTGAATCTCAGCACAAATCCTCTTTTATCCCCTGCTAGGCTGGGAATTTATGGGAAATCAGGTGGGAGGGTTTATTTCTCACCTCCCGTGGGCTTGTGGCAGGGGATGGAGTAGGCAGATCAGATCCACAGAGGAGAGGCTGGGATGCACCCTGAGCTGGGAGCAGAGGAAGGTGCTGGGGACAGGGATGGGCAGAGGAGATAGTGTCTGGTGGGAACAGCGCAGCGTGCCCTGTGGTCCGTCACCATCTCAAATCGAGGGCACTGAACTTTTTAGGAGGCGAAAGCTGGTGTGGGTTGTCCCCTGCGGAGTGGCTGGGGACGCTTGGGGACCTCCCGATCCCCATGTCCCCCCCCTCTCACGCCTGCCCCTGCCCTGGGGCACGCATGCTTTCCCTGCTCCCACTGCGTTTTTGCAACTAGAAAAGCAGCTCCTGCTTCTCCGAACAGGGATGGGGCTCAAAAGCCGCTGCACCCGCTGCCCTCTGGGTTGCTAACGGAGCAGTAGGTCCTACAAGGACACAGGCAGGCAAGGGGATGGGCAGGCACCCGGCTGGCAGCACCCTGGGCTCTGTCTTTTCTAACCTCATCCCTCCTTTTCTTCCTCTGTAGGTGCCGGCGCCTGCCCGGGCGAGGGTGGTGGTGACGGCCGAGGGCAGAGAGCTCGTCCTGGTGCTGGAGAGGAACCAGTAAGCATCGGGGCTGGGGCTGGGGAAGGGGCGTTGGGTGTTACTGGCATAGTCCCATGTCCCTGGCCGCCCTGTCCTGGCTGTCCTGCCCACAAGGGAAGGGACAGGCCGGTGTGGCTTCCTGCTGGCTGCGACTGATGTGGCAATTTGGGCCGAAATGCTCCTTTTTCCACTGCCCACACCCGTGTTGTGCAAGAAACAACCTTGGCTCAATGCCACGCTGCAGGATCCAGCACGAGTGCAGGTGATGTGGGGTGCTCAGGGGATGGGGATGTGCCAGGCTCGGTGGGACAGGGGGCTCTTGGGCTGCGGTGCCACTGGTAGGGCTGATCCTGTGAGGTACCTCATGGTGGGCGCTGCTGACTGCTGGCAGTGATGTGGAAACCTCTACTGCTCTTCAGCTGGTCTGTTTTTGGGGTTGGCAGCCTATCACCCTTCCGGGGTGTCCTTGCCGTGTAGCCTCGCTCAACCCTTTTTGGGCTCCTTCTTTGGATGCAGGTGCCAGCAGCATCTGTCCCCTGTGATGCTCACCCAGCCTGGCATCCCCTGGTGCTGGGGATGGAGCAAGGAGAGCAATCACCTCCATCTCCTGCCCTGCTCTCTTTGTCCCTGTCCCCAAGACCTGGTGGCTTTTTGTGCCTTCGGGTCCCTCCCGGTGCCAGGTGGCCCTGTGGTGGAGCAGGGCAGAAAGCTGATCGCTGCAGGATGGGCTTCTGCTTCCGCTTCTGCTTCTCGCCAGCAGCTGTGGGAGGCTCGTGCCTGGCAGAACCCTCTTCCTGCTGCTGTTTGGGTACAAAAGCAGCCACCACGGTGTCCTCCAAACCGCCCTGCCAGGCAGCAGGTCCCAGCGACCTGCAGAGCAGCTTTTGGTGTGCGGGAGAGAGAATTGGGGGGGTTCCCATGCACATCGTGTTTTAGGATTGTGGGCAGTGGGGGGTTGAAAGCTCATGTGCAAAGCTTAGCCTTGTTTCTAGCTGGTGCACCAGGCCTGGAGATGTTTGTGTGTCTTCTCATGACCCTAATTCTGGCTTGGTACCACTTTACCATGCTGAAGGGATGAGGGTGCCCAGGAGGGGGTGAAGACCATCCTGGGTGGCTGTGATGCCTCTAGCAGGACTGGAGGGGCGTGGGGCATTGCAGGGTGCTGAGCTCTGGATGAGGGCACAGTGAAACAGATGAGGGGGTTGGTGGCAGCAAAAGGGAGCTGAGCACCCATGGCGGTTCATGGCACCCAGGATCAGCCATGGTACCCAGGATTATCCATGGCACCCAGGATTATCCATGGCACCCAAAAGCATTCGTGGCACTCAGGGCTCTTTGTGGCACCCAGGACTGTCTGTGGCACCCAAGACAGTTCATGGCACTCATGATAGTCCATGGCATTCAAGATCATCCGTGGCACCCAGGGTAGAATTTGGCATCCGAGAGGATCCATGGCACCCAGGCCCATCTGGGGCACACTGGACCACCCATGGCATCCAGGAACAGGCCGTGACACCCAACACGTGACACCCAAGAAATTCTGTGGCAACTAGGATCACCCGTGGCACACAAAGCAGCCCATAGCACCCAAGAGCATCTATGGCAATGAGGACCATCCATAGCACCCAAGACCATTCATGGCATCAAAGGCAGGCCACATGGCACCCATGATAGTCCATAGCACCCAAGACTGGCTGTGCCTACTGGTTGTGCCTACTGGGGAGACCAATGCAGCCCTGGCCATCTAAACTGCTGTCTTGTGCCAGCTAACGGGGCTACCTTAGCCCTGCTACCTCTTGGGCCAGTGAGGCCATGCTAGACCTCAAATCTTCTTTCTTCTGGTACTGGGAGATGTGGTCAGCCTCCAAAACCATCCTTTGTGGTGTTTTCCAACAAGGCCTTCCCTTGTGCTGGAGGAGAACACATATCTCCTTGCCCTTCCTTCCTCTGGGCTCCTGGTCCTTGGCCTGCCCTGGAGAGGACATGCCAGTGTTCTGAGCTGTGCTGGGACTTGCTGTGCCCCCCGGTTGGGGGATTGGCTCAACCTTCCCAGTTCCCCCATTCCCCAGGCATGGGATGGAGGCTTTTGCCTCCCCACTGTCTTCAGCCAACCCGTCCCTGTCCCCATCCTGCACGGGCAGCTGCCCATCTGTCCCCACGCTGGCTGGGCACTTGTCTTGCCAGACTGCCCATGGGTCCCCTTTCCAGGAACCAGGCTGAGGTCCTGTCTCCTTTCTCCGCTGTAACTGGAGTTAATGGTGTCAGGCACCCACTCGCAGGCAGGCTGGGAAGGCGAGAACGTGCCCACAGCGACATTTTTGGGGCTAAACTGTTTGCAAAATAGAAACCAAGAGGCGGGAGGGCTATTTTGGGCCCGGCTGCTTGGTTTATTTTCTTCTGCTGCAGAATAAAACCCCTGGGACAGGGCCAAACCCCACAAATTGAGGGCCAAACTGCCAGCAGGGGTAAAAGTAGCTGGGCTTTGGCCTTCTTTGGGTGGTTGAGACCCCTGCATGCATGCTGTCCCTCAGGGGACCTGCTGTCCCCACGGTGGCTGGAAGCTTGCGGTGGGGCGCCCACCACCTTGGCATCTGGGCAGGGTCATGCAGCCTTTGGTGGCATGGGAAACCCCCATCCCTGTCTCCTCTCTCCCACCACCTGTAGGGTCATTTCAATGTAAATGTCCCCCCAGTCTGCTCCCCAGGACCCCCAGTCCAAGCTCAGCTCTGGCTCTTCCCCACAGCAGGAAGCAATTTGTCAGCGTGGGACGGGGCTGCATCGTGGGCGGCCCTGGGACCGGCCTTGGTGGGAGATGGCTGGCAGCTGGAGGGAAACTGAGGCACGTGG
Source organism: Leptosomus discolor (assembly GCF_034619465.1). Taxonomy (NCBI): domain Eukaryota; kingdom Metazoa; phylum Chordata; class Aves; order Leptosomiformes; family Leptosomidae; genus Leptosomus; species Leptosomus discolor. The sequence goes on along the minus strand of NC_141394.1, from coordinate 81,594,061 downwards.
GGTGAAGGCAGGAGGTTGCAGGCTTTGCTAAAAGCAGCCTGAGCTTTCTCACGATCAGCTCTGTTTTCTTGGGGACCCCCTGCCATGTCGCCTTAGGAGCGTCACCCTCGCTGCACCGTGAGTGAGGTGAAGTGACATGCCCAGGGCTGGAGGGGGTGGCTGTGTCAGAGAGCCCAAACATCCCGTGTCCTTGTCTGGACCCTGGGTATGGGGCTGACCCCTTCTCCCAGCGGGAGGCTTCCCCCTGGGGAGTCTGGTAGTCCCAGAGGGCGTTTGGTCCCTATGGAGTCGCTGTCACCCTGCCTGGCTGCTTGTCCTTGGTGGTGGCGAGGTGGCCCCTGAGCCAGGGGGTGGGTGGGCGGGTGGGCTCCTCCCGTGCAGGTCCCTTGGCCCAAACCAGCAGGACCTCAAAGCAGTTTGGGCAGCCCCTTCCTTGCTGAGACACAAAGGGGGACATTGGACCATCATTCATGTCCCCGCTGGCCATGGGCAACCCCTGGTCGGGGGCCAGCCCTGCCGCAGCGGTGACAGCCAGCGCACTGCCAGCCCCGCTGCCCAGAGCTTTGCCAAGGGGAGGCTGCGAAGGGCGAACCATGGAGACGGCTCGGCCCCGCGTGGCTGCCCAGGGCTGGGCACGGAGGCTCGGCATGTCCCTGTGCTGGGACACCCCGAGCAGCTCGAGGGTCCTCACCCCTCTCCTCTCTCCGCAGGCTGCTGGCTCCGGGTTACACCGAGACGCACTACGCCGTGGACGGGCAGCCCGTGACTGTGGCTCCCAACCACACGGTGGGTGCTGGCGGGGGGGGACGGGCGTAGCTCATCTCTGGTTTTTGGGGTGCCTCGGTGCTTGGGATGAAGCCCAAGCCCCACCGGGCCGAGGCGTGGTGTTTTGGCTGGCGGCATCCCCGGCGCCTGGCGCAGGAGGAATGCGGCAGCACGCGGCTCCTGTATCTCTTGGCCACGATACAGCACCTCGGGAAATAAACACAGGCAGCGCCGGGCTCCAGCAGCCCATGCTCTCCCCGACGTCCCCCCCCACGGGCCTTTTGTCACCCTTCCAGCGTGCTGAGCCAGGCGTGGGGTTGTCTGTGTCCCTGGCTGAACCGCCGGAGCCGGCAGCCTCCCAGCTCCATCCCTCCCCTGTCCCCGGTGCGGAGGGACACCGCTCACTTGGCTGGGAAATGGAAAACAGGTGGTTTTGGGGTTTTTTGGGGGGGATGAGCACGTGGGGTTTGTTGCTGCCCAGCCCCGCGTGGTGGTTTCTTTAACGGAGATCTCCATCGCCTCTCTCCAGGACCACTGCTACTACCACGGGCACGTCCAGGGCTACAGCGGCTCCTGGGTTGTCCTCAGCGCCTGCTCGGGAATACGGTATGGAGAGGCATAGGGCAGGGGGACTTGTGGGGGTGATGAAGGGGGCGGGGGGTTGGATCTGGCTGCCCCCCTCCCCTCTGCAGGGACCTCCTCTGGGGTCAGAGGAGCACTGATGGTTCTCAAGCCCGGCTTTAGATGCTTCACAGGGCTGATTTTTTTTTTTCCATCGCTCCCCTTCTCCCATCCTTCCCCCAACCCCGGGGGTGGGCATTAGGCGGGGGAAAGGCCGTTTTTCTGGCAGCACGAGCTGCCTTCAAGAAAATTCATCTCTGGAAGGAGGCAAGACCCCGCACCCCACAGCGGGTACCCCAGAACTGAGCTTCGCCCCGTTGCAACCACCAGCTGCCATCCTGCGTTCGCGTGCTCTGACTGGCACGGAGGTTTTAATGCTAAGGAAATATTAGCTCGTGGGGCTGTATTGACAGAGACATCCGTCTCCTGCCTCTGGCCCCACCCTGGATATGGACCAAGCTGAGGTGCAGTGAGTTTGTAGGGCCTCAGCAAGGCCTGGGGGAGCCGGATTGAAAGCACCACAGGAGCCATCAGGGGCTGCTCTCCATTGCCAGGGGCCTGATAGTGCTGAGCAACAACGCCAGCTACTACCTGAAACCCCTGGGGACCCTCAAGCCAGGCCACCACATCATCCACCGAGCAGAGCACTTGCCCATCCGAAGTGGGACCTGCGGCCACGGTGACCATTTCGGGAGCACCATCGCCCACATCGCTCAGCTCTTCCAGCCAGTGCGCCACCGGGTAAACCCATCCCCGAGGACCTTTGCTCGCGGAGGGACAGAGGGCTGGGAGCGGGGCTGTCGGTACCTCTGCTAAATGCCTGCAGCTTGTGGTGGGAGGACCCCATCGCCCTGGCATCTGGGCAGGGTTGCGCAGGCGGATGGGATACGAGGGGTCTGCGTGGGCAGCTTACCCGGTTTGAGTTTGAGCAAGAGACCCCAAAGGGAGGACCTGCGGGTTGGGTACCGGTGCTGCATCGTACGGTGTGGGACATGATGTGAGGCGATGTTGGGAATCGCGCTGTAGCCACCTGACTTTTCCTTGTCGCCTCGTGCCTCAGTTTCCCCTCTCAGCTGTCCTTCCTGAGCAGCTCTGCAGTGTCTGGGAAGGCAAACATGCCCAGAGCTGTGGGCTGCCTGCTCCTTCACGCCTCTAAGCCTTGGTGTCTGTCTCGCAGGCGAAGAGAGATGCCTGGAGGACCATGAAGTACATGGAGCTCTTCATCGTTGCCGATCACACACTGGTGAGCACTGTGGGGGACAGAAACCTGGTCCCCCTGCCAAAAAGCCGGGACACCTCTCTGTCTCCCTCCCTGCTCTTCCTCTGGAGACCCTTCCTCATCCCCGTCTCTCTGCAGTACAGGAACCAGAACTTCAACCTGGGCCACACCAAGCAGCGCATCGTGGAGATCGCAAACTATGTGGACAAGGTAGTGGCGCCTGCTGGTCCCTTGTGACCACCTCCATCATTCCCAGTGCACGTGAAAGCACCTGAGCTCGGGACTAGCCTGGGGGTGGCCTTCAGGGACTGTCCCTGTGTCACCAGGACTAGGGGTTTAGAAGGCTGATGTGAGCACGCGGTGGAAAATGCTTTGCTACCCATCGGCTGAGCTGCAGCAGCGAAGCGTATGGTGGCTCTCACCCTGCCGTGGTGATGGGGATCAATGCCGGCATCCTTGACACAAGGAGGGACACGTTTAGGTGTTGTCAGCTGATGGATGGCATCGTGCCACCCTGACTGGCTCCTGTGCCCATGCCTGTGCCTGTAGAGCCGATGCTTGCAGGTGAATTTGGGACAACCATGTCCCTGAGTCACCCAGCTGGAGGAAAAGCGTGGAGACCCACCAGCTGAAATGCTGTGGGAGGGGTGGAGGACGCGTAGCGAATGCCAGTCCCCGTCCCCTCCATCCTTGTCCCCTCCCTGCAGTTTTACAGGTCACTGAATATCAAGGTGGCCCTGATCGGCCTGGAGGTGTGGACAGAGCGGGACCAGTGCGCCGTGACCAGCGACGCCAACGCCACGCTCTGGTCCTTCCTGCAGTGGAAGAAGGCGCTGAGGTCACGCAAGAAGCATGATAACGCCCAGCTGCTGACGTGAGCACCCCTGGGGACTTGGGGACATCGGGGCAGGGGCCTCTCAGATTGGTCTGGGGTCCCCAAACCACCCCTGAGGTGCTTACTGCCCCTCCGTTCTCCTTTCTGGGCAGAGGGAAGACATTCAGGGGGACAACCATTGGCATGGCCCCACTGGAGGGGATGTGCAGTGCGGATAACTCTGGAGGTGTCAGCATGGTAAGAGGGGCACAGGGGTCCTCGCTGCTCCTCCCAGGCTGGAGGACCCCATCGCCACCCTGTCCTGCTGGGGTTCTTCACAGTTTTGAAGGGCCAGCCAGCTGGGGTTGGTCCTGGGATGCAGCTTTGTGCAGTAGGGATGAGAGCGCACGATGATGCTGATGGCCCCTTACCCCTCTCAGACGTTGGCCAAGTACTAAGGAGGGTGAGAAAGGGCTGATTTAAAGGTCTCCCACCCCAGGTACACCCGCAGCTTGCAGTTAGCAGCAGCATTGGGATCTCCTGTGGTGCTTCTGCCCCTCCTATGGAATAACACCTGGTTGTTCCTTGCTTGTACTCTCTGATTTTGTAGGGTCATCTCCGCCCCAGATCTTATCCTGGTCTTGATGGGGTGATGGTAGCCCTGGTGACTTGTGGGCTCTACGCAGGGTGGCGGTGTGGGGCACCAAGGTTTCTGGGGTTTGGGATGCACCTTCTGAGCCCCCAGGTTTTCGGTAGTTGGCTCCAGCAAAAGAGCTCCCTAACAGTCCCATGTGGGACTTTTAGGAGACCAAACCCCGCTTTTGCCATGAATCCTCCTCCATCCCTGTCTCTGTCTCTCCCATGGCATCCAGTTGCAATCCCAGGGACGTTGTGGTCCTTCCACCTCCCTAACCCCGTTCCCTACTGCGGGATCACCCATCGCTCCTGGCTGCTGTGCTGATGCATCCCTCATCCCTATGCAGGACCACTCGGAGCAGCCCATCGGAGCAGCCGCCACTATGGCCCATGAAATCGGCCACAATTTTGGCATGAACCATGACAGCACGGGCTGCTGCGTGGAGGCCACCCCGGAGCAAGGCGGCTGTGTCATGGCAGCAGCCACTGGGTAAGTGGTGATGGGGATGGGATGCGGTCCCTAAGCCTCCCTCAGCAGCCTGTGGTTGCTGTTTGGAGCTGGGTGGGCTGGGAAGGGGGAGGGGGTCCAAGGCACTTTGCGAGAGCAGTGTCCCATTGCAAAGGGGCACTGGCTGGTTGCCCTGCTCCCCTTTTGCCCTGCACATCCCAGTTCCCTGGAGCAAGCACATCCCAGGGCCCAGGAGCAGGCAGCGCTGGTGGTCTCCAAGGGCTAGCAGAGGGTAGCAGAGGGATAGCAGCTCCATCCCGTAAGAGCTAGGCATGAAAGCAAGCGGATATTATCTGGTAGACACACTACAGGAATCCAAGCCTTTTTCGGTGCTAACCCACACCCCAGCACAATGAAATTATTCTTTATTGTAAGACCAGAAGGCCAAAGGGTTCCCAGTCCCCAGTCATGCCAGTGGGGACTCACAGCATTACAGGGCTGCAGTGGGGTGGGCTCACATCCCTCACTCCTACCCCGTTAAATCTGGATGCAGGATGCTTCAGAGTGGCAGTTGTTATCTTTCATGCCCTCTGGCATCCCTCCAGGGTTTGTTTTCCTTCACTTTTACCCTTTAATTTGGCCCAAAGCAATATGAAATCCAGCTGATTGGGGCCACTTTCCCTTCTAAGGTCCTTGTCCTGTTGGGTTTTCCAGCTCCTGACAATACATTCGTCCCAGATTTCCCTGCACTGCAGAAAAGCAGCTGTTCATTCCCCATTATTTGAACCCACTTGTTCTTCCAATGAATAAAAAACAGTCAAAACCCACAGTGCGGTGTCAAGGTGTCCCCAGGCTGTTTCCTATGACTCCCAGGGCTGTCAGACCACGGCGCTAACCCCATGGGGTTTAGTCTCTGCCTAAGGGGACTGTGGTGGGGAAAAGCACCGGCTTTCCAGGACGAGGCAGTTGTGCACTTGTTTGTTTAGTGATTCTACTAATTAATTACCCTGCTCCCACCCACCGGAGCTGGATGCGCTGGTGCAAAGCAGTGGCAGATGCTGTAGCTCAGCTGTGCCCCTGCCTGAGCCCCGGGGGCAAAGCTCTCCAAGCTGACTTCTACCCATGACATTTCTTCCTTCTTATTTTTGCTGAAATATTTTTTTTTCCCCACATGGGCAGGAAACATTTTTGACTGTCTTCTCCTTATTGGTGCGTTCATGTATCAGCTTATGGGTATATTTATTTGCTTCCCCTCCCGTAACTTGCGTGGACTTACAGCTTTCCTTACAGCTTAAGAGCTTTCCCTCAGCTTTCAAAATTGCTTGTAGAAAAAGCCCTCTGTGTCATTTCAGAAATGAGATGGCCTAATATGAAATAAAACTTTTTTTTCAGCGATAGGAGGAAATGAAACCAGCGCTGAGGTGGAGAGCAGTGCACGGCTCTCACTCTCTGCTTCCTCCTTCTTAATAAATCACACGACCCTCCCCCCCGAAATTTGTGCAAAATTATGGAAGAACCACACTCAGAGCTTCTCTAGAAAAGCACCACTTCTCTCCAGCTCTTTACAGGAAGGGCCACGTGGGTGCTTAGAGAAATGACCTTACATATTGCAGGCTCTGAATTTTATTTTTTTTTTTGCTCCTCAGGACTTGTGAATTATTTAATATGTTGTGGGCTTTTTTCGTATGTGCTTCTTTTCCATATTTCTTTAATTTTTTAGAGGGTTTTTCTCCATCTCAGCCTCGGAGGTATTTAAATAGCCCTCAAAGGGTATTTCCCGTTAGCGGTTGAGTGAGAGAGGCACCTATTTAGCAGACATCCTCAGCAGATAGTCACTGCGGATGTGCAGACCCGCCTTGTGGTTAGGACGGGGGGGTCTGCAGTGTCATCCCAGGTGCAGAGGACCGAGGCACGGAGGTGGCACCTACACCAGTGTCAAGCTGACAGAGCCTGCAGGCATGAGTCTTCCCCAGCCTTTGAGGTTCTGACCATGGGGGTCTCCAATCTCCAAGAGGTTTCTTGCTGGAGGGCTGATGCTTTGGGGGTGGTGTACGGCAGGTCTGCTTGTCTGCCCCATCCCATTCTGGAAAATATTTGGGCTCAACCCCTGGTTGTTAGTCTGGTACTCAGCCATGCGAGTTGGGGTGGGAGATGTTAACAATCTTGATGCATCTGGCCGATGCTGGCTTCTGCTCTTGTGCCAGTTTGCCCATGTCCTTATTTCCCAGCTCTGACTGTGCTTTTCCGCCTTCTCCTGGTCCTGACCGCCCCGGTTCCCACCCCTCCCCATCTGTCCCCTGTGCAGACACCCCTTCCCTCGAGTGTTCAGCTCCTGCAGCAAGAGGCAGTTGGAGAACTACTTCCAGAAGGGAGGTGGCATGTGTCTCTTCAACCTGCCCGACACCAAGGACCTGGTGGTGGGACGGAAATGTGGCAACGGCTTTCTGGAGGAAGGAGAAGACTGTGACTGTGGGGAGGTGGAGGTACAGTGCTGGGTGCTGCGTTGCTTTCCCACAGAGGCTTTTGCAGCTCAGCTCAGCTGCTGGGTGGTAGGGTGTGGCCCACGTGGAGAGGGGTATTTCCAAAGGAAATGGGTTTGCTAGTCACCACAGGGACCCCATCCCAAGAGCTCTTCCTGGTCCCTCTTTGCTAAATCCATTTAACCTGGGCCTGGCTTCCTTCTTGACTTTGCCTTAGAGTGCTCAGGTCTTCCTCTTCCCTCCCCATGCCTCTGTTTCCCTGTTGGCAAAATGAGAAGAGCAATGCTGTGAGAAGGTGGAGAAGGGGCTGGGGACAGCAAAGGGATAGAATCACTGACCGTGGTGGTGTCTTCTTCTTCTTCCCCCCACGCAGGAGTGCACCAACCCGTGCTGCAATGCGCACAACTGCACGCTGAAGGAGGGGGCCCAGTGTGCCCATGGTGATTGCTGCCAGAGCTGCAAGGTAAGCCCCTCATCATGCCCACCCGCCTGTCCATGGGCTCAGCAGGGAGATGTGGCCCCCGCCATTCCCTCAGGACTCATGTGCTGCATGTCCATAAGGTCAACCCCCCCCGCTGGTGCCAAATGAGGAGACTTACGCGTAAACTTGTCCCTGCAGGAGAGTCTCTGCTGGCTGCTTTGTGGCTGGAGTCCAGCCCAGGAGTTTGGCTTTATACCTTGATGGCCCCATATAGTCCCACAGGGGACATTCCAAATCATAAAATCATAGAATCATTCAGGTTGGAAAAGACCTGTGAGATCATCGAGTCCAACCATCAACTCTACTCTACCAAGTACACCCCTAAACCATATCACCGAGCACCACATCTAAACGACCTTTAAACACGTTAAGGGATCGTGACTCAACCACCTCCCTGGGCAGCCTATTCCAATGTCTGACAACCCTTTCAGTGAAAAAATATTTCCTAATGTCAAGCCTAAACCTACTCTGGTGCAGCTTGAGTCCGTCCCCTCTTGTTCTATCATTAATTACCTGTGAGAAGAGACCAGCACCTACCTCTCGACAATGTCCTCTCAGGTAGAGAGCAATAAGGTCTCCCCTCAGCCTCTTCTTCTTAAGACTAAACAGCCCCAGTTCCCTCAGCCGCTCTTCATAAGACATCCTCTAGGCTTTTCACCGTCTCCAGCACCTCAATGTCTTTCTTGTATTGAGGTGCCCAAAACTGAACACAACACTTGAGGTGTGGCCTCACCAGTGCTGAGTAGAGAGGGACAATCACCTCCCTACTTCTGCTGGCCACACTATTCCTAATAAAAGCCAGGATGCCATTGGCTTTTTTGGCCACCTGGGCACACTGCTGACTCATATTCCAATGGTTTATGGCCACAAGCTGTGCTGGGAGGCAGCAGCAATCTCCACTTGGCCCCTTTGCTGCCGCTCGGTGCTGATGCTTCTCTTTCCTCCTGCGGCAGCTAAAGGTGGCTGGGACAATCTGCAGGGAAGCAGCAGGATCCTGTGACCTCCCTGAATACTGCACGGGTGCCTCGCCGTACTGCCCGGCCAACGTGTACCTGCTGGATGGCTCATCCTGCGCCTATGGCGAGGCTTATTGCAACAACGGCATGTGCATGACCCACCACCAGCAGTGCGTCCAGCTCTGGGGACCAGGTGAGTCCCGTCACCCTCCTTGCCACCCGTCTTCGGCGCAGGAGCCGCGTTGGGTCTCAGCGCCGTGTCTGCACAGTGGGGTTCCCGTGGCCCCTACCCGTGAGGCTGGAGGGTAGTGGATGGAGGGGTTGTGCTGTCCCTATCCGGGGTTGGGGTCAGCATCATTGAGGCTGGTGTGGAGGGCTGGGGGTGTTGTGCACGCGCTCTTACAGGTGCCTGGTCCTCTGCTGTGCGCGTCTTGTGGTCCCCACACTGCCCATACTTGGCGTACAGCCCCGTGCAGCGGATGATCCCCACGCTGCACATCACTCCGCCTGCTGCAAGCGACCTCCGCGCTGTAGGGCAGCCCGTACTCTACGTGTGGCTCCAGCGCTGCGTGCAGCTCATATGCTACGTAGACTGTACGTGGCCTCCTCGCTTTAGTTAGCCCACGTTCTGCCTAGGACCCTCACCCTGACTCTGGACTGCATGTGGGACGTAGGTGATGTGCCCCTTGCAGTGTACACAGCGTCCATAGCGCTTAGGGACAGATCCTTTGTACGGTTACGCACTACATATGGCTACACACAGGCTGCGCGCGGCCCCCACGCTGCATACAGCCCCCCACCCTGCATATGGCCCCCCAGAGTTCATGTGCTCCATAGGGCAACCTGCTGTGTATGGCCCCCAGGGCCCCACACGTGCTGCACCCTGCCCCTTGTGTGCGCTCTAGTCCCCATACCCCCCACTTCCAACACCCCGCTGTGGCACCCATGGGCACCTCTCTACTGCTCCCACCCCGTACAGGGCACGTAGGTCCCCATTTGCATAGCAGTGCTGTCACCCCCAGGGCCAGCACCTGTGGGTGGCCCCAGGAAATCTGCAGCAGGCGCAGTGGGGAATCCTCCCCCAGGACCAAAATCCTCTGCAAGACCCTGCAGCAAAGAGAATTTCACCCCTCTTGTGCTGTTCTTGGTCTGGCATCTGCAGCAGCAGCTCGCCGAGAGACCTTTCCGTGGTGTTTTCTCCGTGAGCATCCAGCTGCCGCTCCTGGTTTCAGCGTTTCTCCCTGCTGGCTGCTTTCCCCATCCCACATGGGGCCTTTCCTCCCTCTCTGCAGGTGCCTGGCCAGCCCCGGATGCCTGTTTCCAGGACGTGAACATGGCTGGGAACACCTACGGCAACTGCGGCAAAGACAGCCATGGGCGCTATGTGAAATGCGAAAAGAGGTGGGTGCAGCGCTGGCACCCGTGGGTGCCCTGTCTCCTCCTCCCATACCTGCAGCCCCCCTGCTGCCCACCCCTGTGAAGGGACTGGCAAGGTCCTACCTCAGCCTCCTGGCATCACCCCTCAGCTCCATTTTGGACCTGAGAAAGTCCTTCCTGGGCTCAATCCCCATCACCACTGGGAGGTTGTCCCACTGTGCATCACCTCCCAGCCCAGCCTAAAGGGAAAATCAAAGACAGCATCAGCAGGAGATGCTATTTAAGGAGCATGTGCTCTCCAGTATTCCCAGTTAGACCAGGGATGTAAGAGGGACCCCCCACCAGCCTGTCCCCTCCAGCATTTCTCTGTGCTTTCCATGATTTATCCAAGTCCTTTCTGAACCTGCTGAGCCTCTCCCATCACAACCCAACATGGTCATAAATTCAGAGGGAGATGAGCCAGCAGGCAGTGGGGCAGGGGGTGGTGGGGCTGGGAGGGCAAGGTGGCCAGTACCCACATCTCCTGCCCTCACCTCGTCTGTGCCCCTTGCCTAGGGATGCCATGTGTGGCAAGATCCAGTGCCAGAGCTCAGCTAAGAAGCCCCAGGGGACCAACACTGTCTCCATCGACACCACCATCCGCTTCAACGGGCGGGAGGTGAAGTGCCGAGGCACCTACATGTACACCGCGAAGGATGACGAGGAAGACCTCTCCGACCCTGGGCTGGTGATGACAGGGACGAAATGCGGAGATGGGATGGTGAGTACCGCTTCCTAGGGCTGGTGTCTCCTACAGGAGATCATCTCCTTGGCTCTTATCCCAGCTCCAATGTGGACATTGGCTCTTCTCTGCGTTACAACCAAGCCATGGGACATGGTCTCCTCCATGCTTGCAGACGTTGCCCTGGTGACATCTCAACTGGGGCATTTCTAGACATCACCAGATGCTTGTCTGTAGGCCACCAAATTCTTCTCTCTGGCCTCCATGCTTCTTTACTGATTTAATGCATGGTGGAGCAACCCCAACAAGAATTACACAGAATCATAGAATCATTAGGTTGGAATAGACCTCTGAGATCATCAAATCCAACTGTTGACCTAACACCACCGTGCCCACTAAACCACGTCCCCAAGTGCCACATCTACATGTGTTTTGAACACCTCCAGGGATGGTGAATCCACCACCTCCCTGGGCAGCCTGTTCCAATGTTTGATGACTCTTTCAGTGAAGAAATTCTTCCTAATGTCCAAGCTAAACCTCCCCTGGCTCAGCTTGAGGCCATTTTCTCTCATCCTATCGCTTGTTACTTGGGAGAAGAGACTGACCCCACCTCACTACAGCCTCCTTTCAGGCAGTTGCAGAGAGTCTTCCCTCAGCCTCCTCTTCTCCAGACTAAACAACCTCCGTTCCCTCAGCCGCTCCTCACAGACCTGTTCTCCAGACCCCTCACCAGCTTTGTTGCCCTAAGGACATGCCTCCGGATGTGGTGGATGAGGCTTCCTCCTATGAATGAACTGTTTCCCAGGGGAAAGCTGTGTTAGGAAGCCAGACGGCAGGTCCAAACAGATGCTGCTAAGTGAGCATTAGGGTTTTTTTACTGCATCTCCAAGTACTTTACAGAGGGTCAGTTCAGCTGAGAAAGGGCAGAAGCCTGGTGGACAACACGGTAGCAGGGATGCATGCCAGACAGAGTTGGCTGCGGAGATATGGCCTTTGCTATTTGTTGTTTTAAATGTGAAATTTTCATCCTGGTTTGGGATGGAAGGCCAAAATGTCAACATTTTCATGAGAAAAGATGGCTGGTTTTGAAATCCAGTGTTTTTGCCTGGTGCCTGTGGTTTAGAGGCAGGTGGGAAATTCCATCTCCAGGAGCTGCCAGGTGGGCTGTCAGGGGAGGGGGGTGGGAGTGGTGGTGGCTGGTGTCCGCTGAGCCATCCTGGATGGGGGAACGGCAGAGGTTTCCTGGGCTGTGCTGAAAATTGGAATGAAATGCATTGACCTGGAACAGTATGATTTAACCAACCTGCATTTTGCAACGGACAGCATCCTTCCTGAGGACTCCCACCTGTGAAGCCAGAAGATCACTGTCCCCCTTCTCTCAGGTCTTTCTCTAACCTCAGCATCTTGGCTCTCTCTCAGGTTTGCAAAGATCGCCGGTGCCAGAATGCCTCCCTTTTTGAGCTGGAAAAGTGTGTTTCCCGGTGCAACGGCCATGGGGTGAGTTATTGCCTGGGGCCTACAGCAAGCTCCTGAGATGAGCACAGATTCTTAAGCAAAATGCAGCGTCTCCCACATGGATGAGCCTTGCAACGCAGCGGGCATCTGCTTTTCCTAACTCTGTCATGCGTCAGCTATGGGTGAGAATGAGCTGAGATCTTTGCTTACCCGTGTCCAAGTTAGAGGAAGATCATTCGTGATGTAAGGACCATCTGCAAAATTTGGATCAGGGTCTGGTTTGAACTGGAGAGTGTTTAGAGCTCAGAGCAGGTGCCTGTTCCCTCTGAGGGCAAAGCAAGAGTCAGAAACACAACTGGGACTGCAAAAAGGCAGGGCGGCGGTTCAGCGAATAGAAAGAGCCACCCTTGTCCAAAGCTTAAAGGCCGCAAAGATTTGACCTCTGTGGAACGCAGGGCTTTGTCAGATGAGGCAACAACAATGCTAGGGTTTAACGGGAAGGTCCCAAGGGGAAGGTGTTTAACAAACTTCTGGCCTAACAGAAAGTATTAAGGGCGTCGGGCTTGTCTAGTCAAGTGGTCTGAAAACTGAGGGTATAAGATAGCTGTCTTCAAGGTTTCTGTAAAAAGCAGGGAAATAAAAGTATCAGCAAGAAAATATCTCTGTACATTGCAATGGCAGATTTGGAGGCAACACAGACAGGATCCAAGTGATGTTCAAAGGGTGGATATTGGCAGGGGTTCAGCTCCTTCAGCCTTGACTCCTGCCATTGCCTGTCTGCTCTCATCTCCACTGTACAGACCTCGTTTCCATACATCCCTTGTGGTCTCCAGCCCTCCTTCTCTCTCTGCAGGTCTGCAACAGCAACAAGAACTGTCACTGCGATGCCGGCTGGGCTCCACCCTACTGCGAGAAGCCGGGCTTGGGTGGCAGCGTGGACAGTGGCCCTGTGCAGCGCGACAGTGAGTGACGACTTCTCGTCCAGTGCCTTGTGACGCTGCTGGGGCTGGAGCGATGCCACAAGAAGGGGCGATGGGGCGATAAAGCTGCTGTCAGCTCTGCTCCCAAATGTGCTGGGTTGGGTCTGTTCAGGCAGACTCACAGCCTGGCTCTGGTTGCTTGGTGGCCACCCGTTTTTGTCAGATGCCACTGGATGCTGCTGCTCCCCGGTCTCTAGCTCTGGGTGGCTGGGAATGGGCAGATGGGACCAATGGGCAGATGGGACCAATGTTTGCGTTGTGTGGAGCCAGAGGCTGCTGGGTCTCCCAGCCCCGTGCTCATCTTTGTGCTTTTCCTGCCAGATCATGAAGCCATCGTAATCACCCTTCTGCTCATCTTCCTGCTCTTCCTCCCGGCCCTGATGATGAGCATCTACTTTTGGTACCGGCGGGAGAACTCGCTCCTGAATAAATGGATAAAGGAGATGAGGAGGAGAAGCCAAGAGACATATAGGTGGGTGATGTGTCCTAAATCCCTTCTCTCTTGAGGACCCAGTGAGGCCCTGAAACCTTGTTTTCTTATCACTGACAGCACCCAGCCTGGTAGGAACGGTTGTGGGGGAGCTGGTGGTGCACAGGGTCTGTTTCAAACTGGTATGAGACCTGGTTTGAGATATGAAGAGCTCTCTCCTGGGAAAATCTGAGGCGCTCAGCTCTCCCCTGAGCAGAGGACAGGAATAGCTCTCTGGACAGAACAATCCCAGAGAGTGATGGTGAAGGTGGTGTGGTACAACAAGCTTTCTTGTCATCCGCTCCTAGCAGGCTGCAAGAACTGGAAGGGCTCTAAAGGAGCACTGAATTTAGATACTCTCATTATTTCCCCTCCCAGTACAGGTACAGACACACAAACATTTCAGAGGCCCTGCAATAATTTGAGAAAAAAACCTGAAACCAAACCACCTACTTCATTACCCTCATCTCAAAACAGATTTGTCATCCCTGCTCACCCGGCACTGAAAGACTGTCTGTTAACAATCTGTTAACGGAGACAGGATCTCACTGATGTGCAGCATTTCGGGAGGCAGCTGTTGCAAAAACGGTTGCTTTATTTTGCCATCTGTGATTTACGTTTGTGATTCCGGGCAGGAACAAAACCATCAGTCGGAAGTCAACCAGTGGCCATCCCAAAGCTGCTTTCATCTTGCGGAACATTTCCACCTCCAGCCACACTAACAAAGTAAGTAATAACTCACTTTCCAGACTTGTTTCCCTCCCTGGGACTTGATACTTGTGGTTGATCCCACCTACCTCTAGCAACTGGGCAAGCAACTGGTGCTCTGTCCTGGTTTGGCATTGTGTCTACACTGTAAGCCCTTGGCCAGTAGTACACATCCCTCGTAAAAGTGAGTCTGCTGAGCTCTGCCTGCTCAAAAAGACCCTGGTGATTGCCAGGACCCTCTGCTGGGAAATTGCCCATCAGCATGGCAAAGCTTGGCAGGGGTTCTGCAATCCTGCTGATGACTTTGTGCTGGGTCTCTTGGGGAAGCAGATGTTTCTGCTGCTGGTTGTGTCAACTCTGGTGACCTTGGGATGTATAAGCCTGGGGTTGAATTTAGGAAGAATTTAGGTTTTTTTGAGCACGGCCACAGTAGCTGAGAGCAGGGCAGAATGGATGATCTCTCCTATCTCTGTAATTCGGTCTGGTGGAAATCTGGCATGGATTCACCAGAGCTGGCCCTGGTGAGATCTCAGGCCCTCTCCAGATCTCCTGAGACCAGCACCTTTCGCATCCCTATGTGCTCTCATATGGTTAGTGAGGAACAAACGTATTCAGCTTTTGGGCAGGATGGCAAAAGTGGTGGTTCCAGAAAGTGGAACAAACACCCAGTGCTCCTCCCGCAGCTCCCTAGCACCTAGACCCTGAGGGCACATCTGCTTTTCAGCACCCAGGAAGACACACCTAAGATTTTTCTCCATACTTCTGCTTTTCTCATCCCTGCAGGCAACACGGGCTGCGTTCCCCCCCAAAACCAACACTCACCAGCCTGGCTCCCAGCCCGTCAATATTGTCCACCCTCTTCGCCCAGCTCCCCACTCCATCCCGCCACGTCCGAGAGACCCCAAGCCTGCCAGGCCACCTCCACCAGTCAGCAAATCACCCATGGTCTCCACCAAAATGGTCGTCTCCCAAGTTAAGCTACCGCCTCCAAAGAAACCACTTCCCTGTAGCCCCGTGAGGACGCCTCTGGTGAGCTTTGCTGGTTGGCTGTGCTTTCCTGCCAGACTCGTAGAAATTCCCTGGGTTTTGGCTGCCTGTGGCTCTTTTGGGTTGGGCACCATTGAGGAGCTGTGGTGCCATCCTAAGAGATGAATCTGTTGCAATGGTGAAGAAAGCTTATTAGATAATGATAATATTTTAAGGGAGTTTGGGTGGTGTTGTTACATGCTTTGAAGCATCTCAGCTCTGCAGCAGGGGAGGGAGGTTTGTAGGAGGTCACTGAATGCTCCTCTAAGGGTATTGTCTCTCCACACACACTTTGTGATCCCATGTTGTCCCAAAGCACCAGCCCCCCCGTCGGCCGCTGCCTGGAAGTCCTCTTCTGGCCAAAGAGCTGCCTCCTCCACATGGACAGACCCTGCTGGTCATGGTCCCTCCTACCAACTTCAAGGCGTCGGGTACAAGTGTTGTGAGCCACCCCACGAGGCCGTTAAAGTAAGTTGAGAGAGGAGCTGAGCTATCTCTCACCTCTGCTGGGGTCTTGCAGGTGGACACAGTGGTCTTGTGTGTCCCGTCTGGGTGGGACATCCCAAATGTCACTGTGGTGTGCTCTGGTCTGCCCCTCGTGGTGTCTTCACCGTGACCTGTTTTTTTTCTGCTGCTCCACAAAATGGCTGGTGCGTACAGGTCAGTTTACTGAGGAGCAGGAGAAATGCTCTGTGCTCTGGGCTGTGCGGGTCTGTACCCACTGGTGTAGCTACAGAGGAGTTTGAAGTCCACCAGCTTGGAGGCGATCTTTGGTATGAGGCATCTGAGGGCAGCCGAAACAGGTAGAAAGGAAATCAGAAGATATCCCAAATCCTGCTATCTGGGGAGCAACCACAATCAAGGTGTTTGTCCAGATGGGGATCCTGCATACATCAACATCCCTGTGCCCAGGCTCCCTCTTGCATGGTGCAGGAGCAAAGCCTGCCCACCTAAGCAAGGTACCTGTGGGTGTGTGAAATCTGCAGCCATGTGATAGGAGCCCACAGGGTTTGGCCAAAGTTGGCCAGTGGTAACCAAGTTTGGGACTTTGGGTCTTACGGGGTCCTGATGGGTTAAGGGAGACGCTGCCGTCCTTTGGTGGGTCCATACAACCCCTTGTCCCAGAGCACGGAGGGGGCTGTTGATGAGCTGCTGGGGGACAGCGGGGTGAAGGAATGGACATTGATGTTCTGTTTCATCTTTCCTCCCTACAGACCAATGCCACCTCAAAGGTGAGTCACAGACACCGTGTAGGACCGTGGGGGAATGGCCTTTGATTTAGCACTGGGCTGGGACCCAAGAGAACGGGGACTGAATGTCCCCCTTCCCAGAGGCTCTTAGATGAGCAGGACATAGCCCCTCTGGGTACCCAAACAATAGCAGGGCTTGGCCACCTGTGTCCAAGGGAATGGAGGACATGGGCTTTCCATTTTGGAGTTGGGAGATTCAATCCAAGTCCTTTACGATATCACCGCTACTTTCAGCTCTTGCTATGTTGGTAAATCCTCTGGAAATAGGTCGGTGAAGCCTCAGGAGATTGTGCTTGCATCTGCTCCTGTTAGCCAGGCTTGTGGGCCATATCCAGCCATGGAGTGAAGGCACCATGCTGGGCTGAAGTTGGCCCTCATCCCCAGGCAGTCTGCTTTGCTAATTACTGCTTTGATGCTCTTGGACCATTTTAGGTTCCTATGTCTTTGTAGTTGCCACCACAAGGAGGCTGAATATGCCCCAAAATTTCTCAGTGTGACTCAATCCCTATAGCTCATGTGTTGTAGTAGATAAAACAGACCTGTTCCATGGTTCCAAAAGAGAAAGATTTGGAACACCCCGGCAGCCAAACTCAGCTTTCCTCCCCAGATGGTCCTTGCTGCCCTGGGAGCAGGCCCTGGCCATCCTCTCTTGAAACGGTGCCCACGTAAAAAGGTGTTGACTGGCAGGGCCAGACTTGTGCCAGGGAGCAGGACATGCCCGTGTCCTGGTCTGGGTTCATTACTTGACACCACCAACATGGTAAGAGAGGGTCAGGGAACTGTTTTCTTTCCTGGGTGGATGAGGTGAGAGATTTCGTAATTCCCACGATGGCCTATAGGATCCATATTGGGTTGGTTGATTTGATGATGTCTCTTGGTAGTGCACAAACCACCCTGGCAGTAACCCCTTCAGGGACGTGGCTCCTGCAGTTGGTGGGCTCACAGTTCTCACCCCTGGGTACTGCCTGGTGCTACCACATGCTTTGGTGGACTCTGCATCCTCTCAGGGTTGTGAGGGTACGCCAAAGGGAAACGTCTCAAAATGATACAATTTGGGATTGTATTTTTGAGAGAGGACATGGGTGACCACGACAGTCCCAGGTCCCCTCTGGTCTCAGGGACAGCAGCTGGTCTGTCTTCCCTGGGCTGTGGAAGGATGGTCGTGGTGGAAGTGGTGGATGCTTGGTCTCTGCACTCAAATGAGTTGTCTTCTTTCTCTTTCTTCTTGCTTTAGGCCAGTCCCAGCCGTGAAAGTCCAATCAACCTCCTTCCCCTTGAAGAAGTGATAAACCAAGGACACCTTAAGCCCATCCTTCCTGAGCTGGCTCTCCTGATTTGCACTGCTGCTGGCGACAGGGATCTTTTATTCCTCTCTTGTTTTATTTGTCTTTTGATACCAGAGGACTATTTTTATAAGACGGAATTATGTATTCAGCACAAAAACTGTAGTGGTGGGGGGAGGAGAGGGGAAATTGGTACCATGACATAACAAAGGGTTGGAGTAGGCTGGTGTTGGGGTTGCCATGATGGAGACTCCATCACAGCTCCTGGCATCGCTTCCTTGCCAATTTACCCCCCAGCTTTAGTTTCTTCTTGACGTTGCACATGGGCTGGGATGGGGTGACTTGGGGTCAAGAGAACATCCAGCACTGACTTAAGATGCTGACGACTGGCAGTGAAAGCCATGTAATATCCTTCTAGCTACCTCCTCCTTCTCCTCCAGGCCTGGTGAGACCCCCACCACCACCCACTGACACCAGAGTTCAATGCTGGGCATTGTCTCCAGGGAGACATTTGCCATGAGAGAAAGGTGATTTCCAGTTTGGACTGTGCCATACAGTGCTGGGACATTTCCATGAAGGATCCAAGTTCTCAGGCTCCTCCTGGCCTCCTGCCTGATTGCACAAGACAAAATGGTGACAATCCTGGGGCCTTACCTGGAAGGAGAAGCTGTCTGGGAAATGGTTTAATGTCTGAAGTGCTGGTGGCAGCTGGTTACCAGGGTGCTTTCAAGGGGCTCAGGAGCCCCCCATGAACTTTACATGTTCCTCGCTCATGGGGCAAGCCCAGCAGTGGCTCTGTGAGCTGCTAACACTCTGCTGTCCAAAGGGGAAAGGAGCCACAAGCCGGGAACAAGCGCAGGAAGACCTCCTGCCTGTGTCATTTGCTTGCCCAAAGGCCTTGGCCAAGCCATTGCGTCTCTCTGTGCCTCAGTTCCCCTCCGTCTGTAAAACGGGGGGTAATACCTACCTCACAGGGGTGTTGTGAGGTTTAACAAACTCATGTCTTGAAAGGGCTTTACAATCCTCAGATGAAAGGTGCTGTTGACCTGCACAGTACTATACCGTGCCACTTTCCTATGACTTGACATGCGGCTCTGTCAGGGTCTGAAATAAGAACAAAGGCTTTGTACAGTCCTCTGGCTCCTCTGTCTCTTTTCTTCCTCAGAAATTCCCTGAGCCTTCGGACACCAAGGATGCTTGGTCTCCCACCACACCAGTGCAAACAGACATCCCTGGAACCTCTTCTGTTAGCCCTTAAACCTGGGATCATTCCATCCAACTGTGTGTGCCATCTCAGCTACCCTGGTGTAGATCCCATCTGCCCTAGGACTGATTTTTTGAGATGTGTCCAACCAATGTAAAGGTTGTTCATGATGTAGGCTCAGGGACAAACCTCGGGAAACTGTTCTCGTGTTTCATTATCCCTGATGTTACAAAAAGGGCTGCTAATTGCAGGTTGTGGTTAAAGCCACCTTAACCAAAGCTTTCCTTACTCTTTTATGATCAGATTTTGTTTCAAAGTCTTTGGTCATGCACATGGGTCTTCCCTGAAGCATGTCTGGTACTTCCATATTTTTCTAGGTTGGAGGATATCCAGGTGGGATGTAGGATCCAGCAGCTCCTCTTACTCTGGTAACGAGTCGCAAAATCACAGAGTCGTTTAGGTAGAAAGAGACCTCTTGAGATCATCCTCAGATGACCTCCAGAGGACAGGAGAAATGAACTGGTCCCTAAACCTTCCCAAGGTCCCATTCTTTGTAGTGATCTCCCGAGGACTTCTGACATGGTCAGACTTGAGGAAGAGCCTGCTGGGCTCCTAGAGAGGGGAAACCCTGCTCCCTGCCTGTGAATGCCCTCCCTTCTACTGTCCAGTATAGGTGTTTGTTAGCAGAGGGTTAAACAATTGGGGAGGATTTGGAGAAGTTGCTGCAATGATGAAGGGGTTGGAAAAAAATGAGTTAGACTGTTTAGCTTAATGACAAAGTGAGGGATGACAGTGCTGCAGTCAAAAAAACCTGCCTTACGGTGAGACCAGCAATTGAATGGTCACATCAAACTGATGCAATGTCCCTGGGCTTGGATTCTTGCCCGTTAACGTCACCTATCTGGCCATCACACTCCCCTTCATCTCCTCATGTTGCTAGTGGGGAGGGATGAGGAGTTCATCTTCTACAACTACCCAAACTTCACAAGTGCAGAGCTAGGACATGCACATTTGAGGGCTAAATTTGAGCTATTCAGTCTAGAAAGGGGTTGATAGAAACCCCTATTTCTGATCTCAGGGATCCTGCAAAGATGTGCTGGTCAAGGGCTCTGCTCAGCAGCACAGTAAGTACTCAACAAAGATATTTTCACCCTTCTCAAAGACCCTTTCTCTGCCTGGGAGATGTCCTTGCACACCCCAGCAGATTTTTCTTCAGGCATATTGGCTGTGCCATGGTGCAGAATGACCTGTTACATCCCTTTTCCCAGGCAGAGCAGCAGTGCCGAGACCAGCCCTCCCAGTCTGCATGTCCAGACCAACCCAGCTCCTCTGCCCTTGAGCTGCAAGCTGGCTCCCTGCTTGGAGTAGACGTATGAAGAAGCTCGTCGTTTAGGGGTGATGCAGGACGGTCTGTTTGCTGGCTCTGTCCAACCTCAGATGGTCGCAGGGAGGGCAGATGGATGTTGTCCATCCGGATGCATCCACAAATGTGAGGCATGGCTTGTGGTCCATGGGACAGACAGAATTTGAGGCCTGATTAGAGAAATTCACGAACCCAGGGAGGGCTTTTGGGTGTCCTTCCGACACTAGATGGCAGCAGATGACCATAAAAGCCTCTGCTCAGCCTTGCCTCTGAATTGTGGCTGGGATTTCCAGGCACCAGACCTTTAAGTGCAGCTTGTCCCCTTGCTCTTTCCCCCCATGGAAAGACCCTATCATCTGCAATCCATTAAAAGCGTGAGCTGGGCATGAAAGCTGCCAAGTGCCTCTGGTGACTCGTTGAGCTTGAAGTCCATCCAAGTGGAGCTTTCCCCTTTGTACAGGGGTCCACTGCAAGCTTGGCTACTTTTGGAAAATGATGATGGAGAGCTGAAAAACCACAGCCCTTCACCGTACCGTGTCTTCAGCATCAAAGGCACCTTCTTGGGTAATGGAGCCTCGCACAGGTAGCATGTGCTTGGTGAAGGGGAAAGGAGGAAGCTCCTGCGGTGCCTGTCCCGTTTCAGTCATTCCACTGAAACCTGGGGCACTGGGACCGGTACTATTCAATATATTCATCAATGACCTGGACGAGGGAACAGAGCGCCCTGTCAGGAAGTTGCTGATGACACAGAACCCCAGCAGGCTGCGCTGCCATCCAGCGAGACCTGGACAGGCTGGAGAGCTGGGCGGGGAGACATTTGATGAGATACAAGAAGGGCAAGGGTAGAGTCTTGCATCTGGGAAAGAAAAAACCCATGGACCAGTCTAGGCTGGGGACTGAGCTGTTGGAGAGCAGCGTAGGGGAAAGGGACCTGGGGGTCCTGGTGGGCAGCAGGATGACCATGAGCCAGCGATGTGCCCTCGTGGCCAAGAAGGCCAATGGCATCCTGGGGTGTGTTAGAAGGGGGTGGTCAGTAGGTCAAGAGAGGTTCTTCTCTCCCTCTCCTCTGCCCTGGTGAGACCCCATCTGGAACAGTGTGTCCAGTTCTGGGCCCCTCGATTCCAGAAGAATGGGGAACCGCTGGAAAGAGTCCAGCACAGAGCCACAGAGGTGTTGAAGGGGGTGGAACATCTCCCTTCTGATGAAAGGCTGAGGGAGCTGGGTCTCTTGAGCTTGGAGAAGAGCAGACTGAGGGGTGACCTCATCACTGGTTATAAATACGTAAAGGGTGAGTTTCAGGAGGATGGAGCCGGGCTCTTCTCGGTGATGGCCAGTGACAGGACAAGGGGCAACGGGCACAAGCTGGAGCACAGGAGATTCCACATGAACATAAGGAAAAACTTTTTCCCTGTGAGGGTGGCAGAGCCCTGGAACAGGCTGCCCTGAGAGGTTGTGGAGTCTCCTTCTCTGGAGACATTCAAAACCTGCCTGGATGCGTTCCTGTGTGACCTGCTGTAGGTGGTCCTGCTCTGGCAGGGGAGTTGGACTAGATGATCTTTCGAGATCCCTTCCCACCCCTGACATTCTGTGATTCTGTGAGACGTGCATTGTGGTCCCATCTGCTGCTTAAACGTTTTTCATTCTCCCTAAGGCTAGGTGGGGTGGGGTTGGGATAGAGGATCAGACCAATTTTACCTTCATCACCTCGACACTTCTGGGGGCTTGTCCCAGCTTTGCTGCTGTGTTGGCAAACTCATATATCATGTCTGTCCCTGTACACACTTTACCAGCACCAGTGAGTACACTGAGTGCTGTAACCTGCTTTGGCCCATCTGCATTTTTTGGCATTGGCCTGGATGTCTCTTGCAACAGAAGTGTCCACAAAATGCTGCATCTGCTGGGAGATTGGGCCTCACCGTTTCCCCTCTGGTCAGGTAAGGGAGAACCTGGGACTGTGATTAGAGAGATGTGTGCTGAAACTCTGTCTCCAGCAAGCTCTTGAGCAAGGGCTGAGGCTGAGAGACTCAGGCTGATGCGTCGCTATTGGTTTGAGTGAGCCCTTTGTGTGCACATTTCTCATTTACCCACGTGGCAGAGTTTGTGAGATTGAAATGGGGAAGACAAAAACTTCCTGGCTGGCTCAGGAGAAGATGTCTACCTCAAATGGCTTTACATTGTACATGCTGAAAGAGCAATGATGCTTTTAATTCCCAGTAACATCTTGGAAGACAGGATGGGTCCATCTCCTTAGTCCATCTAATCTGATGTCTGGTTTCCAACAGCAACAAGATCCACGCATTTCAGAAGACAGGTAGAGCAAAGCCTAGCTCCTTTCTGATTTTAACCTGATCCCTGATGGAGCTTGCTGCCGGCTCTTTGCTCTGTCCTGGTATAAATGCCCTTATGTTCTTCAACCCTCCAGCGATGCAGAGCCCACACCACTCCAGGGACCTTCTTCCTGTGCCTTCCTCCCTATGGTACAAATGTTTTCTCCAGCTTTGGTCTGATTTAACAGTGTCTTCCTCCTGCACTCCAGGTCCTGTGTGAATGAAACGGGGGAGAAGTTAAGCTGGGGTAACTTGGGTGAATCACTTCCAGCGATGCCTCTTTCCCTGTGCAGCTGCTCTTGTCTTGCTGTGTCTTGGTGCTGTCAGCATTCTTGCCAAGACTCCTGAGGTCCCTGCACACCAGGCACTTTGCAAACAGTGAAGCTGAAAGCGTGTGATCCAGCCTACTATGAAATTAGCAGCGGGCCTCCAGGCTTTATGGACACTTTCTCTCTTACCAAGAATGATTAAGGGGTGTAGGAGTGTGTGTGGGGGTGTTGTGACATCTCCAAGGCTTACTTTTAACACGGTGGCCTCCTTGGAACTAAACATCCAGGTCATACGACAGTTTCAAACCAGGAGAAAGGTCCTGCTGAACTGGTAGTGTTCGTTTGGACCCAGTCTGGTCCTGGAGGTGGCCAAGCAGATGTGATACTGTAGGGAAACAGCTCAGGTAGCAGTGGAGGAGAGGCTACAGCTGGCTTCATCTCCTTGCCAGCAACTCAACCCTGAGACTGAGCTATTGGTCACAGGTAGACCTGGCCAGGACACTGGGCCTTGGTTAGGTCCTGTGTTTGATGTAGCTTGCTGGGAGGAGGACACCACGCTCTGTGAATGCCTGGCCCCAGAATGACTGGCCCGGCATGTTGATGTGCTCATTGGGACTGGCTGCTTTTCCCTATGGAGCAGAAGCAAGCCCAGCTTGCAAAGGGACACGGGACTGTACCTCCCTGGCCATTTCAGGGATTTCTGTCACCCACCACACTTGTGATGAAGCTGGCAAGATCTCCTTGCCCTTGGGCAAGTCGTCGCCTCAGTCCCCATGCCTTGGTTCCCTTCAGTTTGTGAAATGGAGCCATCAGTCCTTCATCTGTCCCACCCGTGCCCTGTTGTGCCCAGTCACCCTGGTGTGTGGGAGCCACAGCAAGGGGCCAAAACCTGACCCACAGCAGCTCCACGGGCTTCTGGCCTAAGTGGGCTCTGCAGGGGTTTCCAAGGGATGAAGAAGGCTGTGGAGGGGACAGGAGAGATTCTCCAGCAATTGGGTGGCTTCCAGTGAGCTGCAGAAACTGGGAGGCTTCCCAGGAGCACACTGGGGAAGTCAGCCTGGGACAAGAAGTGTCCTGCTTGGCTCCCTGGAGCCTGAATTTTGAGGTGCACCAAGTTTGCTGCGGGTGTCGTGGCATCAGGTAGGCTCTGTCCCATGGCATGCAGCACGAGGTGACATTGCTCGTGTGAAATGTAAAACCATCTTCTTTTTATTTTTTCTCATTTAATGCTGCATCCTGGGGTGGGAGAGATGAGGGGGATGGACACCTGAACTGGGACCACACAGCTGCAGGCAGGCAACAGAGTCACGGGCATACAGAGCTCCAGGCAGACAGACACATGCACAGAGCCAAAGGGAAAAAAAAAAAGAAAAAGAAAAACAAAGAAAAAAGGCAAAAAAAAAAAGCAGTGAAGCGGTTAATGAAGAGGCTCCTGCAGCTGAGGAAGTCGAACCATTCATCATCTTCCAGTGCCTTTTCTTTCCTTTTACTTTATTTGTCTTTGGTAGAAGACTATTGCTCTCTCCACCCGTTCCTGCCATTCAGAGGCTGATAGCTCTCTCCTTAGAGCCAAGAATGGTCCCATTAAAAATGAAAGTATAAAGCACAGCTTGATTTTAATTCACTGCATCATCGTTTCTATATATACAGAAAGACGGAGAGAAAAGAATTTATAATATTATACACACACATGCTAAAGACTGAGGTCCTGTTGAGTTCTGTCACTGAAGTGTCGCCTAAAGCTGATGTCTTATCTCTCTAATTTCCAAGTGTTCCTTAAAGAAGTGAGTCTTTCAAGTCCCAGCGCTATGAAGTACAAAGCGAGCTTGGAGATGGAGCACTTTTGTGTCAGCAGTGTCAAAGCAGGATGCGGCTCTCCCTCTCCAAATTTCCTTTCTGTTTTAAATCCTCGCTCAGAGAAACAAAGGAAGAAATCGGTGCGAGGCTGGACAACGTTTGGAGCTGAGGAGAAGCCCTGCCCCATGGCTTCATGGTGATGTGGCCTCTTGATGCAAAGGCACTGCTTCTGGCATCCACTGAGGTTTGAAGAGCACCGGTGAGTGGAGGCAGGGCTGTACCTGGATATCAGATGCCTGTTTTGGTCCCACATGCTCAGCTAAGATAATCAAACCAAGCCATTCTAAAGAAGTAAAATGAGGAAGTTGGAGAATGTAGAAACAGGGGTGGAAACACCACAGCGTGGCTTCAAATGCGCTGCATGAGATCCAAGTGTCCAGCTCTTGTCAGGTTATAAATGGAGGAGCTGTTCTGGCTTAATTAGCAAAGACAAACTGAATAACTGGCTTGAGAAACACATCTCAAAGCTCTTTCCTGGCCTCCTTTACACAGTGGCCACTGATGATATGCTATGAGATGTTTGCAGAGGACAGTCAAGGCTAGCCAGGGACTGGACGGGGCTTGCAGTGCCCAGGAGAATGTCTGAGTTGGCTATCACCCCCTCAGCCCCCGCTTCCACTGTGCTTGCCTGCAGCAAAGCACTGAAGGTCAGGGTGTTGCTCACCAGCCTTCCTACTTGGATAGGGAGAGCTGGTGGGGCACTCACCCGGGCACAGAAGGCTGTTTATTGCTATTACTGCCACTTCTTTTGTACCCAAAGGTGCTTTAAAGCAACAGGCATAAGATGAAATTTTTGTCGTAAAAAGATCATTTTATCTTTATTGGGTTTGCATAAAAATACATAAAGAAGCTGTTTCAGTCCCAAGTAGCCTCCTGTGACTGAGGGACTTAACGCACTTTGTGTTCTTGAGACTTGCAGAGCAGGGAGCTTCTGTCATGTCTGTGCTTGTAGATTAAAATGTGCTTGGGAAAGTTTTGGGGGTCCCGAGGCCAATGGCACAGAGCAGTCTTCAGCTGTGTTATTAAATTCTCCTGCCTTCAAAGCAAAGTGGCCATCAGCAAACTGTCCACTGGGATGATTCATGGGCCGCGTAACCGGCTGACCCATGCAGGAATCATATAGTGGTTTGTGCTAAGGCCAGACGGGTGTCAGGAAGGACTAACAATTCGGCAGCTTGAGTTCAGTCCACTGTTCATGAGTAACAGACACAGCTTTTGGGAGTAGGCTGAGAAGGAACATATTTCATCTCTGTGGATCTCCTCAACCAAGGAGGGGCCATTTTTGGCCCTCCTGCTTCTGGCTGTGGTTGGTAGTGAATGGGTGAAGGCAGATGAGAGTCCTTAAGTCATCTTAGACAACAGCAGTGCAAAAGGTCTGACCTAAGAGGTACATCTAAAAGCCTAGATGAGGAGTCCTGGGTGCCAACATCCACTTTCACTGTGAGAAGCCAGTTATCCCTGTGGTCAGTGGTGTGCACGAGGAACAAGATAATGTTAGCACCCTTGCAAGGCCCCTTTCATATATGAATAATCACCCACCTGGATCAACTTGATAAGCTTTTGGTTTAATTTTCTAGCAAGGTGTGAATTTACCCTGTGGATTCACAGAAGGATTCCGCTAACCTGAAGAAGGTCAGAAAGCACAAGGGGAAGGTCAAGGCAGAGCTTACAGCTGTAGGACTAAATGGAGAGTCTCCAGAGCCCAAGGCCTGCTCTCATGTGGTGGTTCCATCAAGACTGCTCCTTCTGTGCAAAGTTCTCCAGCCATAGATATATTGGTTGGGGCAGGAACTGAGCTGAGTCTATACATCAGGTCAAACACGCAGGACAGAGGTACGGGTGTCATCCAGGGAACATGTGACAGGAGGTACTTGGTCTCCATTGGACTGGAGGTGACCAAAGGCCAGAGTCCACCCTGCCAAGCCATTCTGCTGGCTTTACTTAGTGAATCCAAAATGAGCCACATTTCGGATAAACAGTCTAATTTTCTCCTGGGCATAGAAACAAAGGTGGTATTTTCAACTATTTTTTTTTTCTGCTTCAGTTTGTTGGGTTTTCTCCCCCTGCTGGCCCTTTCCAGAAAGAAAAGCCGTGACTGCGAGACAAAGTTCAGTCATTCTTTGAGTTTCAAATCATCCCTGGCATGATTTTTTCACCGCACAGTCTCCTCAACAGTGTCTTTCCCGGGAAGGTTTTGAACACGTGAAGAGTTTGTATTGCAAGCATCTCAGGACTGAGTCAAGGTATTATTGTCCATTCCTGTGCCTTGTCTCTACAGGGCCCTGTTCCTGGGCACTTTATTAGCATCAGTCATGCAGTTTGGTCTTTGCATGTTTTTCGTTTTTATACCAGCAGTGAAAATAGCTCAGTTCCCTTTGATGTTCCCTTGGATGGAGCGCTTTTTTTTCTTTTTCCCTTCCCCTTTTAGAGCAGAAGCAGAAGAAAATCAATTTAAACAAGATGCAGAAAGGTTTCAAAACACAGCCTTAATCAAGTCAGCTTTGCACCAGATCTTCCTCCGGCTCAGCTCTGAACCACCCCCCAAACCTGGCAGTTAATGACAAAAGAAAATCAACGATGACACACTTTGAAATCCTTGGCACTGAGTGACATGCACAATACTTTTAAAAAAAAAACAACACACCAGACAATTGGCTGGAGAACTTTCTCCACTGAACTTCAAAAAACACAGTGTTTTCTGGGATGGGAAATGGCAGCTCTTCTTTTCTACTCTGACTGGCTCGAGAATAGGCCCTGAAGTATAGCTAAATTGAGCTCTGCTGTATTTTCAGCAGGTCAGTATCTTCTTCAGGACTTGCAGAGCTGTGACTGGGCCATCCCAAACATCCAGATGATGCTGTCCCTTTCAGATGCCCTGCAGCACACTGGGAATGTGTGGCAGGGTTTGAGGATGGAAGAGCACAAGTGAAGTGTCATGGCCGCCCTTTTGGATGCCCATGTGCTGGATCTCCAACACTATTCAGACAAAATCTTGGTGTGAAAAGCTTTGAGAACTGCTCGTCCATTTTTTTCTGTGAAATGGTCTTGGTAGCTCCACACCTGGTCTGAACTTTACTACCTGGACCTTGCTAACCTGCAGAGAGCAGAGGTCCTTGGAGCTCTCCCAAGTAGAGCTTGCAGTGCTGGTCTCTCCTTGAGAGCCAGGGAATAACCATGGGGTTACTGGCAACCACTCCAGGGTAAGCCCTGCCTCTGATGGGCATCCCCTTGTGCTGCAATGCTCTGTGACCCTCTGGATGAGACATGAATTTCATCCATCCCGAAGAATCACAGAGGTGCTGGTTGGAAAGACTCTCTGTCAGATGTCTGGAGTGTTTACTCAGAGCCTTTTCTCTTTTTCTTTCTAGGAAAAGGCTGGTGGTGATGGCACTTAGGGGCTGGTCAATTCTAACACCCCTGCCAACTTCAAGAAGAGAGTCTTATAAAACCTGCTCTATGCTGGAGAGACAAGTCCCATGCTGAGTAAGAGCCAATCCTTCCTTGTAAGACTCCTTGGGGCCCCTTGTGGCCCCTGTCCCCTGAGTGACAGCTGTATGTGCATGTGTTGGGTTACACCATCTGCTACAGCTCTGCTGTTCCGGCTCCGATGGTGGTGATTCACTTTTTTACCATCGCGGGTCTGCAAACAACACAAGGACTCTGCCAAAGGCTGACCCAGCCCCAAGGCCTTGAAGATCTAGCACGTTACTAGCTTTGCCACCGTCCACCTCCAAAACAACATCACATTTGAAGCCCTCATGACTCCAGGGCTGGTTAAGCCTCCATCCCAGTTATTTCCCCTCCTTACAAGCACACAGCAGGAGTTAATGCATTTAGGACCCCGCTTGCTTGCTCTGCAGAGGAAGGAGGGCCGAGCAGACTTTGTGCAAGAAGCGATGCAAGATGGACTCTGTGCTTTCTCCTTGATCCCTAATGACCAGCAAAACTCAGCCTGGAGTGAAAGCAGGAGACGGATGGTTTGCAGCAGAATACCAATTTTGATGATTATACGCTGTACCGACACGCCATCAGAATAACGGGGGCAGCTGATGGATTTGGTAGCACTGGGCGCTTAACGTTCTGCCTTGTTTTGCCTCCTGTCATTTTGTGGTGCTAATGGCTTCTCCGTGATTTGTTAGATTACATGACCTCAAGGACACCCAGCTGCCTCCTTCTTTTCTCTTCCCTCCTTCTCTTCCCGCATGTGTGGACGTGCACTTTTGTTTTAATAGAATCTAAATGACATGTCTCTGCTTTGGACAGAGTTCAGGAAAGCCATTGCAAGGACGGTGAAACCACAAGTGTCCTATGAATTATTTCAGCCCTCCCTTGATAAGCAGGTGACCTGTTCCAGCGATGAAGCTGGGGGGCTATTGATTCAGCTCAGGGCAATTGTGCAGGTTTTTGCTGAATTGGCTTGGCGCCGTGGCTGGAGATTACACCTATTTTCATGACAAGAATGAATAGCTGCTGAGCTGTTCTGCCTGCCTGCTGCCCAGCGGGGCTGGGAATGGAGGAACTGCTCTGGGAAAAGTCAGGGTGTCAGACATATACTTGATGCATTTCCAGTCATAGACCTTTCTTCACCATCACCATCTCATGGGATCAGAGAAGGTGCTTGGGTTGGGGAAGCCAAGGCCTTCCTAGTTCCCAAACCCAAAAATACGTCCTAGCTAAATCCTATTTTCCATGCAGGAACAAGACCTGGGCATGCATTGTGCCACCTCACAGCCTGACTTTGCTTTCTGAGCACAGAAAAGCCTCTTGTCTGGTTCAGGGGGGAACACTGCATGAGCACAGCCTGCAGGAACGGCAGAGGAGGACCCTGGCTAGGGGCAGGGGCAGCCAGACACCTCAACTGTGTAGATCCAAGCAGAATGGACCCTCCAGACACCCAGCAACCTTTGTGCTTGTGCCTCCCTCCAGATCAGCTCCTGCAAAGGAGTCTTTTAAGGAGATGCAGGATAGAAACAGAGTTTGTGATACCCTGGACATGGTTCTGGAGGCCACTATGAAATTGCCAGTCTTTGAGTCTCACCTGGCTGCTCTGCTGAAATCACTGGACCAAGTTCTCTGCTGGGATGACACTGTGGCAGCAAAAGGTTTTGCTCCAGGACCAGACTGAACAGATGAGTTTATGAACTGATGCGGAGCTGCCTTCGTGTGAGGATCAAGGGCTTTTGCACAACCCACAGAGCTGGACCATGGTACAGACAGCTGCTCAGGGGAATTTGGCTCTTGTCCCATCCCTGCTGACCCATCTGGCCTGGCCTCACCATACTCTTACCCTCCTACCCCCGAGGCCAGGAGGAATCCAGCGAACAGCTGTGCCTCTTCGCTCCATTTGGGTTGACCATGAGCAAGAGTGGCTCCTCTTCTCGTGCTGCTCTGCCCAAATTTTGCCTCTCCTTAAACCGAGCTGGGCTTATCTCTTTTGCAGGAAGCTGGGTAAATCACAGTGCACATATCTTGCTGGCATGGAGAAGAATCGTTGTGATACACACATTAAAAAGACTAATGGGGACAGCTATTATCTATTGAGAAGCTGATGCCACCTGAGACCAGCCATCTAGGTCGTACGTTGATGCCCCAGTGTAACTCACGTGTCCTCTATGTGCCGCTCCAGAAGGATGCAAGTGCCTTGCATGCCTTGGGTCATCTCGGCTGGCACAAGATGCCAAACTTCTGGTAACTAGACTGAGCCTTTGGTCTCCACTGGCTGTGACAGGAGCATAAGGCACCCCACACTTAGATGCTGAAATTAATGTGTTCCCATCTATCAGTTAATCCCGCCTAGTGATTCAATGTGGTTGTTAATAATAAGTGTTGAGCAGGGCTGGAAGGAAGTGTCTCAATTATCAGGCTTAGTCAGCCTTGAAAAAAATCATTGCTGCACTGTTGGGTACCTGCAGTGATGGAGCTGCTTGCAGGATGTTTCAGGAGATGGCGGACCCTGCAGGTTAGCTGTGGGGGGCAGTGGCTTGAGCATCTGGGCTGGAGTGAATGTGCTGGTTTTGGCTGGGATAGAGTTAATCTTCTTCACAGTAGCTAGAATGAGGCTGTGGTTTGGATTTGTGCTGGAAACAGTGGTGATAATACAAGGTTGTTTTAGTTGTCGCTGAGCAGTGCTTTACAGAGTCAAGGTCTTTTTTGCTCCTCACCCCACCAGTGTGTAGGCTGCGGGTGCACAAGGAGTTGGGAGAGGACACAGCCAGGACAGCTGACCCCAAATGACCACAGGAATATTCCATACCATATGACACCATGCTCAGCATATAAAGCTGGGGGAAGAAGAAGGAAAGGTGGGACGTTCGGAGTGACGGTGTTTGTCTTCCCAAGTGACTGTTACACATGACGGAGCCCTGCTGTCCTGGAGATGGCTGAACCCCTGCCTGATGATGGGAAGGAGTGAATGAATTCCTTGTTTTGCTTTGTTTGCGTGCGCATCTTTTCCTTTACCTGTTAAAAGGTCTTTATCTCAACCCAAGAGTTTTCTCACTTTTACCCTTCTGATTCTCTCCCCCCATCCCACCGAGGGGGGAGGGAGTGAGCGGCTGTGTGGGGCTGAATTGCTGACTGGAGTTAACCATGACAGCGAAGCACAGATTGCATTAAGGCAGCAAGGGGAGGAGGTGGAGAGCCCACAGCTGGGCTTTGGCTTGTCCAAGGTGAGCAATGCACGTGCTCGAGGGGCTGGCTGGGAAGCTGCAGCTGCAGCAAACAGAAGTGGTCCCACACTGCAGACCTGCCCCATTGCCTAGTGGGGAAGGCGAAAGGGTTTATGCAGAAAGCTGTGGACCAGCCCAGCCCCTGGATCCCCCTCTTCCTTACAAGGTATAATCCTGTTGCCTTTGCAGTAGAATTCACTCTGCTCCCGGTTTACTCCTTGCTTTGCTCCCACCCTCGCAAGAGCAATTATTCGGTGGTGAATAGTTGCAGACTGCTCTTCTCTGGCTTCGGCAGCTCAGTCAATAACAACAGCCCCCCGTGTTGTCCCTCCTACCGCATGGGGCTTTTTCCTTTCTCTTTTGTCTTCAACTTCCAGATTCCTCTTAAGCTTCAAAACTGCAAGATCCCTGTTCTCTGTCCTTATCTGCAAGGTGAAAGGAGGGAGAAATTGTCTTCTGCCTTTGGAAAGATAAGTCACGTTGGAGTCTTCCTCTTTAGAAAACTCTCTAATGCCATTTATCAATTAATTACTAGGTTGCATTTATGCCCATTAATTCCCCCTGCTGTCTTTCATTTTTGGAAAGGTCTGTGATGCTCAGGATCTAATTGTCCTGGTCTTACACTGCTTTCATTTCTCATTTTCAAGTGAAGTGGATGCCAGAGCCTTCTAAGGCTGCTCTTGTATTTCCCCTGCAGATTTCTCTGCCCCCACTTCTCCTCCACCCCAGTCGTGTTCAGAGAGGATTTTACTGGGTTTGGGGACAGTGGATTAAACTGTGTGGCCCCAGCTTTAGATCCTAATTCTGCTTGTGAATCAATTGTTGCTGAAGGCAGGAAAACATTTTCACCTGGAACTTTTTATGCTGAAAGATACACTTTCAGGTCACCTGCAACATGCTGTGGTTTTATATCAATCTCAGTTCGTTGTTTGGGTTGAAATAACCAAACCAGACAATTTTGAAAAAGAAAAGCTTCAATTTACTTTCCTCCCCCAAATAGTTTGATGTCTCCGTTTGAAACAATATTTCGCTTCCTTCACTTCAACTTAAAACACAGAAGTATTTATTTTAAATGGAAAGCAGTCCCCAAGTAAACAAAATAGGCTTATTTTGTTCAAATGATTTGCCAGCGAAAAATTGAAAAGTATACCTTTCAGATAGATCCAAAAGAATGTTTTTCTTCAGTTCAATCATTAGTCACAGAGCTTTTCCTGCCACCCCCCACCCCACAATCACCATCCCTGGTGTCACTGAGAAGTGCAGAAATGCTGCCATTTAAGCCCTGTTTCAGCAGGGAAGGATTTTCTAATCTGTTTGGTGTTAACTAAGCCAGCTTTTTAGAGATCTGAGCAGGGTCAGTCCCCTGGGGAAGGTGCTAGACACTGAAATTCAGCAAGAGCTCAGCTTTTCAGGATCCTTTTCCCAGGGTGCCCTATGGAATTTGGAGGACATTGTATTGAAAGCCAATTAGAAGAAAATCTTTTGTAAAAACCCCAGATTTGGTCAGAAAGAAAAGGGACGGAATTTTTCTAATGCATCTAAATCCTTTTGGTTCCTACTGAGATACAGATGTGTCTGGTGGGCACAGACGTGGTTGTGCCAGAAACTGGTGGGGTTAAAGCCGTGTGAGTTCTCCTATTGCCGTGTCTCTCTGAAGATCAGAAGGAGATGAGCTGTAATGCAAGGAGAGGGCTTTCTTCCAGGGTGTCTTCACCAATGACCATGGGTGGAATGTTGCTTTTGCTGTCTCCAGCAGGTCATGAACCCATTTATCTTAAGCGGGGAGAAGCGGGCATGTCTGTGGTTATTTTCCTTCATTTTAGCCCACCAAAACATGAACCATGTTGAGTGCTCTCCAGTAATGACCCCAGGAGCCCAGAGAGCTCAGCAGAGGTACTGATGCACCACATACAGGTTGTCCTGGCTGTAAAGTAGGTGCAGCAGCTATTGTGTGAAACCAGTAGCCTAAAAGATAGCACATTGCAGGGCTATAATCCCCCTGGCAGGTGGGCAGACATCCATGCTGCATCCCCTAGGAGCTGGCACACCAGCCAAGGTTACTGGTTTGGAGGTGGCTATGGTCTGGCCATGCTGGATGACTGGGACCACAGGACAGATGTCCCTGGTCTCCTTGCTGTTGCTGCTACTGATAAGAAGTGCTTCAAAAAGGAGAGGATCCAAACTCACAAGGTGTGAATCCAAATGCATCTCTCAAACCAAGCATCTGGAGTTGGGAAATCATTGTAAGCTCTCCTTTTAGAGGTAGATCAACGTGTCTGAGCTAGTCCTAGCTTTGGACTTGCTGCCTGGATTGTTCCCCGCTGCTCATGGGGAATGCTCGGAGCAGGGGAATCATAAATAGAGGTGCTGAAAACTCAGTGAAGTCTGAAAACTAAGCATTAATAGGATTAATGTTTACAAGCAAAAAAACTCCCACTCCAGAGAAGGGGAAATTTATGCCTGGGTTTTGCAAATTCAAAAACATTTGTGAGTGCCAGTATGTGGCTGTTCCTTGGGTCGAATGGGACAGATATTTAAAAATTCACTGTTGGATGGGGTGCAATGGTTGGGCAGAGGAAAGACAACCTGCTGAGGTGGAAAGGGGTTGGTAAACTGGGATGTAAGAGAGGGAAATCCACGCCTGCACGGCTCTGGTGTGCTCATTATGTTTTCGAATTCAGGTTGAAATTGTGCACAGACCTGATGCAGGCTCTTACACCGGAGGTGAGTTTCACCTGAGGAGAGCAACAAAAGCATGCTAGCAAAGCAGGATTGTGAAGGGGCTTTAAGTTAACTGGCTGTCTAATTAGCGAGTCTCATTCCCCGTTTTCCACTGAACTTCGGTGGCGCTTGAAAGCAGCTGCCATCAATGGTGGCTTTGTGCCTGCTGCCTCCATGCGCAGCCTTCAAGCAGTGGCAACCTAGGGAGATAAGCAACTAACCTTTCTTTCCCGGTGACTAATGACAAAAATGGGCTGTTTGAAAGCCTTCCCAAATCCTGGGAGGAGGTGGTGGGAGTGGGAGCAGAAAATGCAGCACTCATTGCTTAGGGTTGATCTCCCATCTACAGAAGACAGCGGTCGTTCTTCAGGGACTGAACAGGGGGGAAAAAAACATCCAGGCGCCGTTAACCCCAGAGATGCTGCACCCCATGGCCAAAGCCAGCACCCCAGGGCCATCTCTGCGGTGATCCCCATTTGCTCCCTGCTCAGAAGAATTGGATTTCTCACCATCCATCTGTTATTCAAATCCTTCCATCTTTCAGGGTGAGTTATTACAGGGCAATGCATCTGTCTCCTAGATTTGCCTCTCTGCGTGGGAGGATTTATTTGCACTCATCCCAACTGAACTGTATCAGTGATCACCACTGCACTTCAGGTTCCTCAGTGGCTTCATATTTGGTGCTGGGTTTCTCCCCTGTGTGAGGCCATGCTGCTTGATGAATGGAGACCCTTGGAGGACCCAAAGCCAAAGCCATCCCATAAACATTACCCCACCGTTATTTTTTTTATTTTGAAAAAGCTCATATAATGCAGAACTAAAGTTGCTCCTTGCCTCTGTATCTTCTTGCTTTGTGACAATCAGCTTCTTGTTGCACTTTCAGACATCTTTCTGTTGCATTTGTGGAAAATCAGATGGATTTGCTAAGCTGTGGATGTGGCTGCCATTTGGGAGATTTTAGCAGACTCTTCCTTTGTTCAAACAGGAAAAACAAAACCAACAGTATTTGTTCCTGCTCTTACTGAAAGAGGGAAAGTGTGAGAAAAGGAGTGTTAATTGGTGACAGCTCAGTTCCTCCGGGGTGGAGAGTGAAAAATGAAGCATGTGGCCACACTGCCCGGAGAGCTATTAACTACCCGTAATTGTCTTTGGCTTCTCATGTCAGGGTGGAGCAGAGTGGACACAGCAGAGAAGGCCAGCTCTCACCCCCAGAAAATGGAGTTTCTTGTTTTTCAGGATGTTTGAAAAATGGTGGGATGCAACTCAGCTAGGATCAGGTTCAGGAGGAATTATCATGGGGAATACATGTGAATTTCCATTTATTTCCTACCTTCCTGGTGTACCACAGTGTCAGAAGAAGGCAGAGAGGTTAAGCTGATACCTGAGCGGGGAGGACAAGGTGAACCTGTCTGTGGACAAGTAGGTGCAGCTGGACCCTGTGATGGGTTTAGAAAGCTTCACTGAAAATCTGGCCTTTTTGAGATATGTGAAAGAAGAATCATCTACACCTGCAGTTTTCAAGCCTTTGTGAATCCCCGACATGCTACAATAAAAAGGCAAACCTATAAGGCCCTCCCAGTTGAACCTACTTTTCTTGGGCATATTGATAAGACCCCTAGAAAAAATATAGGTCCCTGGGGAATCTGCAGTTTGAAAACCTCTGGAGGACACAGAGAGAGGGGTGGAGAGGAACTTGCGTGGCAAATCGTGGAAGGAGAAGACTAGATGTGGAAAAAGGAGCAGCTGTTGCCATGCATTAAGCCTTAGCAAAGCCACTTTCCTAGTGGGGTGACAGGAGCTTGAATAAATCACCTGGATGGCTGGAAAGAAGTGGGACTGTGCTCTGCCTTGCTCAGAGCAAGAGGGTGAGCGAATGCTGTTTACATGGCAGGTTGAGTAATCTTCATCCACCGAGGCTGGGGAGCTGCAGCTGCCGGAGGGGAAGCTTGCAGGAACTGTGGGAAAGGTCCTTGGGGGAGGGCATCAACAGAGAGATGGAGGAGCAGGTTAGCGAGTGAGGTCCTCTGCTGTGGTAGATCTCAGCCCCTGCCAAGGTGAGATTAGGAGTCATCACCCCATCTTGCATTATCCCTTGGTGTTTTCTGTGTGCACGTGAGGGTTGTGCTCTTAAGCAGTGCTAGCTGGGGGCACGATCTGCTTGTGCAGGGTGGGAATCAGTTTCCTGAGCCCAGGACAGTCCTACTAAGTCCATCCACCCCGCCTTACTCCAGCCCCAACTTTAGGCTGCGTGTAAATCCTGACTTCACTACCCAGCGCCCCCCACACTAGATTTAGGGGTGGCAAAGGGTGGTTATTTTTCTTAGGAAGCTGGGGAAGACCAGGAGCCACCTTTGCCAGGTTAATGCGGACTGCCTTCAGTTAGCCTCGCCACCTGGACTTTAATTTTCTCTTCCAGACCCTCAACCAATGGTTCCTTCTTCCCTCCAGGTGGGAAGGGCAGAGAGCAAAATCCATCCTTTGTGCTGGCCCCTTGCCATTCGTATTTTGGAGCAGCAGCTGTTGCCCACTTTACTGCACAAGCCTTTGCTTGCCTTCCTCTTTGCTCCCTTCACCCTCCCCCTCCCTGCTCGCCTTGCTCTTCCTCCTTCTCCTTCTCCTCCTCCTCTGGCTGCTAGCCGATGCCAAGCCAGAAGCCTGACAGCCAGAGTGACACTGTAATTTTCTCCCTGGCAAAGGAACTGCAGAGATCTGGGTTGTCTGAGGACATGCACAGCAAAAAAAGGTGGTGGTGGGGGGAAGAAAGGATGGGACCTGCTTTGTAGAGCTCACTGCAATTTTGGAGGGAGGCCTGCCCAGGGAATGTGCTGGATTGTGGTTCCCTCTGGACTGGAAGGCAGCAGATTTGATGATGGACCCTCATCCTCTTTGACTGGGTGATCAGCGCTGCCCCTGGTTTTCACCATCACTTTCCTGGAGGTGCTGCAGACACAGCCGTGCTGCAGCCCCACGTGTGATCTCCATGGGCAGGTGGTGCATAGAGGCCTGCAATGGCCTTAGGATCACAGAATCACAGAATCATTTAGGTTGGAAAAAACCTTTAAGATCATCAACTCCAACTGTAAACCTAATGCTGCCAAGTCCACCACTGATCCGTGTCTCTAAGCACCATGTCTTTTAACTACCTCCAGGGATGGTGTCTCCACCACTTCCCTGGGCAGCCCGTTCCAGTGCTTGAGCACCCTTTCGGTGAAGAAATATTTCCTAATATCCAATCTGAACCTGCCCTGGCACAGCCTGAGGCCGTTTCCTCTTGTCCTTTCATAGCACTGCTTGGATGCTCCTGGGGACAAGAGGCTGCTTCTCCAACGGCGCAAAAGGAGATGCAGTGAGGCCCGCAAGCTCCCTTTGTAACCAGGCTGCCTGCAGGCTGGGAGTGCTAATGCTGGCACACTGAACTAGTTTGGGGATGGGACCGGGACTATGGGGCCTCCTGGGAATGCGTGAACCTCCTCTGCACTACCCCTCTAACCCACCTAGACAAAATCATTATAATCCTCCTTGGCAGGTGCCATTCCTCTCCATTTCATGCAGATGATACTTGCTTTCCATTAATGCCCACCTTAAATAACTTTCAGGGCGGTTCTGCAATTCCAGCAAAGGCAGAATCTGTATGTGTGAACGGGGGGAGACGGAGCGAGTGTGTAATTGGGCTTAATCTTTCCACACTCAAGGAAGCAACAAAACATCTCTCTTCGTCTATTTAGTCAAAACACAGCAACATCATTGCTCTATTGCTCAGGCACAATAAAGATGCAAATAATGTGAACACCTCCCAGGCTTTTGCCAGGATGGTTACTGGGGAGAATATTATTGCGTTCTGATTACTTTGTATGAAATCCACTATCAGCGCCTGTGTGTGGCTTTGCTTCTTGAGGATGCTGAACTGAACTGGAATGAAAATGAGAACCACCATCTCTGCTCCTTGGCCTCCACGCTCTGACGTATGTTTTCGCTCTGGAAGTAGAGCTGGGGTCTTTAGCAGTGCTGGGGGCAGAGAGCAGGAGCACATGTGTGGTTTGTGTTGCAGGGCTTGTGCGTGCATGTCTGGGGGTGGAAGGGTGTCTGGTGCACGTCGTGGTGTATGGTGCAGAGTGAAGGGAATGCAGTCAATAAATTTCCAGGCTCCTTCCAGTCTCCTTGGCTGCACTGTGACTAAGTTTAACACGCATTGTTTGTGGGGTGACCCAGGAAGGCCACTTCATCCCCTTCCCCCCAGTTTCCTGGGGATGGGGAGTCTCACATGCTTTGAGATCAAAAGTAGACGGAGCCTCTCCACCTCCTTACCATGACCTGGGGACATACCTAAGGCAGGTCTATGCTGCAAACAGGAGCAGGATATGGGTGAGGATGAGGTCTATCCATCCCTGAGTACTGGAGGAGCTTAGCTGCAGCAGGAGGGAGAAAGGATGAGATCTTAGTCTGAAAAACAGTGGCAGAGCAAGCTGTCAGCATTTCTGAGTTGCGTCCATTTCCTTTCACTGGTGGGAATTTTTGGGGCCTAGTTTTCCTTTTGGCAGTCCCTGGGACATGGTGTTTTGGGGACTTGTAGGAAAACAGTGGGCTGAGCTATGATGAAATGGCTGGGTGTCACCGCCACCTTCTCTTCTGCATGACTATATAAGGCAATTAAGCTTAGTTATATCTGTCCAATAAATATATGTATGGACAGATAAATACTTGTATCTGAGCCATACAGAGCCAGAGGGATGGGATAAGTCACCTGGGCAGGGGGAATGAATTGGGTTGGATGGGGATGCATAAGGTGGCCAGTGTGAGAGGCCAGTGGGATGCAGCTGGAAGGACAGAGGACATTTGAACAAGCAAAAACCAGAGGTTTCCTGGACACAATGCTGAGTGGAGGAGGTTGGGGCCAGGGAAAGACCTCCCAGAGGGAGAGGGTGACCTTAGTAAGCCAGGCTGCCTTGCCAGCTCCAGCATCAGTCTCCTGCTGAAGTGAATGAGTCGCTGTATTCCAGGAACAGCCTGATAGTGGGTCCCAGTGGCCTCTCTGTCCTGGGAGGATTCAGGAGCTGCTGGTGGTTTGTGTCAGTACAGTGACTGTCAGCTCCTTCCCCAAAAGAATTTGCTACCCATCAACAACAGCCACGAACCGCTCATCACCTACGACGATGAGAGCTGCATCATGTGACTTTAATTACGGCTGATAGGAGGTAGTGACACATATTTATCCAAAAAAAAAGAGTCCATTGCTCCTGGAAGAAATATTTAGCTGAAAAGTGAATGACATCTCTGATAGAGGAGTTGAAAAAAATTCAAGAAAAGAGGTAGAATGATGCATGGTAACCAGGTATCTGGTACATGCGTGAGGTTCATATTCTAATATCTAATGTAGGAGGTTTTCTCAGTGTCAGCGTGCTGCTCTAGCTGTGCAGAAGGAATAATTTCCCAGTAGCACGGGCTGGTTGACAAAACTTTGATTTCCAAACACTCTCTCCCCAGAATAGTACTGATACAAAAGTAGAATTAAACTTTAAATGGAAAGACTTGATTGTTTTGGCGAGATATTTAGAAACAAAATAAGATGTGCTTTTCAGTTTGCCTTGAACTGAATTACCATTTTTAATTGTTGAAAAGTTGGGTTTTTCCGGAAAGTGAAAGGCATAAGGCTCATATTTTAAATGCAAGAGTTTTCCTGGATATTTCCTTAATTCCCAGCATGAGAATAAGAAAAGATGAAATAGGACTGCTCTCCCTAGAAAACAAAATTAATGAGCTTTTCATTTGCAAACACCGATGCATGTGGATCTGAAATCCTGTTTGGCTCTATCAAAAAGACTGATCCTGTGTCTGCTCTTTTCCCTCTTGCTTCATTTCATGTTTCTCTCTTCCCCTGTTGGGGGAGGAATTACATGATAAATATTTTACTCAGTTGTGTCCCAAACCAATGAGTTTCAAAGGGACTGTTTGATTTGTCCGGTTTGGTTTTTTTCAGCACTGCAGGAGCTGAAGGTTGTGTTGTGGCATGTGCCTGCACTGTTGAAAGCCAGTGAAAAAGGTCTCTAAAATCTGAAAGAAAGAACAATGTAGATGCCTACATCCACTTTGAAAAGAGATTTAGGCTGCTTAGGTCATTTCTGTGTCTTGGACTTTCTTTGCCTGGTCCTGCCTAAACACCTGCAGTCTTTTGCTACCTACTCATTACAAAACACAACTGCCCTGACGGCCCTGTTGGTGCAGATTGTCCCATGGTATGTTTCCAAACTCAGATGGTTTCTAACTCTGGCACTGCTTTCTTGCCCATTCTCTCATCAGTTCGTGCTCCAGACTGCATTTTACTGTCCTTCCTCTTACTCCCCAGCCCTTTGCTTCAGCCATTTATCTCACAGATGAAGCCTTCTGCGGTGCTTTTTGAAAAAAAAAATCACAGGCTGAGAGAGTAATTTTCTTCCGATACCGCAGTAGTGATGTCTTCAAAGATGTTTGACAAATGACCTGAGTGAGACTTCTTGTCCCTGTGCTCGAGCTGCTGTCTTTAGTCAGGGCAGGGTTTTATCTGGCCTTTCCAGGGTCTGCATGGCTTTCCGTGGTGTTTAACTTGCTGAACACAACCGAAGAGGTGCAAACCAAAAAATGATGGAGGTGGGTTATTTATTTCGCTCTAAGACTAATGTTCGCCCCGGAGAGGATGGCAGCTCTGGGGGGAGCACAGGAAGGGTTTGGCCTTTCCTACTGACTCCAGGGTTACAAAACTCTCCAAGGATAAGGGACCTGTCTAACCTCACCCCCATCTGTTACCCATCATCCCCTAAGCCCCATCACACCTCTTCAGCAACCTCTGCCTTCCATTATTTTCATTGTCCTCAGGTGCAACTGGTGTACTGCCAGCCATTCCTGTTCTTTTATTGGATCTCCTCTTCCTCCTCCATGCCTCCCACCACCCCATCCCTATCATCCATATTTCACAAGATGTGGGTGCTTCCCACCATTCAGACTCTCTAAGATTTCCAAGGCATCTTCTCAAGGGAGGCAGACACGATGTGGCACAAGGGGCAACTCGTTTCAAAGAAGAAGCTGAAGGGCAGATAGGTCACCCAATACCATCTCCAGTGGCACTGGATGCTCTGGAAGGGGAGTGAACTCAATGCCCAGTTTAGTTGCTTAAGCATTTCTACTCCCATTGAATATCCTAGGGTACCCTGCCTGGCCTCCATCTGTCCTAGGTTCCCCAGCTATGCAACAGGTATTGAAGCTCCTGTGTAACTACTAGAGATCTACAGATCCACTCAACTTCCCAAAAATTAGAACTCTCTGGTCAACGGAACAGGTCTCCAGGATCCCTTGACTGTGCTGACTAGGTCTGGAGTCAACTCAATCCAATGTGGGGATCGAGTGCACTTGCAGTAAGGTTGCAGACAACACCAAGCTGGGTTGGAGTGTTGATCTGCTGGAGGGCAGGAAGGCTCTGCAGAGGGACCTGGACAGGCTGGATTGATGGACTGAGGCCAATGCCATGAGGGTCAACAAGGGCAAGTGCCGGGTCCTGCCCTTGGGTCACACCAACCCCAGCAGCACTACAGGCTGGGGAGGAGCGGCTGGAAAGTGCCCGGCGGGAAAGGCCCTGGGGGTGCTGGTCGGCAGCCGGCTGGACATGAGCCGGCAGTGTGCCCAGGTGGGCAAGAAGGCCAACAGCCTCCTGGCCTGTGTCAGCCATGGGGTGGCCAGCAGGAGCAGGGAGGGGATCGTGCCCCTGGACTGGGCAAGGTGAGGCCGCCCCTTGAATGGTGGGTGCAGTTTTGGGCCCCTCACTGCCAGAAGGACATGGAGGGGCTGGAGCGTGTCCAGAGAAGGGCAACGAAGCTGGTGAAGGGTCTGGAGAACAGGTCTGTGAGGAGCGGCTGAGGGAACTGGGGGTGTTCAGTCTGGAGAAGAGGAGGCTGAGGGGAGACCTCATCGCTCTCTGCAACTGCCTGAAAGGAGGCTGGAGTGAGGTGGGGGTCGGTCTCTTCTCCCAAGTGACAAGAAATACGATGAGAGGAAATGGCCTCAAGTTGCACCAGGGGTGGTTTAGATTGGACATCAGGAAAAATTTCTTCACTGATAGGGTGATCAAGCATTGGCTGCCCAGGGAAGTGGTGGAATTTCCACCCCTGGAGGTATTTAAAAGACATATAGGTGTGGTGCTGAGGGACATGGTTTAGTAGTGGGCTTGGTAGTGTTATGTTTGCAGTTGGAATCAATGATCTTAAAGGTCTTTTCCAACCTAAATGATTATATGATTCCAAAGTCTGCAATGGGTACTCAGACCCTTGGATAACTACATGAAGATATCAAAATGTGGGCACTGAGATCAGTAAATTAAATCCCTCCTGCAGTGAGTGGGCAATGAGCTATACTTGACCATCCACACTCAGACCCTGAGCTGTAACTTCACAAACCCTTTGCTAGGCAGGAAGTGAAGAAACACGCTCTTCATCATCCCTACCCTTCGTTGCAGGCCATGATGACTAACGGAGCTGGGAATCTTCCAGAAAACTTAAGCAGAAGCAAGCTCTTGTGATGTTCAAAACCAGTTGAGCTCCTGTGCTTTAAAGAGGTATCACACCATGGTAACTGATCTTGCAGACGCTACTTTAGGATGTGGTGTGGTCCTCATTGAGGAACCAGGTGCTTGATGTTGCTGGGTCTTAAATACGCACTTCAGCTTACTCAGTGTTATCAAATGGGAATGTTTTCCTTAAATCCATTGCTGCCCACACTTTTCCAATCTCTTCGGGTTCTTCCCCCAGCCCGCGGCCAGCTGTTCCCTCTCATGACAAATCCTCCCTTCCTTTGCACGCACAAATGCCCACACTGGTATGGCTACTTGCCCTCCAGCAATACTTGAGCAAAACATCCTGAAATGGATGTTCTTATCTGGCGTCTATTTTGTGCAGAAGGGAATGGATTCCTTGCTGCTAATTGCCAATGCTCTCTGCAATTTGTTGCACATTATTTCTTTTTCCTCCTCTAATTGATGATTGCTTTGTGTTCTCTCTGCTTGTTTGTGGCTTTCATTCTTTTTCTCCAGCTCAGTCTCTTTGCTATGTTTTTTCTCTGACGCTGCTTCCTCCCCTCTCCTCCCACCCAACATCATCTGTTTGCTCTCTTGGGGTGTCTCTTACCAGCTAAACCACTGCTGTTTCCAGCACACCAAGTTGGTTTTTTTTTTTCACATCTACTTCTCTCTTTTTTTTTTTTTTTTTTTTGTTGTTGTTGTTGTCCTTTTGATTGCTTTCTCCTCAGCCGTTTCTTAAACACTCCTTGCATTTCTGCTTCCAGAGTGTGCAGAAATCGTCCCATCTCCTCCAGTGTGGACTTGGGTTTACACTTCTAGAAATTGCCCTGGATTTTCTGGTTTGTTTTGTTTCTACAGAGACTTCTAGTGGATGGTGTTTCAGATCAGGCATCAGGCTGGCAAGTCCTGAGGGACCTTGGACATGTAACAAGAGGGTATTCAGAGGGTCAAATATGCCATCCTTCTCCAAAACTGTTGACAT
This sequence comes from Leptosomus discolor, assembly GCF_034619465.1. Lineage (NCBI taxonomy): Eukaryota > Metazoa > Chordata > Aves > Leptosomiformes > Leptosomidae > Leptosomus > Leptosomus discolor. The sequence goes on along the minus strand of NC_141394.1, from coordinate 81,550,445 downwards.
GAGTAGTTGAATATGGAGTCCTTGATTCAAAAAATGCATTGACCAATTTGGAAAGAATTCAGGAAAATGACACTAGAATGATCCAAGTTGTGGCAATCTTGCTGTGCAGGGAAGGACATGGGTTATGTGTCAGCACAGATTTCACTCTGCTTGTCGTTGGAGCCAATTGCAAGACAGCTCTGAGGCAGAAATGAAGATTGGCAAGCACAATGGCTTTCTCAGGTTATTAAAGCTCAGCAGTGCTCAAACTAAGCTATGATTTGGGTCAGACCTTGCTTGTGCAGCTGTGCTGAATATGGACACAGTAAGCTCAGCTGTGCCTCAAGAAAAAAATCCTGCAGGTCTGCCAGTGGTGGCAGAGAGCCCTCAGCAGAGGACTTCCACCTCCTGACCTAGTTGCCTTCCCTAGGCTGTGGCTCTGCTGGGACCTGCAGGTCCCTCCCCAGCTCCTGGGGCTGGGTGTTTTCTTGATGGAGCCTGCTGCTGGGTGAAGGAGATTCTCACACTTTCGTCCTTGCCTTCCCCCATCTTCCCCAGGGACATTGTGCCTCTGCTACTGCCTGCTTCGGAAGTGTGGGCAGATGTGCTTCACCCCACAGGAGCAGCAGTCCTGCCTCCCTCCCCTGTCTCAACCTGTTGAAATGCCTGTACAGTGCTGGCTCTTGCAGGTTTGCAATGCACCGGGGGGGGGGGGGGGGGGGGGGGCTGTGGGCTGCTTTGATTGTCCCAATACAGCATTTGGAAGTGTTTTCAGTCCAGCAGCAGCAAGACAAAAACTGGTGAGATCTTTGCACAACAGCTTGCTTTTCTTCTGCGAGCAAAGAGGCTTTGAGGAAGCTTGGACCTCTCTTTAATCGATGCTGGCTTTGCTGCCTGCTGAAGGCAAAGTTTTGTGTTCCTCAACTCAGGACAAGCCAATCCTCCTTTCTTTGCACATTGGCATGTTCACCACAAGAGAAGGCTGTCCACAACAGGTCACCATATATCCTGCCTCTGGGAGTGACTGGTAGCAGATGTCAAAGGTAAAGGAAAAACAGCTCAAGGATACAGCGACACTTTTGCAAAAAGGATCCAGGAAGTCTCCAGTCATCAGCAGGCTGTAGCTCAGGACTTTTCTGAGCCAAAATATGGCCTTGCTGTTTGCCTGGTGGGGTTTTCCTCCACGAATACGTTCCCAAGTCCGTCATCAGGGGAGCTGCACTGTCTCCAGAAATGCTGCAGGAAGCAGGAGCTATGGTGTACAGCCCCGACATTAGCAGACAACCAGCCTGGACTAACCTGTATCTTCCTTTCTTCCACCTCTGAAAATCCAAGGATGTGAGAGATGAAGCAGTGAGTTGTTCCTTCACAGATTTGGAGGTTGGGTTGGTTTGCTGAACAGCTAGGGGCTGAAATGTGAGATGTGAACGCCCTGTGCATAATGCTTGATCGGCTTTCTGGGTGTATGGCTTTTGCTGTGACATGTTCATGACTTCACACGTGGGGGCCAGGACTTGTGGTCACACTACAAACATGTGGCTAAGCCAGGACTGGCATCTCCAGATTTCCAATCCAGTGCCTTCTTCCCGGGACAATTTGTCAGTTTGCAGGCACACAACTCTTCCCCTGTTGATGGGCTGTAAGTCAGTGAAGGGCGACTCCGACGGCTGCCCGTGCAAAAGTCAATGCCATGGTTTAACACGAGCAACCAGCTGTTCTGAGTTGAAGATCCCAAATGCTCAGCTAGCCTCCAGGAGGTATGTCCTTTCCATCCAGATGCCAGGGGCATCACTGCCTTCTTTCTTAGGAAGTCAGATATTTCCTCCAGATTTTATTTAATCAGTCGGAGATGATAGGACAGAGAAGCCAACAATCCCGATTTCTCACCTGCCAATCTAAGCAGCACCCCAATACCAAGTCATTCTCTAGCAAAAAGTTTACTTGCCCCTGTACAGCTTCCAAATCCACGTGTCGATGCTGCTGTTTGGAGATGGGAAAGAGAAGGTCGAGTGAGGACCTGCTACTGACATCTGGGATGAGGACACAGGCCTGTCTCCTGGCTTGCTTGGGCACATACAGCTTGGAAGGGCAGAAATGCTCATTCCTGGGGTCTGAGCTGTCACCTTGGCTTGAACAAAAGCTGCAAGCACTGTGTGAGTCAGGAGTGCCATTGCTGTAGTCCTCTACTTGAACTGCACAGGGAGGATTCGCTTGTGGAGGGTTCAGTCAATGGCAAGTGTGAGGTTTCTGAAGATGTAGCTGGCCAAGCAGTTATCTCTGACACTTTCTGCTGCAGGACTGGCGTGGATGGGAAGGAGAAATACCCCACAGGTCACACTTTAAGCCCTTATCCTCTTACCTTCATAGCCTCACTATAAATCTGGTCTTCTATAAACACAGCACCTCCAGGCCTGCTGTGTTTGGGGAGGAGCAAAGCCATTTCTTGTGAAGGAACATGACCACCCAGGTGCAGACTTTTACCTATGGCTTCTGCTCTGTACTCACTAACGGAGGCCATTAGGTACCCTGCCGTGCCGTGGCAGTAATGGACTGTGGCAATCTAAGCATTTCCCTGGGTAAATGTTCAGCATTCCCATCTGCTGCTTTAAGATAATGCAATTTAGCCTAATTTTTGGTGTCAAGGCATTTGGTTAGGGAAATTATATTCTGTCACCAAGGTGTCAGGCTTGTCTGGGTTTTAATAAAATTATGACACCCTGTGCAAGATGGCAAATGAGTAGTTCCCATGTTCAAGCCCTGCCTCAGACCAGCGATATTTCCTGCGGTCCTGGAGTAAACACTAGATGACAGTCCTGCAGGAGCAGAGCAAATTCATTGTGACTAAGAATCACCTGCCACATGGCTGGGAACAGTGGGATACAAATATGTTCCGGCACTGGCAGCAGGTCCCCCTTGAATGGGTTTCTGGGAGTAAGTGGCTGGGTTACTCAGAGGTGATTTATTCTTAACTCTTGCAAGGGAAGAGATAAAAAGAATGTAGGGGATGTCTGAGCTAGGAGTGGTTTCCCAAATCTCCAGTGTGAGGCAAGAAAGGACCTGGGGAGACCTCGGTATGGCTAAAATCTTGGTTTCTCGTGGCCATAAGGACAGAGAAAAATGCCTTGGGAAACCTAAGTGGGACATTTCAGCAGGAACTCTTCTCTGGGCCTTAAAATACAGGTTAAAAATAGGGAGCTGGAAATCAGTCCCTCTCTGTTGTAAGGACATCCTGAACCTATGAAGGTGGAGTGTGGGCTTTCCATCCCTGGCTTTCAGCCATGGGAAGGAGAGGTCCTGCAAAGCCCCTGTTCAAACAGAGGGAGAATAATACTTAAAGGGAAGGAATTTTCTGCACTAACACTGGCAGAGAAAGTCACACGTGACTCATATTTTGAGTGGCAGCTCAATCCCAAACCTGGAGGATAAAGCAAGACCTGTCTGCAAAATGTGGAGCTGTATTCTGTCCAAGGGCTTAACCAGTCTTGTCCCCTCCAGCACAGGGGGCAGACCCATTGCTGAGCATGCTGTTTACATTCATCTGCTGCTCTTGCTGATGCTCCTAATGCAAATCCTTTTTCAAATAAAAAAACTGTGTCAAGAAGGGACATATATTAAATAAAATCCTATCACCCAAATGGAGATATAATGCATGTTTGGATTGCACTTTGTCTTGGAGCTGATGGGGTTTGTATTGCAGAGGGGTTGGACTGTCTTTCCCAGAACTCCCAGCCACTGGTGCTGAAGCGCTCCTTGGGATGGGGTTGGCTCCGTGGCAGGGTGGCCAAACAGGCTGATTTTGCTGGAGAGGGGTTTTCTGGGTAACCCCATTTCAGGTCTGAGCCCTGAGTCTGCTGTGCACCCATCCTATAGCCGAGGCTGCCAGCATTGCATTTTGACTCCTAAACCTAATCCAGGACTTCCAGGGGAAGGCTAAAATTTCCATCCCAGAATGGCCATTTTCTGGCATTTGCTGCTGAACAAGGGCCCCATTTCCAATCACCTCTGCTGCTCCCAGTTCCATTTGAACCCTTTTTCCCTCAAATCTATCACTCATAGAGGCAGCACTGCTTCTGGGGTATTTTGAGATAACCTCCAAGATGCAGAGAAAAATAAGCTGGAAAGGATTTCAGAGACTCCCAAGAAATGACCCTGCAAGTTACAGCAAGTGTCTTCTTTTTTTTTTTTTGGTCTTTTCTTTTCCTTGTGAATATCCTAATATAGACCCCTCGAGGAAAACTGAAATAAAGCATATGTATGTTACAGAGGCCTGTTGCATCGCCAGTGCTTAGCTTGCTCAGTTAACTGGAAAATTCCGAATTCACATGCAATTTCACTATTGAGGGGGAAAAAAACCCATCCCTGCCAAGAGAGTAATACTGGTTAATATTAGTTCTAAAATAAGGTTGGTAAACAAATAGGCAGTGCATCTGCAAGGGGCAGTGAGGCACTTCCTAGTGAGGGAAATCTCCCATTACAAATGTTTCAGTTTCCAGAAAGGAAAGGCACCCAGATTCAGAAGGATTTCAGCTCAACTTGCACATGTAAAAATCTCAAGATCCAGGTGAGATCTTTATTGCAGTTTTGTAACTAACCCCTGATTTTCAGCATCCAAAGTCCAGCTATCTTGAATATCGGCTCGGCTAAGTCTAGTTCACCTTGTCACTGCTTTTGAATTGGAAACGGAAAATTCCTGAGTTCACAAGGTGAAGGATTTGTTTTACAGCACTGGGGAATAACAGTCTTCTTGGGCCCTAATAAAGTCCTGTGTTAGATGCTTAGCTTTTATCCCACCCCCAGCTCCAAGAGTGGACAGTATGAGCTCCCACATGCCCATGAGTCGTTGGCCTCCTCCACACCACTTCAGTTGCAGTGAATCAGGGTTTTTTGGGTGAGGGAAATTATCCTGCAGTCCTGTTGAGTCTTAGAGCCTGTTGGAAACCACTGGACACTGCAGTGGGTAACTGTGAAGTCACAGCCACCGATATCAAGCGAGTGATGTGACGGTTAGGGAGATCAGAGCTACACTTTCTGGGGGCTTTCTCTCTGCACAATGTCACCCCAGTTCCCCTGGGCATTATGGAAAAGGCTGTTTCTGCCTCTAGATCATAAAAAGGTTAAGTTTTTAAACCAATAACATTTTATTTCTTTTTTAATGCCAACAGCACTCCAGTAGAGATTCATCTGCAGATTTGCTTGCTGGCTTCAGCTCTGCACTTGCAGGTGTCTCCTAGGAGCAAGGCATGGGAGCTCATGTTGTACTTCGGTGGAAGCAGTAAGTATAGTCCAAGGTGTTTGGAGAGCAGTTCTTCTCCCTCTGGAGCAGCTACAGGCTCAGCTTGGAGCAGCTACAGGCTCAGCTGAACTGCTGTCCAAGCTCAAGTGTGTATTTATTAGGGGCTTGACTCAGTTTCTTAAAGACAGATGTCTACTGGCATTTGCGATGTCTAGGGGTGTCTGAGATGCATGGGGTTTGCATGGAGTGGTCCACGGGGTTTTGCACGAGGACTATGGAAGACTTGCACCTTTGTAGCGTGGTGACCTTTCGGATAATCTACAGCATCTTTCGTGTCATATGCTACATTTAAGCAGCTGAATCAAGCACCCATATCACACAGAAATGGTTACATTCAGCTGTCCGAATCTGTGTGCAGAGTCCTCCCCTCCCTGTGTGTGTTAGCAGGCATGGCAGTCCTGAGATCACAGAGTGATGAGAGGGCTCTCCAGGGAAATCTTGCTGCTCTCTGGCATTTCCACCCAGCGCTTTTATTCAGAGGAGTGGGGGGAAGACATCAAAGGACTGCATGGCTCCAATGTATAACGACCATAAGGGACCTTTCTGCATCAAGGAGCAGCTGTGTGCAGCAGCTGTGTGGTGACAAAAGCCCATTTGAGTTCATAATTGTTCCCATCTAAATGCAAATACTGTCACGTTCATGGGCTATTAAGGGGAGGGTGCATCCCCTGGCTTAGTGTTTGGGGCATCCTGGATTGCTGGTCCTTCCACACAGCCAGTCCAGGTAGATCCAGAGTGGGAAAGTCGACCATGGGCTATTCATGGTTTATAGCTATTGCCCACATCATATTCTCTGTCATTTGGCTTCTCATTTGACCTCCGCTTTGGTGAGCCTTCTCTAACTCAAGTGCCAAGTGGGCCAAGGGAAAATGTCAAGGGGAAAAACGCCAAGGGGGAAATTGGCACTTAGACACACACCAGGCCATAGGTGATTTGAACCATTAAGCCTGGCCTCATTACCATCCGATGTAACCGCTTGACTGAGGGTGGTTCACAGCCCATTCAAGCATTGCAACACCAATGACAGAATTGAGATTGGGATGGATACTTTGGAAAGACAAGAAAAGAAATGGAATGTCTTCAGCATTGATTTAGGACCTTACAAATGCAGAGAATTTGTTGAGTGGGAAAAAAACCCTCTGTGAAATATCACTTCAGTAACTCACCCACAACATCCATTAAGCAGTTCCAGTATGGTGAGCTCGGAGCCAGACATGGCTCAGAAAAAGGGTCTTTCCAATCAAAAGTGTTTGAATTTCCCTTGGCTTGCTCATTCCTGGAGGTGGAGCAGGGGGTGCTCAGTCCTGGGACAGAAACTTCATTTCAAGCCTGTGTGGGAGCAGGAACTTGGGAGCTGTGGGCTTTGCCCTGTTTCACATAATCACAGAATGGCAGGGGTTGGAAGAGACCTCTGGAGATCATCTAGTCCAACCACCCTACTAAAGCAGGTTCACCTAGAGCAGATCACATAGGATCACGTCCAGGCGGATTTTGAATATCTCCAGGGAAGGAGACTCCACAGCCTCCCTGGGCAGCCTGTTCCAGGGATCTGTCACCCTTAGTGGAAAGGTTTTCCTCGTGTTGAGGCGGAACTGCCTGTGCTCCAGTTTGTGCCTGTTGCCCCTTGTCCTGTCACTGGGCACCACTGAGAAGAGCCTGGCCCCATCCTCTTGATGTCCACCCTGTAGATATTTATGAGTGTTGATAAGGTCCCCTCTCAGCCTTCTCTTCTCCAGGCTAAAGAGCCCCAGGTCTCTCAGCCTTTCCTCGTAGGAAAAATGCTCCAGTCCCCTCATCATCTTAGTAGCCCTCTGCTGGACTCTCTCCAGTAGTTCCCTGTCCCTCTTGAGCTGGGGGCCCCACAGCTGGACACAGCACTCCAGACGTGGCCACACCGGGGCAGAGTAGAGGGGGAAGATAACCTTTCTTTACCTACTGGCCACACTCTTTAATGCACCCCGTGATACAGTTAGAGTTTTCCATGGCTCTGCAAGGGTACTGTACGTTTCCAAATTAATCTTCAGTTCCTTTTCTAACCAGCTTTGTCCTCCTGGTCTTTCTGGTCCTGTCCACTCATGGCTGGTTGCCAGTGGTCCACCAATCTCATTGCTCTTGAAGAACTAGAGCAGAGGAATATAGTTGTACGAGCCCATTGTTCTCTGAAGAAAATGTTACTTGCTTTTGTCCTGAAGGCTCACCTGTATACGAGTCTTGCTCTTGGTTCCCTTAGCTGTGTTACGAGGGTCCCAAAAGCCTTGGCATCCGAGATAACCACCCTTCTGGTATTATGGTTCCTTGCCAGTGTATCAAATGCCCAAGTGGCATCTCTGACCTACATTTTCAAGGTCTTCTTGGTAAACAGAAGAGCCAAAGAAAACATTTGAACTTGGAGGGAGCTGGTTTGTATATCTTTGTTGTTGGTTTATTTAATAGGTGTCTTGTGTTTGAGCTGAGATGCAATTCTTTACACAATCTCTTTTCCCAGTTTGTCAAACCAGCTCAGCCTTTCAATCATTCCCCTATCCATAACCAGAGTTTGGTGAGGAACCTTTGAATTATTTTCTTGCAAACAAGGAGACAAAGATAAGACAGTTGAATATTTGGCTTGGTAAACACACGATGCCTTAGCAAGAAAATTAGCCCTGCAGACAGGACACGGGACTACTCTAATACTCCATTGCTAATTCATCAGCATGGTTTCGCCTCCATAGTAATCAGCAGACTCTAGAAAGGAGTTTATTAGTCAATCAGTCTCAGTGATTATATTTATCTTCTGAGCACACACACACATATGAACAAAGTTGCTTTTTAATAGGTCTCTTTCAGCCCCTGCTGATAATGGGTGGAAATGAGGAAAGATGATGTTGGCACAAAGAAGTGACCAGGTTTAGTGGATTTGATCAAGTTGATCTAGAGACGTGTCAGATGTTTTTCACAGGGCAGTGTTTGGCCCGAGGGTCTGCAGGTGTGAGAGAGCAGCAAATGGGGGTGGTGTGGGGACCACTTGGGACCATCATTCTCCTGCCAACAACATTCCCAGACCACTTCTCCACCAAGCTTTGTGTTGGCTTATCACAGGCCACCAGGACGAAGTGTGGATGTCACCAAGTCAGTCATCACCTGTCAGGTTCCTGCGACTGAGCTTCTGATCTGTGTGATTATGGACCCCCAGTATCAACTCTCCTTGGGGATCTCCTTGAGTTTGCTTCAGCCAAGCCATTTAATGGGACTAAAAGGCTTTTCCCAATCATCTTCCACAGCGACTCAGTCATCAAATCCCAACTGTGCTGGCCAGTTAAGCAAGATGTCCAGCATTGGCCTTGCAGGGTAGGGTGTCTGAGCTTACAAAATGTATGCGAGAGGGGCCTGGAAGAAACTATCTAGTTAAAAACTATAGATGAGGAGTATCTCAGAAGAAAAAAATATGTTGAAAGTCTCAGTTGATATAACAAGTGTAACTCTATCCATGATCAAGAGTAACATCTTGACAGAGCTTGGGAGCTGGACCATGATCTCTACTTGTCAATATTTGTGTCATTATTATGTACTTTTAATTGCCTCTGTCAAGTCAGGGTCCTTTGGAGATGCCTGACAATGAAAGGGGTGGACAACCTGGAGAACAGGAGAATGTGATGTATGAGTTGGCAGGAAATGTCAGCATAAAAGTTAACCACTAAACGCACAAAATGTTGTAGAACATGCAACAGTCAGGACTGGGATGGGGTTGGCCCAATCTTTTAGCCCTCTGGGGCAGCTGATTCTTGCAGGCCAGATGGTTTCAAGATCCCATTAGAACCCGCAGCACAGGGAGTTTCTTGGCCCATGTGAAATCACCACCATGGTGGTGAGTCTGTGAAGGGAAAGCAGTGCCAGGAGAGGAAAAGTAGCATGAGCTGGCCCCGACTAGGACTGCTGCAGAAAAAGGCGAGAGTAGGGGTTGTAACAGCACGGCCCTCGGAGAGCCCAGAAAAGCCACCTCCCTTGGGCTGATGAGCTCAGGCCACCCATAGGGCTTCTTTAGCACTCAGACATAGACAGCTCTTTTGATATGACGTTTGTCAAAGATCTTGCAAATCTTCGCCCACATACCCTCATAGGTTTCCCACTGGAGGTGTCCCAGATACAGGAATGACTGCTCCTCTTCTGCTCTACACCTGCTGTCAGGCCACTGCTTCTCCTAAAGGTGTCGTGGACTGCACAAGTGCATGCCTTGAGCTGGAGACATCTCCAAAGCTTTGTTGAACCTTGCTGTACGTGTTAAACCTCCCTTGTTAAGGGTGTTGGGAACCTGAGCTTGCAGGTCACGCGAGGGTTTGGTGAATGAGTCTCGTGCTCGTTCATAGCCATATGCCCTGCTCTGTAGTGGTGACTGTAGTGGTGTAGTAGTGGTGACCCGGTGCCAAGAGCTCCCCACTCAGACAGCATGATACCTACATCATTGGGGTCTTCCTAGAGTGATGCGGTCAGGCTGCAAGTGCTTGGTTTGCGAATGGCTGCCAAGGAAGTAAATTCAGGCTCCCTACGGCACACAGGCAACGTGCGCTGCTGTGAAGGGTGACCAATGATGCAGGTTATTCCAGTGCAGGAGCACGGACAGGTCGGGGAGCCTTACAGAATCAGTGAAGCCAGAGCCTAGAGCATCCGCTCCTCTGCAAAATGCTCCCTGACTCTGTGGCAGCTGAGTAGTCAGCAGCCTCTGCCTCGCGCTGCCCGACAAAGCGATGCACAGACACTCACTCAGATGCAGCATTTATTCAAAGAATGCCATTTGTGGCCAACTTTGCACAATGGAAAGCTCCCACAAGGAACGGACTCTGTGGAAGAGACGAGAGCAGTTGCTGTCCGGGTGGCAACGGCAGTCTCTGACACCAGCCTCCTTCCAACGGCCCCTCTTCAGCTGCATGGGATCTGACTGCTCAGAGGGTGCTTTCGGTGTGGAGGAAAGGCACAGCAGCACTTCCCACTGTCAATCGAGCGGTGTCTTCTGCGTGTCCTGTGTGCTTGGTTCTGTGGCTCCAGCTCCCCGGGGAGCATGGAGGATGAGGAGATGCTCCACGCGGGCCCCAGCGAACACAGGGAGGCAACATCAGGGCTGCCTTTGGCTTGATCCCTGCCCAGACGGAGCTGCCAGCGAGAACTGGTGGGCCCAAGCGGAAGGCCGTCTGGGCCACAGCCGGTGTGAACAGAAAACAGGGCGGAATTTGTCCCCTTTGTCGCCGCTGTAGTCGTCACCGGCTGCTGTGCCGAGGACACCGTTGAGAGGAGAACACTGCTGCTCTTGGCAGAGGGCTGTGGCACAGGGTTTTCCCTTTCCTCTCTGCGTCCTGACTTCTGCCCTCTTCTTCCCTTCTGTACGAGGTGGCTCTCTGGCATCAGCTGGGACCTCTGCAAGCACGCCCGTTTGGCACATGAAGGCCTCCCTTCATGGCCGTAGAAGAGCAGGCTTAGGAGCCGATCTTGCACTTTGTGGAACTCACGCAGTGCCTGGGCGTGGGCGTCCGGATCCGTCCACAGGTGCTGGAAGAGGTTGTGTGGCTGGGCTGATCGGAAGGCTGGGGGCAAGCTTATCACCCCGGGCATGTTGTCATTGCCAAAGAAGAAGTGGTTGAGGCGTTTCTCCTCCAGGCAGGTGCCCACGTAATGCAGGATATCCTCCAGCCGCGGCAGAAACAGCCCCCTGCACCAGCCTGACAGGGGAGTGGTGGTCAGGAGGTGCATCACAACCGTCTTGAAGTTATAGGGGGACAAGGCTGTGCCCAGCAGGACGCGGGTGCAGACGTGCAGGCATTTGAGGTGCCAGCTGCCACGCGGGACCTGTCTGGCTCTATGCCTGAAGAACTTGGCCTCTGCCACAGCGTAGCTCTCTGACCATGTTGTGCTTGGGATGGAGAGGGCCTCTGTAGCCTCACTGCTCAGGAAGATGTCTGAGCGGCCTTGCTGCACCCGAAACAGAATCTCAACAAAGAAGGTTCTCCCAGAGGCATTCGTCAGCTGCAGCTTGCAGGAGCGTCTGGAGGGCAGCACCTCCATCTTGTAGCGACGTGACCAAGGCAACGCCACCCAGGCTGACCTCACCGACTTCTGGAACCAGAGGGCAGTTTTGTGCACATCTAGGTAGGAGTCAGTGCAGAAGGTGCCAAGGAGGCTGGGACCCTGACTTCTCTGCAGCTTCGACTTGGCGTGGTGGAGGAAGCACAGCGTATTCTCCACCAGCTGCTCCCCGGTGCAGGTGCACTGCAGGTCCACACGGATGCGGGAGTCCTTTGCCGGCATGTCCCCCGTGGTGCCCAGCTCCAGGTGGAAGGCGTGCCCATCGGGGGGCTTCAGGGGCACGAGCAGGGAGTAGACAGCCTCGGTCTCCTCAAGGGGACTCCAACCTTCAAAGGCACAACCCACCCCAATTGGGGACTGCAGTAGCGGTACCGGCAACGAACTTTCTGACAAGATCTTTTGGAAGACGTTGAGGAGATTTTGCACCACCTCCTCCACCATCTGGCTCCTGTAGGCCAGCTTCTTCATTGGCCACTGTATGCATCTTGCAAAGATCCTGTCCAGATCCCTCTTGTCATCAGGACCTTCATCTTCACTTTCTTCCTCCTCCCAACCTTCTTCCTCCTCCAAACCTTCTTCCTCTGTCTCACTGATGGAGCTCATCTTGTCTCTGCTTCTTTGCCTGAGCCACCAGCAGAGCCAGACGAGCGTAACCAGGACTGCAGTACCCAGCCAGATTTGCCAATGCCGCAAGACAGCAAAGAGCAGGGCTCCCCAGTCTGTGTGACTCTGCTCCTGGGTCGCCTGCTCATGGATCCTTTCGCTGAGCTCCTGCAGCAGCTGAGCCATCTCCTGGCTCAGCTGCTGGGCACGCAGCTGCATTTGCTCCGGCGTGGCCTCATCCGACCCTTCACCGACCATCAGTGGGAGCAGGAAGACGATTTCCAGAAACAAGGCGACGAAACTTGCAATCGTCTTGTAAGCCATGGCCTGCAGAAGGAGGGAGAGAAGGGTTTGAGTGGGGTTGGGAGGGAGGGAGCTGGGGGCAGGTAGGAGAGGGGGATAGGAAGCAGCTGGGGAGGCAGCAAGGCCTGCACCCAGCCCCAGCCCGGTGGCAGCGGCACCGTGCCCTGCCCGAGGTGCTCTCATGAGCGACTGGGCCCTCAAGGCAGGGTGAGAACCCAGCCTGAGCTCTGGGACCCGCATTTCTGCCCCGGCCCTCGTCCAGCCCAGCCTCCACCCGCGTGCGCACTCACCGCTAGCCCAGGCTATCCTGGGACAGCACTGCCTGTTGGCGCCCTTATATTTGCTGTCCAATTGTGACTCATCATTTGTGATGTCACAGGCTCCAGATGACGTCACAGGCTCCAGATGACATCACAGGCACGCCCGCCAAACAGCCCCAGCCTTCAGCAACACCCCGGCTCAGCCACTCACAGCTCTTGCTAGGCACTGTCTTTTCCAGGTCTAGGACATTCGCTTCTGTCTTACTAACTCCCTGGGGAGGGTCAGGAAGGGTCAGATTCTTCTCCTGGCCCCAGTGAACTCACAGACGTACAGCAGTGGTGCAGCTCTTTCTTACACTTTTTCCCTAAGCATTGCATGCAGCTCATGGTCAAGGCACCAGTGGAGGCTAGATGGACCAAGCCAGAGCGTAGAGCGTCTGCTCTTCTGCAAAATGCTCCCTGACTCTGTGGCAGCTGAGTAGTCAGCAGCCTCTGCCTCGCGCTGCCCGACAAAGCGATGCACAGACACTCACTCAGATGGAGCATTTATTCAAAGAATGCCATTTGTGGCCAACTTTGCACAATGGAAAACTCCCACAAGGAACGGACTCTGTGGAAGAGACGAGAGCAGTTGCTGTCCGGGTGGCAACGGTAGTCTCTGACACCAGCCTCCTTCCAACGGCCCCTCTTCAGCTGCATGGGATCTGACTGCTCAGAGGGTGCTTTCGGTGTGGAGGAAAGGCACAGCAGCACTTCCCACTGTCAATCGAGCGGTGTCTTCTGCGTGTCCTGTGTGCTTGGTTCTGTGGCTCCAGCTCCCCGGGGAGCATGGAGGATGAGGAGATGCTCCATGCGGGCCCCAGCGAACACAGGGAGGCAACATCAGGGCTGCCTCTGGTTTGGTCCCTGCCCAGATGGAGCTGCCGGCGAGAACTGGTGGGCCCAAGCGGAAGGCCGTCCGGGTCACAGCCGGTGTGAACAGAAAACAGGGCGGAATTTGTCACCTTTGTCGGCGCTGTAGTCGTCACCAGCTGCTGTGCCGAGGACACCGTTGAGAGGAGAACACTGCTGCTCTTGGCAGAGGGCTGTGGCACAGGGTTTTCCCTTTCCTCTCTGCGTCCTGACTTCTGCCCTCTTCTTCCCTCCTCTACGAGGTGGCTCTCTGGCATCAGCTGGGACCTCTGCAAGCATGCCCGTTTGGCGCATGAAGGCCTCCCTTCATGGCCGTAGAAGAGCAGGCTTAGGAGCCGATCTTGCATTTTGTGGAACTCACGCAGTGCCTGGGCGTGGGCGTCCGGATCCGTCCGCAGGTGCTGGAAGAGGTTGTGTGGCTGGGCTGACCGGAAGGCTGGGGGCAAGCTTATCACCCCGGGCATGTTGTCATTGCCAAAGAAGAAGTGGTTGAGGCGTTTCTCCTCCAGGCAGGTGCCCACGTAACGCAGGATATCCTCCAGCCGCGGCAGAAACAGCCCCCTGCACCAGCCTGACAGGGGAGTGGTGGTCAGGAGGTGCATCACAACCATCTTGAAGTTATAGGGGGACAAGGCTGTGCCCAGCAGGACGCGGGTGCAGACGTGCAGGCATTTGTGGTGCCAGCTGCCACGCGGGACCTGTCTGGCTCTATGCCTGAAGAACTTGGCCTCTGCCACAGCGTAGCTCTCTGACCATGTTGTGCTTGGGATGGAGAGGGCTTCTGTAGCCTCACTGCTCAGGAAGATGTCTGAGCGGCCTTGCTGCACCCGAAACAGAATCTCAACAAAGAAGGTTCTCCCAGAGGCATTCGTCAGCTGCAGCTTGCAGGAGCGTCTGGAGGGCAGCACCTCCATCTTGTAGCGACGTGACCAAGGCAACGCCACCCAGGCTGACCTCACCGACTTCTGGAACCAGAGGGCAGTTTTGTGCACATCTAGGTAGGAGTCAGTGCAGAAGGTGCCAAGGAGGCTGGGACCCTGACTTCTCTGCAGCTTCGACTTGGCGTGGTGGAGGAAGCACAGCGTGTTCTCCACCAGCTGCTCCCCGGTGCAGGTGCACTGCAGGTCCACGCGGATGCGGGAGTCCTTTGCCGGCATGTCCCCCGTGGTGCCCAGCTCCAGGTGGAAGGCGTGCCCATCGGGGGGCTTCAGGGGCATGAGCAGGGAGTAGACAGCCTCGGTCTCCTCAAGGGGACTCCAACCTTCAAAGGCACAACCCACCCCAATTGGGGACTGCAGTAGCGGTACCGGCAACGAACTTTCTGACAAGATCTTTTGGAAGACGTTGAGGAGATTTTGCACCACCTCCTCCACCACCTGGCTCCTGCACGCCAGCTTCTTCATTGGCCACTGTATGCATCTTGCAAAGATCCTGTCCAGATCCCTCTTGTCATTAGGACCTTCATCTTCACTTTCTTCCTCCTCCCAACCTTCTTCCTCCTCCAAACCTTCTTCCTCTGTCTCACTGATGGAGCTCATCTTGTCTCTGCTTCTTTGCCTGAGCCACCAGCAGAGCCAGATGAGCGTAACCAGGACTGCAGTACCCAGCCAGAATTGCCAGTGCCGCAAGACAGCAAAGAGCAGGGCTCCCCAGTCTGTGTGACTCTGCTCCTGGGTCGCCTGCTCATGGATCCTTTCGCTGAGCTCCTGCAGCAGCTGAGCCATCTCCTGGCTCAGCTGCTGGGCACGCAGCTGCATTTGCTCCGGCGTGGCCTCATCCGACCCTTCACCGACCATCAGTGGGAGCAGGAAGACGATTTCCAGAAACAAGGCGACGAAACTTGCAATCATCTTGTAAGCCATGGCCTGCAGAAGGAGGGAGAGAAGGGTTTGAGTGGGGTTGGGAGGGAGGGAGCTGGGGGCAGGTAGGAGAGGGGGATAGGAAGCAGCTGGGGAGGCAGCAAGGCCTGCACCCAGCCCCAGCCCGGTGGCAGCGGCACCGTGCCCTGCCCGAGGTGCTCTCATGAGCGACTGGGCCCTCAAGACAGGGTGAGAACCCAGCCTGAGCTCTGGGACCCGCATTTCTGCCCCGGCCCTCGTCCAGCCCAGCCTCCACCCGCGTGCGCACTCACCGCTAGCCCAGGCTATCCTGGGACAGCACTGCCTGTTGGCGCCCTTATATTTGCTGTCCAATTGTGACTCATCATTTGTGATGTCACAGGCTCCAGATGACGTCACAGGCTCCAGATGACATCACAGGCACGCCCGCCAAACAGCCCCAGCCTTCAGCAACACCCCGGCTCAGCCACTCACAGCTCTTGCTAGGCACTGTCTTTTCCAGGTCTAGGACATTCGCTTCTGTCTTACTAACTCCCTGGGGAGGGTCAGGAAGGGTCAGATTCTTCTCCTGGCCCCAGTGAACTCACAGACGTACAGCAGTGGTGCAGCTCTTTCTTACACTTTTTCCCTAAGCATTGCATGCAGCTCATGGTCAAGGCACCAGTGGAGGCTAGATGGACCAAGCCAGAGCGTAGAGCGTCTGCTCTTCTGCAAAATGCTCCCTGACTCTGTGGCAGCTGAGTAGTCAGCAGCCTCTGCCTCGCGCTGCCCGACAAAGCGATGCACAGACACTCACTCAGATGGAGCATTTATTCAAAGAATGCCATTTGTGGCCAACTTTGCACAATGGAAAACTCCCACAAGGAACGGACTCTGTGGAAGAGACGAGAGCAGTTGCTGTCCGGGTGGCAACGGTAGTCTCTGACACCAGCCTCCTTCCAACGGCCCCTCTTCAGCTGCATGGGATCTGACTGCTCAGAGGGTGCTTTCGGTGTGGAGGAAAGGCACAGCAGCACTTCCCACTATCAATCGAGCGGTGTCTTCTGCGTGTCCTGTGTGCTTGGTTCTGTGGCTCCAGCTCCCCGGGGAGCATGGAGGATGAGGAGATGCTCCACGCGGGCCCCAGCGAACACAGGGAGGCAACATCAGGGCTGCCTTTGGCTTGATCCCTGCCCAGACGGAGCTGCCAGCGAGAACTGGTGGGCCCAAGCGGAAGGCCGTCTGGGCCACAGCCGGTGTGAACAGAAAACAGGGCGGAATTTGTCCCCTTTGTCGCCGCTGTAGTCGTCACCGGCTGCTGTGCCGAGGACACCGTTGAGAGGAGAACACTGCTGCTCTTGGCAGAGGGCTGTGGCACAGGGTTTTCCCTTTCCTCTCTGCGTCCTGACTTCTGCCCTCTTCTTCCCTTCTGTACGAGGTGGCTCTCTGGCATCACCTGGGACCTCTGCAAGCACGCCCGTTTGGCACATGAAGGCCTCCCTTCATGGCCGTAGAAGAGCAGGCTTAGGAGCCGATCTTGCACTTTGTGGAACTCACGCAGTGCCTGGGCGTGGGCGTCCGGATCCGTCCGCAGGTGCTGGAAGAGGTTGTGTGGCTGGGCTGATCGGAAGGCTGGGGGCAAGCTTATCACCCCGGGCATGTTGTCATTGCCAAAGAAGAAGTGGTTGAGGCGTTTCTCCTCCAGGCAGGTGCCCACGTAATGCAGGATATCCTCCAGCCGCGGCAGAAACAGCCCCCTGCACCAGCCTGACAGGGGAGTGGTGGTCAGGAGGTGCATCACAACCGTCTTGAAGTTATAGGGGGACAAGGCTGTGCCCAGCAGGACGCGGGTGCAGACGTGCAGGCATTTGAGGTGCCAGCTGCCACGCGGGACCTGTCTGGCTCTATGCCTGAAGAACTTGGCCTCTGCCACAGCGTAGCTCTCTGACCATGTTGTGCTTGGGATGGAGAGGGCCTCTGTAGCCTCACTGCTCAGGAAGATGTCTGAGCGGCCTTGCTGCACCCGAAACAGAATCTCAACAAAGAAGGTTCTCCCAGAGGCATTCGTCAGCTGCAGCTTGCAGGAGCGTCTGGAGGGCAGCACCTCCATCTTGTAGCGACGTGACCAAGGCAACGCCACCCAGGCTGACCTCACCGACTTCTGGAACCAGAGGGCAGTTTTGTGCACATCTAGGTAGGAGTCAGTGCAGAAGGTGCCAAGGAGGCTGGGACCCTGACTTCTCTGCAGCTTCGACTTGGCGTGGTGGAGGAAGCACAGCGTATTCTCCACCAGCTGCTCCCCGGTGCAGGTGCACTGCAGGTCCACACGGATGCGGGAGTCCTTTGCCGGCATGTCCCCCGTGGTGCCCAGCTCCAGGTGGAAGGCGTGCCCATCGGGGGGCTTCAGGGGCACGAGCAGGGAGTAGACAGCCTCGGTCTCCTCAAGGGGACTCCAACCTTCAAAGGCACAACCCACCCCAATTGGGGACTGCAGTAGCGGTACCGGCAACGAACTTTCTGACAAGATCTTTTGGAAGACGTTGAGGAGATTTTGCACCACCTCCTCCACCATCTGGCTCCTGTAGGCCAGCTTCTTCATTGGCCACTGTATGCATCTTGCAAAGATCCTGTCCAGATCCCTCTTGTCATCAGGACCTTCATCTTCACTTTCTTCCTCCTCCCAACCTTCTTCCTCCTCCAAACCTTCTTCCTCTGTCTCACTGATGGAGCTCATCTTGTCTCTGCTTCTTTGCCTGAGCCACCAGCAGAGCCAGACGAGCGTAACCAGGACTGCAGTACCCAGCCAGATTTGCCAATGCCGCAAGACAGCAAAGAGCAGGGCTCCCCAGTCTGTGTGACTCTGCTCCTGGGTCGTCTGCTCATGGATCCTTTCGCTGAGCTCCTGCAGCAGCTGAGCCATCTCCTGGCTCAGCTGCTGGGCACGCAGCTGCATTTGCTCCGGCGTGGCCTCATCCGACCCTTCACCGACCATCAGTGGGAGCAGGAAGACGATTTCCAGAAACAAGGCGACGAAACTTGCAATCGTCTTGTAAGCCATGGCCTGCAGAAGGAGGGAGAGAAGGGTTTGAGTGGGGTTGGGAGGGAGGGAGCTGGGGGCAGGTAGGAGAGGGGGATAGGAAGCAGCTGGGGAGGCAGCAAGGCCTGCACCCAGCCCCAGCCCGGTGGCAGCGGCACCGTGCCCTGCCCGAGGTGCTCTCATGAGCGACTGGGCCCTCAAGGCAGGGTGAGAACCCAGCCTGAGCTCTGGGACCCGCATTTCTGCCCCGGCCCTCGTCCAGCCCAGCCTCCACCCGCGTGCGCACTCACCGCTAGCCCAGGCTATCCTGGGACAGCACTGCCTGTTGGCGCCCTTATATTTGCTGTCCAATTGTGACTCATCATTTGTGATGTCACAGGCTCCAGATGACGTCACAGGCTCCAGATGACATCACAGGCACGCCCGCCAAACAGCCCCAGCCTTCAGCAACACCCCGGCTCAGCCACTCACAGCTCTTGCTAGGCACTGTCTTTTCCAGGTCTAGGACATTCGCTTCTGTCTTACTAACTCCCTGGGGAGGGTCAGGAAGGGTCAGATTCTTCTCCTGGCCCCAGTGAACTCACAGACGTACATCAGTGGTGCAGCTCTTTCTTACACTTTTTCCCTAAGCATTGCATGCAGCTCATGGTCAAGGCACCAGTGGAGGCTAGATGGACCAAGCCAGAGCGTAGAGCGTCTGCTCTTCTGCAAAATGCTCCCTGACTCTGTGGCAGCTGAGTAGTCAGCAGCCTCTGCCTCGCGCTGCCCGACAAAGCGATGCACAGACACTCACTCAGATGGAGCATTTATTCAAAGAATGCCATTTGTGGCCAACTTTGCACAATGGAAAACTCCCACAAGGAACGGACTCTGTGGAAGAGACGAGAGCAGTTGCTGTCCGGGTGGCAACGGTAGTCTCTGACGCCAGCCTCCTTCCAACGGCCCCTCTTCAGCTGCATGGGATCTGACTGCTCAGAGGGTGCTTTCGGTGTGGAGGAAAGGCACAGCAGCACTTCCCACTGTCAATCGAGCGGTGTCTTCTGCGTGTCCTGTGTGCTTGGTTCTGTGGCTCCAGCTCCCCGGGGAGCATGGAGGATGAGGAGATGCTCCATGCGGGCCCCAGCGAACACAGGGAGGCAACATCAGGGCTGCCTCTGGTTTGGTCCCTGCCCAGATGGAGCTGCCGGCGAGAACTGGTGGGCCCAAGCGGAAGGCCGTCCGGGTCACAGCCGGTGTGAACAGAAAACAGGGCGGAATTTGTCACCTTTGTCGGCGCTGTAGTCGTCACCAGCTGCTGTGCCGAGGACACCGTTGAGAGGAGAACACTGCTGCTCTTGGCAGAGGGCTGTGGCACAGGGTTTTCCCTTTCCTCTCTGCGTCCTGACTTCTGCCCTCTTCTTCCCTCCTCTACGAGGTGGCTCTCTGGCATCAGCTGGGACCTCTGCAAGCATGCCCGTTTGGCGCATGAAGGCCTCCCTTCATGGCCGTAGAAGAGCAGGCTTAGGAGCCGATCTTGCATTTTGTGGAACTCACGCAGTGCCTGGGCGTGGGCGTCCGGATCCGTCCGCAGGTGCTGGAAGAGGTTGTGTGGCTGGGCTGACCGGAAGGCTGGGGGCAAGCTTATCACCCCGGGCATGTTGTCATTGCCAAAGAAGAAGTGGTTGAGGCGTTTCTCCTCCAGGCAGGTGCCCACGTAACGCAGGATATCCTCCAGCCGCGGCAGAAACAGCCCCCTGCACCAGCCTGACAGGGGAGTGGTGGTCAGGAGGTGCATCACAACCGTCTTGAAGTTATAGGGGGACAAGGCTGTGCCCAGCAGGACGCGGGTGCAGACGTGCAGGCATTTGTGGTGCCAGCTGCCACGCGGGACCTGTCTGGCTCTATGCCTGAAGAACTTGGCCTCTGCCACAGCGTAGCTCTCTGACCATGTTGTGCTTGGGATGGAGAGGGCTTCTGTAGCCTCACTGCTCAGGAAGATGTCTGAGCGGCCTTGCTGCACCCGAAACAGAATCTCAACAAAGAAGGTTCTCCCAGAGGCATTCGTCACCTGCAGCTTGCAGGAGCGTCTGGAGGGCAGCACCTCCATCTTGTAGCGACGTGACCAAGGCAACGCCACCCAGGCTGACCTCACCGACTTCTGGAACCAGAGGGCAGTTTTGTGCACATCTAGGTAGGAGTCAGTGCAGAAGGTGCCAAGGAGGCTGGGACCCTGACTTCTCTGCAGCTTCGACTTGGCGTGGTGGAGGAAGCACAGCGTGTTCTCCACCAGCTGCTCCCCGGTGCAGGTGCACTGCAGGTCCACGCGGATGCGGGAGTCCTTTGCCGGCATGTCCCCCGTGGTGCCCAGCTCCAGGTGGAAGGCGTGCCCATCGGGGGGCTTCAGGGGCACGAGCAGGGAGTAGACAGCCTCGGCCTCCTCAAGGGGACTCCAACCTTCAAAGGCACAACCCACCCCAATTGGGGACTGCAGTAGCGGTACCGGCAACGAACTTTCTGACAAGATCTTTTGGAAGACGTTGAGGAGATTTTGCACCACCTCCTCCACCACCTGGCTCCTGCACGCCAGCTTCTTCATTGGCCACTGTATGCATCTTGCAAAGATCCTGTCCAGATCCCTCTTGTCATTAGGACCTTCATCTTCACTTTCTTCCTCCTCCCAACCTTCTTCCTCCTCCAAACCTTCTTCCTCTGTCTCACTGATGGAGCTCATCTTGTCTCTGCTTCTTTGCCTGAGCCACCAGCAGAGCCAGATGAGCGTAACCAGGACTGCAGTACCCAGCCAGAATTGCCAGTGCCGCAAGACAGCAAAGAGCAGGGCTCCCCAGTCTGTGTGACTCTGCTCCTGGGTCGCCTGCTCATGGATCCTTTCGCTGAGCTCCTGCAGCAGCTGAGCCGTCTCCTGGCTCAGCTGCTGGGCACGCAGCTGCATTTGCTCCGGCGTGGCCTCATCCGACCCTTCACCGACCATCAGTGGGAGCAGGAAGACGATTTCCAGAAACAAGGCGACGAAACTTGCAATCGTCTTGTAAGCCATGGCCTGCAGAAGGAGGGAGAGAAGGGTTTGAGTGGGGTTGGGAGGGAGGGAGCTGGGGGCAGGTAGGAGAGGGGGATAGGAAGCAGCTGGGGAGGCAGCAAGGCCTGCACCCAGCCCCAGCCCGGTGGCAGCGGCACCGTGCCCTGCCCGAGGTGCTCTCATGAGCGACTGGGCCCTCAAGACAGGGTGAGAACCCAGCCTGAGCTCTGGGACCCGCATTTCTGCCCCGGCCCTCGTCCAGCCCAGCCTCCACCCGCGTGCGCACTCACCGCTAGCCCAGGCTATCCTGGGACAGCACTGCCTGTTGGCGCCCTTATATTTGCTGTCCAATTGTGACTCATCATTTGTGATGTCACAGGCTCCAGATGACGTCACAGGCTCCAGATGACATCACAGGCACGCCCGCCAAACAGCCCCAGCCTTCAGCAACACCCCGGCTCAGCCACTCACAGCTCTTGCTAGGCACTGTCTTTTCCAGGTCTAGGACATTCGCTTCTGTCTTACTAACTCCCTGGGGAGGGTCAGGAAGGGTCAGATTCTTCTCCTGGCCCCAGTGAACTCACAGACGTACATCAGTGGTGCAGCTCTTTCTTACACTTTTTCCCTAAGCATTGCATGCAGCTCATGGTCAAGGCACCAGTGGAGGCTAGATGGACCAAGCCAGAGCGTAGAGCGTCTGCTCTTCTGCAAAATGCTCCCTGACTCTGTGGCAGCTGAGTAGTCAGCAGCCTCTGCCTCGCGCTGCCCGACAAAGCGATGCACAGACACTCACTCAGATGGAGCATTTATTCAAAGAATGCCATTTGTGGCCAACTTTGCACAATGGAAAACTCCCACAAGGAACGGACTCTGTGGAAGAGACGAGAGCAGTTGCTGTCCGGGTGGCAACGGTAGTCTCTGACACCAGCCTCCTTCCAACGGCCCCTCTTCAGCTGCATGGGATCTGACTGCTCAGAGGGTGCTTTCGGTGTGGAGGAAAGGCACAGCAGCACTTCCCACTGTCAATCGAGCGGTGTCTTCTGCGTGTCCTGTGTGCTTGGTTCTGTGGCTCCAGCTCCCCGGGGAGCATGGAGGATGAGGAGATGCTCCACGCGGGCCCCAGCGAACACAGGGAGGCAACATCAGGGCTGCCTTTGGCTTGATCCCTGCCCAGACGGAGCTGCCAGCGAGAACTGGTGGGCCCAAGCGGAAGGCCGTCTGGGCCACAGCCGGTGTGAACAGAAAACAGGGCGGAATTTGTCCCCTTTGTCGCCGCTGTAGTCGTCACCGGCTGCTGTGCTGAGGACACCGTTGAGAGGAGAACACTGCTGCTCTTGGCAGAGGGCTGTGGCACAGGGTTTTCCCTTTCCTCTCTGCGTCCTGACTTCTGCCCTCTTCTTCCCTTCTGTACGAGGTGGCTCTCTGGCATCAGCTGGGACCTCTGCAAGCACGTCCGTTTGGCACATGAAGGCCTCCCTTCATGGCCGTAGAAGAGCAGGCTTAGGAGCCGATCTTGCATTTTGTGGAACTCACGCAGTGCCTGGGCGTGGGCGTCCGGATCCGTCCGCAGGTGCTGGAAGAGGTTGTGTGGCTGGGCTGATCGGAAGGCTGGGGGCAAGCTTATCACCCCGGGCATGTTGTCATTGCCAAAGAAGAAGTGGTTGAGGCGTTTCTCCTCCAGGCAGGTGCCCACGTAACGCAGGATATCCTCCAGCCGCGGCAGAAACAGCCCCCTGCACCAGCCTGACAGGGGAGTGGTGGTCAGGAGGTGCATCACAACCGTCTTGAAGTTATAGGGGGACAAGGCTGTGCCCAGCAGGACGCGGGTGCAGACGTGCAGGCATTTGTGGTGCCAGCTGCCACGCGGGACCTGTCTGGCTCTATGCCTGAAGAACTTGGCCTCTGCCACAGCGTAGCTCTCTGACCATGTTGTGCTTGGGATGGAGAGGGCCTCTGTAGCCTCACTGCTCAGGAAGATGTCTGAGCGGCCTTGCTGCACCCGAAACAGAATCTCAACAAAGAAGGTTCTCCCAGAGGCATTCGTCAGCTGCAGCTTGCAGGAGCGTCTGGAGGGCAGCACCTCCATCTTGTAGCGACGTGACCAAGGCAACGCCACCCAGGCTGACCTCACCGACTTCTGGAACCAGAGGGCAGTTTTGTGCACATCTAGGTAGGAGTCAGTGCAGAAGGTGCCAAGGAGGCTGGGACCCTGACTTCTCTGCAGCTTCGACTTGGCGTGGTGGAGGAAGCACAGCGTATTCTCCACCAGCTGCTCCCCGGTGCAGGTGCACTGCAGGTCCACACGGATGCGGGAGTCCTTTGCCGGCATGTCCCCCGTGGTGCCCAGCTCCAGGTGGAAGGCGTGCCCATCGGGGGGCTTCAGGGGCACGAGCAGGGAGTAGACAGCCTCGGTCTCCTCAAGGGGACTCCAACCTTCAAAGGCACAACCCACCCCAATTGGGGACTGCAGTAGCGGTACCGGCAACGAACTTTCTGACAAGATCTTTTGGAAGACGTTGAGGAGATTTTGCACCACCTCCTCCACCATCTGGCTCCTGTAGGCCAGCTTCTTCATTGGCCACTGTATGCATCTTGCAAAGATCCTGTCCAGATCCCTCTTGTCATCAGGACCTTCATCTTCACTTTCTTCCTCCTCCCAACCTTCTTCCTCCTCCAAACCTTCTTCCTCTGTCTCACTGATGGAGCTCATCTTGTCTCTGCTTCTTTGCCTGAGCCACCAGCAGAGCCAGACGAGCGTAACCAGGACTGCAGTACCCAGCCAGATTTGCCAATGCCGCAAGACAGCAAAGAGCAGGGCTCCCCAGTCTGTGTGACTCTGCTCCTGGGTCGCCTGCTCATGGATCCTTTCGCTGAGCTCCTGCAGCAGCTGGGCACGCAGCTGCATTTGCTCCGGCGTGGCCTCATCCGACCCTTCACCGACCATCAGTGGGAGCAGGAAGACGATTTCCAGAAACAAGGCGACGAAACTTGCAATCATCTTGTAAGCCATGGCCTGCAGAAGGAGGGAGAGAAGGGTTTGAGTGGGGTTGGGAGGGAGGGAGCTGGGGGCAGGTAGGAGAGGGGGATAGGAAGCAGCTGGGGAGGCAGCAAGGCCTGCACCCAGCCCCAGCCCGGTGGCAGCGGCACCGTGCCCTGCCCGAGGTGCTCTCATGAGCGACTGGGCCCTCAAGACAGGGTGAGAACCCAGCCTGAGCTCTGGGACCCGCATTTCTGCCCCGGCCCTCGTCCAGCCCAGCCTCCACCCGCGTGCGCACTCACCGCTAGCCCAGGCTATCCTGGGACAGCACTGCCTGTTGGCGCCCTTATATTTGCTGTCCAATTGTGACTCATCATTTGTGATGTCACAGGCTCCAGATGACGTCACAGGCTCCAGATGACATCACAGGCACGCCCGCCAAACAGCCCCAGCCTTCAGCAACACCCCGGCTCAGCCACTCACAGCTCTTGCTAGGCACTGTCTTTTCCAGGTCTAGGACATTCGCTTCTGTCTTACTAACTCCCTGGGGAGGGTCAGGAAGGGTCAGATTCTTCTCCTGGGCCCCAGTGAACTCACAGACGTACATCAGTGGTGCAGCTCTTTCTTACACTTTTTCCCTAAGCATTGCATGCAGCTCATGGTCAAGGCACCAGTGGAGGCTAGATGGACCAAGCCAGAGCCTAGAGCGTCTGCTCTTCTGCAAAATGCTCCCTGACTCTGTGGCAGCTGAGTAGTCAGCAGCCTCTGCCTTGCGCTGCCCGACAAAGCGATGCACAGACATTCACTCAGATGCAGCATTTATTCAAAGAATGCCATTTGTGGCCAACTTTGCACAATGGAAAGCTCCCACAAGGAACGGACTCTGTGGAAGAGGCGAGAGCAGTTGCTGTCCGGGTGGCAACGGCAGTCTCTGACACCAGCCTCCTTCCAACGGCCCCTCTTCAGCTGCATGGGATCTGACTGCTCAGAGGGTGCTTTCGGTGTGGAGGAAAGGCACAGCAGCACTTCCCACTGTCAATCGAGCGGTGTCTTCTGCGTGTCCTGTGTGCTTGGTTCTGTGGCTCCAGCTCCCCGGGGAGCATGGAGGATGAGGAGATTCTCCATGCGGGCCCCAGCGAACACAGGGAGGCAACATCAGGGCTGCCTCTGGCTTGGTCCCTGCCCAGACGGAGCTGCCAGCGAGAACTGGTGGGCCCAAGCGGAAGGCCGTCCGGGCCACAGCCGGTGTGAACAGAAAACAGGGCGGAATTTGTCACCTTTGTCGCCGCTGTAGTCGTCACCGGCTGCTGTGCCGAGGACACCGTTGAGAGGAGAACACTGCTGCTCTTGGCAGAGGGCTGTGGCACAGGGTTTTCCCTTTCCTCTCTGCGTCCTGACTTCTGCCCTCTTCTTCCCTTCTGTACGAGGTGGCTCTCTGGCATCAGCTGGGACCTCTGCAAGCACGCCCGTTTGGCACATGAAGGCCTCCCTTCATGGCCGTAGAAGAGCAGGCTTAGGAGCCGATCTTGCATTTTGTGGAACTCACGCAGTGCCTGGGCGTGGGCGTCCGGATCCGTCCGCAGGTGCTGGAAGAGGTTGTGTGGCTGGGCTGACCGGAAGGCTGGGGGTAAGCTTATCACCCCGGGCATGTTGTCATTGCCAAAGAAGAAGTGGTTGAGGCGTTTCTCCTCCAGGCAGGTGCCCACGTAACGCAGGATATCCTCCAGCCGCGGCAGAAACAGCCCCCTGCACCAGCCTGACAGGGGAGTGGTGGTCAGGAGGTGCATCACAACCGTCTTGAAGTTATAGGGGGACAAGGCTGTGCCCAGCAGGACGCGGGTGCAGACGTGCAGGCATTTGTGGTGCCAGCTGCCACGCGGAACCTGTCTGGCTCTATGCCTGAAGAACTTGGCCTCTGCCACAGCGTAGCTCTCTGACCATGTTGTGCTTGGGATGGAGAGGGCTTCTGTAGCCTCACTGCTCAGGAAGATGTCTGAGCGGCCTTGCTGCACCCCAAACAGAATCTCAACAAAGAAGGTTCTCCCAGAGGCATTCGTCAGCTGCAGCTTGCAGGAGCGTCTGGAGGGCAGCACCTCCATCTTGTAGCGACGTGACCAAGGCAACGCCACCCAGGCTGACCTCACCGACTTCTGGAACCAGAGGGCAGTTTTGTGCACATCTAGGTAGGAGTCAGTGCAGAAGGTGCCAAGGAGGCTGGGACCCTGACTTCTCTGCAGCTTCGACTTGGCGTGGTGGAGGAAGCACAGCGTGTTCTCCACCAGCTGCTCCCCGGTGCAGGTGCACTGCAGGTCCACGCGGATGCGGGAGTCCTTTGCCGGCATGTCCCCCGTGGTGCCCAGCTCCAGGTGGAAGGCGTGCCCATCGGGGGGCTTCAGGGGCATGAGCAGGGAGTAGACAGCCTCGGCCTCCTCAAGGGGACTCCAACCTTCAAAGGCACAACCCACCCCAATTGGGGACTGCAGTAACGGTACCGGCAACGAACTTTCTGACAAGATCTTTTGGAAGACGTTGAGGAGATTTTGCACCACCTCCTCCACCACCTGGCTCCTGCACGCCAGCTTCTTCATTGGCCACTGTATGCATCTTGCAAAGATCCTGTCCAGATCCCTCTTGTCATTAGGACCTTCATCTTCACTTTCTTCCTCCTCCCAACCTTCTTCCTCCTCCAAACCTTCTTCCTCTGTCTCACTGATGGAGCTCATCTTGTCTCTGCTTCTTTGCCTGAGCCACCAGCAGAGCCAGATGAGCGTAACCAGGACTGCAGTACCCAGCCAGAATTGCCAGTGCCGCAAGACAGCAAAGAGCAGGGCTCCCCAGTCTGTGTGACTCTGCTCCTGGGTCGCCTGCTCATGGATCCTTTCGCTGAGCTCCTGCAGCAGCTGAGTCATCTCCTGGCTCAGCTGCTGGGCACGCAGCTGCATTTGCTCCGGCGTGGCCTCATCCGACCCTTCACCGACCATCAGTGGGAGCAGGAAGACGATTTCCAGAAACAAGGCGACGAAACTTGCAATCGTCTTGTAAGCCATGGCCTGCAGAAGGAGGGAGAGAAGGGTTTGAGTGGGGTTGGGAGGGAGGGAGCTGGGGGCAGGTAGGAGAGGGGGATAGGAAGCAGCTGGGGAGGCAGCAAGGCCTGCACCCAGCCCCAGCCCGGTGGCAGCGGCACCGTGCCCTGCCCGAGGTGCTCTCATGAGCGACTGGGCCCTCAAGACAGGGTGAGAACCCAGCCTGAGCTCTGGGACCCGCATTTCTGCCCCGGCCCTCGTCCAGCCCAGCCTCCACCCGCGTGCGCACTCACCGCTAGCCCAGGCTATCCTGGGACAGCACTGCCTGTTGGCGCCCTTATATTTGCTGTCCAATTGTGACTCATCATTTGTGATGTCACAGGCTCCAGATGACGTCACAGGCTCCAGATGACATCACAGGCACGCCCGCCAAACAGCCCCAGCCTTCAGCAACACCCCGGCTCAGCCACTCACAGCTCTTGCTAGGCACTGTCTTTTCCAGGTCTAGGACATTCGCTTCTGTCTTACTAACTCCCTGGGGAGGGTCAGGAAGGGTCAGATTCTTCTCCTGGCCCCAGTGAACTCACAGACGTACATCAGTGGTGCAGCTCTTTCTTACACTTTTTCCCTAAGCATTGCATGCAGCTCATGGTCAAGGCACCAGTGGAGGCTAGATGGACCAAGCCAGAGCGTAGAGCGTCTGCTCTTCTGCAAAATGCTCCCTGACTCTGTGGCAGCTGAGTAGTCAGCAGCCTCTGCCTCGCGCTGCCCGACAAAGCGATGCACAGACACTCACTCAGATGGAGCATTTATTCAAAGAATGCCATTTGTGGCCAACTTTGCACAATGGAAAACTCCCACAAGGAACGGACTCTGTGGAAGAGACGAGAGCAGTTGCTGTCCGGGTGGCAACGGTAGTCTCTGACACCAGCCTCCTTCCAACGGCCCCTCTTCAGCTGCATGGGATCTGACTGCTCAGAGGGTGCTTTCGGTGTGGAGGAAAGGCACAGCAGCACTTCCCACTGTCAATCGAGCGGTGTCTTCTGCGTGTCCTGTGTGCTTGGTTCTGTGGCTCCAGCTCCCCGGGGAGCATGGAGGATGAGGAGATGCTCCATGCGGGCCCCAGCGAACACAGGGAGGCAACATCAGGGCTGCCTCTGGTTTGGTCCCTGCCCAGATGGAGCTGCCGGCGAGAACTGGTGGGCCCAAGCGGAAGGCCGTCCGGGTCACAGCCGGTGTGAACAGAAAACAGGGCGGAATTTGTCACCTTTGTCGGCGCTGTAGTCGTCACCGGCTGCTGTGCTGAGGACACCGTTGAGAGGAGAACACTGCTGCTCTTGGCAGAGGGCTGTGGCACAGGGTTTTCCCTTTCCTCTCTGCGTCCTGACTTCTGCCCTCTTCTTCCCTTCTGTACGAGGTGGCTCTCTGGCATCAGCTGGGACCTCTGCAAGCACGTCCGTTTGGCACATGAAGGCCTCCCTTCATGGCCGTAGAAGAGCAGGCTTAGGAGCCGATCTTGCATTTTGTGGAACTCACGCAGTGCCTGGGCGTGGGCGTCCGGATCCGTCCGCAGGTGCTGGAAGAGGTTGTGTGGCTGGGCTGACCGGAAGGCTGGGGGTAAGCTTATCACCCCGGGCATGTTGTCATTGCCAAAGAAGAAGTGGTTGAGGCGTTTCTCCTCCAGGCAGGTGCCCACGTAATGCAGGATATCCTCCAGCCGCGGCAGAAACAGCCCCCTGCACCAGCCTGACAGGGGAGTGGTGGTCAGGAGGTGCATCACAACCGTCTTGAAGTTATAGGGGGACAAGGCTGTGCCCAGCAGGACGCGGGTGCAGACGTGCAGGCATTTGAGGTGCCAGCTGCCACGCGGGACCTGTCTGGCTCTATGCCTGAAGAACTTGGCCTCTGCCACAGCGTAGCTCTCTGACCATGTTGTGCTTGGGATGGAGAGGGCCTCTGTAGCCTCACTGCTCAGGAAGATGTCTGAGCGGCCTTGCTGCACCCCAAACAGAATCTCAACAAAGAAGGTTCTCCCAGAGGCATTCGTCAGCTGCAGCTTGCAGGAGCGTCTGGAGGGCAGCACCTCCATCTTGTAGCGACGTGACCAAGGCAACGCCACCCAGGCTGACCTCACCGACTTCTGGAACCAGAGGGCAGTTTTGTGCACATCTAGGTAGGAGTCAGTGCAGAAGGTGCCAAGGAGGCTGGGACCCTGACTTCTCTGCAGCTTCTCCTTGGCGTGGTGGAGGAAGCACAGCGTGTTCTCCACCAGCTGCTCCCCGGTGCAGGTGCACTGCAGGTCCACACGGATGCGGGAGTCCTTTGCCGGCATGTCCCCCGTGGTGCCCAGCTCCAGGTGGAAGGCGTGCCCATCGGGGGGCTTCAGGGGCACGAGCAGGGAGTAGACAGCCTCGGTCTCCTCAAGGGGACTCCAACCTTCAAAGGCACAACCCACCCCAACTGGAGACTGCAGTAGCGGTACCGGCAACGAACTTTCTGACAAGATCTTTTGGAAGACGTCGAGGAGATTTTGCACCACCTCCTCCACCACCTGGCTCCTGTAGGCCAGCTTCTTCATTGGCCACTGTATGCATCTTGCAAAGATCCTGTCCAGATCCCTCTTGTCATCAGGACCTTCATCTTCACTTTCTTCCTCCTCCCAACCTTCTTCCTCCTCCAAACCTTCTTCCTCTGTCTCACTGATGGAGCTCATCTTGTCTCTGCTTCTTTGCCTGAGCCACCAGCACAGCCAGATGAGCGTAACCAGGACTGCAGTACCCAGCCAGAATTGCCAGTGCCGCAAGACAGCAAAGAGCAGGGCTCCCCAGTCTGTGTGACTCTGCTCCTGGGTCGTCTGCTCATGGATCCTTTCGCTGAGCTCCTGCACCAGCTGAGCCGTCTCCTGGCTCAGCTGCTGGGCACGCAGCTGCATTTGCTCCGGCGTGGCCTCATCCGACCCTTCACCGACCATCAGTGGGAGCAGGAAGACGATTTCCAGAAACAAGGCGACGAAACATGCAATCGTCTTGTAAGCCATGGCCTGCAGAAGGAGGGAGAGAAAGGTTTGAGTGGGGTTGGGAGGGAGGGAGCTGGGGGCAGGTAGGAGAGGGGGATAGGAAGCAGCTGGGGAGGCAGCAAGGCCTGCACCCAGCCCCAGCCCGGTGGCAGCGGCACCGTGCCCTGCCCGAGGTGCTCTCATGAGCGACTGGGCCCTCAAGACAGGGTGAGAACCCAGCCTGAGCTCTGGGACCCGCATTTCTGCCCCGGCCCTCGTCCAGCCCAGCCTCCACCCGCGTGCGCACTCACCGCTAGCCCAGGCTATCCTGGGACAGCACTGCCTGTTGGCGCCCTTATATTTGCTGTCCAATTGTGACTCATCATTTGTGATGTCACAGGCTCCAGATGACGTCACAGGCTCCAGATGACATCACAGGCACGCCCGCCAAACAGCCCCAGCCTTCAGCAACACCCCGGCTCAGCCACTCACAGCTCTTGCTAGGCACTGTCTTTTCCAGGTCTAGGACATTCGCTTCTGTCTTACTAACTCCCTGGGGAGGGTCAGGAAGGGTCAGATTCTTCTCCTGGGCCCCAGTGAACTCACAGACGTACATCAGTGGTGCAGCTCTTTCTTACACTTTTTCCCTAAGCATTGCATGCAGCTCATGGTCAAGGCACCAGTGGAGGCTAGATGGACCAAGCCAGAGCCTAGAGCGTCTGCTCTTCTGCAAAATGCTCCCTGACTCTGTGGCAGCTGAGTAGTCAGCAGCCTCTGCCTTGCGCTGCCCGACAAAGCGATGCACAGACATTCACTCAGATGCAGCATTTATTCAAAGAATGCCATTTGTGGCCAACTTTGCACAATGGAAAGCTCCCACAAGGAACGGACTCTGTGGAAGAGGCGAGAGCAGTTGCTGTCCGGGTGGCAACGGCAGTCTCTGACACCAGCCTCCTTCCAACGGCCCCTCTTCAGCTGCATGGGATCTGACTGCTCAGAGGGTGCTTTCGGTGTGGAGGAAAGGCACAGCAGCACTTCCCACTGTCAATCGAGCGGTGTCTTCTGCGTGTCCTGTGTGCTTGGTTCTGTGGCTCCAGCTCCCCGGGGAGCATGGAGGATGAGGAGATTCTCCATGCGGGCCCCAGCGAACACAGGGAGGCAACATCAGGGCTGCCTCTGGCTTGGTCCCTGCCCAGACGGAGCTGCCAGCGAGAACTGGTGGGCCCAAGCGGAAGGCCGTCCGGGCCACAGCCGGTGTGAACAGAAAACAGGGCGGAATTTGTCCCCTTTGTCGCCGCTGTAGTCGTCACCGGCTGCTGTGCCGAGGACACCGTTGAGAGGAGAACACTGCTGCTCTTGGCAGAGGGCTGTGGCACAGGGTTTTCCCTTTCCTCTCTGCGTCCTGACTTCTGCCCTCTTCTTCCCTTCTGTACGAGGTGGCTCTCTGGCATCAGCTGGGACCTCTGCAAGCACGCCCGTTTGGCACATGAAGGCCTCCCTTCATGGCCGTAGAAGAGCAGGCTTAGGAGCCGATCTTGCATTTTGTGGAACTCACGCAGTGCCTGGGCGTGGGCGTCCGGATCCGTCCGCAGGTGCTGGAAGAGGTTGTGTGGCTGGGCTGACCGGAAGGCTGGGGGTAAGCTTATCACCCCGGGCATGTTGTCATTGCCAAAGAAGAAGTGGTTGAGGCGTTTCTCCTCCAGGCAGGTGCCCACGTAACGCAGGATATCCTCCAGCCGCGGCAGAAACAGCCCCCTGCACCAGCCTGACAGGGGAGTGGTGGTCAGGAGGTGCATCACAACCGTCTTGAAGTTATAGGGGGACAAGGCTGTGCCCAGCAGGACGCGGGTGCAGACGTGCAGGCATTTGTGGTGCCAGCTGCCACGCGGAACCTGTCTGGCTCTATGCCTGAAGAACTTGGCCTCTGCCACAGCGTAGCTCTCTGACCATGTTGTGCTTGGGATGGAGAGGGCTTCTGTAGCCTCACTGCTCAGGAAGATGTCTGAGCGGCCTTGCTGCACCCCAAACAGAATCTCAACAAAGAAGGTTCTCCCAGAGGCATTCGTCAGCTGCAGCTTGCAGGAGCGTCTGGAGGGCAGCACCTCCATCTTGTAGCGACGTGACCAAGGCAACGCCACCCAGGCTGACCTCACCGACTTCTGGAACCAGAGGGCAGTTTTGTGCACATCTAGGTAGGAGTCAGTGCAGAAGGTGCCAAGGAGGCTGGGACCCTGACTTCTCTGCAGCTTCTCCTTGGCGTGGTGGAGGAAGCACAGCGTGTTCTCCACCAGCTGCTCCCCGGTGCAGGTGCACTGCAGGTCCACGCGGATGCGGGAGTCCTTTGCCGGCATGTCCCCCGTGGTGCCCAGCTCCAGGTGGAAGGCGTGCCCATCGGGGGGCTTCAGGGGCATGAGCAGGGAGTAGACAGCCTCGGCCTCCTCAAGGGGACTCCAACCTTCAAAGGCACAACCCACCCCAATTGGGGACTGCAGTAACGGTACCGGCAACGAACTTTCTGACAAGATCTTTTGGAAGACGTTGAGGAGATTTTGCACCACCTCCTCCACCACCTGGCTCCTGCACGCCAGCTTCTTCATTGGCCACTGTATGCATCTTGCAAAGATCCTGTCCAGATCCCTCTTGTCATTAGGACCTTCATCTTCACTTTCTTCCTCCTCCCAACCTTCTTCCTCCTCCAAACCTTCTTCCTCTGTCTCACTGATGGAGCTCATCTTGTCTCTGCTTCTTTGCCTGAGCCACCAGCAGAGCCAGATGAGCGTAACCAGGACTGCAGTACCCAGCCAGAATTGCCAGTGCCGCAAGACAGCAAAGAGCAGGGCTCCCCAGTCTGTGTGACTCTGCTCCTGGGTCGCCTGCTCATGGATCCTTTCGCTGAGCTCCTGCAGCAGCTGAGTCATCTCCTGGCTCAGCTGCTGGGCACGCAGCTGCATTTGCTCCGGCGTGGCCTCATCCGACCCTTCACCGACCATCAGTGGGAGCAGGAAGACGATTTCCAGAAACAAGGCGACGAAACTTGCAATCGTCTTGTAAGCCATGGCCTGCAGAAGGAGGGAGAGAAGGGTTTGAGTGGGGTTGGGAGGGAGGGAGCTGGGGGCAGGTAGGAGAGGGGGATAGGAAGCAGCTGGGGAGGCAGCAAGGCCTGCACCCAGCCCCAGCCCGGTGGCAGCGGCACCGTGCCCTGCCCGAGGTGCTCTCATGAGCGACTGGGCCCTCAAGACAGGGTGAGAACCCAGCCTGAGCTCTGGGACCCGCATTTCTGCCCCGGCCCTCGTCCAGCCCAGCCTCCACCCGCGTGCGCACTCACCGCTAGCCCAGGCTATCCTGGGACAGCACTGCCTGTTGGCGCCCTTATATTTGCTGTCCAATTGTGACTCATCATTTGTGATGTCACAGGCTCCAGATGACGTCACAGGCTCCAGATGACATCACAGGCACGCCCGCCAAACAGCCCCAGCCTTCAGCAACACCCCGGCTCAGCCACTCACAGCTCTTGCTAGGCACTGTCTTTTCCAGGTCTAGGACATTCGCTTCTGTCTTACTAACTCCCTGGGGAGGGTCAGGAAGGGTCAGATTCTTCTCCTGGCCCCAGTGAACTCACAGACGTACAGCAGTGGTGCAGCTCTTTCTTACACTTTTTCCCTAAGCATTGCATGCAGCTCATGGTCAAGGCACCAGTGGAGGCTAGATGGACCAAGCCAGAGCGTAGAGCGTCTGCTCTTCTGCAAAATGCTCCCTGACTCTGTGGCAGCTGAGTAGTCAGCAGCCTCTGCCTCGCGCTGCCCGACAAAGCGATGCACAGACACTCACTCAGATGGAGCATTTATTCAAAGAATGCCATTTGTGGCCAACTTTGCACAATGGAAAACTCCCACAAGGAACGGACTCTGTGGAAGAGACGAGAGCAGTTGCTGTCCGGGTGGCAACGGTAGTCTCTGACACCAGCCTCCTTCCAACGGCCCCTCTTCAGCTGCATGGGATCTGACTGCTCAGAGGGTGCTTTCGGTGTGGAGGAAAGGCACAGCAGCACTTCCCACTGTCAATCGAGCGGTGTCTTCTGCGTGTCCTGTGTGCTTGGTTCTGTGGCTCCAGCTCCCCGGGGAGCATGGAGGATGAGGAGATGCTCCATGCGGGCCCCAGCGAACACAGGGAGGCAACATCAGGGCTGCCTCTGGTTTGGTCCCTGCCCAGATGGAGCTGCCGGCGAGAACTGGTGGGCCCAAGCGGAAGGCCGTCCGGGTCACAGCCGGTGTGAACAGAAAACAGGGCGGAATTTGTCACCTTTGTCGGCGCTGTAGTCGTCACCGGCTGCTGTGCTGAGGACACCGTTGAGAGGAGAACACTGCTGCTCTTGGCAGAGGGCTGTGGCACAGGGTTTTCCCTTTCCTCTCTGCGTCCTGACTTCTGCCCTCTTCTTCCCTTCTGTACGAGGTGGCTCTCTGGCATCAGCTGGGACCTCTGCAAGCACGTCCGTTTGGCACATGAAGGCCTCCCTTCATGGCCGTAGAAGAGCAGGCTTAGGAGCCGATCTTGCATTTTGTGGAACTCACGCAGTGCCTGGGCGTGGGCGTCCGGATCCGTCCGCAGGTGCTGGAAGAGGTTGTGTGGCTGGGCTGACCGGAAGGCTGGGGGTAAGCTTATCACCCCGGGCATGTTGTCATTGCCAAAGAAGAAGTGGTTGAGGCGTTTCTCCTCCAGGCAGGTGCCCACGTAATGCAGGATATCCTCCAGCCGCGGCAGAAACAGCCCCCTGCACCAGCCTGACAGGGGAGTGGTGGTCAGGAGGTGCATCACAACCGTCTTGAAGTTATAGGGGGACAAGGCTGTGCCCAGCAGGACGCGGGTGCAGACGTGCAGGCATTTGAGGTGCCAGCTGCCACGCGGGACCTGTCTGGCTCTATGCCTGAAGAACTTGGCCTCTGCCACAGCGTAGCTCTCTGACCATGTTGTGCTTGGGATGGAGAGGGCCTCTGTAGCCTCACTGCTCAGGAAGATGTCTGAGCGGCCTTGCTGCACCCCAAACAGAATCTCAACAAAGAAGGTTCTCCCAGAGGCATTCGTCAGCTGCAGCTTGCAGGAGCGTCTGGAGGGCAGCACCTCCATCTTGTAGCGACGTGACCAAGGCAACGCCACCCAGGCTGACCTCACCGACTTCTGGAACCAGAGGGCAGTTTTGTGCACATCTAGGTAGGAGTCAGTGCAGAAGGTGCCAAGGAGGCTGGGACCCTGACTTCTCTGCAGCTTCTCCTTGGCGTGGTGGAGGAAGCACAGCGTGTTCTCCACCAGCTGCTCCCCGGTGCAGGTGCACTGCAGGTCCACACGGATGCGGGAGTCCTTTGCCGGCATGTCCCCCGTGGTGCCCAGCTCCAGGTGGAAGGCGTGCCCATCGGGGGGCTTCAGGGGCACGAGCAGGGAGTAGACAGCCTCGGTCTCCTCAAGGGGACTCCAACCTTCAAAGGCACAACCCACCCCAACTGGAGACTGCAGTAGCGGTACCGGCAACGAACTTTCTGACAAGATCTTTTGGAAGACGTCGAGGAGATTTTGCACCACCTCCTCCACCACCTGGCTCCTGTAGGCCAGCTTCTTCATTGGCCACTGTATGCATCTTGCAAAGATCCTGTCCAGATCCCTCTTGTCATCAGGACCTTCATCTTCACTTTCTTCCTCCTCCCAACCTTCTTCCTCCTCCAAACCTTCTTCCTCTGTCTCACTGATGGAGCTCATCTTGTCTCTGCTTCTTTGCCTGAGCCACCAGCACAGCCAGATGAGCGTAACCAGGACTGCAGTACCCAGCCAGAATTGCCAGTGCCGCAAGACAGCAAAGAGCAGGGCTCCCCAGTCTGTGTGACTCTGCTCCTGGGTCGTCTGCTCATGGATCCTTTCGCTGAGCTCCTGCACCAGCTGAGCCGTCTCCTGGCTCAGCTGCTGGGCACGCAGCTGCATTTGCTCCGGCGTGGCCTCATCCGACCCTTCACCGACCATCAGTGGGAGCAGGAAGACGATTTCCAGAAACAAGGCGACGAAACATGCAATCGTCTTGTAAGCCATGGCCTGCAGAAGGAGGGAGAGAAAGGTTTGAGTGGGGTTGGGAGGGAGGGAGCTGGGGGCAGGTAGGAGAGGGGGATAGGAAGCAGCTGGGGAGGCAGCAAGGCCTGCACCCAGCCCCAGCCCGGTGGCAGCGGCACCGTGCCCTGCCCGAGGTGCTCTCATGAGCGACTGGGCCCTCAAGACAGGGTGAGAACCCAGCCTGAGCTCTGGGACCCGCATTTCTGCCCCGGCCCTCGTCCAGCCCAGCCTCCACCCGCGTGCGCACTCACCGCTAGCCCAGGCTATCCTGGGACAGCACTGCCTGTTGGCGCCCTTATATTTGCTGTCCAATTGTGACTCATCATTTGTGATGTCACAGGCTCCAGATGACGTCACAGGCTCCAGATGACATCACAGGCACGCCCGCCAAACAGCCCCAGCCTTCAGCAACACCCCGGCTCAGCCACTCACAGCTCTTGCTAGGCACTGTCTTTTCCAGGTCTAGGACATTCGCTTCTGTCTTACTAACTCCCTGGGGAGGGTCAGGAAGGGTCAGATTCTTCTCCTGGGCCCCAGTGAACTCACAGACGTACATCAGTGGTGCAGCTCTTTCTTACACTTTTTCCCTAAGCATTGCATGCAGCTCATGGTCAAGGCACCAGTGGAGGCTAGATGGACCAAGCCAGAGCCTAGAGCGTCTGCTCTTCTGCAAAATGCTCCCTGACTCTGTGGCAGCTGAGTAGTCAGCAGCCTCTGCCTTGCGCTGCCCGACAAAGCGATGCACAGACATTCACTCAGATGCAGCATTTATTCAAAGAATGCCATTTGTGGCCAACTTTGCACAATGGAAAGCTCCCACAAGGAACGGACTCTGTGGAAGAGGCGAGAGCAGTTGCTGTCCGGGTGGCAACGGCAGTCTCTGACACCAGCCTCCTTCCAACGGCCCCTCTTCAGCTGCATGGGATCTGACTGCTCAGAGGGTGCTTTCGGTGTGGAGGAAAGGCACAGCAGCACTTCCCACTGTCAATCGAGCGGTGTCTTCTGCGTGTCCTGTGTGCTTGGTTCTGTGGCTCCAGCTCCCCGGGGAGCATGGAGGATGAGGAGATTCTCCATGCGGGCCCCAGCGAACACAGGGAGGCAACATCAGGGCTGCCTCTGGCTTGGTCCCTGCCCAGACGGAGCTGCCAGCGAGAACTGGTGGGCCCAAGCGGAAGGCCGTCCGGGCCACAGCCGGTGTGAACAGAAAACAGGGCGGAATTTGTCCCCTTTGTCGCCGCTGTAGTCGTCACCGGCTGCTGTGCCGAGGACACCGTTGAGAGGAGAACACTGCTGCTCTTGGCAGAGGGCTGTGGCACAGGGTTTTCCCTTTCCTCTCTGCGTCCTGACTTCTGCCCTCTTCTTCCCTTCTGTACGAGGTGGCTCTCTGGCATCAGCTGGGACCTCTGCAAGCATGCCCGTTTGGCACATGAAGGCCTCCCTTCATGGCCGTAGAAGAGCAGGCTTAGGAGCCGATCTTGCATTTTGTGGAACTCACGCAGTGCCTGGGCGTGGGCGTCCGGATCCGTCCGCAGGTGCTGGAAGAGGTTGTGTGGCTGGGCTGACCGGAAGGCTGGGGGTAAGCTTATCACCCCGGGCATGTTGTCATTGCCAAAGAAGAAGTGGTTGAGGCGTTTCTCCTCCAGGCAGGTGCCCACGTAACGCAGGATATCCTCCAGCCGCGGCAGAAACAGCCCCCTGCACCAGCCTGACAGGGGAGTGGTGGTCAGGAGGTGCATCACAACCGTCTTGAAGTTATAGGGGGACAAGGCTGTGCCCAGCAGGACGCGGGTGCAGACGTGCAGGCATTTGTGGTGCCAGCTGCCACGCGGAACCTGTCTGGCTCTATGCCTGAAGAACTTGGCCTCTGCCACAGCGTAGCTCTCTGACCATGTTGTGCTTGGGATGGAGAGGGCTTCTGTAGCCTCACTGCTCAGGAAGATGTCTGAGCGGCCTTGCTGCACCCCAAACAGAATCTCAACAAAGAAGGTTCTCCCAGAGGCATTCGTCAGCTGCAGCTTGCAGGAGCGTCTGGAGGGCAGCACCTCCATCTTGTAGCGACGTGACCAAGGCAACGCCACCCAGGCTGACCTCACCGACTTCTGGAACCAGAGGGCAGTTTTGTGCACATCTAGGTAGGAGTCAGTGCAGAAGGTGCCAAGGAGGCTGGGACCCTGACTTCTCTGCAGCTTCTCCTTGGCGTGGTGGAGGAAGCACAGCGTGTTCTCCACCAGCTGCTCCCCGGTGCAGGTGCACTGCAGGTCCACGCGGATGCGGGAGTCCTTTGCCGGCATGTCCCCCGTGGTGCCCAGCTCCAGGTGGAAGGCGTGCCCATCGGGGGGCTTCAGGGGCATGAGCAGGGAGTAGACAGCCTCGGCCTCCTCAAGGGGACTCCAACCTTCAAAGGCACAACCCACCCCAATTGGGGACTGCAGTAACGGTACCGGCAACGAACTTTCTGACAAGATCTTTTGGAAGACGTTGAGGAGATTTTGCACCACCTCCTCCACCACCTGGCTCCTGCACGCCAGCTTCTTCATTGGCCACTGTATGCATCTTGCAAAGATCCTGTCCAGATCCCTCTTGTCATTAGGACCTTCATCTTCACTTTCTTCCTCCTCCCAACCTTCTTCCTCCTCCAAACCTTCTTCCTCTGTCTCACTGATGGAGCTCATCTTGTCTCTGCTTCTTTGCCTGAGCCACCAGCAGAGCCAGATGAGCGTAACCAGGACTGCAGTACCCAGCCAGAATTGCCAGTGCCGCAAGACAGCAAAGAGCAGGGCTCCCCAGTCTGTGTGACTCTGCTCCTGGGTCGCCTGCTCATGGATCCTTTCGCTGAGCTCCTGCAGCAGCTGAGCCATCTCCTGGCTCAGCTGCTGGGCACGCAGCTGCATTTGCTCCGGCGTGGCCTCATCCGACCCTTCACCGACCATCAGTGGGAGCAGGAAGACGATTTCCAGAAACAAGGCGACGAAACTTGCAATCGTCTTGTAAGCCATGGCCTGCAGAAGGAGGGAGAGAAGGGTTTGAGTGGGGTTGGGAGGGAGGGAGCTGGGGGCAGGTAGGAGAGGGGGATAGGAAGCAGCTGGGGAGGCAGCAAGGCCTGCACCCAGCCCCAGCCCGGTGGCAGCGGCACCGTGCCCTGCCCGAGGTGCTCTCATGAGCGACTGGGCCCTCAAGACAGGGTGAGAACCCAGCCTGAGCTCTGGGACCCGCATTTCTGCCCCGGCCCTCGTCCAGCCCAGCCTCCACCCGCGTGCGCACTCACCGCTAGCCCAGGCTATCCTGGGACAGCACTGCCTGTTGGCGCCCTTATATTTGCTGTCCAATTGTGACTCATCATTTGTGATGTCACAGGCTCCAGATGACGTCACAGGCTCCAGATGACATCACAGGCACGCCCGCCAAACAGCCCCAGCCTTCAGCAACACCCCGGCTCAGCCACTCACAGCTCTTGCTAGGCACTGTCTTTTCCAGGTCTAGGACATTCGCTTCTGTCTTACTAACTCCCTGGGGAGGGTCAGGAAGGGTCAGATTCTTCTCCTGGCCCCAGTGAACTCACAGACGTACAGCAGTGGTGCAGCTCTTTCTTACACTTTTTCCCTAAGCATTGCATGCAGCTCATGGTCAAGGCACCAGTGGAGGCTAGATGGACCAAGCCAGAGCGTAGAGCGTCTGCTCTTCTGCAAAATGCTCCCTGACTCTGTGGCAGCTGAGTAGTCAGCAGCCTCTGCCTCGCGCTGCCCGACAAAGCGATGCACAGACACTCACTCAGATGGAGCATTTATTCAAAGAATGCCATTTGTGGCCAACTTTGCACAATGGAAAACTCCCACAAGGAACGGACTCTGTGGAAGAGACGAGAGCAGTTGCTGTCCGGGTGGCAACGGTAGTCTCTGACACCAGCCTCCTTCCAACGGCCCCTCTTCAGCTGCATGGGATCTGACTGCTCAGAGGGTGCTTTCGGTGTGGAGGAAAGGCACAGCAGCACTTCCCACTGTCAATCGAGCGGTGTCTTCTGCGTGTCCTGTGTGCTTGGTTCTGTGGCTCCAGCTCCCCGGGGAGCATGGAGGATGAGGAGATGCTCCATGCGGGCCCCAGCGAACACAGGGAGGCAACATCAGGGCTGCCTCTGGTTTGGTCCCTGCCCAGATGGAGCTGCCGGCGAGAACTGGTGGGCCCAAGCGGAAGGCCGGCCGGGTCACAGCCGGTGTGAACAGAAAACAGGGCAGAATTTGTCACCTTTGTCGGCGCTGTAGTCGTCACCGGCTGCTGTGCTGAGGACACCGTTGAGAGGAGAACACTGCTGCTCTTGGCAGAGGGCTGTGGCACAGGGTTTTCCCTTTCCTCTCTGCGTCCTGACTTCTGCCCTCTTCTTCCCTTCTGTACGAGGTGGCTCTCTGGCATCAGCTGGGACCTCTGCAAGCACGTCCGTTTGGCACATGAAGGCCTCCCTTCATGGCCGTAGAAGAGCAGGCTTAGGAGCCGATCTTGCATTTTGTGGAACTCACGCAGTGCCTGGGCGTGGGCGTCCGGATCCGTCCGCAGGTGCTGGAAGAGGTTGTGTGGCTGGGCTGACCGGAAGGCTGGGGGTAAGCTTATCACCCCGGGCATGTTGTCATTGCCAAAGAAGAAGTGGTTGAGGCGTTTCTCCTCCAGGCAGGTGCCCACGTAATGCAGGATATCCTCCAGCCGCGGCAGAAACAGCCCCCTGCACCAGCCTGACAGGGGAGTGGTGGTCAGGAGGTGCATCACAACCGTCTTGAAGTTATAGGGGGACAAGGCTGTGCCCAGCAGGACGCGGGTGCAGACGTGCAGGCATTTGAGGTGCCAGCTGCCACGCGGGACCTGTCTGGCTCTATGCCTGAAGAACTTGGCCTCTGCCACAGCGTAGCTCTCTGACCATGTTGTGCTTGGGATGGAGAGGGCCTCTGTAGCCTCACTGCTCAGGAAGATGTCTGAGCGGCCTTGCTGCACCCCAAACAGAATCTCAACAAAGAAGGTTCTCCCAGAGGCATTCGTCAGCTGCAGCTTGCAGGAGCGTCTGGAGGGCAGCACCTCCATCTTGTAGCGACGTGACCAAGGCAACGCCACCCAGGCTGACCTCACCGACTTCTGGAACCAGAGGGCAGTTTTGTGCACATCTAGGTAGGAGTCAGTGCAGAAGGTGCCAAGGAGGCTGGGACCCTGACTTCTCTGCAGCTTCTCCTTGGCGTGGTGGAGGAAGCACAGCGTGTTCTCCACCAGCTGCTCCCCGGTGCAGGTGCACTGCAGGTCCACGCGGATGCGGGAGTCCTTTGCCGGCATGTCCCCCGTGGTGCCCAGCTCCAGGTGGAAGGCGTGCCCATCGGGGGGCTTCAGGGGCATGAGCAGGGAGTAGACAGCCTCGGCCTCCTCAAGGGGACTCCAACCTTCAAAGGCACAACCCACCCCAATTGGGGACTGCAGTAACGGTACCGGCAACGAACTTTCTGACAAGATCTTTTGGAAGACGTTGAGGAGATTTTGCACCACCTCCTCCACCACCTGGCTCCTGCACGCCAGCTTCTTCATTGGCCACTGTATGCATCTTGCAAAGATCCTGTCCAGATCCCTCTTGTCATTAGGACCTTCATCTTCACTTTCTTCCTCCTCCCAACCTTCTTCCTCCTCCAAACCTTCTTCCTCTGTCTCACTGATGGAGCTCATCTTGTCTCTGCTTCTTTGCCTGAGCCACCAGCAGAGCCAGATGAGCGTAACCAGGACTGCAGTACCCAGCCAGAATTGCCAGTGCCGCAAGACAGCAAAGAGCAGGGCTCCCCAGTCTGTGTGACTCTGCTCCTGGGTCGCCTGCTCATGGATCCTTTCGCTGAGCTCCTGCAGCAGCTGAGTCATCTCCTGGCTCAGCTGCTGGGCACGCAGCTGCATTTGCTCCGGCGTGGCCTCATCCGACCCTTCACCGACCATCAGTGGGAGCAGGAAGACGATTTCCAGAAACAAGGCGACGAAACTTGCAATCGTCTTGTAAGCCATGGCCTGCAGAAGGAGGGAGAGAAGGGTTTGAGTGGGGTTGGGAGGGAGGGAGCTGGG
This sequence comes from Leptosomus discolor, assembly GCF_034619465.1. NCBI lineage: Eukaryota > Metazoa > Chordata > Aves > Leptosomiformes > Leptosomidae > Leptosomus > Leptosomus discolor. The sequence goes on along the minus strand of NC_141394.1, from coordinate 81,508,029 downwards.
GGCAGGTAGGAGAGGGGGATAGGAAGCAGCTGGGGAGGCAGCAAGGCCTGCACCCAGCCCCAGCCCGGTGGCAGCGGCACCGTGCCCTGCCCGAGGTGCTCTCATGAGCGACTGGGCCCTCAAGACAGGGTGAGAACCCAGCCTGAGCTCTGGGACCCGCATTTCTGCCCCGGCCCTCGTCCAGCCCAGCCTCCACCCGCGTGCGCACTCACCGCTAGCCCAGGCTATCCTGGGACAGCACTGCCTGTTGGCGCCCTTATATTTGCTGTCCAATTGTGACTCATCATTTGTGATGTCACAGGCTCCAGATGACGTCACAGGCTCCAGATGACATCACAGGCACGCCCGCCAAACAGCCCCAGCCTTCAGCAACACCCCGGCTCAGCCACTCACAGCTCTTGCTAGGCACTGTCTTTTCCAGGTCTAGGACATTCGCTTCTGTCTTACTAACTCCCTGGGGAGGGTCAGGAAGGGTCAGATTCTTCTCCTGGCCCCAGTGAACTCACAGACGTACATCAGTGGTGCAGCTCTTTCTTACACTTTTTCCCTAAGCATTGCATGCAGCTCATGGTCAAGGCACCAGTGGAGGCTAGATGGACCAAGCCAGAGCGTAGAGCGTCTGCTCTTCTGCAAAATGCTCCCTGACTCTGTGGCAGCTGAGTAGTCAGCAGCCTCTGCCTCGCGCTGCCCGACAAAGCGATGCACAGACACTCACTCAGATGGAGCATTTATTCAAAGAATGCCATTTGTGGCCAACTTTGCACAATGGAAAACTCCCACAAGGAACGGACTCTGTGGAAGAGACGAGAGCAGTTGCTGTCCGGGTGGCAACGGTAGTCTCTGACACCAGCCTCCTTCCAACGGCCCCTCTTCAGCTGCATGGGATCTGACTGCTCAGAGGGTGCTTTCGGTGTGGAGGAAAGGCACAGCAGCACTTCCCACTGTCAATCGAGCGGTGTCTTCTGCGTGTCCTGTGTGCTTGGTTCTGTGGCTCCAGCTCCCCGGGGAGCATGGAGGATGAGGAGATGCTCCATGCGGGCCCCAGCGAACACAGGGAGGCAACATCAGGGCTGCCTCTGGTTTGGTCCCTGCCCAGATGGAGCTGCCGGCGAGAACTGGTGGGCCCAAGCGGAAGGCCGTCCGGGTCACAGCCGGTGTGAACAGAAAACAGGGCGGAATTTGTCACCTTTGTCGGCGCTGTAGTCGTCACCGGCTGCTGTGCTGAGGACACCGTTGAGAGGAGAACACTGCTGCTCTTGGCAGAGGGCTGTGGCACAGGGTTTTCCCTTTCCTCTCTGCGTCCTGACTTCTGCCCTCTTCTTCCCTTCTGTACGAGGTGGCTCTCTGGCATCAGCTGGGACCTCTGCAAGCACGTCCGTTTGGCACATGAAGGCCTCCCTTCATGGCCGTAGAAGAGCAGGCTTAGGAGCCGATCTTGCATTTTGTGGAACTCACGCAGTGCCTGGGCGTGGGCGTCCGGATCCGTCCGCAGGTGCTGGAAGAGGTTGTGTGGCTGGGCTGACCGGAAGGCTGGGGGTAAGCTTATCACCCCGGGCATGTTGTCATTGCCAAAGAAGAAGTGGTTGAGGCGTTTCTCCTCCAGGCAGGTGCCCACGTAATGCAGGATATCCTCCAGCCGCGGCAGAAACAGCCCCCTGCACCAGCCTGACAGGGGAGTGGTGGTCAGGAGGTGCATCACAACCGTCTTGAAGTTATAGGGGGACAAGGCTGTGCCCAGCAGGACGCGGGTGCAGACGTGCAGGCATTTGAGGTGCCAGCTGCCACGCGGGACCTGTCTGGCTCTATGCCTGAAGAACTTGGCCTCTGCCACAGCGTAGCTCTCTGACCATGTTGTGCTTGGGATGGAGAGGGCCTCTGTAGCCTCACTGCTCAGGAAGATGTCTGAGCGGCCTTGCTGCACCCCAAACAGAATCTCAACAAAGAAGGTTCTCCCAGAGGCATTCGTCAGCTGCAGCTTGCAGGAGCGTCTGGAGGGCAGCACCTCCATCTTGTAGCGACGTGACCAAGGCAACGCCACCCAGGCTGACCTCACCGACTTCTGGAACCAGAGGGCAGTTTTGTGCACATCTAGGTAGGAGTCAGTGCAGAAGGTGCCAAGGAGGCTGGGACCCTGACTTCTCTGCAGCTTCTCCTTGGCGTGGTGGAGGAAGCACAGCGTGTTCTCCACCAGCTGCTCCCCGGTGCAGGTGCACTGCAGGTCCACACGGATGCGGGAGTCCTTTGCCGGCATGTCCCCCGTGGTGCCCAGCTCCAGGTGGAAGGCGTGCCCATCGGGGGGCTTCAGGGGCACGAGCAGGGAGTAGACAGCCTCGGTCTCCTCAAGGGGACTCCAACCTTCAAAGGCACAACCCACCCCAACTGGAGACTGCAGTAGCGGTACCGGCAACGAACTTTCTGACAAGATCTTTTGGAAGACGTCGAGGAGATTTTGCACCACCTCCTCCACCACCTGGCTCCTGTAGGCCAGCTTCTTCATTGGCCACTGTATGCATCTTGCAAAGATCCTGTCCAGATCCCTCTTGTCATCAGGACCTTCATCTTCACTTTCTTCCTCCTCCCAACCTTCTTCCTCCTCCAAACCTTCTTCCTCTGTCTCACTGATGGAGCTCATCTTGTCTCTGCTTCTTTGCCTGAGCCACCAGCACAGCCAGATGAGCGTAACCAGGACTGCAGTACCCAGCCAGAATTGCCAGTGCCGCAAGACAGCAAAGAGCAGGGCTCCCCAGTCTGTGTGACTCTGCTCCTGGGTCGTCTGCTCATGGATCCTTTCGCTGAGCTCCTGCACCAGCTGAGCCGTCTCCTGGCTCAGCTGCTGGGCACGCAGCTGCATTTGCTCCGGCGTGGCCTCATCCGACCCTTCACCGACCATCAGTGGGAGCAGGAAGACGATTTCCAGAAACAAGGCGACGAAACATGCAATCGTCTTGTAAGCCATGGCCTGCAGAAGGAGGGAGAGAAAGGTTTGAGTGGGGTTGGGAGGGAGGGAGCTGGGGGCAGGTAGGAGAGGGGGATAGGAAGCAGCTGGGGAGGCAGCAAGGCCTGCACCCAGCCCCAGCCCGGTGGCAGCGGCACCGTGCCCTGCCCGAGGTGCTCTCATGAGCGACTGGGCCCTCAAGACAGGGTGAGAACCCAGCCTGAGCTCTGGGACCCGCATTTCTGCCCCGGCCCTCGTCCAGCCCAGCCTCCACCCGCGTGCGCACTCACCGCTAGCCCAGGCTATCCTGGGACAGCACTGCCTGTTGGCGCCCTTATATTTGCTGTCCAATTGTGACTCATCATTTGTGATGTCACAGGCTCCAGATGACGTCACAGGCTCCAGATGACATCACAGGCACGCCCGCCAAACAGCCCCAGCCTTCAGCAACACCCCGGCTCAGCCACTCACAGCTCTTGCTAGGCACTGTCTTTTCCAGGTCTAGGACATTCGCTTCTGTCTTACTAACTCCCTGGGGAGGGTCAGGAAGGGTCAGATTCTTCTCCTGGGCCCCAGTGAACTCACAGACGTACATCAGTGGTGCAGCTCTTTCTTACACTTTTTCCCTAAGCATTGCATGCAGCTCATGGTCAAGGCACCAGTGGAGGCTAGATGGACCAAGCCAGAGCCTAGAGCGTCTGCTCTTCTGCAAAATGCTCCCTGACTCTGTGGCAGCTGAGTAGTCAGCAGCCTCTGCCTTGCGCTGCCCGACAAAGCGATGCACAGACATTCACTCAGATGCAGCATTTATTCAAAGAATGCCATTTGTGGCCAACTTTGCACAATGGAAAGCTCCCACAAGGAACGGACTCTGTGGAAGAGGCGAGAGCAGTTGCTGTCCGGGTGGCAACGGCAGTCTCTGACACCAGCCTCCTTCCAACGGCCCCTCTTCAGCTGCATGGGATCTGACTGCTCAGAGGGTGCTTTCGGTGTGGAGGAAAGGCACAGCAGCACTTCCCACTGTCAATCGAGCGGTGTCTTCTGCGTGTCCTGTGTGCTTGGTTCTGTGGCTCCAGCTCCCCGGGGAGCATGGAGGATGAGGAGATTCTCCATGCGGGCCCCAGCGAACACAGGGAGGCAACATCAGGGCTGCCTCTGGCTTGGTCCCTGCCCAGACGGAGCTGCCAGCGAGAACTGGTGGGCCCAAGCGGAAGGCCGTCCGGGCCACAGCCGGTGTGAACAGAAAACAGGGCGGAATTTGTCCCCTTTGTCGCCGCTGTAGTCGTCACCGGCTGCTGTGCCGAGGACACCGTTGAGAGGAGAACACTGCTGCTCTTGGCAGAGGGCTGTGGCACAGGGTTTTCCCTTTCCTCTCTGCGTCCTGACTTCTGCCCTCTTCTTCCCTTCTGTACGAGGTGGCTCTCTGGCATCAGCTGGGACCTCTGCAAGCATGCCCGTTTGGCACATGAAGGCCTCCCTTCATGGCCGTAGAAGAGCAGGCTTAGGAGCCGATCTTGCATTTTGTGGAACTCACGCAGTGCCTGGGCGTGGGCGTCCGGATCCGTCCGCAGGTGCTGGAAGAGGTTGTGTGGCTGGGCTGACCGGAAGGCTGGGGGTAAGCTTATCACCCCGGGCATGTTGTCATTGCCAAAGAAGAAGTGGTTGAGGCGTTTCTCCTCCAGGCAGGTGCCCACGTAACGCAGGATATCCTCCAGCCGCGGCAGAAACAGCCCCCTGCACCAGCCTGACAGGGGAGTGGTGGTCAGGAGGTGCATCACAACCGTCTTGAAGTTATAGGGGGACAAGGCTGTGCCCAGCAGGACGCGGGTGCAGACGTGCAGGCATTTGTGGTGCCAGCTGCCACGCGGAACCTGTCTGGCTCTATGCCTGAAGAACTTGGCCTCTGCCACAGCGTAGCTCTCTGACCATGTTGTGCTTGGGATGGAGAGGGCTTCTGTAGCCTCACTGCTCAGGAAGATGTCTGAGCGGCCTTGCTGCACCCCAAACAGAATCTCAACAAAGAAGGTTCTCCCAGAGGCATTCGTCAGCTGCAGCTTGCAGGAGCGTCTGGAGGGCAGCACCTCCATCTTGTAGCGACGTGACCAAGGCAACGCCACCCAGGCTGACCTCACCGACTTCTGGAACCAGAGGGCAGTTTTGTGCACATCTAGGTAGGAGTCAGTGCAGAAGGTGCCAAGGAGGCTGGGACCCTGACTTCTCTGCAGCTTCTCCTTGGCGTGGTGGAGGAAGCACAGCGTGTTCTCCACCAGCTGCTCCCCGGTGCAGGTGCACTGCAGGTCCACGCGGATGCGGGAGTCCTTTGCCGGCATGTCCCCCGTGGTGCCCAGCTCCAGGTGGAAGGCGTGCCCATCGGGGGGCTTCAGGGGCATGAGCAGGGAGTAGACAGCCTCGGCCTCCTCAAGGGGACTCCAACCTTCAAAGGCACAACCCACCCCAATTGGGGACTGCAGTAACGGTACCGGCAACGAACTTTCTGACAAGATCTTTTGGAAGACGTTGAGGAGATTTTGCACCACCTCCTCCACCACCTGGCTCCTGCACGCCAGCTTCTTCATTGGCCACTGTATGCATCTTGCAAAGATCCTGTCCAGATCCCTCTTGTCATTAGGACCTTCATCTTCACTTTCTTCCTCCTCCCAACCTTCTTCCTCCTCCAAACCTTCTTCCTCTGTCTCACTGATGGAGCTCATCTTGTCTCTGCTTCTTTGCCTGAGCCACCAGCAGAGCCAGATGAGCGTAACCAGGACTGCAGTACCCAGCCAGAATTGCCAGTGCCGCAAGACAGCAAAGAGCAGGGCTCCCCAGTCTGTGTGACTCTGCTCCTGGGTCGCCTGCTCATGGATCCTTTCGCTGAGCTCCTGCAGCAGCTGAGCCATCTCCTGGCTCAGCTGCTGGGCACGCAGCTGCATTTGCTCCGGCGTGGCCTCATCCGACCCTTCACCGACCATCAGTGGGAGCAGGAAGACGATTTCCAGAAACAAGGCGACGAAACTTGCAATCGTCTTGTAAGCCATGGCCTGCAGAAGGAGGGAGAGAAGGGTTTGAGTGGGGTTGGGAGGGAGGGAGCTGGGGGCAGGTAGGAGAGGGGGATAGGAAGCAGCTGGGGAGGCAGCAAGGCCTGCACCCAGCCCCAGCCCGGTGGCAGCGGCACCGTGCCCTGCCCGAGGTGCTCTCATGAGCGACTGGGCCCTCAAGACAGGGTGAGAACCCAGCCTGAGCTCTGGGACCCGCATTTCTGCCCCGGCCCTCGTCCAGCCCAGCCTCCACCCGCGTGCGCACTCACCGCTAGCCCAGGCTATCCTGGGACAGCACTGCCTGTTGGCGCCCTTATATTTGCTGTCCAATTGTGACTCATCATTTGTGATGTCACAGGCTCCAGATGACGTCACAGGCTCCAGATGACATCACAGGCACGCCCGCCAAACAGCCCCAGCCTTCAGCAACACCCCGGCTCAGCCACTCACAGCTCTTGCTAGGCACTGTCTTTTCCAGGTCTAGGACATTCGCTTCTGTCTTACTAACTCCCTGGGGAGGGTCAGGAAGGGTCAGATTCTTCTCCTGGCCCCAGTGAACTCACAGACGTACAGCAGTGGTGCAGCTCTTTCTTACACTTTTTCCCTAAGCATTGCATGCAGCTCATGGTCAAGGCACCAGTGGAGGCTAGATGGACCAAGCCAGAGCGTAGAGCGTCTGCTCTTCTGCAAAATGCTCCCTGACTCTGTGGCAGCTGAGTAGTCAGCAGCCTCTGCCTCGCGCTGCCCGACAAAGCGATGCACAGACACTCACTCAGATGGAGCATTTATTCAAAGAATGCCATTTGTGGCCAACTTTGCACAATGGAAAACTCCCACAAGGAACGGACTCTGTGGAAGAGACGAGAGCAGTTGCTGTCCGGGTGGCAACGGTAGTCTCTGACACCAGCCTCCTTCCAACGGCCCCTCTTCAGCTGCATGGGATCTGACTGCTCAGAGGGTGCTTTCGGTGTGGAGGAAAGGCACAGCAGCACTTCCCACTGTCAATCGAGCGGTGTCTTCTGCGTGTCCTGTGTGCTTGGTTCTGTGGCTCCAGCTCCCCGGGGAGCATGGAGGATGAGGAGATGCTCCATGCGGGCCCCAGCGAACACAGGGAGGCAACATCAGGGCTGCCTCTGGTTTGGTCCCTGCCCAGATGGAGCTGCCGGCGAGAACTGGTGGGCCCAAGCGGAAGGCCGGCCGGGTCACAGCCGGTGTGAACAGAAAACAGGGCAGAATTTGTCACCTTTGTCGGCGCTGTAGTCGTCACCGGCTGCTGTGCTGAGGACACCGTTGAGAGGAGAACACTGCTGCTCTTGGCAGAGGGCTGTGGCACAGGGTTTTCCCTTTCCTCTCTGCGTCCTGACTTCTGCCCTCTTCTTCCCTTCTGTACGAGGTGGCTCTCTGGCATCAGCTGGGACCTCTGCAAGCACGTCCGTTTGGCACATGAAGGCCTCCCTTCATGGCCGTAGAAGAGCAGGCTTAGGAGCCGATCTTGCATTTTGTGGAACTCACGCAGTGCCTGGGCGTGGGCGTCCGGATCCGTCCGCAGGTGCTGGAAGAGGTTGTGTGGCTGGGCTGACCGGAAGGCTGGGGGTAAGCTTATCACCCCGGGCATGTTGTCATTGCCAAAGAAGAAGTGGTTGAGGCGTTTCTCCTCCAGGCAGGTGCCCACGTAATGCAGGATATCCTCCAGCCGCGGCAGAAACAGCCCCCTGCACCAGCCTGACAGGGGAGTGGTGGTCAGGAGGTGCATCACAACCGTCTTGAAGTTATAGGGGGACAAGGCTGTGCCCAGCAGGACGCGGGTGCAGACGTGCAGGCATTTGAGGTGCCAGCTGCCACGCGGGACCTGTCTGGCTCTATGCCTGAAGAACTTGGCCTCTGCCACAGCGTAGCTCTCTGACCATGTTGTGCTTGGGATGGAGAGGGCCTCTGTAGCCTCACTGCTCAGGAAGATGTCTGAGCGGCCTTGCTGCACCCCAAACAGAATCTCAACAAAGAAGGTTCTCCCAGAGGCATTCGTCAGCTGCAGCTTGCAGGAGCGTCTGGAGGGCAGCACCTCCATCTTGTAGCGACGTGACCAAGGCAACGCCACCCAGGCTGACCTCACCGACTTCTGGAACCAGAGGGCAGTTTTGTGCACATCTAGGTAGGAGTCAGTGCAGAAGGTGCCAAGGAGGCTGGGACCCTGACTTCTCTGCAGCTTCTCCTTGGCGTGGTGGAGGAAGCACAGCGTGTTCTCCACCAGCTGCTCCCCGGTGCAGGTGCACTGCAGGTCCACACGGATGCGGGAGTCCTTTGCCGGCATGTCCCCCGTGGTGCCCAGCTCCAGGTGGAAGGCGTGCCCATCGGGGGGCTTCAGGGGCACGAGCAGGGAGTAGACAGCCTCGGTCTCCTCAAGGGGACTCCAACCTTCAAAGGCACAACCCACCCCAACTGGAGACTGCAGTAGCGGTACCGGCAACGAACTTTCTGACAAGATCTTTTGGAAGACGTCGAGGAGATTTTGCACCACCTCCTCCACCACCTGGCTCCTGTAGGCCAGCTTCTTCATTGGCCACTGTATGCATCTTGCAAAGATCCTGTCCAGATCCCTCTTGTCATCAGGACCTTCATCTTCACTTTCTTCCTCCTCCCAACCTTCTTCCTCCTCCAAACCTTCTTCCTCTGTCTCACTGATGGAGCTCATCTTGTCTCTGCTTCTTTGCCTGAGCCACCAGCACAGCCAGATGAGCGTAACCAGGACTGCAGTACCCAGCCAGAATTGCCAGTGCCGCAAGACAGCAAAGAGCAGGGCTCCCCAGTCTGTGTGACTCTGCTCCTGGGTCGTCTGCTCATGGATCCTTTCGCTGAGCTCCTGCACCAGCTGAGCCGTCTCCTGGCTCAGCTGCTGGGCACGCAGCTGCATTTGCTCCGGCGTGGCCTCATCCGACCCTTCACCGACCATCAGTGGGAGCAGGAAGACGATTTCCAGAAACAAGGCGACGAAACATGCAATCGTCTTGTAAGCCATGGCCTGCAGAAGGAGGGAGAGAAAGGTTTGAGTGGGGTTGGGAGGGAGGGAGCTGGGGGCAGGTAGGAGAGGGGGATAGGAAGCAGCTGGGGAGGCAGCAAGGCCTGCACCCAGCCCCAGCCCGGTGGCAGCGGCACCGTGCCCTGCCCGAGGTGCTCTCATGAGCGACTGGGCCCTCAAGACAGGGTGAGAACCCAGCCTGAGCTCTGGGACCCGCATTTCTGCCCCGGCCCTCGTCCAGCCCAGCCTCCACCCGCGTGCGCACTCACCGCTAGCCCAGGCTATCCTGGGACAGCACTGCCTGTTGGCGCCCTTATATTTGCTGTCCAATTGTGACTCATCATTTGTGATGTCACAGGCTCCAGATGACGTCACAGGCTCCAGATGACATCACAGGCACGCCCGCCAAACAGCCCCAGCCTTCAGCAACACCCCGGCTCAGCCACTCACAGCTCTTGCTAGGCACTGTCTTTTCCAGGTCTAGGACATTCGCTTCTGTCTTACTAACTCCCTGGGGAGGGTCAGGAAGGGTCAGATTCTTCTCCTGGGCCCCAGTGAACTCACAGACGTACATCAGTGGTGCAGCTCTTTCTTACACTTTTTCCCTAAGCATTGCATGCAGCTCATGGTCAAGGCACCAGTGGAGGCTAGATGGACCAAGCCAGAGCCTAGAGCGTCTGCTCTTCTGCAAAATGCTCCCTGACTCTGTGGCAGCTGAGTAGTCAGCAGCCTCTGCCTTGCGCTGCCCGACAAAGCGATGCACAGACATTCACTCAGATGCAGCATTTATTCAAAGAATGCCATTTGTGGCCAACTTTGCACAATGGAAAGCTCCCACAAGGAACGGACTCTGTGGAAGAGGCGAGAGCAGTTGCTGTCCGGGTGGCAACGGCAGTCTCTGACACCAGCCTCCTTCCAACGGCCCCTCTTCAGCTGCATGGGATCTGACTGCTCAGAGGGTGCTTTCGGTGTGGAGGAAAGGCACAGCAGCACTTCCCACTGTCAATCGAGCGGTGTCTTCTGCGTGTCCTGTGTGCTTGGTTCTGTGGCTCCAGCTCCCCGGGGAGCATGGAGGATGAGGAGATTCTCCATGCGGGCCCCAGCGAACACAGGGAGGCAACATCAGGGCTGCCTCTGGCTTGGTCCCTGCCCAGACGGAGCTGCCAGCGAGAACTGGTGGGCCCAAGCGGAAGGCCGTCCGGGCCACAGCCGGTGTGAACAGAAAACAGGGCGGAATTTGTCACCTTTGTCGCCGCTGTAGTCGTCACCGGCTGCTGTGCCGAGGACACCGTTGAGAGGAGAACACTGCTGCTCTTGGCAGAGGGCTGTGGCACAGGGTTTTCCCTTTCCTCTCTGCGTCCTGACTTCTGCCCTCTTCTTCCCTTCTGTACGAGGTGGCTCTCTGGCATCAGCTGGGACCTCTGCAAGCACGCCCGTTTGGCACATGAAGGCCTCCCTTCATGGCCGTAGAAGAGCAGGCTTAGGAGCCGATCTTGCATTTTGTGGAACTCACGCAGTGCCTGGGCGTGGGCGTCCGGATCCGTCCGCAGGTGCTGGAAGAGGTTGTGTGGCTGGGCTGACCGGAAGGCTGGGGGTAAGCTTATCACCCCGGGCATGTTGTCATTGCCAAAGAAGAAGTGGTTGAGGCGTTTCTCCTCCAGGCAGGTGCCCACGTAACGCAGGATATCCTCCAGCCGCGGCAGAAACAGCCCCCTGCACCAGCCTGACAGGGGAGTGGTGGTCAGGAGGTGCATCACAACCGTCTTGAAGTTATAGGGGGACAAGGCTGTGCCCAGCAGGACGCGGGTGCAGACGTGCAGGCATTTGTGGTGCCAGCTGCCACGCGGGACCTGTCTGGCTCTATGCCTGAAGAACTTGGCCTCTGCCACAGCGTAGCTCTCTGACCATGTTGTGCTTGGGATGGAGAGGGCTTCTGTAGCCTCACTGCTCAGGAAGATGTCTGAGCGGCCTTGCTGCACCCCAAACAGAATCTCAACAAAGAAGGTTCTCCCAGAGGCATTCGTCAGCTGCAGCTTGCAGGAGCGTCTGGAGGGCAGCACCTCCATCTTGTAGCGACGTGACCAAGGCAATGCCACCCAGGCTGACCTCACCGACTTCTGGAACCAGAGGGCAGTTTTGTGCACATCTAGGTAGGAGTCAGTGCAGAAGGTGCCAAGGAGGCTGGGACCCTGACTTCTCTGCAGCTTCGACTTGGCGTGGTGGAGGAAGCACAGCGTGTTCTCCACCAGCTGCTCCCCGGTGCAGGTGCACTGCAGGTCCACGCGGATGCGGGAGTCCTTTGCCGGCATGTCCCCCGTGGTGCCCAGCTCCAGGTGGAAGGCGTGCCCATCGGGGGGCTTCAGGGGCATGAGCAGGGAGTAGACAGCCTCGGCCTCCTCAAGGGGACTCCAACCTTCAAAGGCACAACCCACCCCAATTGGGGACTGCAGTAGCGGTACCGGCAACGAACTTTCTGACAAGATCTTTTGGAAGACGTTGAGGAGATTTTGCACCACCTCCTCCACCACCTGGCTCCTGCACGCCAGCTTCTTCATTGGCCACTGTATGCATCTTGCAAAGATCCTGTCCAGATCCCTCTTGTCATTAGGACCTTCATCTTCACTTTCTTCCTCCTCCCAACCTTCTTCCTCCTCCAAACCTTCTTCCTCTGTCTCACTGATGGAGCTCATCTTGTCTCTGCTTCTTTGCCTGAGCCACCAGCAGAGCCAGATGAGCGTAACCAGGACTGCAGTACCCAGCCAGAATTGCCAGTGCCGCAAGACAGCAAAGAGCAGGGCTCCCCAGTCTGTGTGACTCTGCTCCTGGGTCGCCTGCTCATGGATCCTTTCGCTGAGCTCCTGCAGCAGCTGAGCCATCTCCTGGCTCAGCTGCTGGGCACGCAGCTGCATTTGCTCCGGCGTGGCCTCATCCGACCCTTCACCGACCATCAGTGGGAGCAGGAAGACGATTTCCAGAAACAAGGCGACGAAACTTGCAATCGTCTTGTAAGCCATGGCCTGCAGAAGGAGGGAGAGAAGGGTTTGAGTGGGGTTGGGAGGGAGGGAGCTGGGGGCAGGTAGGAGAGGGGGATAGGAAGCAGCTGGGGAGGCAGCAAGGCCTGCACCCAGCCCCAGCCCGGTGGCAGCGGCACCGTGCCCTGCCCGAGGTGCTCTCATGAGCGACTGGGCCCTCAAGACAGGGTGAGAACCCAGCCTGAGCTCTGGGACCCGCATTTCTGCCCCGGCCCTCGTCCAGCCCAGCCTCCACCCGCGTGCGCACTCACCGCTAGCCCAGGCTATCCTGGGACAGCACTGCCTGTTGGCGCCCTTATATTTGCTGTCCAATTGTGACTCATCATTTGTGATGTCACAGGCTCCAGATGACGTCACAGGCTCCAGATGACATCACAGGCACGCCCGCCAAACAGCCCCAGCCTTCAGCAACACCCCGGCTCAGCCACTCACAGCTCTTGCTAGGCACTGTCTTTTCCAGGTCTAGGACATTCGCTTCTGTCTTACTAACTCCCTGGGGAGGGTCAGGAAGGGTCAGATTCTTCTCCTGGCCCCAGTGAACTCACAGACGTACAGCAGTGGTGCAGCTCTTTCTTACACTTTTTCCCTAAGCATTGCATGCAGCTCATGGTCAAGGCACCAGTGGAGGCTAGATGGACCAAGCCAGAGCGTAGAGCGTCTGCTCTTCTGCAAAATGCTCCCTGACTCTGTGGCAGCTGAGTAGTCAGCAGCCTCTGCCTCGCGCTGCCCGACAAAGCGATGCACAGACACTCACTCAGATGGAGCATTTATTCAAAGAATGCCATTTGTGGCCAACTTTGCACAATGGAAAACTCCCACAAGGAACGGACTCTGTGGAAGAGACGAGAGCAGTTGCTGTCCGGGTGGCAACGGTAGTCTCTGACACCAGCCTCCTTCCAACGGCCCCTCTTCAGCTGCATGGGATCTGACTGCTCAGAGGGTGCTTTCGGTGTGGAGGAAAGGCACAGCAGCACTTCCCACTGTCAATCGAGCGGTGTCTTCTGCGTGTCCTGTGTGCTTGGTTCTGTGGCTCCAGCTCCCCGGGGAGCATGGAGGATGAGGAGATGCTCCATGCGGGCCCCAGCGAACACAGGGAGGCAACATCAGGGCTGCCTCTGGTTTGGTCCCTGCCCAGATGGAGCTGCCGGCGAGAACTGGTGGGCCCAAGCGGAAGGCCGGCCGGGTCACAGCCGGTGTGAACAGAAAACAGGGCAGAATTTGTCACCTTTGTCGGCGCTGTAGTCGTCACCGGCTGCTGTGCTGAGGACACCGTTGAGAGGAGAACACTGCTGCTCTTGGCAGAGGGCTGTGGCACAGGGTTTTCCCTTTCCTCTCTGCGTCCTGACTTCTGCCCTCTTCTTCCCTTCTGTACGAGGTGGCTCTCTGGCATCAGCTGGGACCTCTGCAAGCACGTCCGTTTGGCACATGAAGGCCTCCCTTCATGGCCGTAGAAGAGCAGGCTTAGGAGCCGATCTTGCATTTTGTGGAACTCACGCAGTGCCTGGGCGTGGGCGTCCGGATCCGTCCGCAGGTGCTGGAAGAGGTTGTGTGGCTGGGCTGACCGGAAGGCTGGGGGTAAGCTTATCACCCCGGGCATGTTGTCATTGCCAAAGAAGAAGTGGTTGAGGCGTTTCTCCTCCAGGCAGGTGCCCACGTAATGCAGGATATCCTCCAGCCGCGGCAGAAACAGCCCCCTGCACCAGCCTGACAGGGGAGTGGTGGTCAGGAGGTGCATCACAACCGTCTTGAAGTTATAGGGGGACAAGGCTGTGCCCAGCAGGACGCGGGTGCAGACGTGCAGGCATTTGAGGTGCCAGCTGCCACGCGGGACCTGTCTGGCTCTATGCCTGAAGAACTTGGCCTCTGCCACAGCGTAGCTCTCTGACCATGTTGTGCTTGGGATGGAGAGGGCCTCTGTAGCCTCACTGCTCAGGAAGATGTCTGAGCGGCCTTGCTGCACCCCAAACAGAATCTCAACAAAGAAGGTTCTCCCAGAGGCATTCGTCAGCTGCAGCTTGCAGGAGCGTCTGGAGGGCAGCACCTCCATCTTGTAGCGACGTGACCAAGGCAACGCCACCCAGGCTGACCTCACCGACTTCTGGAACCAGAGGGCAGTTTTGTGCACATCTAGGTAGGAGTCAGTGCAGAAGGTGCCAAGGAGGCTGGGACCCTGACTTCTCTGCAGCTTCTCCTTGGCGTGGTGGAGGAAGCACAGCGTGTTCTCCACCAGCTGCTCCCCGGTGCAGGTGCACTGCAGGTCCACACGGATGCGGGAGTCCTTTGCCGGCATGTCCCCCGTGGTGCCCAGCTCCAGGTGGAAGGCGTGCCCATCGGGGGGCTTCAGGGGCACGAGCAGGGAGTAGACAGCCTCGGTCTCCTCAAGGGGACTCCAACCTTCAAAGGCACAACCCACCCCAACTGGAGACTGCAGTAGCGGTACCGGCAACGAACTTTCTGACAAGATCTTTTGGAAGACGTCGAGGAGATTTTGCACCACCTCCTCCACCACCTGGCTCCTGTAGGCCAGCTTCTTCATTGGCCACTGTATGCATCTTGCAAAGATCCTGTCCAGATCCCTCTTGTCATCAGGACCTTCATCTTCACTTTCTTCCTCCTCCCAACCTTCTTCCTCCTCCAAACCTTCTTCCTCTGTCTCACTGATGGAGCTCATCTTGTCTCTGCTTCTTTGCCTGAGCCACCAGCACAGCCAGATGAGCGTAACCAGGACTGCAGTACCCAGCCAGAATTGCCAGTGCCGCAAGACAGCAAAGAGCAGGGCTCCCCAGTCTGTGTGACTCTGCTCCTGGGTCGTCTGCTCATGGATCCTTTCGCTGAGCTCCTGCACCAGCTGAGCCGTCTCCTGGCTCAGCTGCTGGGCACGCAGCTGCATTTGCTCCGGCGTGGCCTCATCCGACCCTTCACCGACCATCAGTGGGAGCAGGAAGACGATTTCCAGAAACAAGGCGACGAAACATGCAATCGTCTTGTAAGCCATGGCCTGCAGAAGGAGGGAGAGAAAGGTTTGAGTGGGGTTGGGAGGGAGGGAGCTGGGGGCAGGTAGGAGAGGGGGATAGGAAGCAGCTGGGGAGGCAGCAAGGCCTGCACCCAGCCCCAGCCCGGTGGCAGCGGCACCGTGCCCTGCCCGAGGTGCTCTCATGAGCGACTGGGCCCTCAAGACAGGGTGAGAACCCAGCCTGAGCTCTGGGACCCGCATTTCTGCCCCGGCCCTCGTCCAGCCCAGCCTCCACCCGCGTGCGCACTCACCGCTAGCCCAGGCTATCCTGGGACAGCACTGCCTGTTGGCGCCCTTATATTTGCTGTCCAATTGTGACTCATCATTTGTGATGTCACAGGCTCCAGATGACGTCACAGGCTCCAGATGACATCACAGGCACGCCCGCCAAACAGCCCCAGCCTTCAGCAACACCCCGGCTCAGCCACTCACAGCTCTTGCTAGGCACTGTCTTTTCCAGGTCTAGGACATTCGCTTCTGTCTTACTAACTCCCTGGGGAGGGTCAGGAAGGGTCAGATTCTTCTCCTGGGCCCCAGTGAACTCACAGACGTACATCAGTGGTGCAGCTCTTTCTTACACTTTTTCCCTAAGCATTGCATGCAGCTCATGGTCAAGGCACCAGTGGAGGCTAGATGGACCAAGCCAGAGCCTAGAGCGTCTGCTCTTCTGCAAAATGCTCCCTGACTCTGTGGCAGCTGAGTAGTCAGCAGCCTCTGCCTTGCGCTGCCCGACAAAGCGATGCACAGACATTCACTCAGATGCAGCATTTATTCAAAGAATGCCATTTGTGGCCAACTTTGCACAATGGAAAGCTCCCACAAGGAACGGACTCTGTGGAAGAGGCGAGAGCAGTTGCTGTCCGGGTGGCAACGGCAGTCTCTGACACCAGCCTCCTTCCAACGGCCCCTCTTCAGCTGCATGGGATCTGACTGCTCAGAGGGTGCTTTCGGTGTGGAGGAAAGGCACAGCAGCACTTCCCACTGTCAATCGAGCGGTGTCTTCTGCGTGTCCTGTGTGCTTGGTTCTGTGGCTCCAGCTCCCCGGGGAGCATGGAGGATGAGGAGATTCTCCATGCGGGCCCCAGCGAACACAGGGAGGCAACATCAGGGCTGCCTCTGGCTTGGTCCCTGCCCAGACGGAGCTGCCAGCGAGAACTGGTGGGCCCAAGCGGAAGGCCGTCCGGGCCACAGCCGGTGTGAACAGAAAACAGGGCGGAATTTGTCACCTTTGTCGCCGCTGTAGTCGTCACCGGCTGCTGTGCCGAGGACACCGTTGAGAGGAGAACACTGCTGCTCTTGGCAGAGGGCTGTGGCACAGGGTTTTCCCTTTCCTCTCTGCGTCCTGACTTCTGCCCTCTTCTTCCCTTCTGTACGAGGTGGCTCTCTGGCATCAGCTGGGACCTCTGCAAGCACGCCCGTTTGGCACATGAAGGCCTCCCTTCATGGCCGTAGAAGAGCAGGCTTAGGAGCCGATCTTGCATTTTGTGGAACTCACGCAGTGCCTGGGCGTGGGCGTCCGGATCCGTCCGCAGGTGCTGGAAGAGGTTGTGTGGCTGGGCTGACCGGAAGGCTGGGGGTAAGCTTATCACCCCGGGCATGTTGTCATTGCCAAAGAAGAAGTGGTTGAGGCGTTTCTCCTCCAGGCAGGTGCCCACGTAACGCAGGATATCCTCCAGCCGCGGCAGAAACAGCCCCCTGCACCAGCCTGACAGGGGAGTGGTGGTCAGGAGGTGCATCACAACCGTCTTGAAGTTATAGGGGGACAAGGCTGTGCCCAGCAGGACGCGGGTGCAGACGTGCAGGCATTTGTGGTGCCAGCTGCCACGCGGGACCTGTCTGGCTCTATGCCTGAAGAACTTGGCCTCTGCCACAGCGTAGCTCTCTGACCATGTTGTGCTTGGGATGGAGAGGGCTTCTGTAGCCTCACTGCTCAGGAAGATGTCTGAGCGGCCTTGCTGCACCCCAAACAGAATCTCAACAAAGAAGGTTCTCCCAGAGGCATTCGTCAGCTGCAGCTTGCAGGAGCGTCTGGAGGGCAGCACCTCCATCTTGTAGCGACGTGACCAAGGCAATGCCACCCAGGCTGACCTCACCGACTTCTGGAACCAGAGGGCAGTTTTGTGCACATCTAGGTAGGAGTCAGTGCAGAAGGTGCCAAGGAGGCTGGGACCCTGACTTCTCTGCAGCTTCGACTTGGCGTGGTGGAGGAAGCACAGCGTGTTCTCCACCAGCTGCTCCCCGGTGCAGGTGCACTGCAGGTCCACGCGGATGCGGGAGTCCTTTGCCGGCATGTCCCCCGTGGTGCCCAGCTCCAGGTGGAAGGCGTGCCCATCGGGGGGCTTCAGGGGCATGAGCAGGGAGTAGACAGCCTCGGCCTCCTCAAGGGGACTCCAACCTTCAAAGGCACAACCCACCCCAATTGGGGACTGCAGTAGCGGTACCGGCAACGAACTTTCTGACAAGATCTTTTGGAAGACGTTGAGGAGATTTTGCACCACCTCCTCCACCACCTGGCTCCTGCACGCCAGCTTCTTCATTGGCCACTGTATGCATCTTGCAAAGATCCTGTCCAGATCCCTCTTGTCATTAGGACCTTCATCTTCACTTTCTTCCTCCTCCCAACCTTCTTCCTCCTCCAAACCTTCTTCCTCTGTCTCACTGATGGAGCTCATCTTGTCTCTGCTTCTTTGCCTGAGCCACCAGCAGAGCCAGATGAGCGTAACCAGGACTGCAGTACCCAGCCAGAATTGCCAGTGCCGCAAGACAGCAAAGAGCAGGGCTCCCCAGTCTGTGTGACTCTGCTCCTGGGTCGCCTGCTCATGGATCCTTTCGCTGAGCTCCTGCAGCAGCTGAGCCATCTCCTGGCTCAGCTGCTGGGCACGCAGCTGCATTTGCTCCGGCGTGGCCTCATCCGACCCTTCACCGACCATCAGTGGGAGCAGGAAGACGATTTCCAGAAACAAGGCGACGAAACTTGCAATCGTCTTGTAAGCCATGGCCTGCAGAAGGAGGGAGAGAAGGGTTTGAGTGGGGTTGGGAGGGAGGGAGCTGGGGGCAGGTAGGAGAGGGGGATAGGAAGCAGCTGGGGAGGCAGCAAGGCCTGCACCCAGCCCCAGCCCGGTGGCAGCGGCACCGTGCCCTGCCCGAGGTGCTCTCATGAGCGACTGGGCCCTCAAGACAGGGTGAGAACCCAGCCTGAGCTCTGGGACCCGCATTTCTGCCCCGGCCCTCGTCCAGCCCAGCCTCCACCCGCGTGCGCACTCACCGCTAGCCCAGGCTATCCTGGGACAGCACTGCCTGTTGGCGCCCTTATATTTGCTGTCCAATTGTGACTCATCATTTGTGATGTCACAGGCTCCAGATGACGTCACAGGCTCCAGATGACATCACAGGCACGCCCGCCAAACAGCCCCAGCCTTCAGCAACACCCCGGCTCAGCCACTCACAGCTCTTGCTAGGCACTGTCTTTTCCAGGTCTAGGACATTCGCTTCTGTCTTACTAACTCCCTGGGGAGGGTCAGGAAGGGTCAGATTCTTCTCCTGGCCCCAGTGAACTCACAGACGTACAGCAGTGGTGCAGCTCTTTCTTACACTTTTTCCCTAAGCATTGCATGCAGCTCATGGTCAAGGCACCAGTGGAGGCTAGATGGACCAAGCCAGAGCGTAGAGCGTCTGCTCTTCTGCAAAATGCTCCCTGACTCTGTGGCAGCTGAGTAGTCAGCAGCCTCTGCCTCGCGCTGCCCGACAAAGCGATGCACAGACACTCACTCAGATGGAGCATTTATTCAAAGAATGCCATTTGTGGCCAACTTTGCACAATGGAAAACTCCCACAAGGAACGGACTCTGTGGAAGAGACGAGAGCAGTTGCTGTCCGGGTGGCAACGGTAGTCTCTGACACCAGCCTCCTTCCAACGGCCCCTCTTCAGCTGCATGGGATCTGACTGCTCAGAGGGTGCTTTCGGTGTGGAGGAAAGGCACAGCAGCACTTCCCACTGTCAATCGAGCGGTGTCTTCTGCGTGTCCTGTGTGCTTGGTTCTGTGGCTCCAGCTCAGCGGGGAGCATGGAGGATGAGGAGATGCTCCATGCGGGCCCCAGCGAACACAGGGAGGCAACATCAGGGCTGCCTCTGGTTTGGTCCCTGCCCAGATGGAGCTGCCGGCGAGAACTGGTGGGCCCAAGCGGAAGGCCGGCCGGGTCACAGCCGGTGTGAACAGAAAACAGGGCAGAATTTGTCACCTTTGTCGGCGCTGTAGTCGTCACCGGCTGCTGTGCTGAGGACACCGTTGAGAGGAGAACACTGCTGCTCTTGGCAGAGGGCTGTGGCACAGGGTTTTCCCTTTCCTCTCTGCGTCCTGACTTCTGCCCTCTTCTTCCCTTCTGTACGAGGTGGCTCTCTGGCATCAGCTGGGACCTCTGCAAGCACGCCCGTTTGGCACATGAAGGCCTCCCTTCATGGCCGTAGAAGAGCAGGCTTAGGAGCCGATCTTGCATTTTGTGGAACTCACGCAGTGCCTGGGCGTGGGCGTCCGGATCCGTCCGCAGGTGCTGGAAGAGGTTGTGTGGCTGGGCTGACCGGAAGGCTGGGGGTAAGCTTATCACCCCGGGCATGTTGTCATTGCCAAAGAAGAAGTGGTTGAGGCGTTTCTCCTCCAGGCAGGTGCCCACGTAACGCAGGATATCCTCCAGCCGCGGCAGAAACAGCCCCCTGCACCAGCCTGACAGGGGAGTGGTGGTCAGGAGGTGCATCACAACCGTCTTGAAGTTATAGGGGGACAAGGCTGTGCCCAGCAGGACGCGGGTGCAGACGTGCAGGCATTTGAGGTGCCAGCTGCCACGCGGGACCTGTCTGGCTCTATGCCTGAAGAACTTGGCCTCTGCCACAGCGTAGCTCTCTGACCATGTTGTGCTTGGGATGGAGAGGGCCTCTGTAGCCTCACTGCTCAGGAAGATGTCTGAGCGGCCTTGCTGCACCCCAAACAGAATCTCAACAAAGAAGGTTCTCCCAGAGGCATTCGTCAGCTGCAGCTTGCAGGAGCGTCTGGAGGGCAGCACCTCCATCTTGTAGCGACGTGACCAAGGCAACGCCACCCAGGCTGACCTCACCGACTTCTGGAACCAGAGGGCAGTTTTGTGCACATCTAGGTAGGAGTCAGTGCAGAAGGTGCCAAGGAGGCTGGGACCCTGACTTCTCTGCAGCTTCTCCTTGGCGTGGTGGAGGAAGCACAGCGTGTTCTCCACCAGCTGCTCCCCGGTGCAGGTGCACTGCAGGTCCACACGGATGCGGGAGTCCTTTGCCGGCATGTCCCCCGTGGTGCCCAGCTCCAGGTGGAAGGCGTGCCCATCGGGGGGCTTCAGGGGCACGAGCAGGGAGTAGACAGCCTCGGTCTCCTCAAGGGGACTCCAACCTTCAAAGGCACAACCCACCCCAACTGGAGACTGCAGTAGCGGTACCGGCAACGAACTTTCTGACAAGATCTTTTGGAAGACGTCGAGGAGATTTTGCACCACCTCCTCCACCACCTGGCTCCTGTAGGCCAGCTTCTTCATTGGCCACTGTATGCATCTTGCAAAGATCCTGTCCAGATCCCTCTTGTCATCAGGACCTTCATCTTCACTTTCTTCCTCCTCCCAACCTTCTTCCTCCTCCAAACCTTCTTCCTCTGTCTCACTGATGGAGCTCATCTTGTCTCTGCTTCTTTGCCTGAGCCACCAGCACAGCCAGATGAGCGTAACCAGGACTGCAGTACCCAGCCAGAATTGCCAGTGCCGCAAGACAGCAAAGAGCAGGGCTCCCCAGTCTGTGTGACTCTGCTCCTGGGTCGTCTGCTCATGGATCCTTTCACTGAGCTCCTGCACCAGCTGAGCCGTCTCCTGGCTCAGCTGCTGGGCACGCAGCTGCATTTGCTCCGGCGTGGCCTCATCCGACCCTTCACCGACCATCAGTGGGAGCAGGAAGACGATTTCCAGAAACAAGGCGACGAAACATGCAATCGTCTTGTAAGCCATGGCCTGCAGAAGGAGGGAGAGAAAGGTTTGAGTGGGGTTGGGAGGGAGGGAGCTGGGGGCAGGTAGGAGAGGGGGATAGGAAGCAGCTGGGGAGGCAGCAAGGCCTGCACCCAGCCCCAGCCCGGTGGCAGCGGCACCGTGCCCTGCCCGAGGTGCTCTCATGAGCGACTGGGCCCTCAAGACAGGGTGAGAACCCAGCCTGAGCTCTGGGACCCGCATTTCTGCCCCGGCCCTCGTCCAGCCCAGCCTCCACCCGCGTGCGCACTCACCGCTAGCCCAGGCTATCCTGGGACAGCACTGCCTGTTGGCGCCCTTATATTTGCTGTCCAATTGTGACTCATCATTTGTGATGTCACAGGCTCCAGATGACGTCACAGGCTCCAGATGACATCACAGGCACGCCCGCCAAACAGCCCCAGCCTTCAGCAACACCCCGGCTCAGCCACTCACAGCTCTTGCTAGGCACTGTCTTTTCCAGGTCTAGGACATTCGCTTCTGTCTTACTAACTCCCTGGGGAGGGTCAGGAAGGGTCAGATTCTTCTCCTGGGCCCCAGTGAACTCACAGACGTACATCAGTGGTGCAGCTCTTTCTTACACTTTTTCCCTAAGCATTGCATGCAGCTCATGGTCAAGGCACCAGTGGAGGCTAGATGGACCAAGCCAGAGCCTAGAGCGTCTGCTCTTCTGCAAAATGCTCCCTGACTCTGTGGCAGCTGAGTAGTCAGCAGCCTCTGCCTCGCGCTGCCCGACAAAGCGATGCACAGACACTCACTCAGATGCAGCATTTATTCAAAGAATGCCATTTGTGGCCAACTTTGCACAATGGAAAACTCCCACAAGGAACGGACTCTGTGGAAGAGACGAGAGCAGTTGCTGTCCGGGTGGCAACGGTAGTCTCTGACACCAGCCTCCTTCCAACGGCCCCTCTTCAGCTGCATGGGATCTGACTGCTCAGAGGGTGCTTTCGGTGTGGAGGAAAGGCACAGCAGCACTTCCCACTGTCAATCGAGCGGTGTCTTCTGCGTGTCCTGTGTGCTTGGTTCTGTGGCTCCAGCTCCCCGGGGAGCATGGAGGATGAGGAGATGCTCCATGCGGGCCCCAGCGAACACAGGGAGGCAACATCAGGGCTGCCTCTGGTTTGGTCCCTGCCCAGATGGAGCTGCCGGCGAGAACTGGTGGGCCCAAGCGGAAGGCCGGCCGGGTCACAGCCGGTGTGAACAGAAAACAGGGCAGAATTTGTCACCTTTGTCGGCGCTGTAGTCGTCACCGGCTGCTGTGCTGAGGACACCGTTGAGAGGAGAACACTGCTGCTCTTGGCAGAGGGCTGTGGCACAGGGTTTTCCCTTTCCTCTCTGCGTCCTGACTTCTGCCCTCTTCTTCCCTTCTGTACGAGGTGGCTCTCTGGCATCAGCTGGGACCTCTGCAAGCACGTCCGTTTGGCACATGAAGGCCTCCCTTCATGGCCGTAGAAGAGCAGGCTTAGGAGCCGATCTTGCATTTTGTGGAACTCACGCAGTGCCTGGGCGTGGGCGTCCGGATCCGTCCGCAGGTGCTGGAAGAGGTTGTGTGGCTGGGCTGACCGGAAGGCTGGGGGTAAGCTTATCACCCCGGGCATGTTGTCATTGCCAAAGAAGAAGTGGTTGAGGCGTTTCTCCTCCAGGCAGGTGCCCACGTAATGCAGGATATCCTCCAGCCGCGGCAGAAACAGCCCCCTGCACCAGCCTGACAGGGGAGTGGTGGTCAGGAGGTGCATCACAACCGTCTTGAAGTTATAGGGGGACAAGGCTGTGCCCAGCAGGACGCGGGTGCAGACGTGCAGGCATTTGAGGTGCCAGCTGCCACGCGGGACCTGTCTGGCTCTATGCCTGAAGAACTTGGCCTCTGCCACAGCGTAGCTCTCTGACCATGTTGTGCTTGGGATGGAGAGGGCCTCTGTAGCCTCACTGCTCAGGAAGATGTCTGAGCGGCCTTGCTGCACCCCAAACAGAATCTCAACAAAGAAGGTTCTCCCAGAGGCATTCGTCAGCTGCAGCTTGCAGGAGCGTCTGGAGGGCAGCACCTCCATCTTGTAGCGACGTGACCAAGGCAACGCCACCCAGGCTGACCTCACCGACTTCTGGAACCAGAGGGCAGTTTTGTGCACATCTAGGTAGGAGTCAGTGCAGAAGGTGCCAAGGAGGCTGGGACCCTGACTTCTCTGCAGCTTCTCCTTGGCGTGGTGGAGGAAGCACAGCGTGTTCTCCACCAGCTGCTCCCCGGTGCAGGTGCACTGCAGGTCCACACGGATGCGGGAGTCCTTTGCCGGCATGTCCCCCGTGGTGCCCAGCTCCAGGTGGAAGGCGTGCCCATCGGGGGGCTTCAGGGGCACGAGCAGGGAGTAGACAGCCTCGGTCTCCTCAAGGGGACTCCAACCTTCAAAGGCACAACCCACCCCAACTGGAGACTGCAGTAGCGGTACCGGCAACGAACTTTCTGACAAGATCTTTTGGAAGACGTCGAGGAGATTTTGCACCACCTCCTCCACCACCTGGCTCCTGTAGGCCAGCTTCTTCATTGGCCACTGTATGCATCTTGCAAAGATCCTGTCCAGATCCCTCTTGTCATCAGGACCTTCATCTTCACTTTCTTCCTCCTCCCAACCTTCTTCCTCCTCCAAACCTTCTTCCTCTGTCTCACTGATGGAGCTCATCTTGTCTCTGCTTCTTTGCCTGAGCCACCAGCACAGCCAGATGAGCGTAACCAGGACTGCAGTACCCAGCCAGAATTGCCAGTGCCGCAAGACAGCAAAGAGCAGGGCTCCCCAGTCTGTGTGACTCTGCTCCTGGGTCGTCTGCTCATGGATCCTTTCACTGAGCTCCTGCACCAGCTGAGCCGTCTCCTGGCTCAGCTGCTGGGCACGCAGCTGCATTTGCTCCGGCGTGGCCTCATCCGACCCTTCACCGACCATCAGTGGGAGCAGGAAGACGATTTCCAGAAACAAGGCGACGAAACATGCAATCGTCTTGTAAGCCATGGCCTGCAGAAGGAGGGAGAGAAAGGTTTGAGTGGGGTTGGGAGGGAGGGAGCTGGGGGCAGGTAGGAGAGGGGGATAGGAAGCAGCTGGGGAGGCAGCAAGGCCTGCACCCAGCCCCAGCCCGGTGGCAGCGGCACCGTGCCCTGCCCGAGGTGCTCTCATGAGCGACTGGGCCCTCAAGACAGGGTGAGAACCCAGCCTGAGCTCTGGGACCCGCATTTCTGCCCCGGCCCTCGTCCAGCCCAGCCTCCACCCGCGTGCGCACTCACCGCTAGCCCAGGCTATCCTGGGACAGCACTGCCTGTTGGCGCCCTTATATTTGCTGTCCAATTGTGACTCATCATTTGTGATGTCACAGGCTCCAGATGACGTCACAGGCTCCAGATGACATCACAGGCACGCCCGCCAAACAGCCCCAGCCTTCAGCAACACCCCGGCTCAGCCACTCACAGCTCTTGCTAGGCACTGTCTTTTCCAGGTCTAGGACATTCGCTTCTGTCTTACTAACTCCCTGGGGAGGGTCAGGAAGGGTCAGATTCTTCTCCTGGGCCCCAGTGAACTCACAGACGTACATCAGTGGTGCAGCTCTTTCTTACACTTTTTCCCTAAGCATTGCATGCAGCTCATGGTCAAGGCACCAGTGGAGGCTAGATGGACCAAGCCAGAGCCTAGAGCGTCTGCTCTTCTGCAAAATGCTCCCTGACTCTGTGGCAGCTGAGTAGTCAGCAGCCTCTGCCTTGCGCTGCCCGACAAAGCGATGCACAGACATTCACTCAGATGCAGCATTTATTCAAAGAATGCCATTTGTGGCCAACTTTGCACAATGGAAAGCTCCCACAAGGAACGGACTCTGTGGAAGAGGCGAGAGCAGTTGCTGTCCGGGTGGCAACGGCAGTCTCTGACACCAGCCTCCTTCCAACGGCCCCTCTTCAGCTGCATGGGATCTGACTGCTCAGAGGGTGCTTTCGGTGTGGAGGAAAGGCACAGCAGCACTTCCCACTGTCAATCGAGCGGTGTCTTCTGCGTGTCCTGTGTGCTTGGTTCTGTGGCTCCAGCTCCCCGGGGAGCATGGAGGATGAGGAGATTCTCCATGCGGGCCCCAGCGAACACAGGGAGGCAACATCAGGGCTGCCTCTGGCTTGGTCCCTGCCCAGACGGAGCTGCCAGCGAGAACTGGTGGGCCCAAGCGGAAGGCCGTCCGGGCCACAGCCGGTGTGAACAGAAAACAGGGCGGAATTTGTCACCTTTGTCGCCGCTGTAGTCGTCACCGGCTGCTGTGCCGAGGACACCGTTGAGAGGAGAACACTGCTGCTCTTGGCAGAGGGCTGTGGCACAGGGTTTTCCCTTTCCTCTCTGCGTCCTGACTTCTGCCCTCTTCTTCCCTTCTGTACGAGGTGGCTCTCTGGCATCAGCTGGGACCTCTGCAAGCACGCCCGTTTGGCACATGAAGGCCTCCCTTCATGGCCGTAGAAGAGCAGGCTTAGGAGCCGATCTTGCATTTTGTGGAACTCACGCAGTGCCTGGGCGTGGGCGTCCGGATCCGTCCGCAGGTGCTGGAAGAGGTTGTGTGGCTGGGCTGACCGGAAGGCTGGGGGCAAGCTTATCACCCCGGGCATGTTGTCATTGCCAAAGAAGAAGTGGTTGAGGCGTTTCTCCTCCAGGCAGGTGCCCACGTAACGCAGGATATCCTCCAGCCGCGGCAGAAACAGCCCCCTGCACCAGCCTGACAGGGGAGTGGTGGTCAGGAGGTGCATCACAACCGTCTTGAAGTTATAGGGGGACAAGGCTGTGCCCAGCAGGACGCGGGTGCAGACGTGCAGGCATTTGTGGTGCCAGCTGCCACGCGGGACCTGTCTGGCTCTATGCCTGAAGAACTTGGCCTCTGCCACAGCGTAGCTCTCTGACCATGTTGTGCTTGGGATGGAGAGGGCTTCTGTAGCCTCACTGCTCAGGAAGATGTCTGAGCGGCCTTGCTGCACCCCAAACAGAATCTCAACAAAGAAGGTTCTCCCAGAGGCATTCGTCAGCTGCAGCTTGCAGGAGCGTCTGGAGGGCAGCACCTCCATCTTGTAGCGACGTGACCAAGGCAATGCCACCCAGGCTGACCTCACCGACTTCTGGAACCAGAGGGCAGTTTTGTGCACATCTAGGTAGGAGTCAGTGCAGAAGGTGCCAAGGAGGCTGGGACCCTGACTTCTCTGCAGCTTCGACTTGGCGTGGTGGAGGAAGCACAGCGTGTTCTCCACCAGCTGCTCCCCGGTGCAGGTGCACTGCAGGTCCACGCGGATGCGGGAGTCCTTTGCCGGCATGTCCCCCGTGGTGCCCAGCTCCAGGTGGAAGGCGTGCCCATCGGGGGGCTTCAGGGGCACGAGCAGGGAGTAGACAGCCTCGGCCTCCTCAAGGGGACTCCAACCTTCAAAGGCACAACCCACCCCAATTGGGGACTGCAGTAGCGGTACCGGCAACGAACTTTCTGACAAGATCTTTTGGAAGACGTTGAGGAGATTTTGCACCACCTCCTCCACCACTTGGCTCCTGCACGCCAGCTTCTTCATTGGCCACTGTATGCATCTTGCAAAGATCCTGTCCAGATCCCTCTTGTCATTAGGACCTTCATCTTCACTTTCTTCCTCCTCCCAACCTTCTTCCTCCTCCAAACCTTCTTCCTCTGTCTCACTGATGGAGCTCATCTTGTCTCTGCTTCTTTGCCTGAGCCACCAGCAGAGCCAGATGAGCGTAACCAGGACTGCAGTACCCAGCCAGAATTGCCAGTGCCGCAAGACAGCAAAGAGCAGGGCTCCCCAGTCTGTGTGACTCTGCTCCTGGGTCGCCTGCTCATGGATCCTTTCGCTGAGCTCCTGCAGCAGCTGAGCCATCTCCTGGCTCAGCTGCTGGGCACGCAGCTGCATTTGCTCCGGCGTGGCCTCATCCGACCCTTCACCGACCATCAGTGGGAGCAGGAAGACGATTTCCAGAAACAAGGCGACGAAACTTGCAATCGTCTTGTAAGCCATGGCCTGCAGAAGGAGGGAGAGAAGGGTTTGAGTGGGGTTGGGAGGGAGGGAGCTGGGGGCAGGTAGGAGAGGGGGATAGGAAGCAGCTGGGGAGGCAGCAAGGCCTGCACCCAGCCCCAGCCCGGTGGCAGCGGCACCGTGCCCTGCCCGAGGTGCTCTCATGAGCGACTGGGCCCTCAAGACAGGGTGAGAACCCAGCCTGAGCTCTGGGACCCGCATTTCTGCCCCGGCCCTCGTCCAGCCCAGCCTCCACCCGCGTGCGCACTCACCGCTAGCCCAGGCTATCCTGGGACAGCACTGCCTGTTGGCGCCCTTATATTTGCTGTCCAATTGTGACTCATCATTTGTGATGTCACAGGCTCCAGATGACGTCACAGGCTCCAGATGACATCACAGGCACGCCCGCCAAACAGCCCCAGCCTTCAGCAACACCCCGGCTCAGCCACTCACAGCTCTTGCTAGGCACTGTCTTTTCCAGGTCTAGGACATTCGCTTCTGTCTTACTAACTCCCTGGGGAGGGTCAGGAAGGGTCAGATTCTTCTCCTGGCCCCAGTGAACTCACAGACGTACAGCAGTGGTGCAGCTCTTTCTTACACTTTTTCCCTAAGCATTGCATGCAGCTCATGGTCAAGGCACCAGTGGAGGCTAGATGGACCAAGCCAGAGCCTAGAGCGTCTGCTCTTCTGCAAAATGCTCCCTGACTCTGTGGCAGCTGAGTAGTCAGCAGCCTCTGCCTCGCGCTGCCCGACAAAGCGATGCACAGACACTCACTCAGATGCAGCATTTATTCAAAGAATGCCATTTGTGGCCAACTTTGCACAATGGAAAACTCCCACAAGGAACGGACTCTGTGGAAGAGACGAGAGCAGTTGCTGTCCGGGTGGCAACGGTAGTCTCTGACACCAGCCTCCTTCCAACGGCCCCTCTTCAGCTGCATGGGATCTGACTGCTCAGAGGGTGCTTTCGGTGTGGAGGAAAGGCACAGCAGCACTTCCCACTGTCAATCGAGCGGTGTCTTCTGCGTGTCCTGTGTGCTTGGTTCTGTGGCTCCAGCTCCCCGGGGAGCATGGAGGATGAGGAGATGCTCCATGCGGGCCCCAGCGAACACAGGGAGGCAACATCAGGGCTGCCTCTGGTTTGGTCCCTGCCCAGATGGAGCTGCCGGCGAGAACTGGTGGGCCCAAGCGGAAGGCCGGCCGGGTCACAGCCGGTGTGAACAGAAAACAGGGCAGAATTTGTCACCTTTGTCGGCGCTGTAGTCGTCACCGGCTGCTGTGCCGAGGACACCGTTGAGAGGAGAACACTGCTGCTCTTGGCAGAGGGCTGTGGCACAGGGTTTTCCCTTTCCTCTCTGCGTCCTGACTTCTGCCCTCTTCTTCCCTTCTGTACGAGGTGGCTCTCTGGCATCAGCTGGGACCTCTGCAAGCACGTCCGTTTGGCACATGAAGGCCTCCCTTCATGGCCGTAGAAGAGCAGGCTTAGGAGCCGATCTTGCATTTTGTGGAACTCACGCAGTGCCTGGGCGTGGGCGTCCGGATCCGTCCGCAGGTGCTGGAAGAGGTTGTGTGGCTGGGCTGACCGGAAGGCTGGGGGTAAGCTTATCACCCCGGGCATGTTGTCATTGCCAAAGAAGAAGTGGTTGAGGCGTTTCTCCTCCAGGCAGGTGCCCACGTAATGCAGGATATCCTCCAGCCGCGGCAGAAACAGCCCCCTGCACCAGCCTGACAGGGGAGTGGTGGTCAGGAGGTGCATCACAACCGTCTTGAAGTTATAGGGGGACAAGGCTGTGCCCAGCAGGACGCGGGTGCAGACGTGCAGGCATTTGAGGTGCCAGCTGCCACGCGGGACCTGTCTGGCTCTATGCCTGAAGAACTTGGCCTCTGCCACAGCGTAGCTCTCTGACCATGTTGTGCTTGGGATGGAGAGGGCCTCTGTAGCCTCACTGCTCAGGAAGATGTCTGAGCGGCCTTGCTGCACCCGAAACAGAATCTCAACAAAGAAGGTTCTCCCAGAGGCATTCGTCAGCTGCAGCTTGCAGGAGCGTCTGGAGGGCAGCACCTCCATCTTGTAGCGACGTGACCAAGGCAATGCCACCCAGGCTGACCTCACCGACTTCTGGAACCAGAGGGCAGTTTTGTGCACATCTAGGTAGGAGTCAGTGCAGAAGGTGCCAAGGAGGCTGGGACCCTGACTTCTCTGCAGCTTCGACTTGGCGTGGTGGAGGAAGCACAGCGTGTTCTCCACCAGCTGCTCCCCGGTGCAGGTGCACTGCAGGTCCACGCGGATGCGGGAGTCCTTTGCCGGCATGTCCCCCGTGGTGCCCAGCTCCAGGTGGAAGGCGTGCCCATCGGGGGGCTTCAGGGGCACGAGCAGGGAGTAGACAGCCTCGGCCTCCTCAAGGGGACTCCAACCTTCAAAGGCACAACCCACCCCAATTGGGGACTGCAGTAGCGGTACCGGCAACGAACTTTCTGACAAGATCTTTTGGAAGACGTTGAGGAGATTTTGCACCACCTCCTCCACCACTTGGCTCCTGCACGCCAGCTTCTTCATTGGCCACTGTATGCATCTTGCAAAGATCCTGTCCAGATCCCTCTTGTCATTAGGACCTTCATCTTCACTTTCTTCCTCCTCCCAACCTTCTTCCTCCTCCAAACCTTCTTCCTCTGTCTCACTGATGGAGCTCATCTTGTCTCTGCTTCTTTGCCTGAGCCACCAGCAGAGCCAGATGAGCGTAACCAGGACTGCAGTACCCAGCCAGAATTGCCAGTGCCGCAAGACAGCAAAGAGCAGGGCTCCCCAGTCTGTGTGACTCTGCTCCTGGGTCGCCTGCTCATGGATCCTTTCGCTGAGCTCCTGCAGCAGCTGAGCCATCTCCTGGCTCAGCTGCTGGGCACGCAGCTGCATTTGCTCCGGCGTGGCCTCATCCGACCCTTCACCGACCATCAGTGGGAGCAGGAAGACGATTTCCAGAAACAAGGCGACGAAACTTGCAATCGTCTTGTAAGCCATGGCCTGCAGAAGGAGGGAGAGAAGGGTTTGAGTGGGGTTGGGAGGGAGGGAGCTGGGGGCAGGTAGGAGAGGGGGATAGGAAGCAGCTGGGGAGGCAGCAAGGCCTGCACCCAGCCCCAGCCCGGTGGCAGCGGCACCGTGCCCTGCCCGAGGTGCTCTCATGAGCGACTGGGCCCTCAAGACAGGGTGAGAACCCAGCCTGAGCTCTGGGACCCGCATTTCTGCCCCGGCCCTCGTCCAGCCCAGCCTCCACCCGCGTGCGCACTCACCGCTAGCCCAGGCTATCCTGGGACAGCACTGCCTGTTGGCGCCCTTATATTTGCTGTCCAATTGTGACTCATCATTTGTGATGTCACAGGCTCCAGATGACGTCACAGGCTCCAGATGACATCACAGGCACGCCCGCCAAACAGCCCCAGCCTTCAGCAACACCCCGGCTCAGCCACTCACAGCTCTTGCTAGGCACTGTCTTTTCCAGGTCTAGGACATTCGCTTCTGTCTTACTAACTCCCTGGGGAGGGTCAGGAAGGGTCAGATTCTTCTCCTGGCCCCAGTGAACTCACAGACGTACAGCAGTGGTGCAGCTCTTTCTTACACTTTTTCCCTAAGCATTGCATGCAGCTCATGGTCAAGGCACCAGTGGAGGCTAGATGGACCAAGCCAGAGCCTAGAGCGTCTGCTCTTCTGCAAAATGCTCCCTGACTCTGTGGCAGCTGAGTAGTCAGCAGCCTCTGCCTCGCGCTGCCCGACAAAGCGATGCACAGACACTCACTCAGATGCAGCATTTATTCAAAGAATGCCATTTGTGGCCAACTTTGCACAATGGAAAACTCCCACAAGGAACGGACTCTGTGGAAGAGACGAGAGCAGTTGCTGTCCGGGTGGCAACGGTAGTCTCTGACACCAGCCTCCTTCCAACGGCCCCTCTTCAGCTGCATGGGATCTGACTGCTCAGAGGGTGCTTTCGGTGTGGAGGAAAGGCACAGCAGCACTTCCCACTGTCAATCGAGCGGTGTCTTCTGCGTGTCCTGTGTGCTTGGTTCTGTGGCTCCAGCTCCCCGGGGAGCATGGAGGATGAGGAGATGCTCCATGCGGGCCCCAGCGAACACAGGGAGGCAACATCAGGGCTGCCTCTGGTTTGGTCCCTGCCCAGATGGAGCTGCCGGCGAGAACTGGTGGGCCCAAGCGGAAGGCCGGCCGGGTCACAGCCGGTGTGAACAGAAAACAGGGCAGAATTTGTCACCTTTGTCGGCGCTGTAGTCGTCACCGGCTGCTGTGCCGAGGACACCGTTGAGAGGAGAACACTGCTGCTCTTGGCAGAGGGCTGTGGCACAGGGTTTTCCCTTTCCTCTCTGCGTCCTGACTTCTGCCCTCTTCTTCCCTTCTGTACGAGGTGGCTCTCTGGCATCAGCTGGGACCTCTGCAAGCACGTCCGTTTGGCACATGAAGGCCTCCCTTCATGGCCGTAGAAGAGCAGGCTTAGGAGCCGATCTTGCATTTTGTGGAACTCACGCAGTGCCTGGGCGTGGGCGTCCGGATCCGTCCGCAGGTGCTGGAAGAGGTTGTGTGGCTGGGCTGACCGGAAGGCTGGGGGTAAGCTTATCACCCCGGGCATGTTGTCATTGCCAAAGAAGAAGTGGTTGAGGCGTTTCTCCTCCAGGCAGGTGCCCACGTAATGCAGGATATCCTCCAGCCGCGGCAGAAACAGCCCCCTGCACCAGCCTGACAGGGGAGTGGTGGTCAGGAGGTGCATCACAACCGTCTTGAAGTTATAGGGGGACAAGGCTGTGCCCAGCAGGACGCGGGTGCAGACGTGCAGGCATTTGAGGTGCCAGCTGCCACGCGGGACCTGTCTGGCTCTATGCCTGAAGAACTTGGCCTCTGCCACAGCGTAGCTCTCTGACCATGTTGTGCTTGGGATGGAGAGGGCCTCTGTAGCCTCACTGCTCAGGAAGATGTCTGAGCGGCCTTGCTGCACCCCAAACAGAATCTCAACAAAGAAGGTTCTCCCAGAGGCATTCGTCAGCTGCAGCTTGCAGGAGCGTCTGGAGGGCAGCACCTCCATCTTGTAGCGACGTGACCAAGGCAACGCCACCCAGGCTGACCTCACCGACTTCTGGAACCAGAGGGCAGTTTTGTGCACATCTAGGTAGGAGTCAGTGCAGAAGGTGCCAAGGAGGCTGGGACCCTGACTTCTCTGCAGCTTCTCCTTGGCGTGGTGGAGGAAGCACAGCGTGTTCTCCACCAGCTGCTCCCCGGTGCAGGTGCACTGCAGGTCCACACGGATGCGGGAGTCCTTTGCCGGCATGTCCCCCGTGGTGCCCAGCTCCAGGTGGAAGGCGTGCCCATCGGGGGGCTTCAGGGGCACGAGCAGGGAGTAGACAGCCTCGGTCTCCTCAAGGGGACTCCAACCTTCAAAGGCACAACCCACCCCAACTGGGGACTGCAGTAGCGGTACCGGCAACGAACTTTCTGACAAGATCTTTTGGAAGACGTTGAGGAGATTTTGCACCACCTCCTCCACCACCTGGCTCCTGTAGGCCAGCTTCTTCATTGGCCACTGTATGCATCTTGCAAAGATCCTGTCCAGATCCCTCTTGTCATCAGGACCTTCATCTTCACTTTCTTCCTCCTCCCAACCTTCTTCCTCCTCCAAACCTTCTTCCTCTGTCTCACTGATGGAGCTCATCTTGTCTCTGCTTCTTTGCCTGAGCCACCAGCAGAGCCAGATGAGCGTAACCAGGACTGCAGTACCCAGCCAGAATTGCCAGTGCCGCAAGACAGCAAAGAGCAGGGCTCCCCAGTCTGTGTGACTCTGCTCCTGGGTCGTCTGCTCATGGATCCTTTCGCTGAGCTCCTGCACCAGCTGAGCCGTCTCCTGGCTCAGCTGCTGGGCACGCAGCTGCATTTGCTCCGGCGTGGCCTCATCCGACCCTTCACCGACCATCAGTGGGAGCAGGAAGACGATTTCCAGAAACAAGGCGACGAAACATGCAATCGTCTTGTAAGCCATGGCCTGCAGAAGGAGGGAGAGAAGGGTTTGAGTGGGGTTGGGAGGGAGGGAGCTGGGGGCAGGTAGGAGAGGGGGATAGGAAGCAGCTGGGGAGGCAGCAAGGCCTGCACCCAGCCCCAGCCCGGTGGCAGCGGCACCGTGCCCTGCCCGAGGTGCTCTCATGAGCGACTGGGCCCTCAAGACAGGGTGAGAACCCAGCCTGAGCTCTGGGACCCGCATTTCTGCCCCGGCCCTCGTCCAGCCCAGCCTCCACCCGCGTGCACACTCACCGCTAGCCCAGGCTCTCCTGGGACAGCACTGCCTGTTGGCGCCCTTATATTTGCTGTCCAATTGTGACTCATCATTTGTGATGTCACAGGCTCCAGATGACGTCACAGGCTCCAGATGACATCACAGGCACGCCCGCCAAACAGCCCCAGCCTTCAGCAACACCCCGGCTCAGCCACTCACAGCTCTTGCTAGGCACTGTCTTTTCCAGGTCTAGGACATTCGCTTCTGTCTTACTAACTCCCTGGGGAGGGTCAGGAAGGGTCAGATTCTTCTCCTGGGCCCCAGTGAACTCACAGACGTACAGCAGTGGTGCAGCTCTTTCTTACACTTTTTCCCTAAGCATTGCATGCAGCTCATGGTCAAGGCACCAGTGGAGGCTAGATGGACCAAGCCAGAGCCTAGAGCGTCTGCTCTTCTGCAAAATGCTCCCTGACTCTGTGGCAGCTGAGTAGTCAGCAGCCTCTGCCTCGCGCTGCCTGACAAAGCGATGCACAGACACTCACTCAGATGGAGCATTTATTCAAAGAATGCCATTTGTGGCCAACTTTGCACAATGGAAAACTCCCACAAGGAACGGACTCTGTGGAAGAGACGAGAGCAGTTGCTGTCCGGGTGGCAACGGTAGTCTCTGACACCAGCCTCCTTCCAACGGCCCCTCTTCAGCTGCATGGGATCTGACTGCTCAGAGGGTGCTTTCGGTGTGGAGGAAAGGCACAGCAGCACTTCCCACTGTCAATCGAGCGGTGTCTTCTGCGTGTCCTGTGTGCTTGGTTCTGTGGCTCCAGCTCCCCGGGGAGCATGGAGGATGAGGAGATGCTCCATGCGGGCCCCAGCGAACACAGGGAGGCAACATCAGGGCTGCCTCTGGTTTGGTCCCTGCCCAGATGGAGCTGCCGGCGAGAACTGGTGGGCCCAAGCGGAAGGCCGTCCGGGTCACAGCCGGTGTGAACAGAAAACAGGGCGGAATTTGTCACCTTTGTCGGCGCTGTAGTCGTCACCGGCTGCTGTGCTGAGGACACCGTTGAGAGGAGAACACTGCTGCTCTTGGCAGAGGGCTGTGGCACAGGGTTTTCCCTTTCCTCTCTGCGTCCTGACTTCTGCCCTCTTCTTCCCTTCTGTACGAGGTGGCTCTCTGGCATCAGCTGGGACCTCTGCAAGCACGTCCGTTTGGCACATGAAGGCCTCCCTTCATGGCCGTAGAAGAGCAGGCTTAGGAGCCGATCTTGCATTTTGTGGAACTCACGCAGTGCCTGGGCGTGGGCGTCCGGATCCGTCCGCAGGTGCTGGAAGAGGTTGTGTGGCTGGGCTGACCGGAAGGCTGGGGGTAAGCTTATCACCCCGGGCATGTTGTCATTGCCAAAGAAGAAGTGGTTGAGGCGTTTCTCCTCCAGGCAGGTGCCCACGTAATGCAGGATATCCTCCAGCCGCGGCAGAAACAGCCCCCTGCACCAGCCTGACAGGGGAGTGGTGGTCAGGAGGTGCATCACAACCGTCTTGAAGTTATAGGGGGACAAGGCTGTGCCCAGCAGGACGCGGGTGCAGACGTGCAGGCATTTGAGGTGCCAGCTGCCACGCGGGACCTGTCTGGCTCTATGCCTGAAGAACTTGGCCTCTGCCACAGCGTAGCTCTCTGACCATGTTGTGCTTGGGATGGAGAGGGCCTCTGTAGCCTCACTGCTCAGGAAGATGTCTGAGCGGCCTTGCTGCACCCCAAACAGAATCTCAACAAAGAAGGTTCTCCCAGAGGCATTCGTCAGCTGCAGCTTGCAGGAGCGTCTGGAGGGCAGCACCTCCATCTTGTAGCGACGTGACCAAGGCAACGCCACCCAGGCTGACCTCACCGACTTCTGGAACCAGAGGGCAGTTTTGTGCACATCTAGGTAGGAGTCAGTGCAGAAGGTGCCAAGGAGGCTGGGACCCTGACTTCTCTGCAGCTTCTCCTTGGCGTGGTGGAGGAAGCACAGCGTGTTCTCCACCAGCTGCTCCCCGGTGCAGGTGCACTGCAGGTCCACACGGATGCGGGAGTCCTTTGCCGGCATGTCCCCCGTGGTGCCCAGCTCCAGGTGGAAGGCGTGCCCATCGGGGGGCTTCAGGGGCACGAGCAGGGAGTAGACAGCCTCGGTCTCCTCAAGGGGACTCCAACCTTCAAAGGCACAACCCACCCCAACTGGGGACTGCAGTAGCGGTACCGGCAACGAACTTTCTGACAAGATCTTTTGGAAGACGTTGAGGAGATTTTGCACCACCTCCTCCACCACCTGGCTCCTGTAGGCCAGCTTCTTCATTGGCCACTGTATGCATCTTGCAAAGATCCTGTCCAGATCCCTCTTGTCATCAGGACCTTCATCTTCACTTTCTTCCTCCTCCCAACCTTCTTCCTCCTCCAAACCTTCTTCCTCTGTCTCACTGATGGAGCTCATCTTGTCTCTGCTTCTTTGCCTGAGCCACCAGCAGAGCCAGATGAGCGTAACCAGGACTGCAGTACCCAGCCAGAATTGCCAGTGCCGCAAGACAGCAAAGAGCAGGGCTCCCCAGTCTGTGTGACTCTGCTCCTGGGTCGTCTGCTCATGGATCCTTTCGCTGAGCTCCTGCACCAGCTGAGCCGTCTCCTGGCTCAGCTGCTGGGCACGCAGCTGCATTTGCTCCGGCGTGGCCTCATCCGACCCTTCACCGACCATCAGTGGGAGCAGGAAGACGATTTCCAGAAACAAGGCGACGAAACATGCAATCGTCTTGTAAGCCATGGCCTGCAGAAGGAGGGAGAGAAGGGTTTGAGTGGGGTTGGGAGGGAGGGAGCTGGGGGCAGGTAGGAGAGGGGGATAGGAAGCAGCTGGGGAGGCAGCAAGGCCTGCACCCAGCCCCAGCCCGGTGGCAGCGGCACCGTGCCCTGCCCGAGGTGCTCTCATGAGCGACTGGGCCCTCAAGACAGGGTGAGAACCCAGCCTGAGCTCTGGGACCCGCATTTCTGCCCCGGCCCTCGTCCAGCCCAGCCTCCACCCGCGTGCGCACTCACCGCTAGCCCAGGCTATCCTGGGACAGCACTGCCTGTTGGCGCCCTTATATTTGCTGTCCAATTGTGACTCATCATTTGTGATGTCACAGGCTCCAGATGACGTCACAGGCTCCAGATGACATCACAGGCACGCCCGCCAAACAGCCCCAGCCTTCAGCAACACCCCGGCTCAGCCACTCACAGCTCTTGCTAGGCACTGTCTTTTCCAGGTCTAGGACATTCGCTTCTGTCTTACTAACTCCCTGGGGAGGGTCAGGAAGGGTCAGATTCTTCTCCTGGGCCCCAGTGAACTCACAGACGTACATCAGTGGTGCAGCTCTTTCTTACACTTTTTCCCTAAGCATTGCATGCAGCTCATGGTCAAGGCACCAGTGGAGGCTAGATGGACCAAGCCAGAGCCTAGAGCGTCTGCTCTTCTGCAAAATGCTCCCTGACTCTGTGGCAGCTGAGTAGTCAGCAGCCTCTGCCTTGCGCTGCCCGACAAAGCGATGCACAGACACTCACTCAGATGGAGCATTTATTCAAAGAATGCCATTTGTGGCCAACTTTGCACAATGGAAAACTCCCACAAGGAACGGACTCTGTGGAAGAGACGAGAGCAGTTGCTGTCCGGGTGGCAACGGTAGTCTCTGACACCAGCCTCCTTCCAACGGCCCCTCTTCAGCTGCATGGGATCTGACTGCTCAGAGGGTGCTTTCGGTGTGGAGGAAAGGCACAGCAGCACTTCCCACTGTCAATCGAGCGGTGTCTTCTGCGTGTCCTGTGTGCTTGGTTCTGTGGCTCCAGCTCCCCGGGGAGCATGGAGGATGAGGAGATGCTCCTTGCGGGCCCCAGCGAACACAGGGAGGCAACATCAGGGCTGCCTCTGGTTTGGTCCCTGCCCAGATGGAGCTGCCGGCGAGAACTGGTGGGCCCAAGCGGAAGGCCGTCCGGGTCACAGCCGGTGTGAACAGAAAACAGGGCGGAATTTGTCACCTTTGTCGGCGCTGTAGTCGTCACCGGCTGCTGTGCTGAGGACACCGTTGAGAGGAGAACACTGCTGCTCTTGGCAGAGGGCTGTGGCACAGGGTTTTCCCTTTCCTCTCTGCGTCCTGACTTCTGCCCTCTTCTTCCCTTCTGTACGAGGTGGCTCTCTGGCATCAGCTGGGACCTCTGCAAGCACGTCCGTTTGGCACATGAAGGCCTCCCTTCATGGCCGTAGAAGAGCAGGCTTAGGAGCCGATCTTGCATTTTGTGGAACTCACGCAGTGCCTGGGCGTGGGCGTCCGGATCCGTCCGCAGGTGCTGGAAGAGGTTGTGTGGCTGGGCTGACCGGAAGGCTGGGGGTAAGCTTATCACCCCGGGCATGTTGTCATTGCCAAAGAAGAAGTGGTTGAGGCGTTTCTCCTCCAGGCAGGTGCCCACGTAATGCAGGATATCCTCCAGCCGCGGCAGAAACAGCCCCCTGCACCAGCCTGACAGGGGAGTGGTGGTCAGGAGGTGCATCACAACCGTCTTGAAGTTATAGGGGGACAAGGCTGTGCCCAGCAGGACGCGGGTGCAGACGTGCAGGCATTTGAGGTGCCAGCTGCCACGCGGGACCTGTCTGGCTCTATGCCTGAAGAACTTGGCCTCTGCCACAGCGTAGCTCTCTGACCATGTTGTGCTTGGGATGGAGAGGGCCTCTGTAGCCTCACTGCTCAGGAAGATGTCTGAGCGGCCTTGCTGCACCCCAAACAGAATCTCAACAAAGAAGGTTCTCCCAGAGGCATTCGTCAGCTGCAGCTTGCAGGAGCGTCTGGAGGGCAGCACCTCCATCTTGTAGCGACGTGACCAAGGCAACGCCACCCAGGCTGACCTCACCGACTTCTGGAACCAGAGGGCAGTTTTGTGCACATCTAGGTAGGAGTCAGTGCAGAAGGTGCCAAGGAGGCTGGGACCCTGACTTCTCTGCAGCTTCTCCTTGGCGTGGTGGAGGAAGCACAGCGTGTTCTCCACCAGCTGCTCCCCGGTGCAGGTGCACTGCAGGTCCACACGGATGCGGGAGTCCTTTGCCGGCATGTCCCCCGTGGTGCCCAGCTCCAGGTGGAAGGCGTGCCCATCGGGGGGCTTCAGGGGCACGAGCAGGGAGTAGACAGCCTCGGTCTCCTCAAGGGGACTCCAACCTTCAAAGGCACAACCCACCCCAACTGGAGACTGCAGTAGCGGTACCGGCAACGAACTTTCTGACAAGATCTTTTGGAAGACGTCGAGGAGATTTTGCACCACCTCCTCCACCACCTGGCTCCTGTAGGCCAGCTTCTTCATTGGCCACTGTATGCATCTTGCAAAGATCCTGTCCAGATCCCTCTTGTCATCAGGACCTTCATCTTCACTTTCTTCCTCCTCCCAACCTTCTTCCTCCTCCAAACCTTCTTCCTCTGTCTCACTGATGGAGCTCATCTTGTCTCTGCTTCTTTGCCTGAGCCACCAGCAGAGCCAGATGAGCGTAACCAGGACTGCAGTACCCAGCCAGAATTGCCAGTGCCGCAAGACAGCAAAGAGCAGGGCTCCCCAGTCTGTGTGACTCTGCTCCTGGGTCGTCTGCTCATGGATCCTTTCGCTGAGCTCCTGCACCAGCTGAGCCGTCTCCTGGCTCAGCTGCTGGGCACGCAGCTGCATTTGCTCCGGCGTGGCCTCATCCGACCCTTCACCGACCATCAGTGGGAGCAGGAAGACGATTTCCAGAAACAAGGCGACGAAACATGCAATCGTCTTGTAAGCCATGGCCTGCAGAAGGAGGGAGAGAAGGGTTTGAGTGGGGTTGGGAGGGAGGGAGCTGGGGGCAGGTAGGAGAGGGGGATAGGAAGCAGCTGGGGAGGCAGCAAGGCCTGCACCCAGCCCCAGCCCGGTGGCAGCGGCACCGTGCCCTGCCCGAGGTGCTCTCATGAGCGACTGGGCCCTCAAGA
Source organism: Leptosomus discolor (assembly GCF_034619465.1). Lineage (NCBI taxonomy): Eukaryota > Metazoa > Chordata > Aves > Leptosomiformes > Leptosomidae > Leptosomus > Leptosomus discolor. The sequence goes on along the minus strand of NC_141394.1, from coordinate 81,468,728 downwards.
CAGGGTGAGAACCCAGCCTGAGCTCTGGGACCCGCATTTCTGCCCCGGCCCTCGTCCAGCCCAGCCTCCACCCGCGTGCGCACTCACCGCTAGCCCAGGCTATCCTGGGACAGCACTGCCTGTTGGCGCCCTTATATTTGCTGTCCAATTGTGACTCATCATTTGTGATGTCACAGGCTCCAGATGACGTCACAGGCTCCAGATGACATCACAGGCACGCCCGCCAAACAGCCCCAGCCTTCAGCAACACCCCGGCTCAGCCACTCACAGCTCTTGCTAGGCACTGTCTTTTCCAGGTCTAGGACATTCGCTTCTGTCTTACTAACTCCCTGGGGAGGGTCAGGAAGGGTCAGATTCTTCTCCTGGGCCCCAGTGAACTCACAGACGTACAGCAGTGGTGCAGCTCTTTCTTACACTTTTTCCCTAAGCATTGCATGCAGCTTGTGGTCAAGGCATCAGTGGTGGGCTAGATGGACCTGTGCAGTGGTTGAGATCTTCTGTATGGTGGACCTTGGCTCATCAAGGCTATGTCCAGCTTAGAGCATGAATGGATGAGGTTTGTCACTGACTGCACCCAGACCTGCAGGCGTATTGACAACTGGGGAAGGAATTAGCTGGCATACTGTCTCTTCTGATAGTAGCTCAGCACATGATGAAACTGTTGGGTCTTGGAGATATCACAGCCTGAAAAACATCCGCCACTCATCCCTATTTCTGTCACTCTTTCCAGCAATCATGGTTTGTACAAGTGACAATATAGTCAAGGGACTTCCCAGCAAAGTCAAGTGTAGATACCATAGAAGCATAGAATAGTTCTGACTAGAAGGAACATTTAAAGGCCATCTAGTCCAAGCCCCCTGCAGTGATCAGGGAGATCTTCAACTAGATCTGGTTGCTCAGAGCCCTGTCCAACCTGACCTGGAATGTTTCCAGGGATGGGGCTGCCACCTCTCTGGGCAGAGAGAGCCAGGGCTACTTCCATTCTCCTCTCTGAATTCCGAAGGTGGTGCACTGCCTGCTACTGAATGTGCCAGTGCCCCATGAGGACAAGAGAAGAGTTACAAGCTCTTCCCCAGAAGGGGGAAAGGATGAACATGTGCACAGCTAACTAGCATCCCAGGAACAGGGCGTTCGTGATCAGTGCATCTCCATCCTGCAAAAGAAACTAAGGGACCCCAGGGAGTGGTTTCAACTTCTTGCCTAGATGATATTTCTGCAGCTCCTTCCCTCCCTGATTTTTTAAGTGGATATGGAGACTGCCCTGCAGCTCACATCCAGACTTCAGAGATTTCTTGTTAGTTCAGGAAGACATTGTCCCTCTCCTATTTAATGGGATGACAGTAGATTTTGAGGAAAAGGACAAAATCCCCCTAGGACTGTTTTTAAAGTCTGCCAGAAATGGGCAATCCAGCACAGCCATTGATAAGTTGATCCACTTTTTTTTTTTTTTTTTTATCCTTCCTAGTAAAAGAGCAATCGGATATAATTTCATGTTTGATTTTGTCCTGGTTTAACATCTAGCCTGAAGATCTTATTATCACTTTATCTGACAGACTGACAAGTGATACCAGATTTCTGCACTTGAAGGGTCTCGCAGACTGTGCTCCACCCACCCCTTGGCTTTCCTCTTTCATAACAAACCAACTTGAACTGTCCTCTCTGGTTAACTCAGACTTTCCAATCTTTCATATCTCTCTGCTCTTGCTTTCAATGTAAAAACAGACCAAGATGCAGTGTCCCAGTCACAGTGGCCCTACTGCTACATACAGACATGATACTTGGACCACTCTTTGCGAAATTCCTGGCTTATGCATCCAAACCTCGCACCATCTTCATCATCACACCGTGAGCCTCTGCACTGATGATACTTTGGATGGTGTTACCGTGCTCACTGATTGCTCATGTCCTTCTCACCATATCATCTAGGCTGCCTTGTATCAGTAGTATATTCTGTCAGAGTCTTGTTTCTTCTGGAGACTTTATTGGTGAGGCCTTGAGGTTTCCTTGTGGGTCACTGATAGGTACCATGAGAGTACACTGATCCCCTGGGCACCACACCTTCCTTGCAAATGTTTCTCATCTGTTGGCACAAGCTGAGGTCAGTGAAGGGCTTCGTATCCCTTTTATGTGTGCCATGTTCATTTTAGAACATCCTACCTGTCCGTCAAAGGGCTGTGGGCTAGAAAATCTTGCAGGAGTACATTAAATAAGCAAGATTGTTTTGAATAACCACAGTGCCAATTGAGTCTTCCCTTTGAGTCTTACACAAAGAGCAACCAAAAAAAGATGTATTTCCATCAACTGGTTTTAATTTGATTGCAGGCTGCCTTAACATTGAGACTTTTGCATGCAATTACCAAACCAGAGCATAATCTGGAGCAAAGCATTTCTTGTGAGTAGGGCTGCCTCTTCAATCCCACCCCCCATCCGCCTCCTCCTCCCTTGTGCGTTAGCCCAACTGTGAGCTCTGCCAGCCCACCATAAACTGTTTGACATCTCATGCACAACTTTCCCTGCCTTGGCTTGTTCCCTCTTGCCCTCCAAAGGTTGGCAAATGCCTTCGGTAAGCAATCTGCAGCACCTAGCATCCCCTGCTGAGCAGCAGTGCGTGTGTCGGGGTGGAGATGGGATGGGAAGGTATGGAGGTATGTCTGATCTGATCTGATGTTACGAACTGCAGTCCTCTGCCATAGCATGTCTGCAGTTCCTGGTTTCTGCCAGGAGGATTATGGTAAAGTCCCCCACGCCGGGGAGCTCGGAGTGGTGCAAAGAGCATCAGCTTCCAAGGAAGTGCTGGGGTTCCTTTGCTCTGCCGCAGCCCAATGTCCATCCAAACCTGGCAGGTGGGATGAGTAGCCCACCTGGCCATCTGGACACCGCAGTACTCTCAATTTGGTTTAGAACTGTAATTAAGAAATTACATAAAAATACACATGCGTGAGTAAAACGTGGCCTCTGGAAGAAAGCACTGAGTGTGTGTGTCCTACTTGGCCAGGTACTATCCAAAGGACTGGTATGGATGCCATAGGGCACACAAAAAGGGGGAAGGTATGGAGGCAATGTACTGAGGTAGTGTGTTTTAACTGGAGCAATCAGTTTTCCAAATTCAAGGGATTGAGTCAAAAATATTTGTGCGTGGTCATGAGACAGAGATCACCCACAGAAAAACAGGTGATTAAAAAGTTGTGTTGGACGTAAATTTCTGTTTGGCCATAAGTACCTTATGTCCAAAGTTTTATAACAGTCCCTCAGCTGGCAATACTCTTCATCATGAATATTTCAGCAGTGGATACACTTTTAAAGTCTCAGTTCTAGGAGTTACGTGATTACGCTATTTTTTTCCTTCCTTCTCTAAAACTAGTTTGTGAAAACTCTTGTGATTATGGAGGAAAGCTGAAAAGTGAGACGTCAAGCACCCTGAAGACGACCAGGCTGATAAGAAGCACGCATTCTAGGTCTTTGTAAGAAAAAAAGTTTAACCTCAAGCTGGTGATTTAGGAGAGGAGGGTGGGTCATATTTGTGCTTTTTTAACTGCTGGTGGCACTGTCTTCCCCAGCACACTATCTGCTTGGGTCTTTTTAATTGAAAAGTCCTTTTTAGGACCTGAGTGAACCTCTGATTCTCTTCATGTATATTGGTTCAGAAACAAGGGAGTCAAAGCAGTATCACATCTCGTTTATGCAGGACATTGAAGAGGACGTGTGATAATAGCCTGGTCCTGCAATCAGAGAAACACCTTAATGATAGCAGGAACAACGTGCAGGTTAGAGGCAGAGAGCAGCTGCCATAAACTGAAGAGCAATAATGCCCGTGTCCTGTACAGCATCCGCCATCAATGATTTTAGGGAGCAATTCAGAGAAAAAAGAAAATGAACCTGGAAAACTTTTATGGCCACGTTATGATGCAAAGCCAGATGTTGCCCCTTGCTACAGTAATAGGGTAGCGAGCAGTAAGCTTTTAAGTACCCTTTGCAAAGACCACTGTGCCCTCCCACAAAGCCTTTTGAAGCACAGTGTGAAGACAGTTTAGGCCTTTATAGAAGACCTGCCCACCAACACAGTTCAATCTGCACTGGTCACTTTTCAGTTTTCATAGGCAGGAAAATGCCTAGAAATGTCACAGCAAAAAAAAAATCAGTCATCTTTTGTCCTGAAAAGAAGGCAGGCTGGGAGGCAGAGGGTAGGACAGCTGCAAAATTAAGCCGTTAATCTTTCAACAGAGGACAAAACAAGGTGGAGATATTTGCCACCAACGGTCTTTTTAAGAGGGTGATGGGAATAATGATGCATTTTTCCTTCTTCTTTTGCCAGTCCTGCACAGAGGCAAAAAGCAATGAGGTACGAGAGGAGCTTTGCAATCTGGTTACCTGTCATCTTGGGAAATGCGCACGGTGCAAAAATCAGCACCTCCTTTGAGTGGGCTGGGGGAAAAGCGCATTCCCCCACTGTGTTTAGTGTCCCAGGTCAATCATTGTGGGCCCTGATGTCTCTCCTGACTGTTCACCTACTGCCATGCAGTGGGAGAGGAAACCTTGTGCCCTGGGCTCTTGGCTGGGACACCCTTGGGATACCCCATGGCAGAGGCTGCCTTGCACCCACAGGAGTTGTCCTGAGTGCCCTACAGAGACTTACAGGGTGGACCACCTTCATCTCACCTGGGTACAGGTGGGGCAGCTTGCATGGGCTCTCCATTCAAGGGGTCCAGCTCACAACCGCTCAAATTCCTGCCCTCCTGCCAACTCCAGCAGGGATTTAGGGAAAAAAAAAAAAGAGAAAAAAAAAAAAGAGAAAAAAAAAGAGAAAAAAAAAAAAAAAGGCCTGGTGTACTGCTTGATAAAAGCTTATAGGACTTCCAGGACAGAATCAGTAAGACCAAACTGGTCTAGGTCTTCTCAGCGAAGTCTTTGGCACTTCTGATTTCTTACCAGCCAGGAGTTAGGTACAGCCAGGACAATGTAGAGCAGTGGTCTCCAGATTGACTGTGGAGCTTAGCAGACCCTCTAAGTCTTTCGACAACCACCCTCAGGCTTTCAGTTTGGCTGCAAATTCTGTCGAAGTAGGATGTTTTCGTGGTCTACCTACTATGGCCTGTGGACATCAAACAGGGCACTTTTCTGGTGCAGCTGCCTGTCTAGAACATTTAGAGTGACAGCCAAAGAAACCAAAACAAATTAAAAAATGAAACAATTCCTACAGAATAACACTATCTGCTGGATGCATGCACTTGCTCCGAGACAAAAAGGGGAGCAGGGTGAATTGCATATGACAGAAGTTGTCACTTAGGGTAGGATTCATTTGTTCCCATTTGGATTACTATGACCTACTTTCAGATGTCTACCTGCAATAAGATGAGCTGCAGCCTAGAAAGAGAGCTGAGACAAATGGGTATGTGTGTTGTAAATATCTGAAGTTATCAGAGCTGTGAGACAGAAATAGAGGTGATAGGAGAACATGAACAGATCAGTGTTTCACATCATTACACCTGGAAACGTTCATTTGCCGAGCAGGAGCCATCCTGTTTCCCTAAGTTTTCTTTTTGTCCCTGTGGCCCCATGGATGCACCTGCATCCACCGCCTTACCACATTTGGCTTTCTCTCAGGCCTTCCCTGTCCCTGTTGAATGCTATTTTGGTACCAAACTGGGTCCAGAAGACTCCTGCAGAGCCGTCCTGGCTTTGCACAGCCTGGTCCTGAGGAACAAACTTTGCACCAGACTTGGAGCCTCACCGCTGCCTGCACAGGCAGTTGCACCAGGACGAGCCGAGCTTGGCGAGGTCTCGCCTGCAGCCTCTCTCGACCTTCCAGGGACTCCACAAAAAGCAAGGCACTGGAGAAACAGAGAGATGAACTGGGGCCTCAGTCTCTATTTTGTGCATACTTCCAACACGGTAAAAAAAACCCTCCAGGAGCTGCAGCTTAGTCCTTTCAGCAGGTCTAAGGCTGCAGCTCAGAGCTGCTAACTCATGATGACAACAGTTGTCAGCTCCTATTAAGATCAGGATAAAGGCTTTATCAGGCAAATTGGTGTGGATGCTGCTGCCCTAATGTTTCTTTCAGTGACTCCTTCTCCATTACAGGGAGATTTTTGAAAGACAGGGGCTACCGGTCCAAAGCCGAGCCACTGGGATTCAGGCTCTGGCGGCTAATCCTCTTCTTACAAAGAAACCTCCCCTCTGTAGGAATCATGTCCTTCTTCTCAACAGTCTGCATGATTATTCCATTTCCTTTCAGTGGACAGCATGTTTCAACACTTATTAAATTGCTGTTTCTCTCAGCAGGGTCTGGGAGCCTGTTCCTTTGCATCCCAAGAAGCACAAATCTCCCCCTGCGTTGCTGATAGCTGGTATCTGATCAATAGCAATGCAATCTTCTCTGCTGAGGTTTAAAGGCATTTGGTTGGGCTAAAAATCAGTGAGAGTCATTTGATTCCCTTGGAGGGATGCCCTCTTACACCACCTGAGGATATGGTCTCCATATTCTCTTTATACAATTCAGACCTGTCAGACATTCATTTAACAGCAGCTAGAGAGCAGCATTTTGAAACGTCTAGGTTGGGATATCTTTTGTCATTGCTGTTTTTGTAAGTGCTTCATAGGGAAAAGCTCCCCTGAATTAGCTGTAATGTGTGATACCAGGAAAAAACCTTTCTTCTGAATAGCATCCAAAATCCTCAGCTATCTGTCCAAGCCTGTAGAGCTGCCCTGTAACAATGGTTCCTCTGTAGGTGGGTTGGTTGGGCATTTTTGGCACAAGAGGAGCTCGGTGCTGGCCTCTCTGATGAGAACAAGTGTCCTGGGTCAGACCAAATATCTTGCCTATCCACTATCCCACTGGATGGCTAAGACTGATGCTCTGAAAAGCCTTGCAGGACCTAGCATGAAGTGGTCTGCCCTCAAAGGCTGCACCAGCCTCCAGCAATTTGGAGGTTAGAGAATTAGCTGAGTTTGGTGACGTTTAAAGCGGAGATAGTCCAGGTTACTGTGAGAAACAGAAGTGGGCAATGCTTGCTGGGGAAGGCTCTGACTTTTTCTGCTTTTATTATCTAGGTGGCTCTCTGGTAGCTTGTCTCTGAAACAAGGAAGGAGGGATGGCAGATGCTGAGATGTCTGCAACATCCTTAAGGCTGCTTCACTAGCTTGTGGGGACATTTGCTGCCCACACAGAGGACACAGAGTAGGGCTGATCCACGGAAACTAACGGGACTCTTTCAGTAGGTGCAGGTAAGCATGACAGCCTGTGGGCAAACGACTGGCTCAGACCCATGGAGCCGTCTCTCCTCACCCATTGCAAAGGTGTACCAACTCCAAGCTGATCTACTCAGCATCTCCGAGGAGAGACAGGGTTTGATGAACTCCTCTGGGAATCTGAATACATAAGAGATTTGGGGTTTGGGAGCCGTGTCATTAGGGACACAGGGAGGGTATCCTGTGGATCCTCCTGGACCAAATGTCTTCTGTGATCCCAGGCGTTCACAGCTGAAAATCCATCTCATGCATCACCAGCACCTCCATTCCCCAGTACACCGAGGCAGCAGTGGCATGGCACCTTGTCCTGCCACCACCTCAGGGAGGACCATTTGCTCCAGAGCCACCATGGCCTGACCCACAGCTCCTTGCAGCGGGCTGTCTTCTGCTGCCCTTTGCTGAGAGCTTTATCACTGCTGAGCAATACAGAGAATTACTTGTGGCAAGGCATTGCTGGTGACTTCATTCAGGGTGCCTACCTTCGTTTTGCTGTTGAAGTCCTTGCTACACTGAAGATGGGAAGGGCAGCGGGGTTGTCTCTGACAGGAGCAGCTTTTCCTCTCTGTTCCAGTTACAAATGCCCTATTTCTTGGAATTTGGCCATCTGGGAGACTTATTCTGGCTTTCAGCCTCTGTGTGGGAGGTGCTGAGCATTGGGCTGCCCATGGTATGGAGGTCTGGTCTGCCGAATAATAGAGAGCTGGAAACCCTCATGCAGATGGATTAGAGAATGTTTCTGTTAAAATCCTGCCTGCCTCTCCACTTTGCAGCATAAATATCAGTAGTGTGAGTGGCAGGATACTGAGGGCTCAGGAGAAATGCTCAGTAGACCTCAGCAAAACTCGTATCCCTTTTTAGCAGATTGGGCAACTGCTGCCTATGTGCAAAACTGGTTGTTAAAGAGCTGCAGAAAGTTAGAACGAGTCAAAAAGCAGGGAGCAGGTGCAGAAAGCCAGCAGCAGGCTTTCAGATCCATGCTTCTCTATGCAGCGAGCATGGAAGACCCAAAACCAGGCTGGTGTTTAGGGTCTGGCAGACAGGGAAGGCAAAACACCGTCAGCACAACACTATGACAGTTTGACACAAGGATGGGAGGTGGCCGGCTGCTGGGACAAAAAAAATGCTCCCAGGCACCAGCTGCTGGCAGGCTTTTTGGGCAGGGAGGGGCAACCAGTACTGCCGGCACGGACAGCCACATCCTCCTCACCTCAGGTTGCTAACACACATCCCAGCTTGCCACAAAAACCCATCCTGCACTGCTGGGTCCATACCCGGCTCCCCAAGCTGGGTAACTTTCTGACCCCTGGCAGGCTGCAAAGGAGCTCAAGCCAGCAAGCAATTTTAGGCTTGCCAAAACAAAGGCCTAAGAATGTGGGTTAAAAGGTAAACTCCTTTAGAGGTCAGGAGTAGCACAGTCCTTCTAGACCACGACATCAACATCAGCAGAAGGGCTTATAAGCATTACAAAGGACTCCTTGCTTTCGCCTTCCCCCTCTCTCCCAAGAAAAATAAAACCAGACATAACCATCAGATGAAGTAGTGTTAAGGTTGTAAAGTATAAAGCTGAGAAATGCTGCCTGCAAAGCTCTGTGTAATCTGCATTCCCCCCTCCACTGTACCTACGATGCAAAATCTACCTGATGATGACACGCCGCTTTTTCCATTTGCTCCCTATTGCAGAGTACTAAGGCAAGAGAATTTCCAGAAGAAAAGCCTTACCACAAATTGATGAATACAGGCAAACCAGAAGTTATTCCCAGATATTTATAAATATATATATATCCCCGATATTCCCTTAACCTTGTTCTTGGAAACAGCTGAATGATTTCTGCAGATGAGGTCATAGAATCATAGAAACATTAGGTTGGAAGAGACCTCTAAGATCATCAAGTCCAACTGTCAACCTAACACCATCATGCCCACTAAACCATGTCCCCAAGTGCCACACCTACACTTCCAGGGACAGTGACTCCACCACTTCCCTGGGCAGCCTGTTCCAATGTTTGGCCACTCTTTCAGTGAAGAAATTTTTCCTAACGCCCAATCTAAACCTCCCCTGGTGCAACTTGAGGCCATTTCCTCTCATCCTATCGCTTGCTACTTGGGAGAAGAGACCGACCCCACCTCTCCACAACCTCCTGTCAGGCAGTTGCAGAGAGCGATGAGGTCTCCCCTCAGCCTCCTCTTCTCCAGGCTGAACACCCCCAGTTCCCTCAGCCGCTCCTCACAGACCTGTTCTCCAGACCCCTCACCAGCTTCGTTGCCCTTCTCTGGACACGCTCCAGCCCCTCCATGTCCTTCTTGCAGTGAGGGGCCCAAAACTGCACCCACCATTCGAGGGGCGGCCTCACCAGTGCCCAGTACAAGGGCATGATCACCTCCCTGCTCCTGCTGGCCACCCCATGGCTAACACAGGCCAGGAGGCTGTTGGCCTTCTTGCCCACCTGGGCACACTGCCGGCTCGTGTCCAGGTGGCTGACGACCAGCACCCCCAGGGCCTTTCCTGCTGGGCAGCTTTCCAGCCACTCTTACGGCACATGGGGACAGCCTGCCCCTGTGCCTTTAACACTTCCTTCTTGACAGCCTTCCTGGACCCCTTCGCCCTTCAGGACTGTCTCCCAAGGCACTCTCTCTCAACCAGTTTCCTGAAGAGGCCAAAGTCTGCCCTCCGAAAGTCCATGGTAGTGGTTTGGCTGACCCTCCTCCTTACTTCACCAAGAATAGAGAACTCTATCATTTCATGGTCGCTAAGGCCAAGGTGGCCTCTGACCACCACATTTCCCACCAGTCCTTCTCTGTAAACAGTGGGTTAAGCGAAGCACCTCCCCTGGTAGCTCCCTTACCAGCTGTGTCAGGAAGTTCTCTTCCACACACTCCAGGAACCTCCTAGACTGTTTCCTCTCTGCTGTGTTGTATTTCCAGCAGACATCTGGGAAGTTGAAGTCCCTTATGAGGATAAGGGCTAACGAATGTGGACTTCTGCCAGTCGCTTGTACAATGCCTCATCTGCCTCTTCATCCTGGTTGGGTGGTATATAACAGACTTCCAGCAGGATATCTGCCTCATTGGCTTTCCTTGTCATCCTTACCCGTAAGCACTCAGCCTTGTCATCGCAATTGTTAAGCTCTACACAACTGAAACACCCCCTAACATACAAAGCCACCCCACCACCTCTCCTTCCTTGTCTATCCCTTCTGAAGAGCTTATAGCCGTCCATTGCAGCACTCCAGTCATGACAGTCATCCCACCATGTTTCTGTGATGGCGACCAAGTCATAGCTATCCTGCTGCACAATGGCTTCCAACTCCTCCTCTTTGTTGCCCGTGCTGCATGCATTGGTGTAGATGCATTTGAGCGGAGCTATCAATTTCACCCCCAACATTGGCATACCACTCCTAGGTTCATCACTGGTGGGTCTTGCTTTGTCCCCTTCCCCCTTTGAAACTAGTTTAAAGCCTTCTTGATAAGCCCGGCCAACTCATGTGTGAGAATCCTTTTCCCCTTTCTAGAAAGCTGAACTCGATCTGTTGCCAGCAGGCCTGGTGCCATGTAAACCTCCCTACCCATGATTATGAAAACCAAAATTCCACTGATGGCACCAGCCTCTAAGCCAGGTGTTAGTCAGGTCTGTTTTCCTGTTCCTTTCAGTATTCTTCCCCGTCACTGAAGGGATTGAGGAAAACACTAACTGTGCTCCTGATCGTTCAAGCAATCGCTCCAGCACCCTGGAGTCCCTTTTGATCGCCTTTGGACTTCTCTCCGCAGCCTCATCACTGCCAACCTGCATAACCAGTAGTGGGCAGCAATCAGAGGGCCGTACCAGACTAGGGCGTTTCCTAGTAATGTCTCTAAGCTGGGCCCCAGGGAGGCACCAGACTTCTCCTTGGGATGGGTCTGGTTGGCCATCCGTTCCCCCCGGAAAGGAATCACCTATGACAATTACTCTCCTTTTTTTCTTAACAGAGGCAGTCACAATGCGTGGGGCTGACTGACCCTCCCTAGGCAACTCCCTGGATGGACCTTCAGCTACCTCCTCATCTGCCTGGCCCTCAACTTCTAGAGCCCCATATCTGTTGTGTAGGGGCGATTGGGTAGGTGAGGGAGGCCAGGAGGGGATTCGCCTGCAGGAACCTGTGCAGGAACCTGTTTCCATTCCCCCCCACCTCTGAGGTCCCCTCTTTCCACGTGGTGGCAAGAGGGTAGGGGGTCCCCTGCTTCTTGTGGAGCCTTCATCTGCTGCCTTTGCCTCAGGGTTGGTAAGGGGTGGCTCCACAAATCTACCTCCCTCTCTCACTCCCTGGTGCTCCTCAGCCTTTCCACTTCCTCTTCCAGCTCTGCCACGAGGCTGAGCAGATCATCCACCTGATCACACCGCGCAGCGGTGTTGTCCCTGCTGCCCTCTGGCACAAGCAACAGCCTCAGGCACTCCCTGCAGCCAGAGACTTGCACAGCTGCAGGTTTGTGCGGGATCTCCCTCTGGGTCACCACATTCCTTCTGGCGATGGCTTTTGGCCTAGCGGAAACCATGGCTTTGTTCTTTTCTGGGAGGGCGATGGTCACTAGTTGAGCTCACTCTTCCCTCTCTGCAGAGGGCTGGGGCACCCTCTCCCTCCCCATGCTTTTGTCACCTTGGTCTTGCCGTGGTTTTGCCAGTTCAGGAAGGGTCCCCTGGTGCCATCCCCTGTCGCTGTCCTCTGATCCAGAGCCCTTCACCAGTCGGTGGCTACTAGGGTCATATAATCTTAGAATCGTAGAACAGTTTCAGCTGGAAGAGACCTTCAAGATCATCAAGTCCAACCTTTGTTCTAGCTCTATCAACACCACTAAACCATGTCCCTAAATACATCTACCCGTCTCTTAAACACCTCCAGGGATGGTGACCCCACCACCTCCTTGGCCAGGTTGTTCAATCCAAGGTGAAGCATCCTATGCAGAAAATTTTAGACTATCTGGTTTCAACTTTGCAAAGTTGTAAGTTGCTGCAAATAACAGTGGAAAGTTGGGGCCTCTGAGCTACAGATATTTGTACTTACTTTGTGTAGAATATCCATGTTTACATGGCACAGATCAACTTCTTAGGTTCCTCAACAACTCTTTAAAAGTGTATTAAAGCAGCTCTTCACTGGTGAAGTCACAATCCATAATTGGATCTGTGAAACAGAGTAATTTTTGATTGCCTTCCTTCAACCCTGAGCCTAGGTTAAGTGGAGCCTTACAAGGCAATTTTTTGTTTCCTGAGACAGGTCCTTTTCTCTTCCCATCCTGTTCAGTGAGAGGAACACCCTTGTCATGGTGCAGGATGCCCTTTTCGTGGTCAAGGGGTGGTTTATGGAGTCAGCTAACCCATGACAGGCTCGCAACAAGCATGACCAGAAGGTCTTCACATTGCAGGTCCTAATGCAGTGGGACCTCCTTCACTTTATTTTCAGTGTGGTGTACGATGAAAGTTAACAGTGAAAGGAAACTGGAGATGTTCCTTGAGAAGACATGTGCTGAGGGTTGTTAAATGCATGGAAATTTTGCCTGGTTTGGGAAGCCACAAAGGGCTGGAAGCAGGGATTGTGCTCAGGAGTTGTTATGGCATTGCCAAGTTCCAGCAGACCTTGAAAGGAAAGATGCTGCAAGGAATATTTCTTGCTCAGAGCAAAATCCTTTTGCCATCTCTACAAGGGCTGTAACAGAGAAGTGGAAAATCACTCCATCTGTCCAGCCAAGTATCTTATCTGCCTTTCCTTCCTCTGCTGAAATGCTGCCCATGGATATTAGCGAGTCTGGCCTCAAAACACCTCAGTGATCTGAGGCAGCATTCTCCTTTTGGATAAAGAAAGAGAAGCCCCGGGGTGAATAAGGGCTGGATTTCAACCAGCCCTTTTGAAGACCTAGCTTTTCATGTCACAGGGGGAGCTGCCAGATGCCTTGTGGTCAGGAACAAATCTGACTTTTTCGGGGGGGGGGGGTTGTTTCTAACAGGAGTTGAGCTCTTTGAAATCTCTGGCCTGATCTGACTTTTTAAAAAATCACATGGGCAGCCTGAGGCAGAGCCAAGTTTTGAAACTTTTCTAAGTCTAGTGACTGAAGGAGAGGAAAAGATCTTGGGAAGATTGCTTTCAAAGGGCCTGACTACCTCATTTGCAATTGGTGGGGAAATGGGTCCTGTCCAAGGGGTGGCTTGGGAAGTGGAATACGTAAGAGACTTCACCTGCAGGTGAAGGCACCTTAAACCCACCAGAAGGTGAGGGACACTTGCCTGGAAAAGTTTTAAAGGAGATGGGCAGTGTGCTTCCCAGACCCAGCCTCATCTCACCCAACCCTACCCATCTCTCCTGAAGGTGCTGATCTCCCTCCAGTGACTAGAGACGGAGTTTACTCTAGTTTAAACTATATTCCTAACTTTCAGTGGCAAAAAAAGTGTAAACCCTCACTTCTGAGCTGATTTTCCTTTAAGTCTTGAAGGTTCTTGAAAGCAAGAAGAAAGCAAGAGTACCAATATTTTAAGGTAGTAAATGGATGGATTTTGGTAATGATATGTCTGCTGGCTTGCCATTGATTCTGGACTGAGAAATAAAGAAAGATCACCGATGGGAAACCTGGGAACTACCTCTGTATGTGACTATATGCAAACATAGGCTGAGTGCTCTTTCTGCTCTCAAACGGGTTTGAGTCCTCATTTTCTGAATCGTAGACTGATGTCCAGGCTTCTTGTTAAGCTAGTCCAGACAACAAGTGATATTCCTGCATTAAAATTCACTGTTCTCCTCTACAACCATGGTGAACCTTTCACCCACATTCCTGATGACCTTTGAAAATATGAAGATACCAAATGTGTATCAAGGATTTAAAACACTCAGACCCTTAGGGAAAAAAGCTCTCTGGCAATGTTGCAGAAGATGGTCTCATCTGGTGTGTGACAGTTGAATGGGAGCACTGTTACTCACTGCCTGGTTGATCCAGGCTTGGCAAGGATGTGCAGTTTTGCAAGCAGTTTAGCTCGCTGTCTATAACAGTGCTAGGGCTGAGGTGGCGGAGGTGAGGGTGAAATGGGGAGAAGACTCATTTGCAGCCAGTCTAACTTACTGGCTAAGAGGAATTAAATGGTGGCTACTTCTCACTTGACTTTTGTATGGACTTTTATGAGGAGATTCCAGCTCAGTCTGGGCTAGTGTGCATGTCTGCGCAGCACCGGGTGGTGCATCAGGACTGTGGTCTTTGCTGCTGGTCTAATATTTATGGAGGAGCAGAATCTGAATGTGGGGCTCCAGTTTAGAGACATGGGCACACGGACATCTTGAAGTACTTCTGGATCTGGAGAGCCAGCTAAACGTCTTGGCAGACGTAGCCCATGCAGCGTGTATAGAGGCACCAGACTCAGCCACTCAATATCAATTAACACACTGGGTGTCGGACCTACTGAGGTTCTGGGCAGGATCTGAGCTCCAGGTCCTGAGATCTGTCCTTACTTACAGGATGCAAGATTGTTTTTCAAGAAGCAGAGGTTGAAAAAGACCTAATAGTTGAACAGGAGCTCTCTGCCTGGGGCTAAAGAGGCTTATGGCCTTAAAAACAGTGGATGCTTTAGTGAGAGAAGGGCAGCTGTATCACCTCTGCTTTTGGCAGCCCTGCAAAAGCTACAGGAAGACTGTGACTGGACTGGGATCAACAGTTGACTGGAGAGGGTTCAGACAAGAGCCAAAAAAAAGCTTAAAGGATTGGGGAACAGGTTTATTGTGAGAAGGTCCAGGATCTCACTCTGTTTAGCTTAACAAAGAGAGGATTAAGGAGCGACTTTGTACCAGCCCATGAATGTCTGCACGGAGAACAGAAATCGATGACAGAGCCTTCCTGGTCCTGCAGACAAAAGTATAACAAAGGCGAGTGGCTGGAAGTTCAAGCTAAACAAATCAGACCAGACAAAGATGCAGTTTTTTTTTAATTATGAGGGTAATTGATCATAGGAGCAGTAGACAAGGCTGTGTTGCGTTCTCCATCGCTAGTGATATTTGTACTGAGGCAGGCTGTGTTTCAAAGGAGGGATTCTCATTTGATCACAATTATTGGATCTGAGGTGGGAATTAGTGCACAAAACTCATGGGCTAGGCTGACCAGCAGGTCACAGAGAAAATTATCGCAATGGATTTTTTCATGCTTTTCTGAAAAATCTATGAAGTCCCAAATGCAGCTGGATTTTTTTGAGGGCGGAGGTAATAGGGAATTGAATCAGTTATAAGCTGTTACAGATAGTGCAGCAGAGCAGAATAAATCACCATAATCAAAACAGAGCTGTCTTATGACACTGAAAGCTGAACAATGAGCCTTCACATAAATCCACTCCACTTATTAGACAGAAAAGCCCAGATAGTCAATATTCACATTAAACATCCATCAAAAAGTGCTTCACAGATTGCACTCCCATTTGGGAATTTCTCCATTTCATAGTCAATTGAAGCTGTACAGCTGATGATTGCTATTGGATAACACCAGCTTCATGGGATGTAAAATCACCTGGGGAAGGGATGCTCAGATAAATGGGGCAGCTTGGAGCAGTTCTGCTGATACACGGCAGTTGGGGGTCTCATTTCACAGCCAAAGGTGTTACTCCTCTGCAGGACTTCTCTTACCTGTGAGTATGGCAGATGGTACGTACAAACAGGCAGACATAAAGAGGTTCAGCTCTTGTATTCTTGGCATTTATTGGGAGATGACATTGCCATCTCTCAGGCTGCTTTTCCTAAGGCAGTAATGGCTCTCCATGACACCTGCAAGGAGTCAAATTTTGGCTTCTGACAACGAGCCTGCTGAGGAGACACGTCAGGGCCAGCTGTGAGGAACGGTGGGAAGATACGGAGACGGTGGAGGTGGTTGTCTCGGGCTGTTTCAGACTGACAGTTGGAGCCATCCCACCCCTGCAGCACTATGAGGGGTGGGTGGCCCCAGGGCTGCCCCAGATCGGCATGCATCAACCCTTCTGATTGCTGTGCACGGAGGCAGGCTGCAAACTTCTCCTCTTCCTTTCTCTCTGCCGCATCAGGGAATAGTTTTAAATGCCAGTGATTTTAAGTGACCAGTGGATGTGTCTGACCTAGGACTAAAGCAAGTATTAATGTGGAGAGAGTGAAGCACCTTAGCAGGAATGAGAGCTGAGAATGTCACTCACAGGTCACAGCTATGACCACTGGTGAACCTGGATCAACCAGAACCTGCCACGTCCCATGTTTCAACACAAGCCTAAAGGCCACAAATGACATAAGGATGCGGGACACAGGGGATGCTTTCCTAAAAGACCTAGTGCAGGCAAAGATGTGGGTGGAAAAAGCGGTCAGAAAGAAAAATGGAAAAAGGGAGAAATGGGAAATATAATAATAGGTACCACAAAGTGGGGAAGAAGGCCCTGCCTCCATTGTGCATCTCTTAGCGTTCTGCTGGTGCTGGCAAGCACTCCAGATCATGTGCGATACAGAACAATAAGCATTCCTGGAAACTTTTGTTTTTAAGCTCCCTGAACCTCAATTCTCCATTTGTAAGTAGGGATAATGTACTCAAAGGATGCAAAGATTAGTTAATTAATGGGTTGTGACACACTCTGATGCTGTGATAATGAGCACTGCTAGGAAATCTGTGATTAAGGTTCTGGTTCAGTGTATTTTATTTAGAAAGCTAACCTGGGGGACAGGATCAGCCCCTGAGGCCATCTGAGCTTTCCACCCCTTTCTGCCGCCTGTATGGGGATTTCAGTATTGTGCTTCAGAAATGGATTAGAGCCTCCTCCAAAACCACAGCCTAAAATGTTGACATGTCTTTTCTTAATTTACAATGGATACCCTATAACTGTCCTGCTGCGTCTGGGATTCAGTGTCCTCAGCAGGGTTTGGACAGTGTATGGTAAAGAAATCCTGGCGCTACATCCTGCACAAGGAGAGACAAAGCCATCGAGTTTGCGTGAGGAGCACCTGGGAAGCTTGGTTACTCCGAGTGATGTTCAGCTCTTGGGAAAAGGTGGAACTGTCACATCATCCTATACCTGGAGCTGTCTGTATCAAGACATGCACACTTATATACATAAAGGCAAAAGTCCAGTGGCAAAGACATGCTGAACCCTGTGAAACTAGAAGGCTGCAGGGCTGAGCCTTGGTGCTGGGAAAGCCAAGGACAGCCCACAAGAAGCCATGGCCCAACCACTGGTTGTAGAGCAGAGGGTCAGGTGACTTTGAGCAAGGATCAGTCCTGACTAGCACTTTGCTTTGGGCAGTTGTTGAGGGAAATGAGATGAGACTCATAGAGAATTGTCAACAGGATGGTCCAAAGCAGCCAAGAGTCCTGAGTTTGCTGCGGAAAGACAAGCAACCGAGGTCACAGTGCAATGCATGGACTGGTGTGGCACGAGGGAGGCAGGCTGAAGGCAGCATCTTTCCCTTGCCCTTCCCAAGGGGCAAAGCAGGGCAGGAAGCCAGTATGCCCAAAGGCCCCCATGAGTCACCAGAGCCCTCAGAGGTCTTGAAGGGAAAATGCCTCCTTGAAGCCTCCTGTGAGTCAGGCCTGGCACTGAGCTGATGATTAGGAGGCTTTGAAGCGATGGAAGATGAAGGCAAAGGGAACAAATGTCCTTTCTGCATCCTTTCTGCTGGCGGCCTCTTTCACGAGCTCCCTGCCCTGGAAATCATTGCAAGCCCCTCTTGTTATGTGAAATGACCTAAAAATTTCTCAGTCACTTCCCTTCTGTTTTACTCCTGCCATGAGGTTGTGTAGCACCCGTGCACAGGGCTCTTGCCACCTTGCAGGGGGTGCTCAAGCTGGGGTGGCTGCCTCCTTGCAGGGGATGCTTGAGGTGGGGTGGCCGCTTCCCCATCGTGAACCTGCTGTGTGCATTTGTCAATCACAGCTAGTGCAGAAAGCACCCGTGTCCTGCTCAGGAGGGGCTGAGCTGTGTGGGGCTTTAGTTCATGACCTACCCATTCAGGCTGCAGAAATAAAAGGTTACAGGGTGTTAAGGGGATGCCTCACCCCACCAGGCTGGCCCAGGTTTGGAGTAGGAGTCTGGGGCAGAGCCAGGTTTTAAAATGCTTCTGCACATAAAACTTCTTAACTCCCCTTCCTGCTCCCATTAACAGACCTTCCTTGGATAATTCCTCCTTTGCACTGGATTGGTGTGTCTTCCAGTTTTCACTTTGTGGAAGCTTTTCTTCCATTGACTCTAGTTTTCATTTTGCTGAGGCTTTTCTTTCATTGACTTTTTTAAGTCAAGTCACAGGGGCTTGAAAGAAGATGACTCATCCCCTCAGAAGTCCCAGCAGCTCTTATCTCCTCTTTGGCACCAGCTGAGAGGTGGGAAAGAGGGAAGGAGAATGAAAAAAAAAAGAAATCAATACATCTTTTGTATGATTTTCCACAGCTCATCTGTTCTCTGTGCTCTTTACACTCCTCTCAGCTGGGGAAGATAAGGTAATTTACTTGGTGGCAATACTTCTGCCCTTTTAGTCTACAAAAGCCTTAATTCATTAACAGAGGTATAACGGGAACAAAGCAGTAGGATGGGAGTAGCTCTTTTTGGAGCATTTTAGGCTATAAGAAAGGAATCTTTCCTCCCTTTTTTAAGTATAAATATACAAACAAATATGCACTGGCAGTACCAACCAGTACGAGGGTGGTCTACAAAATCATGATACTCACGGAGAAGATGGGTAAGATTGACCACTCCGAGCCTTATCCAGGATGAAAAATAGGATGTAACAAAACCTCCAATAGACAGAGCATGTGGCCCCATGCAACAGGCAGTTGATAACTCTCTTCTGCAGGATGTTGCAGATGCCAAGAGGTTACATGGGAGTAACTGGGAAAAAAGTCAAGGAAGGAAAGTTATGAGATGTAGTAAATTAAATGAAGGCTCCACTTCTGTGGAAAACCTGAGATGCAAGGAGCAGGAAGAGTAATCTGGAAACTATCACTATGTCCTGGCTGGTTTTCATGCTCTTCCTTTGGCAGCTGCTGTTGGCCAAGTGAGCCCACAGTCTGGCTCAGTTTTGTTGCTGTTGTATATCCTCCCTCATCCTCAGTGAGACCACATCTTATCCTCTCCCACTGTATGGGACCTGGTGCTGTCGCCAAACCAGTGCTGTCCTTGTCAGAGGGACACAAGTCCCCAAGCTGTGGCCACCAACCCCTTCCAGATGGCTAGAAGCAGGAGTGACCTGGGCGAGGCGCATGTGCCATGAGGTAGGAACTCAGCCTGGACACCTCTGAAATTCAGAAATATTTGTGAGCCAGCATCTGCCATGGCTCAGGTCAACACCACAATGCTGCCAGGTGCCTTGAACCATCCTCAGGGTGTAGCTGGCCTCAACTACAATGCAAACATCCTTGACAGAGAACGACAGGCTTTGATAAAAGGACCAGAACCCTGCTACCAATTTTGTTTTGAACCCTACAAATCTGGGCTGGGCGGTGCTATGAGTTGTTTTTTGCAGAGATACCTCCATCAGCCAAGAGACGGTTCATGCCACCAGGATATGGCAACAGGTGAGGGATGTGAAGGTGAAGTTTCAAGGCCAACAAGTGCTTATCAGCGCATAAAGAGCAGAGGATGAAGATGTCATTCTTCTTCTGCGTCTCAAAACACACCGGCCAATGCTACCACCATGCTTAAATGTCGGGGGCAACCAGCAAGTTCATTTGGGGAAGCCCTGGCACAGAATATGGTGAAGTCTCTTGGTCCCATATACTGGGGAACCATCACGTTTTAATGTGCTGCAAGTAAGAAGTGCATTAAATGCCTGACCAGGAGGCATCAGTTGCTCTTGCCCTACAACCCATTTCTCTGAGGAGCGGTGCCACCATCACCAGGACACAGCTCCTGGCACTGTATTGATCTGGTCTGGCAAGATAGTGATTTTGGGAGCTGGTGAGGAGGAGAGGGAATCATTGAGAGTCTGTGCTTCAGGGGTAGTAGTTTGGGATCCAGCAGGCACTGGACATAAGCCTGGTGCATGCTCTGCTAGTGAAAAGGGGTCACTGGATGAGGAGTCCATGTTTGTGGCTCTGCAGGGCCAAGGGGATGGAGGAAAGCTGGACTGAGAGCACACACACGAAAAAAAGTAAGTCCTGAGCCACTAACCTGTTTTTTTCCAGATGGTTTATGTGAGGTTGGGATTAGAGAGTTAACTGTCATTTTGGAAAACCATGGGGTAAAATAAATAAATAAATCAATCAGTGCTAACAACGTCCCCTACTGATCAGCTTTAACTACAAAAGCAACAGAATTGGCCTTTTAAAGGTCAATCGAAGTGAAAACCTTTGCAGAAAATCTTTTAAACACTTGAATCTCTCAATCTCTTTCCCTCAAGCTGGTGTCTTTGGGAACCGACCTTCCTTTCTGCCTGTTGAGAGCAGGCCCGATTGCTGCTCTGCAGGTGACTGCACCCATCAAACACAGCCCTTCACCCCCCTGGGGCAATCTTCCTCCACAAGCTCCGTGGTTGGACCCTTGGCAGTGCAACATCTTGGACACATTTCCAGCTCCACCACAGACTCACCTTTTTCTGGGAGGTAGAGACAGGAGAGATGGGAGGGAGATGGATTTCCAGGATCTCCTCCCAGGGCCTGTTCTGGTTGCAAACTGCCCAAGAAGGGAGAAGAGCCTCCTTCCGCCTTCTGAACCTCCTCCAACAAGATGTTCTTTCTCAGAGCTGGATGACAGCCTGGGAGGATCATGGCTCTTGTTACATGCAATGGTTCCTACATGACCTCTCCAGCTTCCTACCGCCTCTGCAAGAAATTGCTGCTCCCCTCTGTAAGACTTGTAGTGGGGTTTTGCTGTTTTATTTACAATAAAAGCAGTAATAATGAC
Organism: Leptosomus discolor; assembly: GCF_034619465.1. NCBI lineage: Eukaryota > Metazoa > Chordata > Aves > Leptosomiformes > Leptosomidae > Leptosomus > Leptosomus discolor. Next base: position 81,447,649 of record NC_141394.1, on the reverse strand, counting down.
GATAATATGACGATGGGGAAGATGGAAGTTTGCGGGTTTGTTGAAATGTGAGCTGCTTTCCACTGCTTTCCACTGTCTCCTGCTGCTTTTATAGCATTCGGAGTTGGTGGGGTGTATTGAAATGCCCCAGTGCTCCTTTCGCACAAAAGCCACAGCTCAGGCTCAATGCTGGCTAGTCCCACACGCTGTTTGTTTATGGGAAGTGGATACTGAGACCCTTTGTACATTTGTTTTTCTGGGAAAAAGGACCTTGATCACAGAAGCTGAAAAACAGAAGAGCTACACCCCTCCAGAGAGCCAGCTGGGAGAGCTGCCTGATGTGAAGCCAAGCATTTTATCAGAGGGTGGGATGTGCCCATGGGGATCACCATCCCTCTTTGGTTTCTGGCTGGAGATAGGCATGCAGTGACTGTGCAGATGTTTGCAGGGAAGTGTTTGCCCGATGGAGCGGGAAGACATGTGCTTATTCTGCAGGAGATTGGGCTGGCTGGTGCCTTTCCTGGGGCACACATTGACCTCATGCCAACCCCTGTCACTGATAAATGCCTCTGGGTCTTACCCTGCAGATGAACTGGACTCAGAGCAGTGTGGAGCCTAGATGTGATACAACCGTGTCTTTGTCAGTAGGAATAGGACCTTATTCCTCTACTATGAAGCAGCTGAATCACCCATATCCCACCCATAGGGATCAAAACCACATGAGAAGCCCATGTTTTTTGTGGCTCTGCGGGGCCAAGGGGCTCACACCTGCAAGTCAGGTGTGTGAAAGCATCTCCCATGCTTGTTTTCCATCAGAAACCACTCATCCTGACAGTGGCAGGAGGTGCTTGGACACTGGACACACAAGAGGTGAAGAACTGTTGTTTGCTGGGAGCCAGGAGCTGCAAGGCCTGGCTCCCTGCATTCAGTTTAACCCTTGAGATGGGATACTGCTGCCTTTCCCCACCAACCAGGCGTGTCTGGAAGATGTCAAGTATCGGTGCCATGTCTTTACCTGGCAGAGCCTCAAATGGATTAACCCCTGGCACACCCCTCCTCGCTCAACTGTTTCAGCCCACTGGCTTCATTAAGTTAATCCCAGCATCAATAATTTTGTTTGCTAGAAAGGCTTTGTGAATAGAGACATTTAACCCCTGCAATGACAGGGCTGCACAATGCTCCATCTTCAGCCTACAGTGACTGAGATGCACTGGGCTTCATGACATCTCCAGGAGGAAGAGTAGCACGTGTAGAGCTGCAAGACAGACAGATAGTATTTGTCCTGGTGCTTTGGGAGTGAGAACAGAGATATTGACATTTGTCAATCACAGCCATCACTGACCTGTCATTAGCAGTGATGAGGAAGCAGTGGTAATGCTTTGGAGTGGCAGCACAGCAAACGGAGGGGTGGCAACACGCTTCCCTCCACTCTCACTTTTGGGATGATCAGAGGAGGTCAAATTAAAGGGCAGTAACTTGCAGAGATTCCCTCTTTCCCACCTCTCACTTGTCCCTCTCCTCCCAAGGCATTTATAAGGTCTGTGATTTGAAATAGAAAGTAATATGTCTTAAATAAGCAGCATTTGCTTCTAGTTGAGGTGCAAGGCTGCACACAGAAAGAAAAAACCCTATTGATTTAGGTGGAACACACTGTGTTGAAATGCTGGATTCTGGCTAGCAGGAGTCTGCAGGTGCTTGTGTAGGGAAAGCTGCCTCTGGGCTTTGCCTTGTGGGCTGTGAAAAGAGCACAGTGCCTGGAGCGCTGCTGGCTTTATTTATAATGGTGGGTAGAGACTGGTCCGGGCTGGCGCTGCAACCCCAGTTTATGCTCCAACTTCCTTCCCACGTAGCCAGGAATATGGCACATCCAAGCCCACCAGAGACTAGATAGTTTCATGGATAGCAAGTCCATAAACTTGTTATAAGAGGGGCAGGGATGTCCCCTTAACATCCCCAATAGAACAAATGAGGATGCTGGAGGAGTATAGGAGAAGAATTGACAAAAAGGATCCTGGTTCACATAATCTCACAAAACTCTTTCTTTTACTGGTGCTGTGGGAGGCAATGCACTGAGCTAGATGAACTGCTGGTGTGACTCTCTAGGGTCCAGCATGCTTCAAGCGGTGAAAGCACCAATTGACCAGTTACTATTTGGGCTGTAATTCATGTGCTTCTGGTTCTTCTAGGACCATCCAGCTTGTAGCTTTGGAAGAGTCCTTTAATGTGACTATATTTCTTCTTTGCATCTCTGTAAATGCAGAAGGATAATAAAGTCTTGCTCTCATAAGACATTCCTCCAGGGGATTTCAAAGGGCTTTAGAAAGGAGGTTGCAATCTATTTCTCCATGGACAGGAACATCTGTGGCAGTTTCAGTCATGCCAGGGGATCAGCCGGGAGGGTGCTAGCTGGTACAACTCAGTATCATACCAGCAGCTGAGCAGTCTGGAAGATGTTCCCATGGCCTCACCCTGGATAAACAACCATGGAGAGAAATCCATAAACAGGCATAGCTGCAAGGGACAGAGAGGAACTGGGGGATGAAAGCCGAATAGAATTTGGCACCTGCCAGTTCATTAAGTGCCTTGAGGTCAGCGTGAAAAGCGGCATTTGGGGTACTTCATTTGGCAACTTTGCAATGAGGAGAATGAGGGCTGGTGTGCACATCAGCGCAGCCTTTGGGGGCTCCAGCAAAGTTACCAAATAAAGCAACAGCAGACCCGGGGTGTCCTGCCTCCTCCTTCCCTCCCTGGGTTTCTGGAGGACACTGCTTGCAGGCTGTGAGCTCTTAGGAGTGGCAGGTACACTGATGGCAGTGCAAATAGCATTGCTGTTATTCACAAGGGAGCCTGAGGAGATCCAAAGTCACTGCAAAATATTTCAGGCTTTTCTGGCTGAAGGAGAAATGATGATTCTCCTCTGTCAGTCCAAAAGTCAGAGTTTGTTGCAATCCAGGTTGGAGAAAGGGACTCTTAGTGCTTTGAGGCCAAGCAGCTGCCAAAACATGCTCCTTAGAGAACAGGCTGAGCCCTCCCTTGTGTGCTTGAAGGTTTGTACAGGAGGCAAGAGAAGCTGGCCCAGCCTCCCAGATTGGATAAGCCATGGACATGAGGCCCAGATCCCTTCTCCAGCACCGTGCAGGGAAGGAAACACTTCAGCTGTCTGCAGCACATTGCATCCCTGTGCTCCCCACTCTTCCCCTCGCACCCTGGACTGATCTATCCCAGGTTGGCAGGACCACTTGCATCACATTGGTTTCCAGTGAGTGAGACCAGGTGGAGCTCCCTGGAAAAAGCTGAGCAGGGTAGAAGAGAAAGGAGAGGGTGCCAGAGGCCTGCCTGTGTATGCCCCCATGTGTGTGGACTGAGGTGACACTCTTTAAAGTCTAAAATACCCATGACAGTTGTACACCATAGGCTTGTCAGGTGGAAAATGCTCTATTTGCCTTAGAAGCTTTGCCAGACTCTACGTTTGTAGATACTAGGTGTCCCAACATGATAAGACTTGCCAATGAAGATGTGACTCATCCAGATTCTGGTTTGTTATTTCTTGTTAGGATCTCTGGGGTCAGCCCCCACATGAGAGCAAGCTGGCTTAGTGCTGCTCGGCTGCCAGAGCTCATGGGAAGAGCTTGGGGCTGGAGCAAGGGAGTGTTGCTCTGGCTCTGCGCCATGCAGGGCACAATTTCCTCCTTCAGGTGCCACGCGTCCCTCCTCTAGACTGTCAAGGGTGGATACGAAACCCGGGTCTTGGGTAAGGAGCTGGAAGCAAACAAGTGAGCATGTTCTCTGGAGCCAAAAATGCGCAGACATGGTCCCATTTCCACCCTGGGCTTTGAAGTGAGAATACTGTGACAGGCTGGAACCGAGCCCAGATCTCGGATCTGGGTCCCCAGCAAGTGTGGGAGAAGCAGAACGAGGTACCAGTGAAGCTGTTTATCTGCGAAGACATAGGGAAGCAGCAGAAGAGTGCCCAAGGTTCAACAGCTGTCTCTGGAAATGGCTGCAATTTCCATGGCCGGTCTAATGAACATGTGCAGCAGGAGATCTGCCCAAGCCTCTGCAAAAAAGGCTTGCTCATCTCCATGAAAATTTACAGATGCTTTTTAACAGCATAAAAGCGGTGCCTTCACAAAGGTACCTCCCGCTGCACAAAGCTTTCAGGCCAAAAGGGCCACTTGACTGTCCATTGGGGCAGCAAAGCAGAGGCACCCCTGACCGAACAGCCATCCCCAAAGTGAGAGAGTGAGCTGGGAACAGAAGGATTTTGGGATGCTGAGAGTATGGTAGGGACATGACTGTGTTCCTGTGCCAAGGACTCCAGCAGAGCCAGCTTGACTCAGGGAGATTTCACAGCTTCTTTTCTAATATTGGCAATTATCCTCCCTGTGTCCATGTGTGACTGCCCATCTCCCCCCACCTGCAGCTGCTTCTGAGCTGGTGAGGCAAAGCCTTGGAGCAACAGACTTCATTTGCTGCTGAGTGGTGGGGTTCCCATCTTGCTCCCCTTCCCCCAGCTGCCCCGTCAGCCCGGCGCCAGCTGTTTGCACATCTGTCCACAGCGATGGCTCAAAGGCAATGCTTGCCCTGCTTTAGGGAACAAAGCATCGTGCCGCCTGCTCCTCCCTCTCCCCTCATCTCTCCCTGCTCCTGAGATGTTGCAGGAGCCCAGGCAAACGCGTTTGTTTTCCTTGGTTCATGCACATCTCAGCTGACAGCCTTTGAAATGCTGATGGCTTGACAGGGAGTGTTAGCCTTGCTTAGGTTTGCGGTGGCCTTCAAGGTTATCACTTCATCTCACGGCTAATTAAGAGTGACCCAGTCCGTGTCATCGCAGGCTGCTGCCGTCATTGACAGAGACAAGTGATGATAAAGAACAAACTAGTGTTTAATTAGCCCATGTGAGGCTCTGCAGGTTCCTAGCAGAGGCTGGGGTGGGAACGGGGCAAGGCAGAAAGACAGAAGGACTTCGCTGATCTTTGTTTCCCACTGCAATGCCTACTTTGTTTTGTCCAGGCTGGAGGAGAGCAGGCAGTGCTTGGAGCAAGCACAGGCTTTATAAAGAGTAGCAAGGGGTCCCACCAAGTGGAGGACAACCAGCCTTTCCCAGGCACCAGCGAGCAGTGTGACAGGTAGCTTTGTGGTCAGCCTGGATCCTTTCGAGAGTTTCTCCTGCCTTCATCCCTTTACTTCATTGATTTTGGGGGCCCTGAGAAAGTGAAACAGCCCTCTGGAGTTCAATCAAATGTGCCTCTAAGCCACAGCAGTGTCTCTGACCAGCAGATGAATAAGGAGTAAGATTAAAACAAGCAGAGAATGACCTTTAGGATTGCTGCATGAGATACAGAGTATGTTCAGATACCAGACCCCAGCTCCTGGCTTTGAAAGCACTACCCAGGACTGTCATGCTTAGTAGCCACCTTCAACCTTCCCTCCAGAGGCAGAGATGGACCTTTTGTATTTAATAATTCTTGACTCATTTCCTTCTGGCCCCTTTCTGAACCCCTGTAATAGCACCCACAGCCTCTTGTGTCAAGGAGTTTTGCAGCTCAGCTGGGTAACAACTGAAGAGTTGCCTCCTTTGGATGGTTTTGCTTCTACTAGGGGATTTCTCTTCTGTCTCAAGAGGGAGATACTTTTGGATTTGTGATCTCGATCCTTGTGGACAGCTGTAGTGTCTGAAACTACATGGTGGCAGTATGCCCCTTTTTGATGCCAGATATTCCTCTGAGGGTTTATTTCCTGGTCAGCAGGAGGTACCAGCCATGGGATCTCTTGGTCTGACCAAACCTGTAGATTGGAGGCACACCAAAGACCTGAGACCCTGCAGTGATAGTGATCAGCAGAGAAACTGTCTTCTCCACTCTGTTCTTAGTGGTCTGGCTGTCCTGGCAGCATTACCTACAGCCTGACAGCATCTGTCTGCCTGTGATGGACAGACATAGGTCTAGGTTTCAGCCTGGATGGGTAGCAAATCTTTTTGCCTCATCATCTGGGTCAGGCTGCATCCTGCAACTGTCAGCTTGATCTCATTTCCGGGAAGAAAATCCTTTTTCTCTCAATCCTTTTCAGCTCCCTCAAAAGAAGAATCACGTCTAAGGGGAGAGAGCAACTTAGCAGCCCCAAAAATCTCAGATAAAAAGGGGTCTAGGCTGCTACAAAGAGTCAACCATTGTGCTCTGAGACTGCTGGTTGCCAGCTAAGGCCAGGTCAGCTCTTGAGACGTTGGGCTTGCTCAGGTAAAGACTGTCCAGTGGCCCAGAAAGACTAGTGATCTCACTGCCTGCAGCAGACCTGAGATAGGCCAGAGGTGGGCTTTGCTCTGCACTGTGTCTCCTGAGTGGAGCCACCCACCAGGGAAGCAGAAAGGGAGAAAAAGGGTTGGGAAGTTGGTGTTCACCAACTGGAACATGGGGTGAAGATCCTCTCAGTTTGGACATGGGGTCTCCACATCCCGCTCCAGTGGTTTGGCTCAATAAAATTTTTAGCCATCCACATTACCTCACCGTAGTCATTCTGATATTTCAGTATCATTTGGAATTCGGGGTCTGGGGAGTGAAGGCACCTCTGTGGCTGTCATGAGTCAGGCAGGGACAAGGTCACCCTTCCACTTTGTGTGTAGCACACAGGAAGGCGTGTGGGGTGAGTTTTCGGCTTTGTCCGCTTTGGGGGCAAAGGATGCTTTGTTGCTAAGGAGACCAGCACACTGGGTATCCTTGGAGTCCTAAATATACTCTTCAAAGGGAGGCTTTTGTACCTGCCAGGCTCCCCGCCAGCACGGCTCCCTTTGATTCTTGTTCCTCCCTGACCCACCTTGGGCAGCGCTGGCCCCGTTCCCCTGTGTGACAATGTGATGAAATTCTGGGGACGGTGACCAAGGGACTCCTGCAGCTGAGGAGTGCTCGGTGCAGAGCGGATGCTGTGGGCTTTGAACCGACCTGGCCTGCCAAGCGCAGATTGCTGAAATGCAGGGCGAGGAGTTTGAGAGGTGAACCCTGCCAATCTCACCCACCAGCTCCCATCCCGGGCCGGAGGTCCTTTGCAAGCTTCCACACTTCTGCCAGAAAACTACAAGGAGCGAACTTAACAAAAAGAGAGAAAAACCCTGTTCCACTGAGTTGTCTTGGAAACATGAGTTACTCTGAAAGGCCATTTATTTATTTTGCAGTCACAGGAGAGGCTGGGCTTTTTGCGGACTGATAGGGTCTTGAGTGGAGCTGCCACCAGCTGGCTGTGGCAGTCTGTCCCTGATCTGTCTTGTCCTTTGGGTCTTGCTGACTAATCTCCCAAGCTGCAGAATGTCCTGTCTAGAGAGCCAGCCACCAGCCTGCCTGTGAGCAGGGTATGCTTCAGGCTCTGGGAATACTGGAAGTGGTCTGGGCATCGTGTCCTTTGAGACCTCCAGGCCTTTCGGTCACTCCCTGTGCTGGGAATCCAGGCATCACTAGTCAAAGGGAAAGGTGAGCTGGCTGCTGTGAGCAGGTTTTACAGGGAGGTGCAGGTAGAAGGACTAAAGCTCAGGGTCTCCCAGCATGCTACGAGTTCATCTCCATTTCATGGATGGAAGAATGTGGTCCAAATTAGAGGATTTGGACACTTAAGAGGATCTCAAGACTGCTGTCCACAGTCCATTCTCTACAAAGTTTGCACCAAGATACAGTCTTGGTCTCCCTAGCCACTGGGTCTGTGTTGCCCCACTCACCAGATGTCCAGATCCATGACCGAAGTGGGGGGACACCAGGACTGATGAACACTTCTAACCCCAGGGAATGCTGAAAGGTGGGCTCCTCCTTTCCAAACCACCATTTCGATGCGGTCCTGTCTGAGCATCAGTGAAAATAACAACAGCCATTGCAAGAGCAACCCAGCACCTGGGTGCCCTAGCGGAAGACAAACACTAATTTCACCAGACAACTCCACTAAGAAAGACACAGCAAGATTTGTGACACTGGCCACAAAGAAAAAAAAACATGATGGAAAGTTGCCTGATACTCAACAGAGTTAAAATCTCCAGACAAGATTTTCAACCTTCTGATTTTTTTTCCCCTGCCTCTAATGAACGTCAACCAATTATAAATATTATTAGCCAGATGAAAACTGCTGGCTCAGGCACAGCTTTCAGACACACTCCTTTCCAGGTCCTCATCACTTCGGCTTGCTTCAGCTGCCGCAGAAACAAATGAGCTGACAGCTTCAGAATTAGAAACCCTCTGCCACCTTCTTTTTGCTGGAAGTAGTGAAAGCTTTTTTTTGAGAGAAAGAGATGAAAAAACTAGTGGGTTTTTTTTTTTTTTGCATCCCAGTGTGGCTCGGGTTCCAAAATTAGGAGACCACCTTGAAAACCTGCAGAGCTGCGTGGCTTCAGAAACGAGTTTAGAAGCAGAGTGGATAAGTGCAGCAGCAAACACCCTCAGCAATTAGGAAACTGCTCAGATTTTTAATATTTATTGCCATAATTCCCAGAGGATGGGTGGGGCTTAGTTTCCCAAAACTCTTAAGGGATCATTTATAACATTTAGTAGCTGCTAAGCTTATCTTGGCTTAGCTAGGAGAAAGCCAGTCCAGGAGGAAGAAAGGACTAGTTTTCAGCAGCTCAGCACAGAGCATCACACTTATTCTCATTTTGGGAAGAGTCTGGAGCTCCAAGCCAGCCCTGACAGCGTTGGAAGAAACCAGAAAGAGGGAAAAAATTAGTACAGTTTAGTTGTTTTCACATAAAGTCCTTCTGAAGGCTGAAGGGAGCTAGATTAAGGGTCTGGCAGAGGAGGTTTTGAAAGGAGGATCACACTGCACCAATGGTTTCTTAAGTCCCACCACTCATCCTCCTCCTCAGTCCACACCCTGTGTGCACATCTGCAGCTGTGACCACACTGTCAGCAGCCTTTTGCCCAAATGCCCTCTGTCCCACCTCCTTAAGTTGTCTCCGTGCCTCCCAGGCCCTGCCTTTAATCAGCCTTCATCACCTCCTCCTGCTCCCATCATTCCTGGCTTTAGCATCTCTGCTGCAGATACCAAAGTAACAGTCTCTGCAGGGGCTGTCAGCTCCTGCTTTGCTCCATGCGTTGCCATTTCCAACGTCTCCCAGGTTCACGGACATAAATCCCTTAAACTGTGCTTGTTTCCCATGCTCCACACCTCTGAGAGCAACTGAAAGAGAAGCTGAAGGAAAGCAGGAGAAGAAGGGACTTTATGGGAGTAGAAGAAAAGATGAGAACAGGTAAAGCAGGCTTTAAATGGGAAGCATCTGGTGCAGAGGCAATGTAGGTGTAGGTCACCAAGGCACCTGGCTGGCAGCAAGGGCATCACTGCTAAGCTGGAAACCTGAACCATAAGCTACGTGGAGCCATTTGTCCAGCACCAAGCCTAGTCTAACAGGGAGGTGATGTTCACTTCAGCTTAGGTCTGAGTGATAATCCTGGAGTCACTCAGCGTGTTAACACACTGTCTGGTTTCCTCCAGGCTGGGGTGGATCCTGGGAGAGCCCCTGATTATAATGTACTTGCATTTCTCAAAGGTCCTGCACTTTTTGATGGGAGACACTGCTCCAAACAGGGAGGTGAAGATGCCCTACATGTTCACACCTGGCTTTAGTCAGACTCTGAGCATTTTGTCAGCTTTAACACATCCCACCCAGACCCATGTGTTTGTTGCAAAGGCTCCTAAATGTTGGAAGAACAATGCAACAACAGCAGACAACATACAGGAATGTTGTGGGCCAACTCCTGGGCTGAACTTAGAGAAATTCAGAGGTCTGGCTGCAAAGTCAAACAAAAGTCTTTCCTGGCAGGCTGTCCTGACTGTTCGCACTGTCAAAGCTCTTCTGCACTGGGTTCATTGGATGTGAGTGGTGTCGTTTTTCCCTGATGACACCATCCAGCAATTCTCCAAACAAACAGAACCAGCAAGAGCTCTGGAAAGAAAATGTGCAGGGGAGAGTAGGAGGGACTGAGTGGAGAGGATATAATAATGCATAAAATGTACTCTCTGAGAGCCCCATGCAGGGGAAAATGTGTGTTTGCATGGGGGTCAACGATATCTAAAAGACAGAGGAAGTGTTTCTAGCCTGATGTTCTAGACACAGACCTGCAAAGATACTCCTTTTAGTTCAGTTGGAAGGACCTGGACTATATGATGGAGAGGAATTAAACTTGTTCATAAAACTTCGCTGTCTTTCATGATCAGAGATCCCCAGAGAGCTGACAGCTCTCCTGACTACTCTCTGCTGTCTTCAGGTGGTTCAAAGACAGGCTGATGGATGCCAAGGGCAGTGAGGGTCATGCCCAGGATGTGGACCACTCTGCATCAGAAGAACACTCTTCCTATCACCCCTGGGAGCTTTTGCAAATCTTTGCTTAGCAGGATGGCCCAGAGGTAGCACTGACATTTTGCTGAGAGCTGGAGGGTTATCTTTGAGGCAGGGAACCTGTGCCCTACCCTGAACATATTGATTGGTTCTGGGGATGAAAAATATTTGCAACCCATTTGGTTCCATTGTTCTGAGGAGAAGATGGGTGAAAATGGCTTGGGAAAAGTTTGGTGTCATTTGGGTTGTATTCCATGTCTGTGTGCATGGGTTTACCAGAAGTTTTGTCTGACTGCACCCTGCAAACTAAGAAGCACTCAACCACTTGCCCCTTGCCTGCTGTGCCATGGCTTTTTGCCTCTCTGTGTGCTGCTCCTACCATGATACCTTGGCTCAAGCCCCATGCTGCAAAAGTAAATATTTTCTTAGTAGTAGGTTTTCATTTTTTTCAGTAATGACAGATTTCCAGTTCTACTGATTTATTAAAGAGAAAGACATTCTCATTATGCTAACAGGCCATCCCATGATGATTCCTGCTGCCGTTATTCCCCCTGCAGTCAGTCAGGTTCCACTTCAGCCAGCTGTACAGCATCTCCAGCACAGCTGTTACCACAGGGATGCCACCTCCAGAGAGCTCGCTCCTCTGGAAGGGTGTAGCATTCCCCCCAAGTGAGTTGCAGCAGGAACCTGACTATGGATTACACAAACCAAACATTTTCTGCCTTAATATCACGCTGAACTCTTGTCTGCTGTCTCTGGATGGGACAAGCTCAGTATGGGCATGGTGAGTCCCACGGTGTGGGTCATGGTCACTTGCATCTTCTCCATTCCTTGACACGTAGGAAGAAACGGCTTCTTTACTTGTGTTGTTTTTGCTGTGTTTAGCACAGATATTTGAGGATGCTGGGAAGACTTCCCTGCTTTCTGGCCCAGACACGAGATGGACAATCTCTGTTTATAGGGGGCTGGTTATGTTTCTGGCCCAGGAGGGGAAGGAGAGCACAGTAAACCTCCAGCTCCTCTCTCTCACTGCTCTGTGGTTGGATCAGAGAGGCTGTACAGGTACCATGGCCTTAGGTGCCCTGGGTGGAGAGAACCGTGGCTCAGCACCACCCTGTGATCTGTGAGTTTGCCTGCCATGGGGTATGCAGAGAAGAGCAGACATGGATGCCACAGCTAGAGGTGCATCCAGGAATTTTCCTGTGTCATTTGCCCACTACCATCTCAGTCTGCCCTTCCTCTTCCATGGGGAATGAACACCTCATAGGGGCAAAACCCATGGAAAACAAGATGACCAGGTAATGCTGTGCCTGGGCTAGCAGACTAAGAGGTCATGCTTTGTCCTAACAAAGACACCTAGCACTAAGCACTGTCACCCCGATATCCAAAAGGTGATAATGAAGCCGATGTAGTGTGAATGCCTGTGGATATGTCACTGGTGACTTCAACCCTTTTGTGACTCCGTGCTCACCAACAGAAAAACTGCAAAACCCATATATCCTCAATGGCAATGTTCCATCCATAGCGTAGTGTGCATCTTTGGAGTTCCAAGAAGTACTTCTTTGGGACAGGACATCAGTAAGGACCATTGTACCACCAACCATCAACCACCAAAGGAAGGCACTACCTGGAGAAACTTTGAACTTCACAGTCTGGCGTTTTCCATCTTGACCACAAATTCAGGGGCATTGCAACTCCTGGGAATATTTGGGCAGCGGACAAAAGAACGGCAGGCTCTGCTTCACAGCCATCTCCTATAGCCTGAACAGTCCTTCACCTCTCCTGGAGATCAAGACCATGTGAAGGTAAAGGCCTTGGATAGACAGTTCTCCACTGGCAGCTGCTGGGCAGATGCTCACGACCAGATTTGTCTTCTCCATCAATAATCCAACCAGCTCAGTGTTGGGGCTGGGGTAATGGGCAGTGCAGTTTCACCCCAGGAGCCATGAAGACTTTTATCACTGCTGAGACAGGCTGACAGTTATTATCTGATTACTGCTCTCTGGGAAATCAGCACACCTGCGAATTACTGTTTTATGTTTTCTTTCAAGTTCCTGATAAAATAATCTCCCTCATCCTCCCTACCTTCTCCAAAGACCTGGCCTTGCAGCTGTACAAGCAAATGACATCCCCTCCATTTATAACCATCAAAGGCAAAGCAAGAACGGAGGAAAAACACCCAACCCTCAATGCTAAGAGCATGCATTAAAGTGTTATTAAATCTCTTGAGTTTAATTTGCACAGCTGGAGCTGTCCCTGGTCTCTTTGGAGAACCAGTGATAGGAGTGGGCTGAAAGAAAGGACACCCCTTCACCCCTGGCTGTTTTCTAGGTGTATCAGTGCAGCACCTCGGCAGGATAAACGTGTCCCTGCATGACACACGACAGATTTCTTCTCCCCATTTCAGACAGACGTATAAATAAACTGAATGGATAATCAGCGATGTACCTGGGGAGTCAGCAATCCACTCGCAGCATCTCCCGCAAGCAGCTGTAAGTGGAAAGCGAGGCGCATCTCTTACTCAGGGGGTTGTGCTCACATAATCTCTCAGCTGTCAGTGCCAAATCAGGATGGATTTTGCACCTCAAGACCTGTTCACCCCAGATCTAAAGCAGCCTGGGAAATTAGGCAAAGATGTCCGACTTTTCCTGAGCACATAGACAAATGAGGAACTCAATTTTGCCCCCCTGGAAACCTGGGCTGGCCCTGTGAAGTGACCCTCTGATTTGGGTTTGGCATTGCAACCCAAGAGGGGAAAGCCTGGAGCTGGTGGAAACGCTGATGAAAGTGTTGCAGAGATGTCTTGCAGTCACTCGGTGAAAAGGAAAGGTATTTTAATGAAACACTGGGGTCTTTTAAAAGAAGCTTGCTCAAATCTCAGGATTCCCGTCATTGCTAGCTCACAATCCACGTGCAGAGGTGACACTGATGTGGCGACAGAGGGGTGTTTGGGGGAATGAGGCCACCTTGCAGGCACATCTACCACTCTAGCTGAGAGCTTGCATTCAGTGTAAAACAGAGAAAGTGTCAAACCTCTGTGCCCTCTGCAAGGTTCGCTGTGATGGAGAAAGCCATGGCCACGTCATCATGGATGTAGCTTCAATCTTACTGCTGGCTCGTACAAACATCAAAGTACAGCCTTTTCTTCACAAACTCCACCTTCTCTTACCCTCTTTTTTACTTTTCTCTGCTATTCTTTCCTCTGGTGCTCAATACTCATTTTTGGCTGCCATGGGGCATTACAGGGCTCTCCCTCCAATGCCTCTAACCTTCCCTACTGCTCTCTGCCCTCTCTGGTTTTGGCTGGTGTTTCCCACACAAGCTCATTCAGTTTTGCACTCCTGCCTGGACCCTACGAAGCAGGCTGATGACCACGGTGAGCTGAGGAAAAGCAGTTCTGCTCTGTCACCTGAACACCCATTGCAGCTACTTGGCAGATAACAGGTCAGAAATAAGCACACATTGTCATGAAGTTTGCACTGAGACGGAGCCTTTGATGCACCGCGCCCACTGGGAACACACAAGGGTGAAAGGATCAGCAGGATCTGTTCACCCTACACCCTGTAGCCCCTGCATCAGACCCAAAAGCTGAGCTGGGCATGGGAAGGTGGAGGCAGCTCCAGATTCTGCCTTCTCAGCTGCAGGTCAAAAAGGCCAATTTAGTAGCCCAGATCTGACAAAATTTCCTCCCCAGGCATCCCAGCTCTGAAGATGGATGGTGGCTTTTTGGAGGGTGTCCAGTGATTCACACTGGGCCATGATAGGCCCCTAGAGAAGCGCATGCTATGCCCCAAGTCCCAGTGTCTTAAACCTCTCTGTCTGTGGGAAAAGGTTGAAGCTCTGGCTTTATCACTTCAGAAGTCCTGATGCCATGGTAGCAGTAAATGATGTGAATTTCAGTGCCGGGATGCAAGTTCAAGGTAGATTTTGGAGTGCAGCGAGGGACTGAAGCCCCCTCACTGGAGGGTTTTCTTCTCCATGGCTGTGATGGGGGGTGTGCATTAGGTAAAAGGGGAAGTTAGTGTGCTCTCTGCAAGGGATAGCAGAGGGCAGAAGGCAATGTCAGTCCTCCAGATGCAGGATGGGTTTGTGGATGGGCAGGGTTTTGAACACTGAAATTGTAAGGGATCAGTTGTTGTATCGGATCTCCAGGGACCCCGCCAAGCTCCAGGACCAGATGATGAGAACTGCTTGTGTCTCCATGCTCTGCACTGGATCCCCTGCAGCAGAAAAAACACAAACCCATCTGCCATCTCCTTGGACCAGCAGCTGATGTGCAGGGAATAAAAACACCTTGTGTGTGCGTCACCCCTGGGGAAACCCCGAGGAGAGGCCTGGCAGCAGCTCAGCCATCCCTGCATGTCTCCTCTTTGATTAAAGGGAAAGGGAGTGGGGGAGGATGGAGGGAAAGCCCGTGGAGGAAACCAAATCAAAATTCACAACAGCTCTGCCTTTTAATTTGATGATTTCAGGGCCGTTCATAAATTTACATATTTAATTAAATGCCACAAGCAAATGATTTTTCCATTAGGCTCTGTGTTCCTTATTACACTTCACAAGGCGCAAGTTCTCCTTCCTTGTGTGCAAGGCCAGATAACGTTCCCCTGACATTCAGGAAAGCAGCAGGAGCATGTTTCCAGGGTTTTTAATGCTATGTGCTTTTTCTCTCTCCCCTACCCCTGCTCCTTTTCTGAACAAGCTTGGAAATAAAGAAGAGGGAAATTTGCAAGGGGTTGTCTCCCCTCTCCCCCTCCTCTCTGCCAAGGATGTCTTTGAAAGCATGAACTAGAAAAGAAGGAAGAAAGAGGAGACTAAGAGCACTACAAGAAAGAAAAAGAGGAGATAAATAAATAAAGCCAAAGGGAGGGAATGCAAAAGGCAAGTGAAATCTATACTTCCAGGCTGGTTTATGAGCTCAGAGTTTACTGCTTGAAGCTGCCTCTTGGCAAAGGAGATCCCAGAAAGACTTCCCTTTCCCCATGCATCATTTGTCCCCCTTTCAAGGGAAATTAGCTGGCAAGCTCCAAGTATGGAGCTGCATGATGGAACTAAAGGTCACTGGGATGAAAGGTGCTTCAGTGCTCTTCCATCCAGCTCTTGCTTTTGCTGGTGCTCCCACCGTTTCTCAGCATTGGCTTTGTGGTTTATTCACAGACAATCAGAATTTGCTGCATTGAAGTGCTCTGCAATAGTTGTGTTTGACTCCAAGTGACCCATCCCCTCCTTAAGATCCTGGAAAGGAAAAACCTCCTCGTTACCTTCCACCACTTAATCCCCTGGAGCCTGTTGTAACAACCCCCTACACTTCCATAGTCAGAGATAATATCAAAGATGTTCTGACATTGCAGTTTCCAGTGTCTAAACAGTTCAGCACTGCTGCTTCCTATGGACTGAAGACATCCAGGGAAGAATAATGCACAAGAACAGTGAGAAGCAGCACAGTGAATACAACCTGGCTCAGAAAGTCCTTAGAAGGAAAGTTTTTATGCAAAAAGGTATCGTTCCACACCCGCTCTCTTCTTAAAGCTCTCTCCTAAGCACAAGCTATGGGGACCTTTAGGAACAGACTTTCCACTGGTTTGCAGCCCTCAGCTTCCTTGGGAAGCACCAACGTGGAGATGTGGAGAGGAGCCATGGGTTCTGTATTCATGCTGATTAGTCATGTCCTCAGTGGGGTTATTACCTTGTGCATGGCATTTAAACAGCATGGATCCAGCTACCACGGGGATGTCTGGATGTTGCTGCCACCTATAAAGAGGCTGAAGCTTCTGATAGTGAGTGCAGAGGCTGCCACTATCATTGCAGCCCAACATGTCCCAACAGCAGGGGGACCAAAAGTACAGTGCCTAAATTGTGTCCCATGGTTATTCTTCCAGGTGACGTTAATGCCTCTGGCTTGTGGAACAGATAATGTACCATGCACGTTTAAGGAAAAAAACCACCCCCAGAATACAAGAAAACCCCCATATTCTGGGGAAAAGTCATGGGAGAGTTCTCTCCAGGTGATCATCCCCTTGCAGGAGCAATTGGTTCTCTCTGTTTAATCCAGAGATTCTTCACTTCTGCTGATCGAAGTCTCTTGAGAAAAGTAAAGCAAAAGCCTCATGTAATCCTTGCAGTAGCCAGTGTGCTCAGGAGACTCTGTACCCTTTTCTAGCACAAAGAAAACAAGCCATTCAGCCTTTATTCCCAGGAAAGGACCACAAAAAAACACTTATCTCCTCAGCGATGCTTGGCTGCTTTGGCCCTTCTGCAAGGATTGGGTCCCTGAATGCCACTAAGCAAATGTTTACTGAAAAAACAACAGCTATGGCTGTGGAAGGATATTTAGAAGTTGTTTTGTTCCTAATGTTGCTGGAGAGAGAGGACGATACATACTAAATTGGTTCTTAGGATGCATAAGACACTACAGGGAGCCGGGTATAATAAGGCAGTGTGATCATAAAACCTCTCATCTCATCCTCATAAAGGAATTTGACCCTCTCTGGAATTTGTCATCGGGGATTATGGAGGATTTTTTTTTTTTTTTTTTAATGGTTGTAGCCAGTGGCGGTCTTTCGTTGCCATTAGAGCTGGGTGAAGCTTGTTTGGAGCTGCTCTCAGCCCAGCTGAGCGCAGGGGAAGTTGAAGGTACATGACATTTTGCTTTTGCGCACTTTCCCCTTCCCCTAAAGAGTCTTACTTCCCTGCCAGGCTGGTGGGGAGTGAGCCAAAGGGCTTTCCAAGGCTCTGCATCATCTTTGTGAGGCCAGAAATAAGACCTCTTTTAAACCAAATGGGAATTGAGGCATCTGGTTCCCAGTACTCGCCGAGATCAGACAGCAAGGATCCGGCTGGACAGTTCTCATAGATTACCTTTTACTCAGCTGCAGCACACCCATCCGTGGTTGAGATTAGGTCAGCTGCTGGAGCTCAGCTGACAAGGTGGCAGGTCCTGCCTCAAGGGTCACAACTTATTAAAACGTAATTGCATCGTAAATTGAATGCATTGGACTATTGTCTGATCACCATTCAAATCTTTGACCAGGATGGCGGAGAATGTTAATGATCTACAAACCCCAGGAACCAGAGAAAAGTGTATCTACAGACCTCACTCAAGGGCTGTGTTTTGCTTTGCCGTTGGCTTTGCTGTAGGAGGAAGTTCCTTACTCCTCTCTCAGCTGACACATGGAGATACCAGCTGGGGGTCTACGAGGTGGTTCAATCTCCTCCAGTATGTGAGCGAAGAAGGGCCAAGTGGAGTGAGATGAAACCTCATGCAAACAGGATTGTCTTTGCTCTTTGCAGAGTGCGGAGGTGTGGAGGCCACTGGGGCAGACACTCAAACCAGGGGCACTGAAACACTCCAAATTAATTGACCCAACTAATATGCAGGATTAGGCAGGTCCAACTGCCGTGCTATTGCAGTTGTGATGCTTTCAGGAGTTGAGCTAATCTGTCCCACTATCGAGTGACGTGAAGACACACCAGCCACTGTGGAAAACGGGATGCAGGAATGAATTTGTGCTTCATGTGGCACTGTGCATGCCTGTTGGGGATGAAGCACACACAGACTCTAGTGCAAGAAACCCTCGGAGGGCTGGGTAGGAGCTGTGACAAAGCTTTTTAAGCAACAAATGATCGGAGAAAGTTTGTGGGAAAACTTTGCTTGGGAAACTATCTTCTAAATGAAGACCATCCACTTGGGAAAGCAGGAAGCCCAGTATGATGATATGTAGGTTTGCAGCCCAAACCAGCTTAACTCTTCAGCACTGGAGGCAAAGCACTGCTAAAAATGAAGGCTGAGGAAGCTCTGAGGTGCTCAGAGGCAGGTCATTAATGGCTACACCAAAGAGGTGTTACATACCTGTTACATACACTAGGCACAATTTTTATTTGGAAAATGACTTTGAATCGTAGGAGGTGGTTGGACCAAGCCACATACAGTCACTCAAGTGTTGTCATTGATATTAAAAAAACCCGTAAAATGTGATTGAAGCAACTGGGAAGTTGTTAAGAATCCTTTGTGTGGTCCTGATGCAATTTTGGTGGAAGAGTAACTAGACATGATTTAAGACTAGGCTTAAGAACTAACCATTAGACAATGTGGCTCTGTCAGAAAGGGTGATGGATTGTGGTTTGGCCAGCAAACCATGAAGAACTGCTTGGGACTGCCAAGATTAGAGACAAAGTAGGCGAAAGGTAATTCTGGCAAGGGGAGATTGTGACCACTGACTCATTGACCACCTGCCCAAATTATATACCACTACTCAGAAAGGACAATAAAAGAGGAAGACAGAGTCTGTGCGCTAATTTGCATCAGAAGTGAGGAAGAAGAACCAATCATCGAAGGGAATAATGATGAATATATATTAGTTAAGTGTATAGTTATGGGAAACTCTGAGGCCAGGTGTGCTGTCTTGGGACAGACACCCATTGATGAACATCAAAGAAATAAAATACCTCAACTCTGTGTGTATATTGGCATTTTGCATACTGGGTACCGGACCCTGCTTGTGGGACAACACAAGCAGGACACTTAAAGAATGCAATGGCCCAGTCCATTTTACCTATTAGTTTGTTTTCAAAATCCATCTGCTGAACTTCCTTCCCACTGACCAACAGAGTCAGACGGTCAAGGGCACGTGACTGCTGGGGCTCTGGACAGGACTGTGCTTGTGTTTAAAGATTTAGTGTGGAGCAACAATAAGCCCAAGCTAATCCACGGTACCCAGCCAGCAAGCAGAAGAGGGAGAGAAGCTGGAATGTCCCTTGAAATGCTCGCTCTCAGACAGGAATCATGGTCAGGGAGTCTTTGATTCTGCAGGAAAGGCAATGTAGGCAGAGCAAGGAGAAAGCAAAACCCAAGCACCAAGGAGCATCCAGACAACGTGGCACAGGCAGGCAGGAGCAGAGATTAGCAAGTAAGGAAGGCAACACAGTGTGTGTTACCAGATGCAACACAAAAGTGCCTTGAGTTGTCCACAACAATTTGTTGTGTCCAGTGCTGGGGTTTAAATATTTCCCCACCTCCTGTGTGAGCCCTCAGATCCTCCTCTGTGGGGCTGACCAGGAGAAAAAGCATTGTGGCTGGCTGCTGGGAGCAGCCCAAAAGCTGGTGACCTATTGCAGAGCAAAATCAGGCTGTGGGTCCTTCGCAGGGTCCAGGTGATGGAGATACTGACCCAGAATTAAGCTAATTTTCCATCCTTGCTCCTTCTCCCTTTCAGCTCAAACCTCTCTCCCAGCAACATCCCTGGTCTATCCAAAGCAGGGGAGAGCAGATGAGTGATTTCACTCCAGAGCTGTTCGCTGGAATTGAGTCCGTGCCATCTGCTGTGGCATATGCTGTTCACACGACATGCCGACTGCATTGATGAGCAGACAAAATTGGATCCGCGGGTAGACAAGCTCCATTAATGAAACGTCACCAGGATCTTTTGGATCCTGTGGAGCTGCGAACATGTGTGGCTCTGGGGAGACTCAGAGGGAATGCCAAAAAGTCATTTTGGGAGGGTTATCTGGACCGTGGCTCAGATCATGTCAAAGGAGGGGAATATTGAAGGGAGCAGACCAGAAATGCAGCACATCACGCACAGAGGTAATAGAAAGATGGTGTTGAGCTTGAAGTCTCACTTTGGTAATGACTGCAATTAGAATAGAGCTCCCATTAAAAGAAACACGATTCTGTTGTGTACACAGGCGGAGAAGAGTAAATACCCATTACTTTATCCACTTTATCTTTCTGTACGAATGTGGGCAATCAAAGGCTCCTGCTTATCTGCAAATGAGCTCGTTTACCGCATCTCACCCACCCTGTCTGCTCTGGGTGGGAGGCTGGAGGAGAGAACTGCTCATGCCTCCTTGAAGGGAAGCCCCCTCCTCAGCTCTGCAGTTCTGCTCCACTGTCCCTCCCTCTGGCCAGCGTCTCACCTCCTGTCCCCAGGTCCATCAAGTGTGCTCCCTGGCCCTTTTACAGGAAAAATCTCCGTGGCCACAGCTGTTTCACCCTCTCCTTGCAGGAAGGAGTTGGTTACGTGGAAGGTTTTGGATGCTGCAGCGTGGTGGGTTGTGGATGGGGCTGGCTGCGAGGTTAAGCGAGCCTACAGACCTTCAGACCTGATGCACCAACCTCCTCCACCACACACTCCTGTGAGAACATAAGCACACACAATGTGAGCTCGGAAGGATTTCCTGGAACAACGGGAGGCAAAGACAAGTTCAGGGAGGGCGCGGGGAATAAAACCTGTTGAAACCCATTGTCCCTGCAGGGTTCCCAGTTAACACGGAGAAGCTTGTCTCCCATACCATAGGACAATGGAAAATGAGCAGCAAATTGACCCATTAACAGTGCATCCAGCTGGGCATGGTCTTTCTTAAAACCTTCATATTGATATGTAGCAGAGAGGCCACTCTACCGCATGAAATGATGTTTGGTCAAATAGTTTATTATGCTGGAAAATGCAGATTTGGCTTGAGTGAAACTCTCAGTGAACTAATTTTCCAGTCATTTGGTCAAAAGCCACTTAAAGGATTTTTTTTTTGGGTGGCTTTTTAAGATTATTCTGCTGTAGAACAGTCACAGCAGTTCAATTTTAATAATTTTGTCACATGGAATGTTTTGATTTTTCATTTTCCAGTGCTGCTCCATTTGAAAATTTTGCAAGAACAAACTGAAACCTTTCCTTTGAGATATGAAAAAAATAATATCCTATCACTGTGCATCTGTGATTTTTCTCTCTGATTTGAAGGGAGGGGCAGGGGTAATGCTGCATTTTTAATTTTGTTCTGTTCTTTGGGTTTTACTCTGGGTGGGCCCAAAATGCATTTAAACAAGTTATTGCTGCAATTCTCCCAATTAAAATGGAACAGCTTATTTCCCACAGCATAGAAAAGGCTGCAAATAGAATCACGAGGAATTAGGAGGAGCAGGAGCCTTTCTTATGAAAATGCATAGGTTTCTAGCCTGAAAGCTGATTGCTGATGTGCTCTGGGCATAGGTTTTTTTGGTGGTTTTTTTTTTTTTTTTTTCTTTCCATTTTGACTGATGCAGTGATATTTCATTCCATAGGGAGGGTGCAGTTCACCCATGGAGCTCCTTCGGGGGATGCTCCACATGGTCTGTGGCTGTGCCTGCTACCCTTCATGTGCCCAGAACTGCCTCCATCTGTGGCAGAAGGAAGGTCTCTGCTGCCTGGTGATGGAGGCACATCCAGTCTCATGATGAGACATGAAAACACCCTCCAAGCCATTCATTTTGCTCATCTAAATCCCCATTACCGTATTTGATATGTGCTTGTCATGCTATGCACAACATGGTTTGACTGGAGATAACTGTGGGAGAAGGTGGGAGGAATGGGGATGATGAAGGTCACCACCCAACGGTGACTCCCATTCCAGATGGAATCTCCTCCTTGCTGTGCAGGGGAGTGCAAGCTGAGTGTCACTGGGCTTGGGTTTTACTGGGGAAAATATGGTATTCACAAAACTCTGTCCCAGACCCCAAAACACTGCTGGCATCCTCCAGCCCTGGAAATGGGAAGACTGTGGGGCCACATGTGTCCTAGCAGAATAAGTAGGGTAAGCAGAAGGGGGGGGGGGGGCACTGCTCGCGCTGCTGAAGGCGGTTAGAGAAGTGATGCTGTCGTGGGAAGTGCCTGTCACTTTTCATTTGCAAACTCTTCTCTGCGGGGATCGCTTTCACACCATACACAAGAGCACCAGGGAGCATATTCCTCTTTCGTTTTGGAGAGAAACTTAGATCATCAATATTGTTTGCTAAGGCTCTGTCCAGAGAGAGGAAAGAGCTTTGAAATATTGGGCTGAGATCCTGCAGTGAAGCGAAGAGGGGAACATATTCTGCTGAGTTCAGAAGGGAAAAAAAAATCACTAGATTAAAATGGAAAAAAAAAAGAAAAAAGAAGAGATTCAGACTCATACATTAGTCTGAAGAACAGAACACAGAGAAACTCTCTTTGATTTTCTGTGCAGCCCAAAGAATCAGAGGTGTTTCTGTCCCCTCGTCAAAACAGCACAGCTCCCATAGGAACAGCCTTACAGCCTCTGCTTGGGTTCACACAGGTTTTGTGGCACCTTGAGGACGATGTATGCTCATTACAGCATTACTTTGGTGATGGCAGGGAGGTGAGGAATACCTCTTTGCAGAGAACAGCAGTGCAGCCAGCACATCTCACATCGGTCACCCTGCAAGACCCCTGTTTTTTTTTCTCTAGGACTGTTCTTGGTGGATCCAGAGTCAGCCAAACCCTGAATGATGCCCCAGAAAAGAGGGCATGGCACCAGACCCAGTGTGGAAAAGGAGAGTAGAGTCTATTGTTGGTGAAAACATTTTTTTTTTTTTTTTACCATAATGCAGGACCATAAATTGTGACTCAGGTTCAACTCCATGAGGGATATACAGTTTCCCTTCGTACCCTTGCCTGGCAGAGCAGCTTGTTCCCAACCTTGGGGTGGCTGCCCACAGGGGAGGTCAGTAAGGGGCTTTGAGATGTGCTGGTCTCAAGGAAGAGCAAGGGGTGTAAAGCCTGCTGGAGCAAAATGTCCTGTGTGCTTGTGCTGGTTGCATGATTGGGTAGGTAGGGAGCAATGGGTACTCATGCTGGTAGGAGAGGGGAGATGATGGCCCCACCTCAGGGTGCAGGACTCCTTTGCAGGACGAACCACATCCAAACTGGAATGAGATAACTGACAGTTATTTCAACCTGGAGCCAGGAAGCGGGAGAGAAGTGGCCTGGGTGCATCCACACTCAGATGACCTCCCCACAAGACCTGCTCCTAGGTGTCTCTGTGACATGGATGGACAAACAGCCCACAATGCCTGGCATAGTGTGTGGGTCTCATGCTCTGGAACAGAACCTACAAGACCTTGATTTATCTGTAAGACTTTAGTCCATGCTAATACAGTAAACCTGTGACAGAGTAGGGGTTTAACACAGATGGTACCAAACCCCAACAAAGAGAGCTGAAAATCCCCCTTTGCCCTCATCCCCTACACGAGGTTGCTCTCTCCAGCTAAATTTTCTCCTTTCCTATCCTGTTATTGTTCGTCAGTGAAAAACCCTTACCGCAGGCATTCATGCAGTGTTAATTTTGACTGATAGCTGCCTTCCAGCCTCAGGAAAAACAGCTGCTGAATGTGCAGGGTTGGTACCATCCTTCTGCTGCTCCGGGGCTGGAATGTGTTTGCTCCTCTCTTCAAAGCAGGGAGGGTGCTTAGAAGAGGCTGTGCTTGTTTCCCTTGCACACATCTCTGAGACATGAGGACTCCTCCCTGTGCCACCACCCCTTCTTTGGGCAGGCTTCAGGTGCAAGAGAAGAGATGGATTATCCCTTTGGTCTCGCTTTTCCCACTGCGGTCCCCGCTGACCTTTATGTCCCCTGGGGCAGGGCCACCAGACTGGCAGAAAGGTAGAGGAGAAGTGGGAAATTTTCTTGGCAGAAAATGGGAAATGTCCTGCCCTGGGAAACCAGAGGACCACCCTCCCCGTTTCCTAAACAGGTAAGTAAGGTGCTGAGGGGCCACAGACCGAATTGTCAAAAGGAATTGCATTGCTCAGCACCATTGGCAACCTGTACCTGGCTTGGCCCAAGAAAGCTGTAGGGTGTCTGGGACGTGAACATCCATCTCACGAATCCTTAGGCAGATGCCCAGACACCTGACCATCCTTCCCAGTGTGGAAGCTCTTTCCAGAAGTGCTTTCATTGGCTGGAGACCACCTCTTCCACCACGGCTGTAATTAGTTGTGACAACTGCTTTCCCTGCAAGAATAAAATGAGGTCGTGCGAGTGGCTCTGTGACCACAGCAGCACAGCTCTCTGCTGTCAAGGCTTGGAAAAGCATGATGCCTGCAGGCTCTGATGGCAGTGACAAAATAGCCTTCTCTCCTCCATAATAATTTTATGAGTATTGTTTTTTGGGGGGGAGGAGATAACCCATTCAGACTGCTGCTCTTCTCTGTCCTGGGAGAGGTGAAATGAAGTTGCGCTATCACAGTGAGAGCCGCACAAGAAGACAATGAGCTTGTGCTTTGAAATGAAGAATTGCATAGAGGGTTTAAAGTTGGGGTTTTTGGAAGTTTGAGGGGGTTTTTTGCTAATTTTTTTGTGGTTGCCGTTTTTCTTTTTTTCCTTCATGGAGCCACACTGCTGGAGAAAACGCAGAGCGGTTTTCCTTTATTAACCCTACACACACAAACATCTCTTTTCCCCAGCTGGGAGAAAAGAGGAATCTGAGAAGGGGTATGCTCCTTTTAGGGAGACTGTTAAAGCGCTTACAGCTAATGGCTGGATGTGACATAAATAATGAGGCAGAATCATTAGCTGGAGAGGCAGGTGGGGGAACAATATCGGGTCCTGGCCCCTTCCCAGGCACAAGCACCCCCACAAATATACACTCTGTGGGGAATGACACTGGGGAGAGAGGAAACCTTCCTCCAACGCGGGGGTGGTGCTGGGTTTTCACCCCTCAGCTCTGTGCATGGAGTAGGAAGAGACGGTTTACCTCCCTAGTGCAGGAAAGGAAATTGATGCTAGAAATTTTGGGTAGCAGCTGGGTGAAATTAGGGCTCTGTTTAGCACCATCACTCACTGCTTCTCTCCCACTTGCAATGGAAGAATTAAGAGGAACATGCCTGAGCTCCTGTGCACAAGTGCTTCATCATCTGAGTGGTCTTCATGAGGGACATCAATGCTACTGAAAACAATTCTTGATTCCTAACCCAAGGAATAACAAGTCAAATTAGTCCCAGTGGTTGTTCCAATGCAGGAATAACCCTGCTGCAGGTCGGAGGGCACAGGAGAGCTTGTGCTCTTTGAGGTCTTTCTCTCAGTGATGACCCATGGGGATCTCCAGTTCTGGGGCGACTTGCAGCATTTTTGTGTCATCTAGTATCTGGACATTTGGGGCTCCTGGGTCAAATATCCAGCTGGATACCAGGTAAAATCCCTTTGTCTACTTCGCTAAGGGTAGATGGGGAGCAATACTGAACCCCCTTAGTGCACCATGAATATGGGATTTGGGATTGTGGCACTCAACAAGAGACGTCCTGCAGACAAAGTCTACAGAGTCCCCATCTTCCCCAGAAGGATCTGCACACTGAACCATGTGTCTAACAGACTTGCACATCGCCAGACATCTAATCTATGCATTTATGTACCTCCAATATGCGTCTGTGTGTTCATCACTTAAGCAAGAATCTGCCTGGGGCTGTAACTACCTGCCAGGTAGAGAAAACTAGGCTAATTTTTTATTTCCAAAGCAAAGGCCTGAAAGTTCCCAAGTCCATGTAAAAGGTGGCAAAATCACAAGCAACACCTCCAAGGACAATGGAAGTCTGTAATTCTGCTATTTTCTTTTCTCCTTGCAAAAGGCCAAAGCAAATATCTAAATAGAGGGTACGTGTGTGTGGGGAGGGAGAGAACAACCAGCTTCTCTGTCTGCCCCAGCTCTCATCCTTCCCTTGCTAAACAACCCCATCTCCCCACTTTCTGCGCTCCTCTCCCCATCCTGCCTCTTCCATCTTTTTTTTTTTTTTTTTACAGGAGTTGTGAGATGTGGCTCATTATCCAGCCTACAAAGTGGCAGTGGTTGGGACTCTGCAGCCACCAAAGCTGCTTAAAAAACATCCTTCTGCTCCTCCCTCGACACTGCCACAGGGCTATATTGTCCATAAAGAAAGCAAACCACCGGGTATTGCTCCCTTGCAACTCATTTTTGCAGTCCACAATAAGCTCCGTAATCCTCCCTTTGTGGATGGCAAAATGCTAATCTTACCAAATTGCATGGCCCTGCTCTATCACTACTGCAGGCTAAAAATCAAAGCTTGTTTGACATAAATGGCATCAACTGGCACCATTATAACCTCCACACTACAGAGACCAGCTGTAAAGCTTGTGTCAGAAGGAATATCTCTCCACGTATTATCAGCTGATTTAAATACTAATGAGCCAATAACCACATTTGAGCAGAATAATGGGCATAATAATAGAACCCATAAAAAACAGAGATACCTGCAATATTCTCAGAAATGTTTCCAGGCTCCCTTCCACCCAGGTATTAACCCTGTTAGTAGTTGCCATAGGAAGAAGGGAGGAAAGGATGTCCAGCAATGCCCAGACACAGCTGCAGAAAGGCATTTGAAGCACTGCATGTGGAAGGAGCTGTGGACAGGTTTGTTCTGTACTGTGGTCAGACGCGAGAAGCCTCCAGGGTCACGGTTTCACTCCATTTGTGGGTTAATGGCAAACATTTCCATGCTGGAGGTTTGTCCCCTGACTTGTAGGGCACTGCAGATATTTAGAAGATGTTTTGAAGGAAGGTGATGCGTTGGAGAAGGACTGGGTGGTTGGGAGTCACCAGATCCCCTTCGCTGCGTGCAGCGCTATGGGGAGCCCATAGGCCAAGCCCCTGGTTTCCATGTCTTGAAGCAGATGCTTGGATGCTGGCCCAACTCTCTCCCATCAGGTCTTGGGGGACTTGACTATGCAGAAGAGCTCAAGTGCCTAATATTCAGAGGCTTTAATAAAGACTCCTCCAGAGTCCAATGGAGCATGTTCATGTTTATGAGCCGCTGGATCAGTCCGTGGCACAACATTAGCTCTCAGTGCTATCTAGTGTTAACGACCACTTATCTGCCTTCAGGCTGCTACAGTTTTGTCTTTCTCCACTGTTGTTGTTGTTATTATTATTACTATTATTATTATTACTATTTTAATTATCCTTCTCAGACTTATGAAACTTAACTGCAAGCAGAAGATTGGAAATGAGAAAATCCACTTCTGGGCTACATCAGAGAGCCAGTACAGCAAGAGAATAAGAAATGAAGAGCAGCAATAAAATGAATTATAGAAAAAAAAAATGTTCCTATCCCCAAGTTCCTTGATCAATTAGTAAGACTAAAAGTTATTACAAAGCAAGAACAGAATTAAAAAGTGAAACCAAGTGAGGGATAGGAATTAATTGGAGAGGAATTTACACAACGGTGAATAAGGGAGACTTTAGGGAAAGATAATCAGGAGGTGGGGACACATTTGCTTCTCTGTCATCGCCAAGGTGTCGAAGGGACATGGGATATTCAGTGACATTCAGGAAGACAAAATTGACCTTGTAGAGGAGATCTCAGTTTTGAGCTAAGGGCAGCTCGTTGCAATATTTGCTCCGTCACTGAGTAAATCTCTGAATCTCTGTGTGATTCATTCCTCAGGGCCATGTGAAGTTCATCACCATTTCTGAGGGGCTTGGGACTCACGATTTCCTTACAGAAGACCCCCGAAACCTCAACCAAAGCTTGTTTGTGTCAGAGCAGGTGCTGAGGGGAGAAGAGGAAAGGTCTGATTTCCCCAAGGTTTCTCAGCAGAAACGTGACAAAATGAGCTTGGAATAGGTCCTAGGATTAGATCTGCTGTATTTATTTCTGCCTCTGAAGTACAGGAGCTGTTCAAACTTTTAATTCTTCTGAGAAGAGCTGGATCATGGTTAAGCCAAGCCTTTGATATAGAGGAAGGGACATTGGTGATGCTACCAGGACTCAGGATCCGGGCAGGAGAGCTGGGACTTTAGGAACTGAGCCAGTTGTTGTTGTTTTGTTTTGACTTTTTTTTTTTTTTTTTTAAGTATCATAGTTGTCAGATCTACACAAGTTCTACTCCCTGGTGATCCAACAGCCTTCTGATGGAGCAAGTAAAGCCCCATGGCTCTGTGAATACGGTAAGGTTAAGAAATAAATGTTCCTAGAGAGCGAACGGTCCTTTGGCCCCAGAGATGCTCCCTGACAGCAGGAGATGAAGCACACTGCAACCATGTGAAGTGGCCAGGGAAGGAATCCAGCTCTCTGTCAATCACTCTTGCACCATATTTTGGTAACAAAAGCTTTAAGAGCAGATGACTCATTTGACAGGAGCTGTAATGCTCCCTGCAGTGAAGGTCAGTTATAAACTTCTAGTGCAGCATTTTGCATGGCTGGGTAGTGTCGGACCATGAGCAGCAGTCTGCAGAAAGAGATGTGTGATGCAGAAGAAGCCAAATGGTACCTCCAGTAGCCTCGAGTGTAGATCAGGTGATGACCAGACAAGCCAGTGAAGGGATGAATTCTGCCCCTGCTGCATCCACAAAAATCTGGAGAGACTGGGCCAGTGCTGTTGCTCTGTACTTAGACCAGTTTGATGGAAATTTGCATCTCTAACAGAGAATTAGCCAGTGACACTGTGTAAGCGTCTTTGCATAGGCAACTTGTAATCTTGTGAGTGCTGGTGAGATGGTTTGAGAGAGGCTGAGAGGACTGTCCCTGCCAGGATGGGTTTACTGTACTCCCAGCCAACCCCATCCAAGAGGCAGGAGGCAGGACATGCAAGACTTGCTTGCACTGAATTCAAATTCAGGGAGGTGTTCTGAAGACCAGCCATGTTAGTCCAAACTGATGCTGATTGCATGAGAATGGCTTTTGGACATACAGTTGCAAAAACTAGGGGAAGCAGCACGCTTCAGTTGGAGTTGTGAGGAACCCGACAAACTGTTGCCTCCCCAAAACTATGCTGTTGCACCTTTCTTGTAGAGGTTGGGTTCAGGCTTACCGGACTGGCAAAAGATCCCACTTACTCTCCATCAGGCATACCATTGCTCCCATACTCTGCTTTTGAGGTTCAACTGGGAGCAGAAGGCATTTCTGTGATCAAGTATGATTTTCAGCTGCACAAACCTTGTAACTGGAGGGTCTCAGACTGACACTCAACCCAGCTTGCAGTGGTTCAGGAACTGAGCTGGGGACAGTTGGTCAGTTTGTATGTCTCTGGGATGAAACACTTCCTAGCATGGACAAGGGCTTCAGGATGCCTTTATACACCTGAAAGAACAAATCCTCTTTTGCATGAAAAGCCTGATGTCTGGGAAGAGGAGGCAATCGGTTGCCTGAACGACGGGGTGCAGGCATGGTTGTGTCCTAGAGGTTTTCCAGCAACGCTGTAAGGACAAGTGGACATCATCCTATCACCCTCCCAACCACCATCTAGCACGAATGATATCAGAAGTGGTTTTACCAATCTTCGCCCTCCTATGAGGGGTGCTGCTGGTGGGGACCCAGACTTAGGGGCAGAGAGAGGCAGAGAAGGCTGTTCTCCCCTCAGGGAGCGATAGGTCATCCCTCTGATCTGAGTTCTGTGCAAGTCACTGTCTTGCTTACACTGGTGATGCGCTTTTGGGGCTTTTCTGTGGCTTGGAAATCCGTTCTGTCATTTCTGGCTGTCACTGAGGTGCCCTGGGGACGGGACTGGGAGGGAAGGATAAGAGATAGTTCACTTTCTGAGTAACAGATCCGGCTCTATCTGACGTCAGCTGTTTCCATCACACTGAGAGTCAGCAGCAAAGCATAGTCTATGTGTTCTCAAAGCATTTTCACCCTTGGTACTGGTGCCACCCAGTTTTCTGCTTCCCAGAAAAAGTATGCTGGGAATCCCTACCTACACCATGCAGGAAGGATCACTGTCGTTATAATTTTATTTTTAGCAACATGAGTGTTCTCTAATCAGAGATATCTGCTGTATATTGGTTAAAGCTTTCCAAGACCACACAGCCTGGCCTGGATACCCACTGTGCCAAAAATTTCAGGTTGAACCGTTCCAGTTTGGCAATGTCTGCAGCCACTGAAAACAGGAGCTTGGAAGAACAACTTCCAGGAAGGTTTAGTTCTGCTGGGGCTTGACTGCTGTTAACCACTGAACTGACCCACACCTGGTCTGTGGGACAGCAGAGGTGACCCATAAACGACATGTGTTGATGCTGAACTTGGAGGACATGGAGTGGGTTACACAGAAACAAATCAGAGCATTGTCAGGACTGAGATAACAAGATAGGCTTTGAAGAATACACAGATACCTCTGCTTAAAAGCAGCAATGAATTCGCTAATTTTTTGGCCAAAAGTAGAAATCATGCCCAGGAAATCTTATTTGCCCCAGCAGCTTCTTATGTGCCCAGTGTCTAGATGGAGGAGAAGGTGCATTATGATTATGGCAGATAACTTCATGCCTCACCAAAGAGGCGTGCTGTTATCAGCGATTTCCGGAGCAGAGAGTGTCTTGGGCCCCATGGATTGTGCTTATCACAGAATAACATGCTGTTAAACTATAATTCACCATGGGAAGTTTCTCTTTAAGCTGGTTTAAGTAAAGAACTGATAAGTTGATAGAAGGAGCCCAGCTCTCTTACGGTGACCTTTAAAAAGAATATGACAGGGTTTCACTGTCAAAGTTGTTTTGGCTGGATGCAAGCCACAGGCATGCAGTTGCTATCAAATTCAAAAGCTGATTGCTGAGATCCTGGAGAGAGCTGGTGGGTAAACAAAGCTTTAGTACATTTCCCCTCTCCTTCACTTGGCACTCACTGAGCTGAGCATGGACAAGAAAGTCCCAGGGCTGGAGACTGCACCATCATCTTGTGTTTTTTTCTCCTTCTCAGGAGTTGCAATCCGCAGTGTCTTGCCTGCAGGGATGGCAGGGTGACTCCAAGGTGGAAAAGGAACAGGCCTGCTAGAGGCAGAGAGCTGTGTCCATCTGGGTGTGCAGAATTAGTGCCACATGCAGCGTGGAGCAGCCTTCAGCAGCCACTGCAGCCACATCCCAGGTTTGGGACCTTCCTGCAAGGCCAGTCTCAGGAGTGTCTGTGCTTCCTTATGTATAAAGCTCCCCTGCTCTAGGCTGAGTGTCAGAAGGGGAGTTACACTAGAAACCAACCCATGGAGCAGCTGAAGGTTGCCATGGGAGGGGAACAAGCGAGATGCATCGGCGCCTTTTGCTGAGTGACTACACAAGTAGCCCAAGAGATTGACTTTTGACTGCCCTGAGCGTTGCAGTCTCCTCGAGCTGTTCTCGTCCATGTTAGCAAGTGCCTTTCAGTGCAGAGGAGCTCAGGGAGCTATGGCTAGTGCAGACCTCAGACGTTCTCTGGGGACCCCAGAAAACTGCGTGTGGCTCTCATGTTGAAGATTGGCTGTGTGCGGGTGGAGGGTTCGTGCCCTGTTGTGGAGGTTTTTTGCTTTCTGTCTGGATGTGGTGCCCGTGGAGGCCAATGCACCATGACCAAAGCTCAGCTGGGGAACTCAGCAGGTCACTGAGTCCGGGCAGGCCGAAGCAGCATCTCATAGAGAATATCCATCTGCCTACATAACCAGCTGGGATGCAAGATTGTGGCTGGGCAGGGACACGATCAGGGAACCCACGGATGGAAACTGCTCTGCAGGCTCCCACCAGGAAAGCATTTTGTCAGTGCTGGAACAATGCAGAGGGAACAAAGGTTGGAGGAAGAGGAGCAACCCTGCCTAACCAAGCTTCCACCCCTGTCCATCACAGTGCTGCCAGGCCATCAAGCAGTGATGGAAACATCATCTCCAGCGTCCGTTACCTCTGCAAAGCTAAGCCCAGAGCGGTGCTTTCTTTCAGTTCTTGCATGTTGACTACAAGTGAGAGACTTTTACACAGATGCTTTTCCAAAAGTCACTGTTTTCCACAGAGAATTTCAATATTTCTGCTTGCTAATGAAGATATATATAAATATAAAAAGACAGGCTACCCTAGAGACACCCATCATTTTAAATCCAGGCTGGGCAAACCTAACTAGAAAACACCCAGTGGGGGACAAACCTTTGCTAGCAGTGAGGTAGATGAGATACACTAATAAGATCTTTTCCCATCTCTAATTTCTATGAATCTAACTGCTCATGCAGAAAGCAGGCACTGAGAGATTTGGAAAGCTATTTGTGTGGGTAATTGACATTATTTTCTCTGCTAGGCAGTACGCCCAAATTCCAGTGTTAATATAAACATTTTTTTAAATGATAGCTTGTGCATTTTGTGGGCATAAAGCAGCATTTTTATTTACAGCCAAAATGCATAATAAATAAATGCATACATTTGGTAGAATATTTTATCTCTCTGGAAAAAAATATCTATTCAGTCTGATCAGAAATGCTTGTTCATTCTGGCTGGACTTAGTAAAACATTGTGGTTAAAAGCACATAACAAAGAGTTTGGGTTTTTTTTTTTTTTTTGGAGGATGCGAAATCGTTTTTGATTGCCAATTTCAGCACAAAATACTTCCTTTTTGGAGGTTTGAAGTGACGTTTCAAAATTGACCTCTGTTAGCCCTTATTTTTAGAAAAAGCTGAAACAAGGAAACAAAGGGTTTATTCCAGGTTGGGTTCAATCCACAGTTGAATGCCTTTTTTTCGCCTTTTTTTTTTTTTTTTTTTGCATGTTTTGTTTGTGGGAGAACTGTTTTTAAAAGCTTGAGCTAAACCACACTTTTTTCCTCCCATGTCTGCTGTGGGGAACTATAGTTGCAGTCATATTGTGGGGGTGGACATGGCTTGAGATTTGTCTTCACCCCTTCTTCACCCTGACACCACTGCCCATCCTTCCCTGCTCCATGGCTATACCCCCGTTGAACTGGCTGAACTCTTGGGCCCTGTGTCTAAACCAGATCTGTAAGATGATTTTACATGTCTATATATAAAGTAGTCTTGAAAAAGGACAGGGAAAGAGTAGATTATTTAAACCAGATCGTTTCACCCATCAGTCTTGCCACACGTTCTGTCGCCTTGCAGTAACACCTGGTCCAGCACAGTGGGTTCGTGGCAGCGCCTCTTTGCCCAAACCACACACCAGTACCACTTCTCATGTTTGCACCTTCCTCAGGTGGCTGTCGATGGTATGTCATCCATGGAGGAGTGCTGGGTTAGGGGATTCCTGCCTTTCCTCTCTCCTCTGCAAGGCTCCCTGCTCCTTCCTTTCACGCTTGCACGTTGCCGCCTCACTCCTGCTTCTGCCCACTTAGTGGTCTCCAAGGCGATGCTCTGAGCCAGCTCTTGACTTGGCAGTTCAACATGAGGCCCCTTCCAAAAGATTTTTACCGGGTGATGCAGAGCAGGATGGAGTAACCGGGTCAGGAAAGCAAAGAAGTAAGCCAGCGCTGCTGTTCGCAAAGAGGCATGTGGCACCTTCTTTGCTGCTTTCCTACCCTGGTGCTGCCAAACACATGCTTTACCGCAGATCTGGCTGTATTAAAACACTGGATGAGGTGCACTCTTATAAATCCCTTGGTGAAATGCTTCCGACCTTGTCTCTGTGGGGTGAGATATCACCAAGTTAAGGGCCCCAGACTCATTCCTAAGAGGGACGGAGAGAACACAACAGAAACAGAAAGCCAGATGGAAGCAGTATATAAGTGATTTCAATACGGTCTCCACTCTCTGGCCTTGACTTCCACCAGTCTAAGGGGCAGAACAACCTCTGGAAAGCAGAAAAGAGTTCACGTAGTGCAGAAAGGACTTGAGATAAATCAGCTCTGTAGTTCACATGTGCAGTCCTCTCCTCTCACTTCAAATTCCCCCTTTGGTGCAAACCAGTATCCTGTTCCTGGATTCATGTAACTGCATCTTCAGCAGAAGATACCACAGTTAATGACTGATTTCCCTCTGGTCAATCTCAAAACAAAGAGCTGGGACTAAGCGTTGTGGGAAGGCGAAGCAAGCAACAGCTCACCACAGGCAGGAGCAGAGCCCTCCAAGCAAACAGGGAACTGGCACCCCCAGGGAGGTTTCAGCCGTGCAGCTGCTTTGTGTTTTTGGAAGAGTACAGCTCAGTTGCTGCCTTGGAAGAGGAAGAGCAGGGGCTGTAACTAGAGCAAACAAGGTGGAACTGAGTGAAATGGGATTGGATGGGCATTTTCCCACCATGACAGCAGCCAGCTGTGAGTATGGGAACAGGCAGCCCTGGCAGATCACTGTTGGGAGCCAGGATGAGTTGGCCAGTCAGATACGGAGTGTGTCCAACATCAGGAAGACCTCTCGCTAGCTAACACAAACCCAGCTTCATGCCATTTGCTACGGCTAGGATGCCACACAGTTCCTGTGGCCCTCCCATGCCTGAAAAAAGTGCTCCCTGGCTTTATTGGCCAACAAACAGAGAAGTGGAAGGTTGCTGTGAAAGCATCCTTTTCTCTGCAGTAAGGGAGACAGAGCTGCTCAGTAAATCTCTCTGCTTAATGGCTGAACGTCATAAATCAGAGGGAGGGAGCTGGGCACCAGCAGTGTGTGTCACGGTCCTGCCTGCCTTGGTGGCAGATCAGCTGTATTGGCTCAAACCACCTCCAGCACCAGTTTGCATTAAAAAAGGTTGATTTTACACGGGCATGGCCAGAAGCATTCCTAAGTTTCCACCCCAGCAGCTGTGGTGCAGGGACTACGGTGTACAGGAAAGGAGCACTTTGCAGAGGGCAAGGTAGAGATCACCCTCCTCATTTAGGACAAATCTTTTTTTTTTTTTTTTAGGGTTTAAAACTTTTTAAACCAAACTAAAGGACCTATTTTGAAGCTAGAGCACTCCTCACGGTTGATTTCTTAGCTGCTGATTGAATCCAGTCTCTGAGCCCTGGGAAAAAAGCTCTGTTGATAAATTGTGCTCAAATGCTTCTCTTTCCCCTGTTCTGCAGCTAACAAACGTATGGCAGTAAAGGATGGAGAGAGCGAGCCAAAAACATGGCACATAGATCTGGACAGGCTTCTGTCACCTTTCTGACAGGTGCAGTTTGGCAGCGTAAGATACTGGAGTTGGTTTTAAGCGGCATCGATGGAAGGTACAAAAAGCATCGAGTCAGGCTCCTAGTGGGAACAGAAATGACACAGTCAGGAACATCCTCCCTCGTTGGCAAAGCACGAGTGGAGGGCGATGAACAAGCAGAAATCAGTTGGCAAGGAAAAAGGGGGGAAAAAAATCGCTGTCACGAGGTGAAACTCAACCTCCCCCAGTGAAATGTGCTGGTGAATATATTAAATGCAGAAAATTTCATTGTGTTTCCAGAGAGACCTCTGTGAGTTGATGGCCCCATTCTGGGACCAGGTGTGTATGAAATTATTGTGAGGTTTGTTTTTTTTTTTTTTCTGGGAAGCTTGCAGGTGAAGTCTGGATTTCATTACCTCCTTGCCCTCTAGCCTCAGAAACAAAGTCATGAGATAGTCTTTGGAGACAAGTTAATTTAGATTGGAAACATCTAGCAAGTCTCCAGCCAGCTGAATGTAGAAGGTAACTTTCGCCAAGTTGGCTGTTCACCCAAATAACCCCCTGAAGAGGGTGTGACAGCAAAGTCCAATTGCTCACTAAGATTTTGTAACTACAGACCTCTATGGGGAAGAGAGGAAGTGTGTCTTCATGTAAGCAGTGCTAGCCAGGCCATCTGCATAGGGGATACTTCCCTGTTCAGTCATGGCTTGATACCAGAAACTTATTTCAGACGGAGTCATTCGGGAAGTGCTAGCTGCCATGGGGCATATAACTCCTGCATCACTGGGCAGGAATCCAAGAAGCTGACATGTACGATGATCATGATGATCATGATGATCATTATTATTTATTATTCTTACTGCCAAACTATGATGGAGATTTCATTTCTTTCTGCAAATAGGGTCACAAGGAAGACCAAGCCACTTTTCCCATGGACCTCCAGATTATAGCACAGCTCAGAGAAAGAAAATGAGCATTTGCATCAGTAAAGCAGAAGAGCTGGCTCCAGTCTTATTCAACATATTCATCAACAACCTGGTTGAAGGGACAGAGTGCACCCTCAGCAAGTTTGCTGATGATACTAAACTGGGAGGAGTGGCTGACACACCAGAAGGCTGTGCTGCCATGCAGCGAGATCTGGACAGGCTGGAGAGCTGGGCAGAGAGAAACTTGATGAGGTTCAATAAGGACAAGTGTAGGGTCCTGCACCTGGGGAGGAATAACCCCCTGCACCAGTACAGGCTAGGGGTTGACCTACTGGAAAGCAGCTCTGCAGAGAAGGACCTGGGTGTTGTGGTAGACAACAAGTTGATCATGAGCCAGCCATGTGCCCTTGTGGCCAAGAAGGCCAAGGTGTCCTGGGGTGCATTAAGAAGAGTGTGGCCAGCAGGCCAAGGGAGGTTATTCTCCCCCTCTGCTCTGCCCCGGTGGGGCCATGTCTGGAGTACTGTGTTCAGTTCTGGGCCTCCCAGTTCAAGAGGGACAGGGAACTACTGGAAAGAGTCCATCAGAGGGCTGCGAAGGTGATGAGGGGACTGGAGCATCTCTCTTATGAGGAAAGGCTGAGAGACCCAGAGTTCTTTAGCCTGGAGAAGAGAAGGCTGAGAGGGGACCTACAGGGTGGGTGTCAAGAGGATGGGGCCAGGCTCTTCTCAGTGGTGCCCAGTGACAGGACAAGGGGCAACGGGCACAAACTGGAGCACATGAAGTTTGGCCTCAACATGAGGAAAAACTTCTTTCCATTGAGGGTTACAGAGCCCTGGAACAGGCTGCCCAGAGAGTCTGTGGGGTCTCCTTCCCTGGAGACATTCAAAACCCACCTGGACACGTTCCTGTGTGACCTGCTCTAGGTGGTCCTGCTGTAGCAGGGGGATTGGAGTAGATGATCTCCAGAGGTCCCTTCCAACCCTGACCATTCTGTGATTCTGTGATTTGAAATTAAAAAAACCCAAACAAACCACAAAACCACCTGTGCTGGGACTCCCACTGGCCAAGTTTTGGCTCGGACCACAGGGAGACCACCATCCCTTCTGGGGACCTTCCATGGAAGCAGAAAAGAAGAGACTGTTCCCTTCACTAGTGAGAGGGTGCCCAGGGAGAGATTTTAAGCAATCAGCTGTGAAATCTGGGAAGAGCTGAGATTTGAACCAAGACTTTTTTAATCAGCCCGATGGCATGCTCCCAGTTGAGAAAGCACTTTTTGCATGTTGTGTGATGGATATAGCTGTCCTAAGGTGTCCATCCAGGTACTGAAACCACTGAGATCCTTGGAGAGGAAAGGGATTTTCAGTGTCCCATCAGATCATTGTTCTTGCCACAGTTCCCTTCCAGTAAAATAGAGATAATCCAGCAAAAAACCAATACAGCTAAACTTGTTATCAGTCCTTCTTTGCTTATTTCTCTCACCAAACATTTCCTATCAGCATTCAACCAGCTAATCTTCTCCTTTTGTCACTGAAACAAAAACACTTGCTCATTTTGTGTCATCTCCAAATACTGCAGCAATAGAAGAATGCAGCCATTAATTACCGAAATTACCATTATGAGAGAAAATTATAGTCATTAGAACCGAGGTGAAACTCATTTGTACTTTCCTCAATTTCTTCTTTTTAGATGTTTATAAAGTCACCAACTTAATGCCTCCAGTAAAGACCCCCAGAATGCAGAAAAAGTCTGAGAAATGTGAGTGGCACGCTGTCACTTCCAAGAGCTCTTCTGCTTTACTGATGCAAATGCTCATTTTCCTTCTCTGAGCTGTGCCATAATCTGGAGGTCCATGGGAAAAGCGGCTTGGTCTTCCTTGTGACCCTATTTGCACAGCCGTGACCCTGCTTGACATGATGAAAGATTTGTCTTGCATGGCCTTCATCCAAGCAGCATGGCCTCTGGTGAAGTCTTCACGTGGTCAATACCCACACAGTGAGAGGATCAGCAGTAACAAGAAGTCACTTGATGAGGTCCTTATCACTCTGGATACTGTTGGGATTTCTGCTTCCACTCACCCTTCCTGCTCTCCTATGTTCTAGTAGACCTACCCTGGTGCTCCCGCCTCTGTGCCCTCCCACTTCAGCCACCCAGATACTGGACTTTGTCATGTGTCTCCTTTGAAAATCCAGTCACTGTGTGGAAGCATGAGACCAATAGAAATAGAAAAAATACAACATGCTGCAGGCTGTTGGAAAGACCTGCTGAATCTCCCTGCTAGATGAATTCAGGTCAAATGCTAGATGAATTTGGAACATTATTTTTGCTGTGAATTCTAACAACCTGAAATTAAACACCAAGAGGTCGTAGATCTGCAAGATCAGTGGCTTCACAACCTCCTAAACTGCCCTCATGTGGTGCAATAGAGGGTTAGGAAATGTAGCACAACACATTCATATTTCTTCAGAATTTCTTAAGAACTTGAGATGAGGCTACTGCTCAGAAGACGGACCTTTGGAAGAGTGGAGACCTGTTGCCAGGTTTGCCTCCCTCCCATCCATCATAACCACTTCTAAGTGCTGCCCTCCACCTCCTCAACGTGATGTCCCTACAGCTCCAGAAAGGTCAGGATTGAACTCTTGAGCACTCTCTGCCCGTGGAAAATGTGGGATGTGACCATGGAGCAGGGAAGCACAGCACTACTAGAAACAACATGGAGAAATATCAAAGCCTATTGGGATGAATACAAAAGATCCTGTGGATGTAATCCAGCTCTGCAGCAGATCCAACGTGCATAAACTCTCATGCTGAAGGTAGCCAGGAGTGCTGGGAAGCACAAAAGTTTTCCAACCCCTGGAGCAATTGAGGTGCTTTAGTAAGCAGTCTCTGTGCCTGCTCAGGGTAACATGCCCTCCAAAAATGGCAGCGGTTGAACAGGATGGTCAAGGGGAAATTTGAGAGAAGACAAAACACACATTGTGCGATTTCTTGACCCTTAGTGTGGCCTTGCTTGCCCTTTCTCCTATGAACAAGATACCTCCAAGGACAGTTGTGTTCAATCTCTCAGAGCTGTTTGTTCCACAAGAGCCGTAATGACAGTAATCCAGATGGGAGGCTTAACACACAAACCAACCCCCAGTCAGACTATTGGGGAACACAAGCTCATGTGCTAACCTCGTCTGTTACCATCAGCTGACTGTGTTGATGTCGGCGATGATTAGTAGGAGTTAAGAGGAATCTGATTCATTGGTCTTGTGCTGAATGACGGATACCTGGCCTAGATGCACATCCAGACTTTATACACATATACATAAATTGTATTTGCCATTTTCCACAGACTTCAGCCATAGGCAATGCTTGAGAAAAAGAAGAGAAGGACTAGTTTATGCTATCAAGGTAAAGGTTAAACACCCAATTACCGTGTTTGGTAGCAAGGTTATGGGCCAGCACAATAAATGACTTTGTTAATATCTGCCTGGAAATTAAATTCCATTCCTAGCCAAAGACGTGGCCTTTCTCTGAACATTGTTGATCAGCAGTATTGTTCAGGGTGTGTTTCAGCAAACATTTCTTCAAAGAACCCTCCTTACACTTGGATTTTACTCTTAATTTTCGTTCTTATTTATTCACAGCGATCACTGAGTGCAAATAAAAGAGCTAGATTTTATGATTTTCTGCAAGGCTTTATAGCCAGTGACAAGAACCCCCTTGATATCTGAATTTAGGTGATTTCTTTATGCCATTGCCTTGCTGGCAGCTATTTCACGTCTGTGAGATGCCTTTTGATGAGCAAAGATGCACCTTGAATTCCAGGGCTTCTCCCTGTTTTGTCTCTGGACAAAGTTGCATGAAAATGGCTGAATGACAGTCAACACATCATGCAATCTGATGTCTTGCAATTATTTGGCAAGTTTGCGACCTTTCCTCTCAGAATGACTAGCAAATATTCTCATAACTAAGGAAATTCCCTTCAGATTCAGACTCAACGTCATTTTGCCCGATTTTTTTTCTCCCTTGTGTTTTATTCATTATGTAATCCCCTGCTTTTTTTCTGGCTGACTTTCTTTCAACTACCTGTAATCAAATATTTCTCTAAAAGGAGTGCCCAAGTGGTTTTTTGGTTTTTTTTTTTGTTACCATCACTGGAATGAGCATGTGGTTGTATAGTTCACAGGCTCCTTTTAAACAGACGGCTAATTACTTATGAACAGCTACAAAAGTTAACTATAAATATGTAAATTGGGAAAGAATAAAATACTCGTTAAACATTAGGCATTTACTATGGAAATTAAGTGTCATTAGATGCATAAAAGACTTTCCCAGCATTTGTTCTTGTGGCATTTCTCTTTAAGCCTTCATTAGTGTAGTGATCCTAATAAACACATAAATGGGCCACCCCGTCTAAATAAAACCAGAGCCATCCTGAATGTATGCCCAGAACTCAAACCCAAACATTTTTTATATTTGTTTTTAGCTTTGGAGATATTCCATTGCTTTCATTTTCTCCCCCAGTTTGCATTTCCTCTTTGCTTCTTCATTCAATCCAACAAGAGGAGTAAAGCCTACAACATAACATCGTCAGAAAAGCTATTCACATCATATTTTTGACTGAGTTGGAGCCAGATATTAGAGAAGCATGAAATATTCTTGGCAATGTATTTAGAAAAACACTAATTCAGAGCTTTAGAGTGGACAAAGTAGAGGGCTGGAGTAAAATTCTTAGAGAAATGGTGGGAAATCCAGCTCTGGGAGCTGGAGATCAGACCAGACAAATATTTTTCCAAAATGAGATAGGTATGGGTTATCCTAACTCATTTTCCATCAGTCTGTGAAACCCCTCATTATCTTCATGTCTTTCCAGCCCAACTCCTATCATCTTCACTCAGAGTCTTCTTCTGTGTCAGCCCACTCCATCTATAATAAGCCATGACTGCAAATGCAGATTAGTCCTTTCCCCAACAGCCTTCCTCAACCTTAGAGGTAGTGACATGGAAACCATCATGGGGAAGCCCTCAGAGACCTGGAACAGTTTTATGAAGGACTACCTTAGAGGTGCACCAGTGTAGTCCTACCGATTTCCGCAAACTCAATATGGTCACAGGGTCACTAGTGCAGAAGAATTATCAAGCGACCTGTGTGCAAGAAATTTATTGGAACTCATCTTCAGCTAACAAGATCATATCAAGAGTCTTGTGTGAATGGTGGTGGGGCTTTGTAGACATGTGAATTCTCCCTTGCTATGAGGTCTAGGGCACTTGCTGCAATGGGTGGACTGAAAGGATGATGATACTTTTATCTCTCCACCCTCCATGCAAACCAGTCAATCACAGTCCATACCAACCCCAGCACTGCAGTTCTACTCTCAGCCAAAAAAGTCAGGTTTATTTTTCTGTAAATTTTCCATAACCTAGGGTTTATTTGTCAAAATGAAAGAAAAATAAACCAAGGAAAATCACAAACATGAAAAAATTGTGGTGAAAGCATAGCAATTTTTGTCCTTTCTCTTTCTATAGCACCCACCCACACATAGTCATCCTGTTGACAACAGAAAACCTATGATGAAAAGGAAATTTTGTCACAGAACCTTCTAGATTGTCCAGTTGTTCCTGGAAAACTTACAAATATAACTATGAATTATTTTCAAGCCATCTCCAAGCAGTCAATTCAACCAGTGCCCCTGTCATTTTAGTCCTCACAGTAATTAGCAAACTTGCCAGTGTAAGAAATGCTGTGATGCGCTCCCACATTGGAGCAGCCCAAATTTGCCATGTCGATTACTGCCCAGCACAGCTTTGCTGGGTGGAGGAGGGAAAGTCTCTTCATCTGCCTGACAGCCATGACACAGGATTTTAAGACACTTTATGGGATTCTGAGACACTCTATGAGCCAAAATCAGTTGGTCAAAGGCTGTGGATGCAAATACTGTGCCATGCAGTGTACATCTAAGTGTTTTCACCACAAATATATTCAGTATAATATACTTTTTCTCTCAGGTTGTTGCTTTGTATTTTTTTACTATCTGCTTTGCAGCAGTACCATGCTAGTCTGGAGAACAGCTGCCCCATTTTGCAGCATGTCAGCCTCACATAGCAGAGAATTTCCTTCTCTCCAAGGAGCTGAAAGTCCTAGTGAAAGCACCATGAGGGGTCTTGAAACTACTCTTGTCCTCTTTACCATCTAGGTGAATGCAAGTTGCTCCTTCAGCCAAGGTCTTCTCATGCAGTCATTTTAGCTCTCCATCACCTGCCTAAGAAAGAGGGAAAGAAAAATGTTTGAGTCGTCTGAACCAACGTAAGTCAGCTGATGGATGTTTGGCTGTAAATTGTCCTGATCCCCCGAGACAGGCTGGGAAGATGCTGTGTTTTGCTGGCTGTTCACTGGGCTGGAAATCAGTATCTGCTCTGAGATGTATTTTATCCTGTGTGACATGGAGTAAACCACCAAGGTGTTCGTTATCTCATACCCACAATCATGAAAAAACCTCACAGTGATGCTTTGGACGCCAAACACAATTTGGGAAGTGCAACATGAAAAGGTGCTGCTTCATAGTATGTGATATTTTAATTTCCTGACTTCTTCACAAGCCTTCTTTGATTCACCCCTTGCTGCTGCTAGAGAAAACCCACCAAGGCGTGTGAATGCAGCTTAAAGGGTAAAAGACTGACAGTAAATGAGCTTTCTACTTGTCTTTTGAAGTAACTTCTGGTGCCCTCAAAGAGCCTGCAGGCCACAGGCAGCAGACTATGACATAGCATGAGGCGTAGCTAAAACATAAACAATACAAGGTTTTAATCCAGAAGCAAATGTCACTTGAGACAGAGAAGCACTGCTGTATGTAGGGTGTTTGTACTTCGAGGGTGTGCCTGCTTAATGCACCTGAGGCAACCCTGTGGGCTTCATGCTTGGACCGTGTCCTTGGAGGCCATGACTGTGTTCTGGCCATGTGTCCTGCTGGAAGCTGTGGGGAGGGCTTCCTGCCCTGTTGGGAGGGGAGCCTCAGGGTGCCATGGGAACGGGTTCTCTTTGTATGTAGGCTGGAGGGCAAAAATGGGAGATCCTTTCTGAGAGTAAGAGCTGTAGTGAAACGCCAAACTCCATCGCTCCGGACTCCACTGGCTCTGGCAACCCATTTTCTTTGGACCTTTGTTTCTCCATGAAAAAAACACAGCCAGGTAACTACAAACTGTTTGCCTTCCAGCCACAGCTTTTCTTCCCCAGAATGTGTGATGGCTTTTGCTTCAACTCTAAGACAGCATTGTCATCTCCGCTTTGTACCAGCACTGGTGCGTTACGGAGGAACTTTTATGTCTGATGCATCTCTCCAAAACATTACATCTTGAAGTTCACTGGACCAGGGCTTGAAACATAAACAATATGTGATTGCATGCAGATGGCTGAAGACATGGATCTGTTTTATTTATGCTTCTTGGAAAGTTGTTACTCAATATGCTGTTGGAGATTTAAATGTTTATTCTGAGCAATTCCCAGACAAAATTTAACTAGCAGTCGATGGAAGAGCTTAATAAGGGGTGGGATGGAAAAAAGTCTTTTTTGTGTGTCTGTGGACCATAAATCACAGATGTTGCAAGGGCCACAAATCTTGACTTTTCATGCCATTTAATCTCAGTTCCCTAGCTGCTGTTGATGGAGATTTAGAGACTGCCAGTATGAGACGTAGGTGTGCTGATTTGCTCATTCTTTAAAAACAGACACAAGTTGAACGTCTGGTAAAAGGCTTCTACAAGCACAACATTGAGTCCTGGAAAGGAGAAAAGTAGTTTCACCAACATGCTGAATAACATGCGTGAGTTTGGGCTGAACACCTGCAAACCAAAGAAAGCTCCGTTGGTGATCAGATCTGCCCTTGGCCTGGCTTAACCAGGCAGATTAACACTTCGTGCTCTACAAATGTTGAGATAATGCC
Organism: Leptosomus discolor; assembly: GCF_034619465.1. Classification (NCBI taxonomy): domain Eukaryota; kingdom Metazoa; phylum Chordata; class Aves; order Leptosomiformes; family Leptosomidae; genus Leptosomus; species Leptosomus discolor. The sequence continues at coordinate 81,403,981 of NC_141394.1, read as the reverse complement.
AAATTATTTTGGTCAATGACCAAGTATCTCCTTTAGATAAAAATGTGTGCCTTACTCCTCATTAAATCATGTCCAAGATCCAGGTCAGGCTTGAAGGGGCTCTGCACAACCCAACCTAGTTAGAGCTGTCCCTGTTTAGTAGGAGAGTTGGACTAGATTACCTTTAGAGGTCCCTTCCAGCCGAATACGTTCTATGATTCTATGGTCCCTCTGTCCGAAAGTCCAAAACCCAAGCAGATTTCTCATTTGCAAGGCTCATCAGCTAGAGTCCCCCCATAAAACAAGTTTGTGTACCCTTTCCTAGTTCCTGGGCACTTTTCAAAACTTTTTTTCACCTCCCTGACCCTGGAAGCAAGAAGAGGATTTAAAACTTTTTGCTTTACTTCTGGGAGACAGCTGCAAACACAGCCAGCGCTTACGGGCAAAGGAAAAACTGCGTTGGCCCCTGTCAGGCCTAAAAAGCAAGTGACCTGGATAAAGCAGTGTGCAGTCCTGGAAGTCTGAAGTGTCTCTGCAGATTGGCAAAGCTCTGTTAACTTGTCAAGCCTGGGCACATGAAATGGGGCCCTGGTCCAGCTTGAATGTCAGCCTCGCTGATGTCAAAGGCTTTCCTCGGTACCCACCGCATCCAAGATGCTGTGTTGCCTCCTGCATCCGAGACTGCATCCAAGCCTTTGGAGAAGAGGGTTGTATCAGTGCCGTGAGCATGGAGGAAAAGACCAGATGTCTTTGGCAAGGCTGAAGCATAAGCAACAGCCTTGCCAACAATAAACGCTGCTTTTAGGAAAACCCAGCCCCAGTGCTATTCATTTTTGTAGCCAGACTGAACTTCTTTTGTTTCACCTACTTCTTTCTTGGATTTCTCAGCTCAGAGCTCTTTATTTTCCACAACCATGAAGTGTCCCACGCAGGCATCAGGTCCTACAGTTATCCCCCCATCCCAGCACAGGGGGAGGTTGGAAAAGGCTGCTCAGATGCACCAGGGCAGGAGGGGTCCCAGTCCCCCGTGTCCTCCTCCCTGGGACACTCCTGCCCCTCATTTTGCAGCCACCTGAAGGGACCATGCAGAGGAGGTGCGACATTTGTTAGCTGGTTTCTGCCAAGGGGCTTTGCTTCTATGTGTTTGTTGGCTGCATAAAGCACTGGCTTGTCACAGAGAGCAGCTGAAATACCTGTTCAAACCCAGTTTTTCCCGGAGGCTTTTGTCATATGAGTACAAGACTCAGAATTAACCAACACATAAATAAATAACCTCCAAACACCAAGCCCTGCGATTTTTTAAACCTGAGAAACCTCCTGGCAGGTGCTTAGGAAGTGAGTTCATTGCCCTGGGGAAGAGTGATTTGTTTTCACACATGACATGGTGCTTTATTAAAGGACAGAGGATATTTGGTGGTGGCCTTTCCCTCTGGCTCGGTTTTGTTCTCTTCCCCTCCACACCAGCCATAGGACAGGAAAGATGAGGGTGAGAGAAGAGGCTTTTAAACCCTTTCATGCTATTCAGCTGGCCAGATCTAGAAGGTCTTCTGTGTGGTGTGAAGATTTCCCATTAATGGGATTTTCTTGCCCTTCCTGCCTCAAACTCCTGCTTCCTTAGTGCAGGGAGGAAACACCTGAATCATCTCAGAGTTTAAAACCATCTAGGTCACCAAAGATGGTGGAGATAATGCATTTTTAAGACACAGATTATATACAAAATAAATTATTCACTCCTTCTAGATTATGGTTGGCCATCTGAAGTGTATGATGTCACTTCTCACTGTAGATGCTTTTTTTTCTGGAAATAGTATGATCAGCTCAAGTTGTTACTTCTTCCTTGTGGCTTATCCTATAGGTTCATGGAGATGGGTGGACTGGGGAGTGAGACCAACCAATGAACCTTTGGATGAGCTGGTAGTGCCGAGCAAACACGAGCATAGTAACACCATGTAATAAACTTTCTTTATCCCACTTGGATTCAGGTGGCTATACACCTATCAACAAACACGTATCATTGACTGATCCCAGGAGGGGTCACAGCCATGTTGTGTCCTATGAAAAGCAAAGAGTCAGCTTTGGCAAAGGCAACTGTCATTGAGACCCTCGCAAATGTGCTTGACTCGCTGTGCATGGAAATGAGTGCTGGTGCTGAGCAAGGTTATCTCCCAGCTTCTGAGGCAGGCCCAGCTAAGAAATCCCACTGTTAGCCTACACAGTTAGCAAGACTAGCTGTAACTGCTTGAAGAGCTGTTACAAGGCATGGGAGAAAAAAAGAGGCTTTGAGTTTCTGCCAGGCAGGGCAGCACCTCCTTTGTGGGGAGCTTGGAGGGCCCCTCCTACCTTCCTTCCATTAGCAAATGAGCAGGGTTCCCAGCTACCGGGGAAAAAAGGCAGGCTGGGGACTGGTCCAAAACCATCTGCTCCCCAGCTTTCTGCAGGTGCATCCAGGAGAACTGGTGGGTGAATGATCTGAAGTCCATGACAGGTCCTCACCACTCACTTATCAGCTACATTGGCCATTCCAACCACTGTGTCAGCATGGAAGAATGAGGAAGCGGTAGGGCAAATGGGAAACAGGATCATGCCTTGGCCTTTCCCACTGCTCCTTCAGCAGGTGCTTGGGACACTCTTAGCTGATGCCTGCAGGGAGGCAAAGCCTTCTGCAGGATGAAGCCTGCATCCATTAAGCGCATGGTGCAACTGCTTGCTGCATTGGCAGAGTAAGGAGTCACATGCCAACCAGCTTCCCATACGAAAAATTCCCTGTACACCTCTCAAAGCAGGGCTCGTGTACACTTAGGAACTGTCCTGCACCTTAGTGGTGGTTGACTGTTGCTCCTTTGCTTAGATGCCCTGCTGAAAAGCATCCCACCAAAATCCATCAACACAAATTAATAAATTACCACTGGTTAGCAGAGACACCCTAACTGGCTGGTGTATGCTCTTGTCCTAATGTAACTTGCATCTTAGCTGATTAGCTAGAACTCAATGATTAATGATAATTTGACCGTCCGCCTCTGTTTGTTCTCCTCACTGGTGCTGCATTCCCCATCCGTGGGCCAAAGAAACTCAAGGGATTCTCGGTCAAGCCAATGCACTACATCAGTGCAAGAGGGATCGGTGCCTGGTGTCTCTGAGAAGTGGGAATGCTGAAAGAGCACTGATTCACAAGAGTTGGAGTGAGGTGGTAAGCGAAGCAATAGCTCCTTTTGCATGACGCTGCCCTGTGTTTTGTAACCTGCCTCATGGTCACCAGATGATTAGGACCTTTCCTGAACGCATGATTTCCCTTACCCTGGGTGTTTATGATGGCTGGTTTCAATTATTTCTTTCCTTCACACTCTGTATTTCAACCTGCCTCAGATGAGCAATTCATCTACTCTTTCAAATGACTTACCAAGATAGATTTCATGCACAAGGCAAATATATTTTGCCTCCCCTCACAATTTCACAACACTGTTTTTTATAATTCTGCTTCCCTTGCCTTATTCCCAGGTAATCTTTACCCAGAGCAGAACTTTCCACCTGTGCAAGGTGGGTATAAAATGCCATCGGATAAGAAAAGTAGCATTTACCGCTGTTTTGTATTGACTCTTGTGCCACAGAGTTCCTTGACTTGTTACATAGACCTGGGTCAGAAAAATGTTGGGGCCCTTGCATAGGGCTGCAACAGCACCCTGCCACGGAGCTTCACGTTCATGTGTCCGGTCAGAGTAACTGGTGCCAACGCAGAGTTGCATGCAGTTGTGTTTTACCTATGCACGTGCACTCAACACGACCATCAAGCACCAATGATGCCATGATGCTTGTGAAAAAGCTCCTTTTTGCACATATTTGTACTTTGTGAATTGCTGACACCAATTCAATTAAGAACTGTGGGACAATTAAGGGAGTTGGTGCATTTAATGCATATGCATGTGGTTGCTCAGTCTTTATTTTCTTCTGTCCTTGGTCAGCGTGGATGGGACCCACAGAGGGCGGATAAATGAGTGATGAGGGCTTGGAGGGTGATTCCTTGGAAGTGTCATTGTGTGGAAGCCAAGGTGGGTACAGACACTGCTATGGTACCCAGGTGAGTTGAGATCTGTGTCAGCAAAAAGCACAATGAATATCCAGGCGAGGCTGAACGAGCATTCGGCAAAATTCATCTGCAGTTCATTGAGGCAACACATGGAGAGAGTTCACGGGGAGTTTATCATGGGAACTGTTGAGGGTTAATGGCCAGCAGAGCAGATTGAGCCATGGGATTACTAAATAATGAACTTTTCTCTCCAATAAATTTGGCCCTGACTTATAAAAAATCAATAACATGCTACATTTCAGACAATTTTTTTCTTTTGGTGAGGGGGGAATGTGGGCTCAGAGTAATTTTTAAACTACTCTTTCATATATATATATAAAAATATATTTTACCCTGACCATTTATACGAAAGCTCTGGTGTGCCACATTTATTGCAGCTTCATCACCTAGATAGATTTTTATGTGGGTGCCTGGCTATTGCTTTGTTTAATCATTCCTTTCTCTTTGCTCCCCAGTCCCTTGTCTCCTTCCCCTTCTATGCTTTTTATGATGCTATCACCAGTGTAGATCTACAGGAGGGTTTTCATGTGATACAGGATGTCAGAGAGGTCAGGTCAGCTGGGACAGAGCCAAAAATATTAGCACTTTCTAGCCACTGAAGAGAGAAATTGAAATAATAGTTAGCACTTACAAACTGGCAGATTTTCAACTGCAAGAAGAGGGGGGGGATTTTTAATTTCTTTTTTTTTTTTTTTAAATTATTTCTAAGGGGAGGGGAAATGGTTTCAGTTCCTGGCTATAGAACAGACTTTCACTGTGATGTGGGCTTATGTTTGGGTTACTTTTGGGTTGGAAGTGGGAGCTAGTCTGGTGTCTGCTCTTGGACTGATGTGTTTCCTGAGTTTCCCACAATTCTGCTTCCCTCCAGCTCTGTATGGAATTAATTCCCTCAAATGACCACATATACTGAGCCTCCCCACAACACACATCCCCTTCAATGTAGCTAAATAATTGCTTGTGTTGCCCTAGGGCTAAATTTAGATTCTAGAGACATATTGCCTCATTTTCAACTCTCCTCTTGCCTTGGGTATTTTAAAAATCCTTTCTGTTCTTCAAGAGGCCAATGTACAGGACTAGGAATTAAACCTCAGGTAAAAGGTCCTGTTAAGCATTTGAACACCATGACCTTCAGCAAGCCACTCAACTGTGGCTTTTGTGACTTTTTTCTCTCTCACACACAAAATGATAGGAAAAATCAAATCCAGATGCCTTGTGGTGTACAGAGGAGTCATTCCATCATGGAGCGAAGGACTTTTTACCTCTTTGACAGATGTCATGAATAAGTATGGGTGTATGGTTGCATAGTGTGTCTGTGTATGTGCTCTATTGCCTTAATATGGGTGAAGTCACAACTATTTTGCTGTGTGCGAGTCTCTGCAAATCCTATATGATTTCAGAGAAGCTCTCTCAGTTGAAGGAGGAGGGATTTTACATCAAGGACCACTCCAGTGTCTATGATTTTGCTTTGTCTTTGTGTGAGTACAGTGCAGCAGAGGTGCACACAAATAGTCAAGATACCAAAATCTTACCAACCATTGCCTCAGAGTCTGTGAAGCTGGACTCCACTGGGGATGGGCTGTGGGTGTATGAGATGGCAGCTACTGCCGGCAAATAGAAAGTGACTTCTTCCAGTAGCATCAGCTGCCATCTTCACTCTTTTTCCTGGTAGCAGTGACTGCCAGCCCAGATTTTCAGGCATCTTCTGGGCTCTCTGTTCCAACTGTGAACTGTCAAACCTTGGTCAAATGATGAATCTTTTCAGGTAAAGAAGCAGCCATACCTGATGCTGCTCTCAAGGAGTCCTCAAGAAAGCCATGACTGAGATGTAGAAGATGGGTGACAAGGAGAATTGCAAAGCCAGCATGGAGACCTACTCCATCCCTGGATACCATGTGCATCAGCAGGTCCACACAGGCGTTGCCTCTTCTCTGATGCCACAAATACCATAAGGATCTTCATGAGCAATATCTTCCCAACAGACACACTGCAACCAGCACTAGGCCAGCATTATCAACGGATAAATTACACTTTGTCCCTGCTACTGCCTTAGGGGGAGATGACCAAGCATACTAAGGGCATGAAGCTATTGTCCCATGCATCAACACTGAAAAATTGCTCTCAGCAATGCTATGGGAAACAGCTAGGATGATAAACTCTGTCAACAGGATGTCAAAAGCCAGGAATGAAGAGAAGTTTCTGGTTTTATAATTGCAGGTCGTTCCACAGCTCTGTGCAGCTTAGGAGTGGGTGGTGACCTTCAGGTTATGGACAAGATAACATCCTCAAAGGGCAGCTCGCTGGGCTGCTCATTTAAACCAAAGAGACTACTGATTCAGCCCTCAACCCACTGTTGACTCCTCCAGAGGGCTCCCCTTGTCCACCCGCTGACAGGCAGGCTTCGGCAAGAAGGTTTCCAATCCAGTGTCTGTGTAATTATGGGAAGTCCTACAGAGCACAGGGAAAAGCAAATCGATGAGACGTTAAAATCACTGGCTGTGGCTCTCTGTTAACTCTTTCCTTAGCAGAGTCTGTTCATGGTGACTTACAGACCTCCTTAAATCCTCTAGAAGTTTACAGCACACTTTTCTGACAGCTATCAGAGCTTAACTCTCTCCTTTTGCTCCTAATTGCAGTTATTAACTTTTGGAGGGAGAAAGATTTATAGACGTTATGAAATGACGCAAATATGATTCTTTTCTTTCCAGTGTCATATTGTCCTCACTTATTTGGAAATTTGACAAAAAGCAAACAGTTGGTGCTCATTAAAATGCCATCATGCAGGAGTGCAGTGACATTTAGTGGAGGATGTTTTGGAGTTGTCTTTGACCCTTGCTTGGTGACTTTTCCGCAGAGTTCAGGAGGTGCCTTCATGCCACAGCGACACTTCACTGAGCTAAGGAGCTTCCAGCATGCTGGATAGCAACAAAGTTTGCTTTTGGTATCTACCATCTGAGCTTTGTTCATCAAGTTGAGTTGTTTTTTTTCCCCTGGATTTTGTTTCACAGGACAGTCACAAACATACTCTACACAAAAAAAAAACCATACGGAAAATAGTTTGCGTTTTCAAGAAAAAAAATTGAATCGATTCTTAGGTGTGACAAAGGAAAGAAAATCAGACTACAAGGAGGGGGTAATGCAACGTATTCACCACGAGGCACCCAGACTGTCTTCCTTGAGGAAGATCTAGTCCGTCTCACCTTCTCTAAGGACAGTTGTGGTAGGAGATCATATCACAACCTGAGAAGTCAATTCAACATCTCTCCTCTGTGATGATTGTCATCAGCACAGTAGCATTTGGCAAATATTATGGTGGATGTTGCCATGGGACTGAGCCCTTGAATCCTGAAATACATCAACCCATTCACCATGAGAGACTGAAGGATCTCAACACTGACTTATAACACAGTGTGACTGCCCTGTCCCCATCCCTCTCTCTCCTGACCCTCCTTAAAGCCTGCCTCTACAGAGTCACCATAAAAAAAGTGATTTCTCAACATGTTGCTGCAAGAGATGAGCCAGAACTTCATGGGTCCACCAGCAAGTCTGTGCTTGGTAATGTTGTTTTGGTCCTTTGTAGGATACAGAACTTGGTCTTGGATATACAAGCTGGTTGTTGTGGCTTCACAGAATCCCAGAGTGGCTGAGGTTGGAAGGCACCTCTGGGGGTCGTCTGGTCCAGCCTTCTGCTCAAGCAGGGCCACCTGGAGCCGGTTACACAAGACCATGTCTAGATGGCTTTTGAAGATCTCCAGGGGTAGAGAATCCACCACCTTCCTGGGCAACCTGTGCCAGGGCTCAGTCACCCTCACAGTCAAGAAGTGTTTCCTGATGTCCAGAGGGAATCTCTTGTGTTTCAGCTTGTGCCCATTGCCTCTGGTCCAGTCACTGGGTGCCACTGGAAAGAGCCTGGCTCCGTCCTCTTTACACCCTCTCTTCAGGTGTATTTATGCATTAATAAGATCCCTCTGAGCCTTCTCCTCTCCAGGCTGAACACTCCGAGCTCTATCAGCCCCTCCTTATAGGAGAGATGCTCCAGTCCCTTCACCATTCTCTTGGCCCTTTATTGAACTCTCTCCAGTATGTCTGTGTTTCTCTTGTACTGGGGAGCCCAGAACTGGATACAGTGCTCCAGGTGTGATCTCACCGGTGTTGAGTAGAGGGGAAGGATCACCTCCCTTAACCTGCTGGCAATGCAGCCCAGGATACCATTTGTTTTCTTTGCAACAAGGCACTTTGCTGGTCAACTTGGTGCCCACCAGGACCCCCAGGTCCTTTTCTGCCAAGCTGTTCTCCAGCGGGGTGGCTCCCAGTACATACTGGTGCCTGGGTTGTTCCTCCCCAGGTGCAGGAATTTGCACTTCCCCTTGTTGAACTTCTTGAGATTCCTGTTGGCCCATTCTCCAGCCTATCCAGGTCCCTCTGGACCTGGGACTGTGCGACCAGAGCAGGATGGTCCTCTGGCTTGTTGTGTTTCCCCATGTTAAGGGAACTTGCTGAACCGCTATCTCTTAAACCATCTAGTTACAGCATCACTGTGGTTTGGAGAACATCAGCAACGGAATCATAGAATCATTAGGTTGGAATAAACCTCTAAGATCGTCAAGTCCAACCGTTTTGCCACCTGCTGTCACCAAAGGCCAGAGTGCTTTGCAGGACATCCAAGAACCAGCTCTCGTCTGGTGCTTTGCTCGAACTCAGGCATGGCTGTTACATGGGCGGGGAGTGTGGAGCAGCCAACCTAAGAAAACCAGCAGCCATACAGCAATAACTGTTAATTGACCGAGAGCCGCTGCTGTGGTGCCAACGAGAACGAAAGAACAAGCAGCTGGCTTTGCCATCTGCGCCTGTTTATATGCAGCTAAAAGAAACTCCTCTCCGGAGTTCCCAGCTGTGAGGAAAGGTAACGAATCCAATGATAATGTGGGGTTGCACTTTGGCTGCGTTTGTGGCTCCTGGTCACTCAGACGTGTCAAGCCGTTTGCACAAGACGTGCTAAGCTTCACAGCCCTGGCTTTGTAGAAGAGAGTGGTGATGGGCTCTGATGGGCACAATCCTCCAGTCAGCTGTGCAGCTTTGAGTTATTGCTAGACCTGGTTGCAGTCCACCGTGAATAAAGGACCAGGTGTTCAGAAATCGCCTGGTGCCTAAAGTACTTGCAAGAGCTTTGCTGCGTCCTATGTCTCTTTCCATCTGGCTGGGCATAACAAGGAGAGATCTGCAATGCTTCACCTAAGAGTGCTGGGACACACGGATGGAAAAGGCCACCTGTGGAGTCTGTCCCAGGGGTCACGAATCAGGAATCACGAATGTCCAACCAATCCCTCAAAACCTGTAAAACAAATTAAAAGCATATGGAGTCTCTTTTTTTCCAAGGAGTTTCACATGATATCAAGAGAGACTGAGGGAATCCCCAATGTACTGGGATCCTGCTACAACTAGGAAAGTTGAAAATCAGTATCTAAGTAGGGTATTTTACCTTCCAGCTGTAGCATTGTTATGTTAAATATCCAAACTGACCCATTTACTGAGAAAAAGATAGGATTTGGTACATCTGCTACTCACTCATGAAATGCAGGAGTCTAGTCCAAGCTACTTAGGGTCTGCAGGAGGTCAGTCAGTCCTACCTAGGAAACCAAACAGGGCCAGCTTCATTCAGCCCTTCAGCTAGTGCACAGCCTCAACAATGCTGGGAACGGATAAGGAGGCACCACGGGCCACAGGCTCTTCCTAGAAGGCAAAACAGCCACAGCCACACTTTTTTCAAGGGAATGAGAGAAGAGAGCAGAGTCTGGCCAGGTGGTCATAAGCCATGTCATGCCACTTTCCCCTAGGACCAGAGAATGGGTTCTGTCCCTGTTATGTGCTAATATTGATGTAAGCTCCAAGAGGCGAAGTCAACTGCCTGCTACCAGTCAGGGCTCATTGACTCCAAAGGGAGCCCAGACACTAGGTTAGACTGGATGTTGGACTCTCAGTTGGTTTAATGCTACCTGGGATGCTTTGAGACATCTTGAGTTGTTCTTTCCCTCTCCCTAGACCGTCTGTTTGTGTGTTTAGTGTCTTGTGGCTACACAACTCACTTCCCTGTGACTGCTCCCTTTCTAAGACTTGAGACAAGGCAGAACGACCTGTCTCTCTTTCTAGTATGTGGGGAAAGCGATACTTGTTCTCCCTTTTTGTGTGCTCACCTGGAACAATTCAGTGTTTGTTCCCTTTTGGACATCGCTGTTTCCCTGACAGAAAACGCACAAACAGTCTTGACAGAGATGAGAAACTTTGAACTCACCATCTGGTGACTGTCCCAGGGAGGGAACTATGTTGCTGTTTTTTTGATTCACCATGGCCGTGCCTGTGCCCCTCTGCAAGTCCCCTGCAGCTCAGGCATCGGAGTCTGCCAGGACAGATATTTTCTTTAAAAGCAGACAAATCCACACAGCCTTTCTTCTTTCTGCCTCTTTCCTGAGTTTTTTTTTTCCAGAACAAGTCTCCTGCAATGTTCGTGTAACACATAGAGCACTTGCATCCAGTTTGCTTTATTCTGATTGCAACTGGTAGCACCACAGCCTTGGCAAGGGGAGCCCAGGCCTCCAAAGACTGATTCCAGAGAAGTGCTCAGCTTTTCCTTGTAACATCTGGAAACCCTTGGGCTATGTGGTACTCAGTCCTGGTCTCAAACTGGCTGTTTTTGTGCAGGGGCTATCCACTTAACAGTGATCTGTGTTTAATAATTGAGAAGTAAATGCCTGGGAACAGTCAACTAAAGCATAGTTATACAATAAAGCATCCTGTGAGAGATTAAGAAAAGTACTGTTTGCTGGGGATTATCCAAAACCAGGACAGTTTTATCTATTACTTTTCTACCCCACTGTGTCTCTGGGAGTTCAGAAATCAAGGCTGTCCGTAGGTTCAACGTACTCGGTGACAGATGACAGGCAAAATTTGTAAGGGGTGTAAGGTCTCAAGAAGATTAAAAGGAAGCACCAATCTTTACTCTGTGCTACATTTGCAGGAGAGATTCCCACGAGCAACGACTTTGGTAGTCTGATTCATAAGGAGATGACTGTTTGGAGGCATCAACCCTGAGAAAGGAGAGAAACAAAAAATAATTATGAGTTTGATTAATGCATCACGTCACAGTGTGCAGTAAGCTTCGTGCTCCTTGAGCTCTTTTTCTAAAGTATCAATTAGCATCAGCCTTCAGGCTGTCAGACACAGTCCTCCTCTTCATTTTCTATCTCATCTTGCAACTGTCCAATTCCTGTAATGGGGTCATCTCTGCTCCCCATGCACATCTACCAGCCTTTCGTTTTTCTACCATGGCTTTGAAGAGTATCTTTGTATGCAGGTCTCAAACAGAGGCAGCTCAGGACCCCAGTTCCTTATGTCAACAACCCTCCATCCGACCTGGAGAGGGGGACATAAGATTTCATGTCCAACTCCTGGAAGGCACCAAGAAGGTATCTGGGAAATACCTTGATATCACACAAAGGAAAAAGGGTAGCACAATGCAGGGATGCAGCGCCTCACCAGACTTTGGCTGATGTGATCCCAAAATTGACAATAGATATCACTGTGTTGTAGCCAAATTGGTGAACGAGCACGACAAGACAGGATCAAAATGCTCAGTCTAGCGGGCATGATCTGAGAGCAGAAGGATCAAACCTCCTAGATGTAATTTCATGAAAGTGTTTTCATGGGAAGGGTTTTCCCAGAGATATTCTTCCCTTGGCATCTCCAGACTGGTAGGTCATTTCTGACTCTGTTGGGTATAGAGGGGTAGAGAAGACAGGCATGTAGTGCATGCTCTGTCCTGAAGGTTTAGCTATTATTTTTTCTCATTTGTTTGATTTCCTATTTACAGTAAAGGTCACTCTACCTGAAAGCATTGGGTGGCATTTGGGAGTTTCTTTTCCACGAGGCAAAAAAGTAACTAAGGTTACACTGGATATAGTTAATATTTCTCAGTATTTACTCTGTATTCATACACCCAATGCATGTTGAAATAGGAAAGTGTTCTTCAAGAGATGGAAGAAAAGCTGGTAACAGTAGTGTTCTTTATATAATTCAGGCACAACTATCTGTCAACAGAGCAAGGTAATTATCCCAATAAGATTTCATGAAATGAGAAAATATCATGGATTTTATAAACCTTATTAACATGCGGAGTGAATGCAAAACAACAAAAGGAGTCTTAAAACAAAATGTTATGTTAAAATCAATATTGATTGCCTGCGATAAGTGTTATATGACGCAGTAAAATTCCATAAAATTCTTCCCCAAAACAAGGGTGTAGACCAACCAAACGAGAGCAAATAGCTCCAAAGCAGTCTAATCGCTTTGCAAATTGGGCAAGGAGCATCCAACGCTGATTCGTTCCCACATCATCGTGCTTTTCCAAAAAAACCTCCTTCCGCCTTTCGTTCTCCTGCCCCCCTGCAACAAGCCCAAATAATAGCCCATTACTGCATGCACCATAATGGCGCCTTCAGGGATGGGATTAGAGTAAGTATCAATTTGGAAATTAGCAGCCTGGTTCAACGAGCAGCACACCAGCCCTGCAGGCACAAGGAGACATTTGAAATTTGCACATGTGCTGCCTCACCAAATGCTGTTTTCATTACCCTCTTCCCTTCTCCTCCCTGCAAACTCCTACAACCTCTTCAGGCAGACAGGCTGTTTCACATGGGCTCATTGGCAGCAGCCATCACCGTCGTGCTAAGGCAGAGACATTTGCCAGAGCATGCTTGTGTGGTCCTCCAACTGTTGGCTTCCCCTCCATCCTTCCCAAAATTACATGTCGAGTATGAACCCCAGGGTAAGTGGATGCCAGCACTTGGGTGATGATGTGGCAAGCCCAGGAACGGATCCTGGAGGCGCTGAGCTCCTGTCCTTAGAGCACCAGGCTCTCAAGTCACCAGTCTTCAGTGGTGAGCTATAGTCTGGTGCATTTTGTCCCATGGTGGTTTGCAAACATCTGCAGGCCTTGCTTCGAGGATCTAAAACTGCAGCCTCAACCCCCCATACACATACCTACTGAATACTCAACTGAGATTTAAGCCACAAAGCCCTATCATAGAATCATAGAAGAGTTTTGGTTGTAAGAGACCTTCAAGATCATCAAGTTCAACCTTTGTCCTAGCTCTATCAACGCCACTAAATCACGTCCCTAAGTACAACATCTACTCGTCTCTTAAACACCTCCAAGGATGGTGACTCCACCACCTCTCTGGGCAGCCTGTTCCAATGCTTGACATCTCTTTCAGTAAAGAAATTCCTCCCAATATCCAGCCTGAACCTCCCCTGGTGCAGCTTAAGGCTGTTTCCCCTTGTTCTATCTCTTGTTACTAGAACAGACCAAACCCCGCCTAACTACAACTTCCTTTCAGGTAGCTGCAGAGAGCAATAAGGTCTCCCCTCAGCCTTCTCTTCTCCAGGCTAAGCAGCCCCAGATCACTGAGCCATTCCTCATGTGAGACATGCTCCAAATCCTTTACTAGCTTGGTGGCCCACTTCTGTACCCTCTCCAGCACCTCAATGTCCTTCTTGTAGAGAGAGGCCCAAAACTGGAGCACTATATCCAAGCACTGAAGGTTGTCTCTGCTATGCATCATGCGCTGAATGGGGTCCTGGCCTCACTGGAGGGAAGGGAAGCTGTACTGTCCACTGCCAGCAACATTTCACCCTTGGGCTCCTCAACAGGCAGGGAAGGGCAAAATGGATCTGGAAGGACAGCCATGCAGTGACACGGATCCTGGGTCTTCTGCATCAAGTGTGGGTTACTGCAACAGGGCCCTGTTCGTCACAGCCAGCACCCTGTATCAGCAATGACATGACCTTTCTCAGGCCAGATGTGGCAGGATAGCCTGATCTGATGTCCTGACAAGCTGTGTCTGGCGTGTGCAGTCACAAGAAAGGGAGAAGCTGTGGTTTTGCACTTTATTCAGAGAAGTGATTCCTTGCAAGGCCTGATATCCCCAAGATATACAAAATGGCCACCCAAAACCATGTCACCTCTTCCACCGTAAGACTGGGCAGGAGGGTCCTCCCACCGTGAGGGGTGTCATGCTTGGGAATGAAGGAACTTGAGAGCTGCGCTGCCAACCTTATGTCTTGGTTTCACCCATCACAGTTCAGACACACTCTCCTCTCTGCTTCTTTGACTAAAATCATTCCTGGGCATCTCAGAAACATGTGGTGATGCCAAAAAGGACTTGCTTAACTTCCACAGATGCACTCAGGATTGACTGATAGTCATGTCAATGCTCTCTGGAGTAGCTAAGGCCAAGTGAACGGCTGGAGACAGAAGGTTTTGAATGGGGCAGTCAGAGACTGAGAGGAGCGAGGCTGCAACTCCACTCTGGAGAAAGTTGGTGCCGGAGGAAAACAAAGAACGTGGTATACAGCCAAGAACATGGGTGGCTGGGAGTGGGAGAAGGAGATAACTGAGCAGCTTTTGAGGTCACCTGGGCCAACCAGGGACTGGACTTGGTGAGCTGTATGCCCTGGTTGTACTGTGCTGTTATGAAGAAACAGCCACATCTACAATCAGAGAGCTGGAAGTTCCTCAGATGAAATAAAAAAGGAGGTAAATATTTATAGCTCAGTCTAAATTAACAAGTAAGTGTAGTGAATGAAAGAACTGCCAGCAACTCATTTTAGTGCGTAAATCCCCTGGAGGAAGAAAGATCATTAGTAGTCCACAAGTGGTCACGGACAAGCCAACATACCTCATTTACTCTCCAAAGGGCATTTCAGTCACCCTATCTTCTACCTTCTTTGTCTGTAATAGCACGTCCTTTAGAAAAGGACAAAAGTATTACTCAAATTCTTAGTAACTCTTGATGTTTCAGATGTTTCAGGCTGATGTTGTGCCATCAGCTAGAGCTGGCAGCACTCTGGTGCTAGACAGGACAGCTGGAAACTAAATGAAGTCAAACCCACTCATTTTTTATATAGCAATTTTAGCTTGCAAATTTCCCCTTTGTTTCAACAGAAGTTTGCCTGAGATGCAATCAGAGAAGCCCTGGAGTTGATCTGACCAGAATCTAAAAACCTATGGCAAAAAGTACATATGTGTAAAATATACCTGGGATCAGAACAAAGCCCATGTTCCCTACGCTCATGCATGTAGACACACGTACAGAGGTAAATCTGGGCCCCTGACTGGTCACATTATAGGTAACATGAAGCACATGTAGACCTAAAAAATGGGCTCTGTCCAAGGAACCCAGTCCAGAACCATGACAGGCATACAAAAGAAGTGACATTTGAGATAATTTCAACAAACACAGAGCTTCGATTCTGGCATGTCAACTCTTTTCACTTCACTGGAGAGCTGAAGTGCAATGTTTTGCCATTTCTAGGAAAAAAAAGTAAGAGTTTTGTTTCTCTTTTATTATTTTTTTTTTCATTACTTCAGGTTTACATTCTGACTCAGACTAGGGGCAAACAGGAAACATCAGAACTTTCCCCAGGACAGACATTCCATTTTTGCCACTGCTTTACAGTATCCTATTCTCTTTCACAAGATGTTCCACTGCAGGATAGGTGAACCTTGAACAGAGTTTTTTCAGCTGGGCTTTTAATAACGACATCACCCTTAGGGTGAAGACTGTGTCACCAGAACATCTTCCTCAACCTCAATCTACTGAGCCAACCCATTGCTAAAATGCATTAGCCACCAGCTCTCGTTCCTCTTTCCACCCCACCAAACACAGCAATGCTGTTCAGCCGCCACAGACCTCAGCACTGAGAGGCTTCGTTTGATTTGGGGCTACCAAGAGCCATCACCATTGGCTGGTAATGGTGTGAGGGTGTAAATACTTTTCACAGCTTGCCCGTCTGTGTTAATATGCAGAATAAATGCAGCTTACACCAAAAGAGCTTGGAAAGGTTCTTCCTGTGTTTTTAGTTTTGTCCTTTACTTAATGAAGTTACAGCTTGTGTCTGACCACCAGTGAAACCCTGATGTGTAACTAGGGTTTCCTTTTTTTTTTAATTTGCTGTATTCTTTACTTTTTTTCCTTAAAGTTACAATGCCTTTCTCTTTCCAGAATCAAGTAGAAGGTTTTATCTCCTTGAACTGCGAAAACACAGATGTGTGATAGAAGACAATATTTGAGTACCTATGTCTCAGAACGAGCTAGTTATCATCCAACAGACTCTCTTATCTACATTGACCAGCCTTGTGTGCTCTGAATTTTCCACCTCTGAGAAAGGCTAAAAGTGGGAAGGAGCCAGTGGGCAAAGACTGAACGTAGCATCATGTGTTGGGTGTTCGCAAAAGACATCCTTGGAGTTGCTGCAGCGCTTCAGTGCCTCAGCCCTGATGGCCCTGGTTGGCCATGGCTGTAATTATTGCTGACAACTAACAAAATTACTCAGTTCTCTGGAGTTTTATTCCTACTCGGAATAACTGTCCAGGGCCAGTTTGTGGCTGGAGGTGGCCGTTGCAGAGCTAGCTGGTCTACAGCCAGAGCAGTTCCCACCTCTCACTGTGGATGCAAGCACATGGCTGAAGGAAGTTTTGCCGCAAAGAGTAAGGAGAAAAGGAAAAGGAGGTCGATGCTTATCTTCTGACTGTGACCGTAATCCCCTTAGAACTTTCAGCAAAGCAGACCAAGGCTGTAAGCTTGACCAGGCAGGGGGTGTTACTCACCACTGTGTTTTGGAAAGTCAAATAACAACTGAACCCTGATCCTGACCTCAATGCCTCACAGGGATAAATTAAAAATAATAAAAAATAATGTTAGTGATAATATTAATGATGAGTTTTGTGCTGCTAAATGGGAAGTTTTCATTAGCAACAGTATTTCCCTCTGTGACTGGCAGCTAATTTGCTGCAATTGATGCTTTACAAAATGAGCACTGCAGTGTTGCTGGGAGTGGATGGGTGAGTGTTTCTCTAACCAAACGCTCAGAGTAGAATGCAGAGTGATCTCATGCAGCATGTCACATGGCTGGCCTGAAATGTCAAGCCCTGCACTGGGAGAGAGGGGTGAGCAGGCCAGGTCATGTCTAGTATCAAAAGGATTGTTTGTGCCACTCTCCACCCAGTGCCTTGGGTTGCGAGGACCCAAACAATCCTTCCCTTCATTCTCCAGCAGAGTGGTATTTTCAGGAAGGCAGGGAGAGTCTTCTTGCATCTGATTTTTATTTTTTTTTACTCTTTTTTTTTTTTTTTTCCCTTTTGACATACACCCTACTTGCATAGTTGAAGGGAGGGAAGGTGGGACTCAAGTTCAGATCAGTATCTGAATCCTCAGGCGATCTGTTTCTGCTCCACTGTCCCTCCACCAAAGACCACGGACACCTTGGGGTTTGCCTTTGCTGGTCTTGGGGTGCTGAGGACCTCCCATGAGGAACACCCCCATGAGCGGGAGTAGCAGGCAGAGAGCAGTGATTTATCTGTGTTGTTCTTACAACTCTGCTGCATCAGGACAGGGATAAAGGAGCTGCACCCTGTAAGGAAACCCTTACACAGAGCAGATGCTCTGGAGTGATCCAGATCCACGTGCTGCTCCTGTGCCTAACAGAGCCATGACTGTGAGGAGCAATTCATGCCATCTGCTCCACAGTGTGGCCAGGCCTCTCTGTGCAAGGGAGAGAGGTGGCTATAGCATGTAAGATCACCTCCCTTAGATGCCAGGGGTTATTTCTACCCATAGGGAAACAAGGAGCCGACGTTTGCAGAATAGGTGCTTCATGCTGATTGCCTCTCTCTTGACCTTACACAGCATAGTACTCACAGCAACCTCTCTATTAGCGATATTCATCCTCAGCTCTCTTTATAGTCAATGGCACTTCTATGGCATGATTCATCCTGCCAAAATTAGCCGAAAAAGATCACCCGCTGGGAGTGTGGATTTCTTGCTGCTGATTCCCAGGTGAGCTCAGGTGGTGGCATTTGCAGTCTGTGTGTCTTGGGCTGGGGGAGATGAACCCTACTCCCCACGAGGCTGAAGAGGAGTGCAGATCCCTGAAAATATTATAAACACCTAGTACAGGTGGGAACTCAACCATAACAGCTCATCTGATCTGGAGAGGAGGGTATCTATTCCCCAATCTCAGGGCATGAAGACACGTCTTCTCCTGTATTGTCCTGTCAGAGCTCACCTAAGAGCTGGGATTTGCAGAGAAAATTACAACACACTTGTCCTTGCCTCTGCACATTGCAGAAAACGATACTAAATCTCAGACTTTGTCCTAGTTTTTTATCCCTCTTCTGATATTTCACTGGAGACAGCGTGCTGCTGAGGGTTTCTGTCATTTTTATTTTTTCTTTTCCCTCTCATCAAGCCAACTATTCTATTATGAAATGATGATTCTGTGTCTTAATCTTCCTATTTTCTTCTCAGTATGTGTTTGCTAATCGATTTAACAAGCTGCTGCATGAAGAGTGGGGAGAAGGCTGCTTTTCTCCTTCTTTTGGACCTTTTCCCTGAAAGGGAACCAGACCAACCCAGTTTTCTGGGTGGTCTGTAACTCAAGTTAGACCCTCATATGGGCAGAAGGTACCACTGGTGCTGGGCTCCTGTAACTGGGAAGCCATGGCCTCTAGCCCCTCCTTCCATCCAAGCACGGATAAGAAGACTTCATCCAGCACTTTCTAATGTCCCATGAATGATCCCAGGTGACTTTTCAGTTGACAGCTTGAGGGAAAGGACAAAGATTAAAGCAACTGAACTTCTCTAAGGACGTAGCTTTTGTCTTCAACTCTGAACACGCTGCAAGAAACTCATAATAGTTGAGTGACTCATATATATGAGCAACTCATATGTGTCATCCCTGCAGCTCTGTGCAGTCCAAAGGTGCTAGAACCCCTTTTCCACCGGTGAAGATGAAACACAATTTTTTTAAAGGCACTCAGGTACCTAAAGATGCAGAGATGTCTACTGGGATTTTAAAAAATGCTCATTTTGGAGAATCTCTATAAATCTCTCTCTTCAGACTCCTAGGTGGCTCTGGGAAGCTGCTCTAGAAAGTCTACAGATACACAGTGTTGAAATCATAGGATCATAAAACCATAGAATTTCAGGCTGGAAAGGACCCCAAGGATCATCTGGTCCCACCTTTAAATCCTCTGACCAGGGAGCAACCTCTGTCCTTCCAGCCACCCGGTGCACAGCAGCTCAAGTCCATGCTGCAGTGGCTAACCCCCTGGAGTGGTTCCTCTTCTCTAGGCTCCTCTAGCCAGCATGTAATTGTTATTTTTG
Organism: Leptosomus discolor; assembly: GCF_034619465.1. Taxonomy (NCBI): domain Eukaryota; kingdom Metazoa; phylum Chordata; class Aves; order Leptosomiformes; family Leptosomidae; genus Leptosomus; species Leptosomus discolor. Next base: position 81,384,706 of record NC_141394.1, on the reverse strand, counting down.
AATGTGTGTGTTTTCAGATCAAAGGACATAAAATAAAGCAATGTCTGTGTTGCAGCCAGTGTTATTGCATGACTTTGAAGGCACGTGTTGCCTGCCTCGCTGTGTGAAAACATGGGGGTAAAGGGGGTTCAAGGGGTCCAAATCTTGACAGAATAATGATGAGGACTGGAGGTCTGGAGCAAGCCCTGTTGCTTATAGGCCATTCTCCCTGGGGTTAAATATCCCCAGAACAGTGCTTGGGTTTAGTTCCAGAGTTTTATCACTCCTGAAGGGAGTTGAGAATGGACTAATGTATGTACCATGTGGATCATCAAGGGACCAAGCAGCAGAGAATTCACTCACTGGCCAATGCAGAGGCAATGTAAAACTCAGATCCTCAAAAAAACATAGGGAGATGAGGACCTCAGAGCCTTTAAAGAATGAGGCAGCTGCTTCCTTACATCTGCAGGTGGGATGTCCCAAAGGGCTTAGCCACTTCTTAACCCTGCTCCCCTTGTCATCAAAAAGGCGAAGAGAGGAAAGAAGGGAATGACCATGGTAAGAATTCAACAGATGCTTACAGTATTTTGAAATCATCCCTCCTTCCATTCTGTGTTGCAAGGATGTATCCAGCCAAACCTCATTATTCATACTATAGAGACATCAGATCGTGTCAACACTTCTGTGTTTTGCTGCAGTAAAGACAGGTTATCTTTCCTGCCTGTGACAAAAGACCACTAGCAGCAATTTGCAGACATACCTCAGTTATGCACAATAGGCCAAGTGTGTGTCATTAGCAACGGGGCAAGTTCAAAGCCGTTTGAACTCCCACCTAGGCACTCCAGTCAGTGTGCTCAGTATTATGAGAGCACTGTGCCTGCTTCTTGAGAGCTCTTCTCCGTCAAACCACCAATAAAACAAACCTTTCGTGCATTTTTGCTTAACAAGAAATGGGCTTGCAATTTTTCTTCAAAGATTCAAGTGCTGAGAAATTTTCTTCCACAGCATAAAGCGGAGATACACTTGGGCATCCAACAATCTCCAGATGTTGGGGGGGAAGTAAAATATAGTCAAGGAAAGAGGGTTTTTTTTCTTTCAGCTATCCAACCTGGGAGTGGCAATAATATTTATCAGTGTTTGTAACCTGTGCTAACTGCCAAACCGATGCTGGAGGACAGCTGCCCCACTGCTTGCAGCAACAATCTGCTGGTTTGCCAAAGGCCGAGCACCCAGGGCTGTCTGCTGTAGCAAGGAGGGTTCATGCACACCAGTCTCCCCTATCCATAGACATCTGTTGTAGACATCAATCCACGCCTCAGCTGCTACCAGTCCAAGACAATGAGAGCCACTAACTAGCTAAATTTTTGTCAAATTCTGATTTCCAAACTGAAAAAACCCTAGCCTTAGACACTCAGAATGAGGCCCTAGACTTTTCAGAAACTACTTTGTGAGCATTTATAGATTCTGAAGGAGATTCTGGCAGTGAAAAAGAGTTTTTCCCCAGGGACCACAACTTCTGTCACAGTAAAAGCACAGCAGAAGTGCGCCACTGGAAGAGCTCACAGTCTGACTGCAGGTGAGGTTCATGGGTCCTTTGCTAACCAATAACCAAACACGATTTCCAGTGAATCCTATTTTGAAAGAAAGGCATTGGACCAGGACCTCGCCTCTGAGGTTGCACGTGTTTTTCAAGGTGATGCTGAACTCTATGCCTCAAAGCATGTTTTATGTTTTCTGCTCTGAAGTTTAACCAAGGGTTACCTGCCCCTCATGCTTCAATAACAAGCTGGGCTCAAAAGGACATTTGCTTCCAGCTCCTATGGATGATAAAGCACAATTTATGAGACATATTGTACAGAAAGGAGGCAGCCTTTCTCTCAAGGTGTGTGTAGCAGATCGGCCACAGCTAGAGTTCAATAGGCCAATACTCGACAGGGCATGGCTAGTCCTTGCATGTCATTTGGACACCTTCCTGCAAGTGGAGAGCAGAGATTGAGAAATCAGCAGGATTGGTCACCCTTCCTTTCATTGCTTAAATTATTTACTTTACTGTTTTCTCTTCTTCTGGCAGCTGATTTGTCAGAGCAAGTGAAGCAGCTAGAAAAAGAGTTGTGGCTGCAGCAGGAATATTACAGCAATTAGAAAGGGCCATAAACAGTTCCCTACATATGAAACCACTCATTGAATTTGACAAGCAGCCTTTTCTTCTTCTCCCAGCCACCAAATACAATGCAGTCTCTTTCCCTTTCATAAATGCCAGCACTTCTTTTCATTCCCACCAAGGGTCCCGTGCACTCAGATCGATACACTCGCGGACTGAAAGAGATCTTTCTCCTCACTCTGAATGTCTTGTGGGTAGAATTAACACTGATGGAGTATGTCACAGTCCAACTGTAATTTAGAGACATATCATGAAACCATGCTGTCCTGGCACTGGTCCAGCTGTCAGATGTAATAGAAAAGGAAAACAGCCTCATCTACCCCAACAGCACACTGCTATTTGGCAACCACTGATTTAAGCTTCCTACACGTTATGGTGTGTCATTTAGAGATGATTGATGAGGTACCAGTGGATGTTGCTTGCCCGTTCCTGGTAGTGGTAAGCGAGTAGCAGGTATGTCAGAAGGACAGCTGGAAGGATTGTCTTGGGCTCATTTCCATGTTTGCCTGGACTAGAGAAAAGAGAAAGGACGTGTTACCAGAGCAGGGCACTATAAAATTGGAAAGGGCAGAAACCTGTTGAGATTTCTTCAGCCTCCATAGTCACGGGTATGAGACCTCTGTCTCTTTACAGGGTTTCCTTCCATTTATATATTGTCTAGGTTTTGAAATCTCATAATATCTCAGAAATTAGGACCAAAGGGGGTCTTCTAGACCGCCTGTCCTACTGTGATTCCCAACCCAGTGCTACCTAATCACTACAAGAACATTGGGTCATTTTGGCCAATGTTTCCCTCGGAAACTGGCAGCACGAGGAGAGGGGGAATTTTAGGTGTGGGGGTGGCCTTTTGGGGAAAGGAGAGATTAGTGTGATTTGGAGAGGAATTGTGGCGGGTCTTACACCCAACTGTATTGCAATTGCGACAAGCAACAACACCCAGCAAACACGTGCTGCCTACAAGGGGCAGATCAAATATCAGCCCAGCAACACCCAGGTGGATACAGGGGGCTTTGTATTTGGCTGGGTACCTCTGTGCCCCTGTGTTTGGCTCACTGCTCCAGAAGGATGCTGTTTAATTGGAGGCAGTTCAGGGAAGAGCCATAGGAGAAACTGAAGGTTTGGGGATGGGGATGAGAGGAGCAGGGGGAGGACACTTGTCTAAGGATGGGAGGCATATGCTGCCTGGTGTTATGGAGAAAAGGTTATGGGGTAATTTATCATTGTCTGTAAGTACCTGCTTGGGAACAGCAATTTGAAATGAGAGAGCTCCTCAGTTTGTATCACAAAAGGATAACAAGATACGCTGGCTGTGAGCTGGAGTGAGGTGGTGTGTTTTCTGAGACAGAGGAATAACAAAATAAGTGAGTGGAGGAAGGGCCACCGCAGGTGACAGATGCTCCAACCCGCCATCTCCAGTGGTTACAAACCCCCTCTTTCCTTAACAGAGGGATCTTGCACCCATCCTCAAATAGCAAGGCTAATTTGAGCAGAACAGCATGGAGAATTCGTCCTCCTCCCCATGAAAATATCAACATTGCCTTTTATAGCAAACTTGGCCAAAAACATCGACACTCCAAAATTTTCTGCAGCCTAGTAATTCCAAGAGATCCAGACATGCCAGACTGTTTGGCTTCATGAATTTTAACCCGAAGGGCACTTAATTAGTTTCCCAAATCAATATGCCTTATCTTGAGTTCATTACCACGTTCCCCAGTATTCTGCTTGAAGTCACAACCTTTCTTATTTTGACACATTTCTTGTAACCCACTACCATCTATGTACTATTTGCCTTATACCTTGGGTGAACTATATCTCCAACATCATGATTAGCCATTGATTCTCACAATGCATCATGCAGTTGAGGCAGTGAAGAGATGCCTTTTGCATTCCAGGAGAAAAAATTCTTCAGCGTAGTCAGCTCAGAATGTAGCTTAAAGTCTGGAGGTCCCACTTTGGTAATGTAACGTCCACAAGAAAGAAAAATGAAGTCATTACTCCATATCAAAAATATAATTAAGACCAGACACAAAATGAAACATTTCGTTCTTGTGTCATATAAATCAAAAGTTTTCCTACGCCAAATTTAAATGGTGTGAAAAAGCCCTCCTGGGAAACCTGTTTGACTGAAAGTTCCATGGCTACTTTCAAGAATGATCCATTCAGCATAGGCTATGGTGACTTTTCCACTGTGTGATGCTGTTAAACAGAAATCAGTTTTATTTCCTCTATGGAAAAAAAAAAAAAAAAAAAAAGCAGCAGCTCTATTTGACTCCAGACTCTGGGTCTATCTGTGGGTATTTCTAGGAGTCCAGTCTTAAGACAGTTGGATAGACCACATTTGTCCTTACTAGAGATAAGGACAGGAGCTTGCACCAGGGGAAGGTTGTCACATCATACCCTCCACCTCTAGTGGTTACAAACCCACTCTTCTCTTCACTGGGGGATCCTGCAGCATTCTCAAATGGCAAGGCTAGTTTGAGCAGAATAGAATGGAGAACTGTTGAGGTGCTGCATGTCCAAAATTTTTGGCCACCAAGCATTCAGATGGACAATGCAATTTTCATCCAAACACACTGCTCCTGGGCAGCTGAATGCCATCAGTCAGCCAGAGCAAGGGCTGATTATGGGAAACATCTGGGATGAGATGGGAATTCCCCATTCTCCAGTCATTTCCTGGCCTATTTTAAGACTACTTCTCCATAAAATGAAAGTGCAATTTTCTCCAGGATCCCAGCTGTGTAACTGAGGGCTGTTCCATCCCACAGGGACGGAACAAAACAGCTTTTCATGAGGCTCAAATCATCCAAAGGAAAAATTTGTCTTTCGTGGCCTGATACTGGTTTCTACAACATCAGTGAAAAATCTTCTGGTGATTTCAATGGGAGATGAAGCAAACTTGTTAATGGCATGTGCCTGTTGGTAGCTTTCCTTACCAAAGTTAAACCTTGTACACAAACGCTGTCCTTTGCATGTGCCAAATGCACTGCTAGTGTCCAGGATGAAAAAGAGAACAGGTTTGCTGACAGCTTGGCTGGCGATTTATCACACCCTTTGGGGCGGCCACCAAAGCCAAGAGCAGCTTCACTGTGTGGCTGGAGGTAGTTGTCCATCTGTCCAGTATGAATGCACAGCTTGGGAACATCTGTCCGGTCTCAACACACATCTTTGCAGGGAGGAAGGTGTTCTATGTGCCCAGGGAGACAACATATGAACTGATTATGTTACTCCAAAGAGACTCATGAATGCTCTAAAATGTAGCTCTGCCAGGCAGGGAGCAGAGCTGAGGTCGCTTCTTGTGTGGGAGTTAAATTTCAGCTCTTGCCAGGTGACAGTGTCTCTTTTACCATTTGCCTTACTCTTGGCTCTGAAGAAGAGGATGGCCACTTTTTATCATCACTTTGCTGACTAATGCCCTCTTCTTCAGCATGGAAAAACAACCTCCAAATTGTCTTTTGTGTTTTGACTTAAGATGAGTTACAAAAGGACATATTCTTTCTTGTAGTGAAGTCAGAGTCAGCAAATGTGTTGACCCTTATGGAATGCTTATCCCAGACCATACGTAGGGTCTGTCAGACCAGGGTTTACCTGCTGTCATGTCCTCTGTCAGCACAAGGCATCTCAGACGCAGGTACCACAATTGCTGCCAACAGCCTTTGTCCATTTCAAAGCAGATGTCTTCACTCTCTTGACCATTGAGTAGAGCTCAAGTGGGATGACTAAGCCTCAGGAGGAACCTCTGTCTCTGTGCGTAAGAGAGAGGGCACAAAGTTAGAGGAGATGATTCCCATCATTTGCTGTCTATATGTTTGCTCCTAGGCATGTCCAGAGTGGCCTGAGTCCAAAGCACCAGCCACTCTTAATGGCCCTGTGGAATCCCCAAAATAGGTAGAACGTTGCCTGTTTCAATGTGGGATCCCACCTTCCAAAACAGGCCTTACAGAGACCACAGCTGGAGCAGGGGAGAGGGATCTTCATTCCTACTGTGATTAGTTGGTGGCTACAGCATCTACCCAAACAGTAAGGGATCAGTAACTGATGCCTCTCTCCTTTGCCTGCAATGGTGTGAATCCACTTGTCCCCCATGAGTGCTCCAACAACATGGGAACAAGATACTCCAACACCAGAAGCTCCCTGTTGCTGCTGATAAAGCTACTCCACTTTGTCATGGAAGATGAGAAAGAATGATGAACATCACTGGGGCACTAACTACAGACCACAGTTTCCTTCTCCTCATTGTTGTATCATGTAGTCAGGCATCTGCTCTGCCTCTCCGGCTGGCTGATACTCTGCTTCTCAACCCTAGCCCCAAAGAAATGCCAATCCAGACCCTGTCAGAGCCAAAGGATTACCTCCCAAGCCCCAGCCTGGGAAAGTATTGGCTCCCTTCCTGAAATCCACACTGGGGACTTTTACAGGCGAGTCTGAACAGCTCCGTGGCCTTTAGCAGGGCAGAAGACCGGTAGATGGCCCAGCTGGGAAAAGGATTTATGGCCAGACAATTAGGATTTTTCATGGTGTGATATTTTATTGTGTGCTGATGTGTTGTCACAAGTCCCGTGAGTCACCACAAAGGCTGATCTCCAGCTTCTCAATTCTCAGCTCCTCTTTTGTCTACTTCGTTTGCTTCTACCAGGGATTTAGCCCTAATGAAATTAAGGTATTTTTCTTCTGAATGAGTTATAGCTCTGGTTCATGCCAGGCCATGAGCTCTGCAGGAGAAAGGGGCCACAGAAATATCTGCCGGGGCTCTGAGATGAATCAAAGAATGAGAGTCAACCTTGTTCTTAGTAACAGACCTTGTAGTTGTTCTTTTAGAGTTAGGCTTGTTCACGAGAAACTGAGTATCAACTACAGTCTACAGCTCAGGGGAGATCTGTGTCTATCTGTGCTAAAGGATCTGTTATCTATAAGCAAAACATGAAAATGAGCCTTCATCATGGAAAGCATCAGATCAAAAAGCTACAAATATAAGGTCCATGTTAAGCCTGTCTACTTTGACACAGTGATTCAAGGTTCTCAAGTTCAGGAAAACTCATTTGCAGATGGCAGGTGATGAAGCAGCTTGACCCACTGTGAGGCCAGGGAAGTAAGTCCAGGGTCTAGCAAAGTCACTTATGGATTTGGTATACAGCTGGGGAAACAAACCTGAGAGTGATCATGATGGGAACAACAAGGCAACAATAGAATGAACATAGTTTGTAAAGCTGAGGTCGTGCCTACCTTGACCTGACCCTGTCCAGACCACTGGTATCTTCTGTCCAGGTCCTGGATTTCAGGCAGTCTCCTGCCATGAATCACCACTGTCAATGTTGGAAGCTACCGTCTCAGCTCAGATGACCTCTTCTCAAGCATGGTGTGTAGCTCAGTTACTACAATGGGTACTATGGTGGCAATGTTTCTGATATTGCTTATGGGCTTTATATGTTTGTCCCTCTCTGAGCAGATCCGAAAAGCTCAGCCAACTGCTGTCAACTCTTTGTCTGAGGCAGTGTTTTCCTTCACATCTCTTCTGAAGCATGCTGCTCATATGCTGTGAATTATGAATAATGGAGGCATTTGTGCATGAATGGAGTATAAACGGAATGATGGAGGCAATGTGCATAAATACCTGACCATAGCTAATGAAGATGAAGGAGTCAGACTCTTCTTGGGGATGCCCAGAGACAAGCCAAGAGGCAATGAGTGCTAATTAAAAAACATGAAATGCAATCTGAACACAGGAAAAGGTTTTTTTACTGTAAGGGTGGTGGAACACCAGAGCAGGTTGCCCAGAGAGGTTGTGGAGTCTTTGTAGAGATACTGAAAACACAACTGGATATGGTCCTGGGCAAGTTTCTCTAGGTGACTCTGACTGAACAGGAGAGGAGGACAAGTTGATCTCAAGAGGTCCTTTCCACTCTAAATGATTGTATGATTCTGTAACTTGTAAGAACACAAGACCAGTCTGTGGAAGGTTCATAAGCAGAGAATATATACAAATGTCTCCTTCATGTAGACAGCCTATATCTTCCTCAGTTTGCTCACAATCTGTGGTTTCCTACAGGAATAAGATAAATGTGGAACAATTTGATTATGTTACTGTAAAAAAAATCATGGCACAGGAGGGACTATCTATGCTATACTGCGTCCCCCTGCAGAACTATGGGCAACTCATCAATATGTGGCCAGTCCAGCAGGATTGGCAGGTCATCAATTCCACAAGCTGCAAAATATTTCCGCATGGCTTATAGTAAGGATAAGTAGAAAAGTCAAGTTCAAAGAAACTCCAATATGCTCCAGAAAGAGGCAATAATAGAGGCAGAGGATCATCATGGTCATCATAGGAAGCGTTGATTTTTTTAGCAAGACGAAGTTTGTAGCCAGAAGCAGTATATTTTGTTAGGACAACCGTTCTGATGGAAAAGTGCAAAGTTCTCAAAGAGGATGGCCCTTCTCCAGGCTCAGATTGGAAATAAGGTATTAGACTCTGGGCCACCCTGCATAAGAAGGCAAAAGAAATTGTAGCAGACCTTGCAAATTGGACAAGGTGTTGGAAAATAGAGGAAACTTCCCTCTTTACTCCAGCTCTAGGATTCAGTTTAAGTACCATCATTCTCAGCTAGGTGAAACCAGTGCATCTTCATTAACCAGTAAACCTGTGCAGCCTCTGTCTTCCTGAAGATTAGATCTGCAAATGGATCAGCTGGAGGCCGATTACCCATCCACCCATCCATGTGGAAGGAGGTTTAGAGACAGAGCAATCAGGCAATTGTTTTGTAGGAAAGCCTGTGCCAAAGTTGTCAGTGTTAGCATTGTTTTTATCCAAAGTCATAACAGCTTCCTAATCATGATCCAGGAGCCAGTAGCCGGGCAGGAACCATGACTTCAGATAGCATGGAGGTAGCTGCTGTAATTTTACAAACAGATGTTTTATAACAGATGTGCATTGACCTATATCTTGAAAAACAAAAAAGGGAATCAGCTTAACCACTCTATTTTAAACACAAGTTCTGTTTGTAACAGACCCTGGGGGGGTAGTGTACAATTATGCAGAGAAATGCTGCTTATAACTAGCAGAAAATTACTATAGATGCATGAAGAGCAAGATTAATACAGCTCCTAAACAATTTACCACAAATACACATAGTCCTGTCTTCTGAAATGATCCTCTAGAAACAGTCTGTGACCTAAAACTGCAACCCAAGATTAGCAGGTCGTGGAAGTTGTGTTTTCCTTGTCCAGGGCTCCTATGTGACTACATGGCGCCTTCCTCCAAACATACGGAGCGCCCAAGAACTTGGAAAGCTCTGGGTGCCATTGCTGAGATGCAACAGCGATGAACGACTTTCTCAATATGGGACCACCCAGCCCAGGTCATTTCCCTGTATGATCTGAACGTGTCTTCATGTGACTTAACTTTAAGGCAAGAAGTTTGCATTTACAGAGCAGCAGCTTACTAGGGTGAGTTAACAGTTTCTGAAAAAATGCCATGTGTTTTCAGTTCACACCGTTGTGACTTTGTGCCTGGCACTTTACTCTCACCACCCCTCCCACCTCCAGCCTTGTAGCAATTTGCTAGGTCTTCACTTCTGCTGCTACTATGACCCACAGGAAGAAACAGAATGTTTTTATTCCAGAAGAAGAAGAAGAAGAAGGAAACTCACAGTTCCTCTGTCCCTCTCCTTCTTGGCTTTCACCCAGTTCTATTCTTTCCAGGTGCCTTTCCACTCCGCAGAGTGGGGGCCTTGATCATGCTCCCTTGTCATCCTAGCAAGGAAGGTTACACTCTCCATCTGTGGTCTCTGCCGTTGGCATCTGTCTCGAATTCGAAGGGAGTTGGGGGAGAAGAGGCAAGGGGACTCCACGGATACGACTTTCAAGGGCAGAAAGTGGAGAAGTCCCAGAGTCAGTCCCAAATTTGTATCCAACTGGTGTGTGTACTGTCAGCAATGATGGAGAAGTGGGCATCTCCTTCCTTGCATGAGCATCATGACAGCCACTCAGGGACCCAAACCCATCTCCTTGCATGCAAGTCAAGGGAGCCCTGTGACACTTGCTGTTCTGATGGCAGGGGGAGGTTGTCAGCTGTGCTCATTCCTACAGCAGTTATGCAGAAAAGCAAGCCTGGCACCTTCCCTGTGGTGGCATAATGGGGAAAATGTGGTCAGAACGTGTAAGATGTGGGCTTGCGATGGATTTCAACCATCCCAGAACGATGGCAAAAAGACCAGCAACTTGTAAGGAATATCACTGGAGGCTAGCAAAGTACACCAGCCTGTCGTAACCTTCCTGAGATCTCTTTGGGTGGCAACTGCTGGCCATCACCGGGCTACGTGACTGTAGTTGCAGCTGGGCTAGACAAGCCTTTGGTCTGTGCTGGTATGGCTGTTCTTGCATGAATTCATCCTGTCAGCTTTCCCCTCTCTTGTCCCTTCCTCAGCTGTCCCAAAAAAAGGAAAGCACTCAGGAGGGCACCACGAAAAAAATATTAATTGCCCTGTGAGGCTATATACAACCCTCAGGCCATAAGCAAACTGCCTTAGTGTGTTCAGGAGATATATGCACCAAATGCAGCTTGACTGGTCATATGTTACAGATAGACCATGCTTTCACCCCTCAAACACAGCCCTGATTTCTCATTGCTGAGCCCCCTTTTTGGAGCAGCTGTAATTTATGAACGAGATGATAAAGAAACGAAAAAGAATCCTGTCAAGGTCCTCTGTGTGTGTTGTAAATTGTCCATATATCAAAGATATTGCCTACATTCAGCATTTAATGCTATCAGTAAAAATATAATGTGAGAAGAAAAAAAGAAGTTGCTCACAAGGAAGAATGAATAATCTGTGTGAAATATAGAGCCTGTAAAACCAGCATTTCTCCTTTTGGCTGGAGTGCTGGTATTTCTTACTATTTAATTTACACAAATCAATGATGAAAAAAAATGTAATAACAGAAATCAGATTCTGTAGCTTCAGGGAACCTGGGGAATCTGAAGAAGGAGTTTGAGGATTATAGACATGCTCCATAGAGAACAGCACAAGAGGGGCTGTTTTTTTCTAAACTTTTCTTGTTTTCCTTGCTCAGAGAAGTTAGCCCTTGTTTCTACATCCCAGGGGTGAGGTCAGGCCAGGAAAAAAAATATAAAATTGACATTTTTAACTTTATCCTTGTTCATTCATTGGTTTGATTTTCCACAAAATTTTGACTTTTAAATGGTGACCTCAACGAGTTCTGGTTAGCAAGAAAAAAAAAAAAAAAAGGGAAATATTCTGCGTGATACTCTAATGTCTATTGAAAAATATCACTGGAAAGCAATAAGAATGGACCAGTGTCATCTTACTATGTCCTCAGAACAAGAGAGGAGAGACCTGAATGGATAGTAAGCAGAGCAGGGACCTGGACTAAAGGTCAGGCTCCTCCACCCTAAACATTTCCTGATGCCTCACACACTAAACCTTCCTGATCCAGTGATAAACCCGTGTGGGTTCAGTTGTGGCTTTCCCTGTGGCTTGTGTCAACATCAAGGAAGCTGGGACAGGACAGGGAAGAAGGGCAGGGGATTGGAGGGAGCTTTGTGGACCCTGCTGATGGATCCTGCCTTGCTCCTGGGCTTCTGGCTTGCAGCTCCATGTGTGATGCTGGAAAAAGAGACCTCAGCATTCAGCAAAGCCTGGCTGCAGCAGCCACACTGGAGCACTTGTCCAGGGAGCCAGTAAAAGGCAGGAACTGGGTTCTTTTGAATGACATGGAAAAATCCTCTGTCTATTTTTTTTTACTTCTGCCTTCATTTGTTTTCTCTTCCTTTGCCCTGAAGAAGCTGTTGATTATAATTTCAGTACAGTTTGAGATGCAAGCTTAATGGAGCGAGCCTTTCTATTTTTGTACTCTGTGCATTGTCATATGAAATAACATGGATTATATTTTGTTGTTGTCGATGCATTGAATATACTTGATATTTAAATGCAGCAGTGTTTATAGCAGGCTAAGATTCTGTGCTGGGATCGGAGAGACTCAAGGTTTGCTTGTTTTTATTTTGTGGAGAGATTGAGATTCTGTCTTATGGTTTTGTGGGCTTTGTTTTACTTTTTTGACCAGGCAAAGTTAAAGAATAAGTTGAAATGAAGGACCAGTTCTGTCCTCCTTGCTCATAGCAAGCACCATCTTGAGCCTTACTTGATCCTACTGAAAATGATTGCTACCAACATAGTGTTTTATGTTAAAGGTCTAAAGGTCTGGTGTTAATTCTTTGTAGTCATGTTTCTTATTGCTCCTTCTGGTGTGATCTTTCTAGTCTTAAATTTCTCCTTACCCCTCCGCGGTGTCCTAATAATTCAGTTCCCAATGTGTGCTGTTCCCCATTCTGTTAGACAGCTTACAGTGGATAACCATGAGTGTCTCCAAAGCCAAGGACTAGCTGTGATGCTGTCTGAATTTCTATTGTCAGAACCCAGCGTATAAGAAACTGCCTCATCCAGGAAGCCCTAAAGTGGACTAAGAACAGGTATAATAATGGGCTGAGAAAATATATGATATGGGCTAAGAACAGGTAAAATGGACCCTAAACGTATTGTCTGGAAAACCTGAATTTAAGGGGATATGGATCAAATTAACAGGGTGGTTCAGTTTCACGCAGAGTTTGACTTGCAGAAAAGGACAGAAGGAACGCTTATACTGGGTTGAATTCGGATACTAGTGTCCCTGCACTGTTTCTCCACATTTCTTTGTGGGTATCTGGAATGCTTTCAGCATCAAGGATGCTCTGCAGTCACAGGGAGATGACCCCATTTTTTTCTGTTTTTCAGTCCAGATATTTTAGCTAGAAGATAGAGGCTAGAGTGGTTCAGGACCCACTAAGATCCCAAACAGATTGATAAAAGTGTTAATTTTCCCTAAGATGCCCACTCCATTACTGTGTGTTCATTTAGGGTTGGATCCTTCAGCTGTCATCTCTTATGTTGCCCTGTCTGAATCCTCAGAAGATGCAGCTGGTACAAAGATGAATTTCTAATTGGGCACTGTGAAGTGGAAATATTTTAAGGTTTAAAGCAGCCAGACAGAGTGCAGGGCCATTACTCTCAAGATGTCCTGTAAGAGGAGAAGGAGAAAGAAGGAAGGGCAGGGTGCAAGAGAGACAGATCTTTAATAAGTTTAAAAGTTGGCAAATGAGGTGAATTGAACTAGGAAAACTGGGGAAAGTTTAGTTGTTCGTCTGGAATTTGAAAAACAAAGTTAGAAACAGGGTAATAAGACCAGGTCTGGTATTATAGTAGGATGCAACATGTGCAGCTGTAGAGATTTGGTGGCATCTGACGGCAGCATGGCAGAGGCAAGGAGAAACTGGACAACGGAGAGCTTCTTGCCTGTCAGTGAAAAGCAGAGAAGACCCAAGAAGAGCTCAAGCATCTGAGGAGTCCTTGAAGACTGCAGCTGAAATAGCTTCAAGAAATCTCCCCATTCAAGGCTCTGAACTGAAGAGGGTTGAGTGCATCTAGACCAGCCTTGACAGCTTTATCTTACCTATTTGTCAGACTTTACTGTGAGGGGGATGTTGTGGCCTTCCTCATGAGCCAGGTGCAACATTTCACCGTTGGGTGGTTAGAAGGTTTTCCCTACTATCCCTAATTTTTTTAAATTTTTTTTTTATTTTTTTTAATTCAAATTAAGCTGCCTTCTTTCTTGCCCTTCTCTCAGTGGACATGACAACAGTTGATCTCAGTCCCCTTCATTATAACCTTTTATGTGTCGGAAGAGGGTTGCCATGCCAACCTTTTCTTCTGTTGCCAAGCAGAGGATGGAGTGATAGCTCCACTTCCAATTCAGCTCCAAGCGTGAGATCTTGAGGGGTGCCATGTCCTCCACACCCAAATACATCAGCAAATTCAGAGCACCCAATACGTACAATGTCTCTGACCAAAGCCTATTGCCCTGTCCCAGGAGAGTTAACCCAAGTCAGATGCACCTGATTTCTGTATCTGAGCTCTTTACTCTTGTATTTCGAGGCACGGGCACGGATGGGACCAAGTTCTTGTGGCTTTTTCCACATGGGAGGTTCAAGCAGAATAGAAAGGTTGGCTCTGTACCAAACCTCTGTCAATGCTTGTGGGAGGCTTTATGTGCTTGAGAGGAGCTGTGCTTGGATCAGATGAATCAGGGGAAGGGATCAGTGGCAGCAGGGACTGGTCCAGAGTATCGGTCCTTGCACCCACGTGTAAGGAAGCCCCTGTTTGCTAATGGTGAGAGAAGCAATAAATCTGCCTTTCAAAGAGCAAAGTAGAAGATGGAGCAAGCTCAGAGGTGAAGCAGAACCTGTTTGTGTCATACAGCTTCCCCAAGAGCAGTTCATCCAGGGGAGAAACATGACATTTGCAAGGTTGTCGAGGTTGGTAAGACCAGTGTGGATATGTGTCAGCCACGAAAGCTTAAAGCTGCTTGCAGTGGTGATGTGGAAAATTGCCCAGAGCGTTTAGCTGATGTCAGCAATGGGAACGTGTGGGTGGTGGGTGTGCTTGTGTCAGTGATGTACAGCTAAAATCCTGGGTGCCACCCTCCACAACTGCAACCTGTCTCACTCTGTACCCCTTTTTCTCAACCTGCAATGTATCTGGCCAGGCTCAGCCACCTTCTGCAGTGGATCAGACTGCTCTCTCGCCATCGCCTTTAAGAACCAATTGCCATCAAAGCCACAAGCCAACCGAAGGGAAAGAGAGCCCAACAAGATGAGGAATTAATGCCTCTGCATTCAAAGAACTGATATTTAAGAAAGCTGCGTCTAAATGGAGCTGTGGAGGGGAACAGGGACACGATACCACTTTAAACCCATTTTTTTGGCCTCCCCTTACAACCAACATCAGTACCAGCAAAAGACAATCAGGGTTCATGTCTGAGTACAGATGAGCTGAGGATGTTACATGATGTTTGGTCATTAGCTTTCAATGAGACCGTGTGTCAAGGGAAAGGGTTCTGCAGTTTGAAGAGGGGATGATTTACAGACCTGAGGAATAACGAACCTTGTAAGGAACAAAGCTTGGAAATAAAACTGCATGCTCCACCTGAATTGCTAGCTACCCGTGTGTGTACTCAGAGCTCATATTTAGTGCTTCTGGTGGCACATTGACAGACGGCTTAGTGAAAACAAATGTTAATGTTAATTAAGCTGGAAAACTTCCCAGATTTTGAGAATGAGCGTGTTTGCTTGGATAATAATTCAAATAGCCTGTGCCCTGCTTAGCACTTTCGTTGGGAAATGTGATCACTCAGAAACAGGGGGTCAAACAACCGGAGGTGCTCAGCTAGATCTCAGATCTTTTTCCTAGGATGGAGGGGTGCTGCTCCTTATAACATCTTTTACAGCACTTTGAGCACCCTGAGTTTCACTGATACAGGTGATCAGACAGCCCTCACACAGAATATACTGTGCTAACAGAGCTCACGTCGAGGAAACACTTCCTGACATACCTCCTAAATCCTCCTTTACGTAATTTCACTCCAGTGCTTCTAGATGATGAAAATTAACCTCTCTTACTGCAGAGGATAGCAAATAGCAAGAGCTTGGAGGTAAGGACAGGTTGGGCAGGGTTTCCTATGCATACAGTCAGATCTCCCTGCTTAATCTAAATAATTTTAGTTCTGCTGCCTTTGACTGGTCTTCACTGACTTGCACCAGCTAATGATCTGGCCCATTGATTTTAAATTCCCTTCTACATCTTTTTAATTCAAATCACAGTCACCAGTGCCAGCCCGAGCCTTGCAAATACCAGCAAAGGGCTGTGGGCTAAATAGATGTTCCAGCTATTATCACAGAGATGTGAATGCTTATGCATGTATGTATTTATTTATTTATTTATAGCTGAAAGGACTAAGGGAAAAAAAATAATAATTAGGAAATGGGGGGATGCACACAAATAGCCTAGAAACCCCTGGTAGCACTTCTATCTTTATAGGAGGCCACGTGATGGCTCAACACATTCCTATTTTCTGCTTCAGTGAGATGACTTTCATATTGTGGATGCCACATGCGCCGAGTCCCAGCTGGCAGCTCAGCTAACCATTGGTATTGTAATTAAGCCTCCTTGGTGTTCAGTTGGGGTGATGATCCCCAGAGGCCTCCTTAACATTTTCCAAAGGGACAGAAGATCAGCACTCAGAGATGCTGCCGGAGCCTGGTACCAGGCAGGCTGCCAAGAGCGGATCGCAAAGCGGCGAGGGAAGCGCTTGCCCGGGCTGCCGTGTCGTGCAAGGCAGGATGCTCTGCAGACCTCTCCCTGGAACGCAGGGAGGTACACAACGTATTTCCTTTTAATTGCCACTTGCTTAAAGATATCCTCCAAACTCTGTCATCTGGGCAGAAAGAGTTTTCCGCTTCTGCGTTTCCCCTTTACAACCTTAATATATCCATTCTGGTTTGCGTTGTGGCAGGCCTTCGAAGCGACAGCTAGGCTGTGGTAGATGTTATGCTCACACCGACTAAGAATATATGTCCTGGGAAATGTGCCATTTCGGTGCACTTCCAGCAAAGCTATTTAATCTAGTAAAAATACTCACAGGCTCCACCCTAAATCATAGGATTGATGAAGGCCATGCCGGATGAGGTGCGCCAGCTTCTGTTATGCTCCGTGTGAGGTTGTTTTTTACAGCAGTCCCTTTCTGAACAACAGAAGAAGTAAATGGAAGGGAAAAAAAAAGGGTATTAAAATAAAGCCCAGAGCATGAGAGTGACTTGCGATGCAGTAGGTCATCTCTCAGGGAGCTGATGCTGAGTCCGCAAGCGACGGTTGGGATGCCTACTGCTCTGCCTGAGCTATTCGATGTGACACCAAAGGTCAGAGGGGGTGGTTAGGAGATGTGGTGACTAGGGAGCATCTGTACCTACTCCTGGTACCCTAAAGAGGCTGTGAAACAGCAAGACCCTCGAGCGTTGTGCTGATGATGTAGCGACTTCAAGGCCAGAAAACAGCACTGACCATTTCATTTGACCTCTTATTTGTTACTGAATTCAGCTGGTTAGCGGCATATTGAGAGCTTTAAGTCGAATGTGACTATCTCTTTGAGGAAGAAATTCAGTCTTGATTTGAAAGCCTTCAGCAGCAGAGATGCAGTGCTTTCCATGGCACTTTGTTCAAATGGTCCATCACTCTGTTAAAAATTATTTCTATTTGAATATGTCAGGATTCCACTTCCAGTCATAAATATACCTTTCTCCACAAGATTAAAGATTGCTTTGCTAACCACAATTTTCTCCCTATGAAAGTACTTACACACCTTAATCAAATCAGTCACCTCTCCATCTTCTTTTTTTTGATAAACTAAGCAGATTGGATTGCGGAAAGTCTCAGTGCAAGGCACTTTCTCCAGCTCTCAAGTAATTTTTCTTGCACTCTTTTTTCTTTTTTTTGGACTCTCTTCAGGCCTTTCCCCCAACTCCTTTTTAAAATTGACAGCAGACAACCAGCTGGTCTACACATCTCAGTCTCGCGTAGAAGCAGAAAACATTTCTCCTTTCCTAATTACAACTCCCTTCTTGTTTTCTCCAGGGTCTCTGTTGATCTCTTTGCTACAGCACCGTGGTGGGAGTTTATGGTGAGCTGCTTGTTTTCTGAGACTCCTTAACCCTATTCCCTAACATGGTCTGCATTCCTTAAATCTCCATGGGTAACTTCGCAGTTGTCTGTTTAAAATCCTTCCTATCCCTGTCATGACCAATAATATATTTACTTTGAGTAAAAGCTCATGTTAAGCAGTCGAGGGCTTACTACATGCCTGTGCAGATTTCTCCTCAGCCAACATTTTAAATGCATTATAATGACCTAACGATTTTTAAACAAATGCATTCCTAGTGGTTTCTTAATAACTTTCTTGATAATTATTGCTAATCATATTAATGAAATACATATAATTTTTTCACATTATTTAAAAAAATGGGAGAGGAAAGAGAGAACATCTTGGGGGATGGAGAACATGTTATTACTCTCTTCTCCTCAACTAACAATGAGCTAAAGATCATTGCTGAGATCCCTTGTGTTTCTAACATACCCTACAGTTCTTTAAGCCTGGGACTTCCCCTAATGTCTCTAGTTTTCCTAAACAACTCTCTGAATTTCATAGCTTCTCCTTTTTGCTAATTACTGTCTTCCTAAGTTCTGTTTTTCCTCTATTGTCTTTTTATTTCTAATTGTTGCCTTTTTTTCACCACTGGGCCAAAATGGGATTTTAGGCCACACTGTCCTTTTTCTTGATCTGCAAAGAGAGGTTTTACACGGAAATGTGACTTGCTCCATTGTGCTGGAAATTGTATAAAGACGGAATGACAAATCAGCCCTTGCAACAGTGCTGGCGCTAATTATAAAGCAAGAGATCTTGAACAGTGGAGGCAGGCAGATGGGGCTGCACAAGAAAACTCTCAGGCAGATATTCCCAATGACACCTAGCTAAAATCTCTCATGCAGCCAAATTTGATCTTCTTCATGGCTCCGTGATCATTTACTCATGGAGCGAAGAGCGAGCTCCATCTCAATACCTGCGATGTCACCGTTTCCCTCCACTCATCCCACTTCACTTATGAAAAGCTCACAGTGGAAGGAAGCGGGTTAGTTTTTATTCCCAAAGATGATTTTGGGGGGGCCTGAATAGAAATTAACATGTTCTAAGAGGTTTCCCTGTCCTCTGCTGTAATAAAAAGACCTTCCATGGACAGAACGGATCAAGAGAAGAACGACTTGGGACAATTTTGCTGTCACATTGCTACTGCCAAACAAGCCAGGTTGATCCAGCCATCAGAGACAGAGAAAAGAAGAGAAAAAAAAACAGAAAGGATACAAAAATGGAATAATTTGATGTTTCCTTCCGGTGGCACAATGGCCAATATAAATGGTCCAGAACTGGTCCAGAAAATTATATCGAAAGCTACATTTGATTAAAAGCTTATAGATAAAAGTGCATCATGGTCTTTGAACAACAAGTAGGAAGAACGGGGGTACCGCCTGGGACCAGAGGTCTCTCCAACCAGTTATCTGGCCTTCAAGAAAAGGCAAGAGGCAAGACACATCTTTTATTATTATTATTATTATTATTATTATTATTATTATTATTATTATTTTATTTTTTTGCTGTAAAGGAACCGGAACAATGTGAGAAATACACCTGGAACAGTAATTTCCAGAGGTTTTGCTATATAGCTGCTAGTTTAGAGCCTCTTTTCATGCCTTTAGGAAAGTCTGTGCGCAAACCAGTTTTGCGGCTTCCAGTAGCTTTTCATAGATTTCTGGGTCCAAGCTGAGATGTCTGCTGGCACCTGGGACACCCTGGAAAGTGCATTTATCGATATAACATCCCCCTTCCATGCACAGCTGAGCTGCTTTAGCTCAGAAAAGCATGTATTTAGAACAAGCGTGTCAGGAAGGAAGTTTAAGTCACAGTCCTCTTTTTTGTACACCTTTTCCTCTCAAATGGAAGTTTCAAACTTTGTGTGGGCGGAAAAAAAAAATAAGATGTTTGTATTTTCTACTTACTTTGCCTTTTTGGATAGCAATGCTGAGGAAGAGCTCTCTGTGCAGAGCTTGGCAGCTTCCTTCTGGCCATAGCTTGTGTTTGGTTGGTGTTGTCAGAATTTTAAGGGTTCAAATGACCCCCAGATCTCACTATTACCCTGATCAAAACACTCGAGATTTCATATGGCTTTGTGAGAAAGCTACAGAAAACTGAGAGATACTCCTGATTTCAGCATGGGACTGTTCCAGGGCTGCTTCCTGACCAAGGCACATGCAATCGAGCTGAGGTTCATGGAGCTTTCTATTCCTCTCAGTCATTGCAGGCAATTCTACAGATTTCTGCAAGATAGAAAAATAGATCGACAATTAATTGATCAACAAGCGATTGACAGCCTGTGTTACCCCGGGGTGCGTGGCAGAGACAAAAGCCTTGAGTCACCAGCCTGAACAGCAATTCGAGTGAAATTAGGGTGCATTTGTGAACATTTTCCTTTTACTGCTTCTGTATCAGGGCACATACAGTAAAGGGACGCCGTGCAAATAAACATGAACACTGCATATCCAGAGCAACTGTCAAACAGCCAGATTAAGAACAGGGAAAATGGGCACACAGTGTTCAGTCGTAAAACCACTGGAAAAGATGCTCAACAATGAAGTGGAATTAAATGAAATTCTAGCCACTCAGAATACATTATCCCTGCAGCATGTCCATGAAATCACTCGCTGAATTGCAGAGTAATTTGCTCTTAGCCTATGAAGCCTTTCTGGGTTTTTTCCCCCCCTTTTATCCCCACCTCCCTTTTTTTTTTTTCTTTTTTTTTTTTTTTTCTTTTCTTTTAAATAGCAATCATTCGGGAACTTGTTTCTCGCTCATTTTGCTCCTGAAGGAAATAGTCTACAAGGGAACAATAGTGATGTGTCATGATGACGTTATGGGTCACTCATTCAGCGGCAGTAATGTGCCCACTTCCCAATTGCTTTGCCTGTGTGCACTAAGCTGCTTCTGGAAGGGCTTTCATGTCCTTTAACTCTTTGCTGGATTACTGGCTCATCGCTCCAGCAACGACAAATTTGCCTTTGCAGAGAAGTGAGCTGCACAGCCTGACCTGGCAAGGGTCCACCTAAAATACTTTTCTTAACGTAAGCAGCAGCTCTGATGAGGATAGAGGGAGAGTAAAGCTGTAGATAGTCTGTTGCTGAAGCAGAAGTTAAAACTAGCTTCACCCAAAGCAGTGATGCACAAATTCATTGTCCTAAACATCTCCTGGGCTGTAGATCCTAGGTGTGATGAGCTTCATCACCAGCAGGACAAAGTATATGGTTGCTTGGCTTTGCTGAGAGCCTTAGTGGAGGGGCTGGGAAGGGTGGCATCATAAATTGTGAATGTTGATGTAGCTCATGGTGGTGTGACGGTGAAGTCGTGCTCCCTGTTCTGCATTTTGGGAACTGGCTGTGGGGCTCAGGTCCCTGTGCACAACCTATACAGGAGCAGCATCCGTCTGTTTTGGGCCTGGTGTCCTAAAGTCATTTAGCTTAGGCAGCTGTGCCGTCTTCCTTCATCTGTGTGTCTGTCTGCACATCCACCCTTTTTCTTTGACAGTAACTTTTGAATCACTTGGATGATTTCAAACAAAAGGAGTTTCTTCAATACACTAAACTGTGAATACATTAAAGTCCTTTGGACTTAATGAAAACAGAGAGCTGGGCAGCTGAAAGGCTTTTTATTATTGAAGCTCATAGGATTGTCTAAAAAACCCTATTAGACACCAGAGAATCTGCTCAGGCTCCATGAGTTCCTCTGTTCCCAGAACTACTTATTAACATAATTAAAAGCCCCGAGACACAGACTCATGCCTGGCTCACATTTTCTGTTGCCATTTCTACCACTGCAGAAGAGGTTTGAAGAGCTATTGGATTTGAATAGCTGAGATGATGCTACATTCACTTTGCTGCAATGTGAATGATGACACAGAGGAGCCTCGAGCTCTGTGAATTTTGTTTGGGGGTTTTTTATTTAAAAAAAAGAGACAATCTGTTAATTTCACAGATGCTCAACAGCTCTTCAGAAATAATACAGGTGTGCACAGAAATAAATCTGCTTTGTTTACTATGTAATAAAATCAAGCAGGAAAAAAGAAAAAGACATTGGAAAGTTTGTCTTTCTTTCTTTCTTTCTCTCTTTTGGAAATAGCTTTTTGACTGTATCAAAGGAAATTCAAGACGTACCGCGATGCTAACAACAAAACCAGAGTTTGGTCAAAAATAAGATAAACACAATATTAAAGCCTCTTACTTGGGAAAAAAAAAAAAAAAAAGGGTTGAAATTTATTTAAAAATTTATTTGTATTCCTAGGTTCCTTTTATTAATTGAGTCTTCAGTCCCACAAAGATTCACAAATTTGTTTAACTTGCAGCATCGTGCATACCTTCATGGACTTCAGCCTACTTTCTCATTCTGAGAGGTCAGTATCTGATGCCGGATACAAAAAAAACTTAAGCTGAAGAAAAAAATATCTGGATGCTATTCATCTTTTGTATCACAAAGTTCTTATCTTCCTTGGTGTCCTTCTGTCTCATTTCAATGACATTTATGCTACTGTATCTCTCCACACATCTAGGTTGTCAATCCCAACTAAATTTGCTGGAGTCTGCTTATAAAAAAACCCACACAGGCATCAAAAATTGATCCAGTAAAAGTCAATAAAAATGTGTGCATCAGCAAAGCATCACAAGATAATCCAGAAACATGCATTTGACTTATTCCTGCATAACTGCCATAGCTGGGTTCAGACGATCACTCAAGTCAACGACATGATTCCTGCATGAGTCTGGTGTAACTCAAGAGTGGAACAAGAAGCTGAGGATGGGCTTCAGCCTGGGAAAGAGAAAACTGAGAAGGCATAATAAAGTCTGGAGGTTGAAGTATGGGTGCCACAGAAATTATGGAGAGGATTAATTCCTTCCTGCCTTTTCCAGTACAACAACTAAGGATCATTGAAGGAAGGCAATGACAGAAGGGTTCAGAAAAAAAATGAACACAAAAGGAGTTTTTTCTTTGCACAAGGGGAAGAGGAGCAGAGGAAGTCCTTATTGCAAGATGTTGTGGATAATAAATATTCACACTTGTTTAAGGGGTGGGTGGACAAGAACGAGCCATCCGCTGAAGACTCATAGAAACTAAACCTAGTCCTGAAAGCCCTTTAGACTTGAATGATGGAAAACTGGAAGATGCAGGTGTTTGTACTTAGACTTTTCACTTGGCATCTGCTTTTAGCCACAACTACAGATGGTACTGGGCATATGGTTTGACTCAGCCAGGTCCTACTTACATTATCACTCATCTGATCTCACATGAATCCTCAAAAAGTTTGGAGCGGAAGCTGAACTAGTCAAAAAGGCTCTTTCTCTAGTCTGTGCAAGGTGATCAGCACTGCGAGGGAGGAATTAATTGCAGCCTAAAATAGATGCCAGTCCCTGTGCGCTGGAAGCATGATGCTGATCCAGTAAGCGTAACATCCTTCAACTAATTAATGGACAGGAAAGCCTTTGTACTTGCAGATGGGTAAAAGTGTGCATTAGAAATAATCCACTGGGACATGTCTATACAATTAATAAAAGAAGACAAAGGATCAATCTTTGCTCCAAAATCCAAATGATGCAGTGACTGATCTCCACCGTGTCTCTAGAACAGGGTGCACTTCTAAAGCACTGGAGCATCTAAAGGACTGGCGGTGCCCACACAACCCAACGCTTTCCCTGGATCTCCTCTGGGACAATGCTCCCCTAAGACTCTTGATGCACTCATGGACTATGTCCTAGACCATGTGCAGGCCACCCTGCAACCCTAGTGGAAAGTGGTTTTATAGCACTAAATATTATAACCTCAAGGTCCTTGATGTGACATGAGGGCAGGGGTGAAGGTGCAAAGCACGTTGGGATAGTATTGGAGGATTGTGTAAGGCAGAGGGAGCCAATGCCTTCTTGTCCATTTGCTTTACAAGGGCATGACCATATTATTAATAATACTGTAGTGCAAAAAGCTCACTAAGTGCAGGGTCTTCTTGAGCTCAGCACTGATAGAGACAGAAAAGAAGTCTGTCTCTTCTTTTAAGAGTTGTCATGCATTCCATAGGGGCTAGCAATGGTTTCCCATCTGTAGATGGAAGTGGTTGCATCAAGATAGAAGGCAATGAAGGACCAGTCCAATGGAAAGTTCATTTGCATGAATATTTTTTTTTTCTTATTTTTACAGTTGTCTTTGCACATTTTCTGTGTAATGGACTTGGCTTGGCAGTTTAGTTTAAAAGCATTTCCCCACTTCTAGACCAGGATGTGGTCCGAAAGAGGCTGAAATTTCTCACTGGCAGTTGGTTGTCTTTCACAAGAGGGGTACAAGAAGAAGGGACTTGCATAGGGGTATTACATGGGAAGCAAGAGCTGAATTACCTCCTGCTGCTTTCTGATCCTCCTTGAGATGAACCTTTCAATACCACTGCCATCAGAAATAGTCCACAGGCTTTCCTCAGGCTGTCTTTACCATTGATATTGCGGTCTAGCACTATGGTTGGGTCCTCAGACAGGTTCATACACCATCAGAAACTGCAGCTCATTCTGTGATGCGGTCCTCAAGGCTTTCCAGTGAAAGCTGAGCTTTCTTGATTTCAGAGAAAATCGCAGCAGTGTGGGAGGCTGGGAAGGAGAGAAAGGTCTTAGAAAAATGAAAAAAATTCATCTTTGCACATAGTCGTGAAGATGAATGTGAGAAAGCCCATTAGGGGGTTGTGTGTAACTCTGTGTGTGTGTGGAAAGGGACATTTATTTCATTCATACCTTCTCTCTAACTGAATTAAATTATGGGTTGAATGTCTAATGCTGCCAACATCCAACCTGTTCTGTTCCTAGGAATGCAAAGGAAAGATCTGGGGATTTCTGACCCTACAAATACATGTCTTGGCTTCTCCTTGACCACCTAACCACAATACTGTCAGCAATGGAGAACCTTACCTCCCCAGGTATGCTCGCAGAAGCGAGCCTTGCTTTGTGCTGCAGTCATCTCAGTTCCTGCTGCCCTCACTCTGCAAGCTCCCTTTCCTCTCACAGTGCAGATTTAAGGAAGAAATAATAGTGGTAGGTCATTATGACGTTTTAGTGTGTGTTTTATAGGGCATCATGACTCACTGATTCAGGGGAGAACTTTGCAGCTCGCTACTATATTGCTGGTTTCAATCAATCCTGCTGGTGGCTTCTCTAGGAGTTTTATGAAGTGTAACTCATATATGTGTGTCTGAGTGCATATATATATATATGTGTATGCATATATAGGGGGTACTGTATTTATTTTAGTTTCTGGAAGAACCAGTTAAAAGCAAAAATGAAAATACTGTAATGAAAAGCATGAAGCCTCAAAGTGCTGAAAGCAGCACAAGAATCTATCAGGTCAGGAGAAGAGAATAGCTGTCATGAATAACCCTGGCAGGAAGGTCTCTAAGCTCAGTTGCTTGGAGGGTTAGCAGGGTTGTTATCTTTGTTTTGCTTCTTTGTGAGTTGGATGCAGTCACCACCTCCTATGGCTCTAAAACTCTTGGGCCAGTGATTTCTAAACGTTGTGAGTCTTCATGTCATGGATGAATGGGTCATAAATCAGCCTCACCCTGCTGGTGCACAGCAGCAAATTTTCTCTGCGTTGCTTTGAGTTTGGTTATTGCATAGGGAGGTCTGAGGTCTCTGAGGATCCAGAAAGCTTGGCTACAGCTGGTGTAGGGGGCCTAAATACCCCAGGGCAGATACATGTACGCAGTCCATGTGCCTCAGTAGAAAAATCCAACAACCCTACATTTCTGCCTCCATCTTTTCCTGAAGGGAAAATAAGAGACCCTGGAGATAATGTTACTAAGCATAACTCCAGGCTGGACTTGGAGCAGATCCTGAGTAGTGATTGAAGATGCTTAGAGGGAACTGAAGCACTGAAGAAAGAGAGAGAAAAGGGCATGGAAATTTATTTACTTTGGTGGTGATTTTTTTAAAGGTTTCATTTTGGTTAGGGACAGGGACCCTGTACACTTCTAATGAGCTTGTGGGAAGCGTAAAATGAGCATCTGTTCTTCTCTAGAGACTTGTGTTGGGCCTTTCAGTGTGGGACCGGACAAGGAACCCAGCATGTCCACTTGTCATTTTGAAGGTGACAGAGACATCTCCATCACGAGTTTGGAGATGGCAGGGAGAACATGAAGGCTGGGAGCAGAGGGAGAGCGATTTGCTGTTGATTGCTTTGGGAAAGGCAGGAGTCTTCTTGGCTCATCCAAAATGGGTTAATTTAAATTAATGCATCAAGGAAAAGGATATGCAAGCATAGCTAAAGGAAGAAACTGAAGCAGAAGTTGGTTCCTCAGGAGAGGCTACTGAGCTCTGAGGCTTGTACCTTACAGGTTTTTTTTGAGGGAGCAAGTTCATACAAAACATCCAAGCCCAAAGAAGGGAAGATTGGAGGTTATCTACTGGAAGTGCATGGGCCACGATGAGCATGCAATAAGACAGACATACAGCAGAGCATCCATGTACTTGTTATCTAAGACTAGTTTCTTGGCAGTGAAAGGGGTGCAAGTTCTTCCTGAAGAGGAACTATGACTTATGCTATAAGGCAAAGCGTAGGAAAACACTTGAGGAAGAAGTACAGCCTGCTTGTGGGCAGGCTGTAGGATATGGCATAAATAGTAAAGGGCATCTTGTTGTGACTGCTTGGGGGGAGGTGGCATCATGTTCAAGTGTGTATATCAATGTAGACTTAATCAGTATGTTCTCCTTTATTCTCTATTTTCTATAGAGAGGACTTGCCCTCCTGAGATAGGAGATTGTACCTTTGCCTGGGATCTTCTCAGGTTTTCTGCAAATAGATCCTTTTCCCCTATAGTTTATTTGTAAGTAAACACTCACAACTAAACTGAAGGCATTGGGTGCAATGAATTTAGAGTATCATCCTGTTCCCATCTGAAATCACTAGTAAAATGCCCACTGAGTCTTAAGGAAAGCAGGATGAAAACAGGAGGAAGAAGAAGACCAGAAGTCCCACCATGCCAGCAATCTGACTTCCAAGGTGGTCACAGTGTGTAGCACTGCTGTGAACCCTGCTCTCACAGGATAGGATTGCAGGGATTACACAGAGCATTTTGACACCCAGCTCTGATCCCTCTGTGGACACCTTGTTGCAGGAAGAGACACAAATCAGGTCCCCAAGTTCTAGTTCCCAACAAAAGAAACCACCAAGGCCATGCTGCAGAAACTGCAGAGGGTGGTGATTGGCAGCACGAGGTCTAGTTGGAGGCCAGTAATTAGCAGTGTACCCCAGGGGTCAATACTGGGTCCAATCCTGTTTAATATCTTCATTAATGATCTGGATGATGGGGCAGAGTGCACCCGCAGCAAGCTTACTGACGACACTAAACAGAGGAGTGGCTGAGATGCCAGAGGGTCGTGCTGCCATCCAAAGGGTCCTGGACAGGCTGGAGAAATGGGCCAACAGGAACCTCATGAAGTCCAACAAGAGGAAATGCGAATCCTGCCCCTGGGGAGGAACAACCTCAGGCACCAGTATGTGCTGGGGGCCACCCAGCTGAAGACCAGCGTGGCAGGAAAGGACCTGGGGGTCGTGGTGGACATCAGGTTGACCTTGAGCCAGCATTGTGCTGCAAAGAAGGCTAATAGTATCCTGGGCTGTGTTAGACAAACCATTGCCAGCAGGTCACTAGAGGTGATCCTTCCCCTCTACTTAGCACTGGTGAGGCCATGCCTGGAGCACTGTGTCCAGTTCTGGGCTCCCCAGTACAAGAGAGACAGGGACAGACTAGAGAGAGTTCAACAAAGGACCATGAAGATGATGAAGGGACTGGAGTATCTCTGCTATGAGGAAAGGGTGAGAGAGCTGGGACTGTTCATCCTGGAGAAGGCTCAGGGGTCTTAATAATGTATATAAATACCTGAAAGGAAGGTGCAAAGAGGATGGAGCTAGGCTTTTTCCAGTGGAGCCCAGTGATAGGACCAGAGTGCATTTAAGCCAGATATATTTCTTTATAAAGTTTGCAGAGTCTTAAGGTCTTTAAGCCAGCAAAATTGTCTGAAATTTGTCTGTGAGTTCAAAAGTTATGAAGGAGGACTAAGACAGACAAGCAGATATTTCGGTTACATAAAGGGCTCATTTCCCTAGGAAGCCAGCCTAAAAAAATAATCACATCTTTCACAGAAAATTTATGTAGACAGATCCATCAGATATGAGCCTGAACTATGCACACATCCAGGATTCTTGCTGGAGAGGAATCCTCCCACCCATATTGTCTCACCCTGCGATCCTGTCAGGAAGGTTTTATCCTACCCAAAATGTGTGTTGTCCCAGAGCCAAGATGAGACCTCACACCTCACAGGGTTTCAGTCCACAGCTTTTGTTCTTCCTGGGGGTTTCAAACATACGTGCCAAAACCAACAAGCCCTATAAGTGGTTTTCTAGGTTATAGCTGTAAATCTGGTAGCACGAGGCTCAGACTCTTGGCAACCTCAAGAGCAGTGGCAAGTCTTTGACACTGAACTCCCATTTCCTCTGTCTTGACTGGATCCACACAAGAGCTCAAATACAGCTGGTGCATGTTCTCCAGGAAATAAGGGGCCCTGCACTCATGCAAGCTCCTGACTCCCCCCCGAAATCTTGTACAAGCCATTCTGCCTGGTTCTTGGATGGTTGGAAGGTGGTGGGACAGAGAAAGCTCACAGGACAGGCTGCTACTCAAGGATTCAGTCTTTTAGCACAGCATAACTCTGATGTCAATCAGAAACAGTGTCTTTACTTACCTCCTATGCTTTATTGCCTGAAAAGGAGAGATCCTGCTCTTTGCTGGTGTGTGGGTGGAGAGGAATGCATAGCACTGCAGCTTTTGGTGTCTCTGTTACACTGCAAATGAAGAAAGACAAGACACTACCTAAAAACGGGGCTCACGGGTTCTGCTTTCTGTATTTTGAGGTCAGAAGGGCCTTTTAAATCATCTGGGACTTGTTGTGGGGGCCTAGTATAGATATCCATTGGCATTAGAGATGATCTACCTCCTCCAGACTCCAGCCGAACCCATGGAGTTGGCCGGTCTCTTGTAGAACTTATGACCCATCTGCCAGACCCTGGTGGTCGACGTCATTGTCTTAAGGTATCACAGATAGCCCATGTCTAGAATATCACACTACACAGCAAGTTCAGATATCTGACTTGAGCTCCAATCTTCCTATGTCACGCTTTAAACCCTTTACAAGGTATCCAAACATGAGATGGCATTATGGCCCATATGATGATCAGTACAATCTAGTTGGTACAGTCAATGAACAAAGTAGATCCTCCAGTTGACATCTGTGTTAAATCAGAGTAATCATGGCCTACACGCTCCTGTTTGTATTGACTAGTTATCTATTGACTACAGTGACATGAAGCAGCTAAATTGGAGGTAGCCCTCCATGCTGTATTCACTTCATCAAAAGGAATTGCCAGCGTGGTGAGGTTGGCAGCTAAAGGCATTATGACCACTTCTGTGCTCTGTAAGGATGGGTCATGGGGTAGACACAACAAGGAAAACAGCACAAAGACCAGATTGACCAAAGGGAGGACTAAGAGAGCGATAGCTCCATGCATTCACAGACTCATGGAAGTGCTCGATGCAGAGCCTGAAGGTCTCTAGTCCAACCTTCTGCTTGAAACAGGGCTATCCCCAATTCTAGATCAAAACAGACATACCTCTCCTTGCCATGCAATGTGGAAATAGTTTCCCACTGTCTGCAGTGCTGTTGCCTCCACCCCAAAGGTCTTCCCACGGCACAAGCCTCAGAGGGAGATGCACCCTAGATCTTCCTATGTACAGTGGGAAAGGCTCCTAATTCTTAAAATCCGCTCAATGAAGTGAGCTTTGGGATCCGATGTCTCAGCCCATGTGTGAACCAGGGCTAACCCTTGGTCTCAGGGGTAACACCCTCCAGCTTAGAGCTGAGCTGGGCTCCAGAGAGACTTT
The DNA here is from genome assembly GCF_034619465.1 of Leptosomus discolor. NCBI lineage: Eukaryota > Metazoa > Chordata > Aves > Leptosomiformes > Leptosomidae > Leptosomus > Leptosomus discolor. Next base: position 81,355,076 of record NC_141394.1, on the reverse strand, counting down.
AGGTGCGCACACTGCCCCCCTCACCTGCATATTGCCTCGCAGCAAGGATAATACCAATTAACACTGGACGTTAAAATTTCATGGAAACCTTCTGTATTGCTAAGTAATGGCCTAAGGCAGCTGCATTCACAACCTGTGTATGTATGGCTCAAACCCTTCTTCAGGGAATACTCGACACAGCATGAAAGAACTCACATCAAAAGGTTGTTGCCGCAACATGTCAAGTATCCTTGGAGGCTGTGCCAGCTCCCATCAGGTAAAAGCGTCGCACAGGTATCAAAGAGCATCGAAACTGCACTCCCTAAAAACACAGGGTGCGGTAGTGTAGGGTGCCTGCCTTGTACAGTAGCACGGTTTCGCTGAGATGCTTCTCCCTGTTGTGGGCTGATGATGCCCCCTTGCTGAAAAAACTGCACCCAAGGTTAGGACAATAAGCAGGGCCCCCAAAGCAAACGGGGTAGATTTTGCTTACTTACCGTATTATACACTCTTCTGTGCTACTTGTGTACTGCATTATACAGCAAGTACCTTCTCCGTGAGGATCTCAGTGTCATTAAAGTAACAGCTAGTTGAAACACATCCCTTGGAGGCTTAGGTACTGTTGTGTTTATAGATCCAGAGGACTGCAGGGCAAGGGGGAGCATTTAGATCACGTTATCTCAGGAGATGAGGCTTGCAGGGAAGCCCTCAGCCCCACTTGGTCTGTGCAGTGCCAGATCAGGCATCTTCCCACCCTCCAGCTCATGCTGCAGGGACACTGTGGGGTTGGGGACAGAGGTCGTGCTAGAAGCGGGGAGGGCAAGAGCAGGCTGATCTCTCAGAAGTCATTTTTTTATAAGTGATATTTAGCTACTGGAACACTGGTACTTGTTTCCTTGTCTGTCACATACAGCTCACACTGCCTTTCCCCTTATATTTTCTATTTTAAAGTAACAGAAGAAGAAGGGATTTCATTACTTCCCTCCCACAGAGGCCAACTACTCAGCACAGGTAGAAATGGCATCTTAATTTCCCTTTTACTGAGCAGGTTGATACCTGCTATATCAAAAGGATGGCATTTCTCTAAGAGCAGGCTAAAAAACTCAAATGAAATGATAAGCAAAATGAGTGGACAATCATAATTCTTTCTCTGATGATATTTGGAAATGAGAAATTATAACGTCCTATTTCAGTGAAAGAGGGGGTTGGGATTTATTTAAAAATGGGAAGAAAAAAAAGTTCCCCTTTCCAGGAAAAGCACTTAACAATATGCAAGCAAAGTGGATAAAAGCACCTCAGTAACAACCCCAATTGCACGGAGATTGTCTCCTGCATTCCTGCACATCTTTGCCTTTTTGACATTTAATTTTAATTTATAGCAATTTAGCTTGCTCTTAGAGGCTGCACTGTACATTTGGGAAAGCAAAGTGATCTGTTAAATGTTTGTCTGAAATTCAAATCAGGCACAAAGTACCTTTGTCTTTTCCATAAAAAAAAAAAAAAAGAAAAGAGAGCACCCTCCACTCCCCATCCGAATATACTTATTTTGGCATAGAGAGGCAAATTGTTCTCCTATTGTAAATCCATTAATAGATACAAGGCCAACTACAAATTAGTTTGGACCATTGGTCAAGAGTTACAAAATTAGATGCCCATAGTTATATTCCTAAATATGCACTCAAGTGGGCACTTAAGGTCTCTGATCAAGGAAAAACCCCTCGGGCATATGGTGCAACTCATGTCCTGACCCCATTGCACATGCCAGTCCCTGTGTTCCTTCAGAGCTAGTGCCTCACCAGAATTCCAATTGCAAATTGGGTCCAAAGGGCAGTGATTGCGAGCTCAGCCAAATTCCTGAGATTTTTGGGAGCGGCTAAGGGCTCTTCTGAACAGACCAGCCATGGCTCTGCTGGGACTCCACAGCCCCAAAGGTGTCATTGCTCTTTGTGTATCTTCTCCAGCTCTGCATGCCTGGAATAACATGGAGACCGTGCTGCCACACGCTTGGCTTCATTGCACACCCTGATAGCACTTGGGGCATTACTCGGGGATGCAAAGTCTTCAGGGATGGTGTTGGAGGACGGTGTAGGTTGAAAGGAGCCATCCTATCCAAGCTGCTTGATGGAGTGAACCTAACACTGAGCTCTCCCCAAGCATTTCCCCACGGGTCAATATCCCCAGCTGTCCAAAACTAAACTTGGGACAGCAACAGTGACGGGACACAGTGTTTGCTCCATAGCGTCCTTTTATTTAGCAATGGAAATGTAACATCTCAAAGTCAATTAAGTTCACTAATCCTGCCTGAGATCAAAAAAGGGTTAGGCTTCTGCTACATGGAGGAGCCAAACAAGATCGCAGAAGAGTCCATGAGCACCACAGTCAGAGCGGAAGGACCACACAGCCATGAACAAGTACAGGGAAAAGAAATGCGACCACATTTTTTTGGTAGCAGCCAACCATTTAGTCAGTGTGATTGCGTACGGAGTCGCAGCTTTCTACAAGTGTCTGGTATTCCAAATTACTGGCTACTGAGATTTTCCTGTGCTGTCCATGAAGGTTAATTCATTGTCTGAAAACATGATTTCCTTGTGTTCATTTTAAGGCAACTAAAGCAGTGATAGATGTCTGGGGTAGAATTCATTCTGATTTTTCTTTTTCCTTTTTTTGTCTCTTCATGCTTATGAATTCTCTGCAAGTGACCTGTGATTTTCCCAGGGTTGCGGATTAGTCAGAATTATTCACTGATGACCTTGTGAATATTCTTGGCCTTTCTGTTACTTGTAAGGAGTCTGTGAGCAGGATAATGTCTGAAAGCAGGGACAGGTTTGAGGTTCAGGAGCTGGTGTGGCCTCCAGGAGAGTTACGTGGGACAGTGCTTCTCCAGCTGACCTTAGTCACATCCCTTAATGCCTCTGGGCTACCAAGTCCACATCTGATCTGAACCTTTCCTTCCGGGCAAGGACTGCTTTGATGATAATGGTGAAATTATTCGCGTCTGCAAGGTGCTTCTGTGCTAATGTCAGCGTAAGGCCAAGGTGGAAATATCCTGAACCATTAATTCAGAGAGGTGGCATAATAAATGTTGTGCTTTTGGTTGGATGAGAAACTCAAAATCAGATTTCTGGGGCAATTGCAAAATTGGAATGCGAGTTCCTAGGAATTGTGCACTAACTAAATATGAGCTATTGCTCTCGGTGTGGGAGCAAGTGACTGAAATTCAATAGCCATTTAAATACAGGGCCTCTTTTAGCCTCATAAATCAATTCAAAATTCCATCCCCATGACCATTCTTGGATGCTGGCTGGGGGCAGCCAATTTGTGTAGCTGTTGCCTCAACAATCTCAGTGCCAGGACTATTTACAGAAAATGCACACTCGAAAAAGAGCCACTGACACATTTGAAGAGCCTTGTATAAAATTTCCCACAAATGCTGATGGAAAAGCCCTTCTCAGCTCTTACTGTAGCACGTGTTAGGAGCTGTGCAAAACCCCATCCTCGGGAGATCAACCCCTCCTGTGACTTCCCTCTTTTCGTGGCAATCTGACAACGGGGTGAAAGTCTTTCTCGCAGTGCCCTGCTTTTACATCGCTGTCCTCGGGGGGAGACCTTCTACAAACTTTCTATAAAAAGCCTCTGTTGCTGCTGGATGGAGGGGAGAGCTCAGAAAGTGCGGCAGCTTCAGCAGTGACATTTAAGGGAGGTAAAAGCCCACAGTAGGTTTGAACGCTGACATCCGTGCTCGCTTGCTCGCATCGCTCCTCGGATCGCCTGACAGCCGACCACGCTGGGTGCAGCCAGCCGTGCGCTGGGACCGTGCCCATCGCGATGCGCAAGTCCCAGCTTCCCAGAGGCTCGAGGTAACTGGAAGATGTGGGTCTCGGCCAGGACGTTCATCATTAACACGTGGCTTCACATCATGTGTGTATCACTATGTTTGCTTATTGCCATCGTATCCATTTTGTTGCCTCGAAGGAGATAATGTGGGTATTAAGGACATCAGAGAGTCTCCTCTTCTGCATAATATTCCTCTTCCCTGGTAATTCCTGCTGGGAGAATTATTCTTCCATAGCACAGACATGACAGCATTGAGCCCATAAAGTCGGAGCTGAACTGCAGCGTATCTTTTAGAAAAAAGTCCTATCTCACTTTAAAACCTGGAGTGATAAGGTATTTACTGCTGGTTTTGCAAAGCTCTTGCAGTCATTACTTCCCTGTGCAGCTGAAAAAAAAAAATAAATAATCACCTTTCATTTCTAACGTGAAGTTTTCTAACTTCAGTGTCCAAACGTGTTAGATCAGCATGTGGGGAAACAAAAATCTAATGTGAGCTACAGGTCCCCTGACACCAGAGGTAAATGAAATCTTGCTGACTCAGGTGTTTATTCCATGTTCATCATCACTATCTGAGCACACGTGAGCTACCAGGAAACCAGAGCTGTTATCACTCTTTTGACAGACCCAGCTTGTCTCCAAGTGGCCTTGATTTTCCTCTGCCCCATCCCTTTTGCCACATGGGACGTACTGGCAAACTTCTTTTTTTTTTAATTTATTTTTTTTTCATAAAATGCCTGTTTTTCTGACATGTTCTGGTTTGACATCACATAAACCCATTACTGTTCAGTTGGGTGTCCTCTCCCCTTTAATCCCTAAATGTCACTGTTATAAATGATCAGAAAAATGATGGAGAGGGCTGCTGAGGAGAAGCGTGACCAGATGATTCACTGGTCAGGTGTGCTCTGAACTCACGCCCTTCCTTCCAAAAAATGTTGTGTTTCCATCGGCGCAGCAAAAAGTTGCTGGCTGGTCACGTTAGCAGGTTCAGCCACAAAGGACAGGCAGTGAGCATCCTTGGTCCATGTAGCAAGACGGGAGAGATGAGAACATGTGGTCCTTCTACCAGACTGTTTACAACCTACGGTGGTGCCTTGCAGGCCACTTTTTGCCTTGGACAGCTGCTAAGATGTGGATTTCCACAACTAAGTCTTACAAGAAAGAGGCAGAATATTTTAACTCTACAAGGCCCAAGAATCTGGCCATCCACACACACCAAAGAGGTAAGAAATAGTAAAATCCATTTCATTTTAAAGCCTCCCCTAGATTGTTAGATTGTCCCAGTGTGGATATGAGTTACTGGTGCCTGAGGAAAACTACATGACACCTCATCTAACAAATTAAAATGTTTCCATGCAATTAAAATGAAGCACTCAGCCTTAGTGTAATAAACTTGAGGCTATTAGTATTCGTAGCGCTGTTGCCTTCATTGTGCTTTACAGTGCCATAAATATAGGCTCAGCATGATGGCTCAGCAGGCACTGGGCATGGAGAAAAATATCTTGTAATATTTGTTATTAAAACATTAAAAAGTCCTTTACTTGAGCACACACATTTTTAAAACGTCTCTGACTTGGAGCCTCTGCTTTTAATCTCTCCCTGTGCCCCATGGCACTCCATCACGGCTTCTTGCTGGAGTGACAGGGAGAGCTGCTGTGAAGTGCTGCATCCCTTCAGCTGCTCCGGGGCAGGGAAAACCACCTAGAGAAACCCAACACTGGCTTGAGGAGAAGACCAAGTCCAAAGGTGGTAGAAACCTTTGTGATTTTCTCCAGGGACTTGGATGCTGAGTGTGGAGAAGACCATCCAGGGAAGGAAATGCTCACATTTAGAGAGTTGTAGCACTTGAAGGTAGTCTGGTACCTCCAGATCAAAAATCCTGTAAGGTAAGGATCCACCTCACCCAGCATTAGCTGTGGGATTCAACTTGCAGACAGTGACACTGAAATTCAGGTGCCTACATTTGAGGTGTCCAGGGCCCTATTTTATAACTTGAAGGAGGTGGAGGCATCTAAAGAGAAATTAGCAGACTTTGGGTTCAGTTGCCCATGTGAAGGTGCTGCTTGAGAAGCCCTGGGGTATCTGACACTCCTGTGCCATCATCCTAGCTGACGAGACACAGGACTCATGGGAGACTCAGACCTTTTTGATGGCCAGGTGGCATTACCTGGAGGACCCGACCCAGCTCATAAAGTAAGACATCACAAAATAAAACAGTAAAAGGTCTAGGTGCCTGTGTCTCCATGTCCTCTAGGTGTGCAAACTCTCCATGGAAATGTTTTCAGTGAAGTCAGTGGAGATGATGGTGTGACCCATCTGGCTGAATGAAGGTATCTTCTTTTGCGTGGGATGAGTCATGTCCTAGATTCCACCAGCTACACCAGCAAGCTCTCCCCAGGCTGATGTGCTCAGACAGAAATGGCTTTCCTGCAGGCAACCAGATGTAAGCAGACAAAGCTCATCTAAAGGCACTTGAGCACATTCTGGAGGAGATACCTAGAAGACCATAACGTCCTGTTCTGTAGCCTTGTGACTTGGGAGTAGCACGGAGAGCAGAGCTAGAGGGTTCCAGCTCATGAGATTTGCTTGACTTAAATCACAAAACTGTGACTCTGAACTGAGAAAAGTAAAGCTAAAAACATGATGAGGGACTGAGAGCTGTGCTGAAGGAAAGCAAGATTTGACTTGAAGGTTGGAGAAGAAACGGTAGTGTCTCAGGTATTCTAGCAGGGGTTATCCAAAAGAACTGGATTCTCATTTCTCTCCTTTCCCAGCAGGCTGGAAGATCTTCCTATGAGGACATACTCTTTCTCTGAAATCCAGCTGAGTTATCTTTGCCATGTTTCCACCCATGCCTTCCTATTTACACCCTCTTCAGTATCCCAGAGCAGTATTCTGCCTCTGTAAGTCTCCATAGATGGTTAATACATTTCACACCCCAGTTTCCCTCCATTGCAGCCTGGCTAAGCAATGTGTATTTGAATTCATCCGGAGAGCAAGGTTGCAAGGTTTTTAATAAAATCCAAACAGAAACTCTTTATCCACTAATAGTTTCAGCTAAAAATAGGCAACAAATTTCTCTGCTGAGATTTACTCTTTATATACTTGGGCATATGCTTGTGGGTTTGAGCTTTTCTCCCTTTCTTTATCCCCTATGTGGGTACTAATTTCACTCAGTACTTGTTCTATTAGTTACAGTTACGAATGCCAGAATCACTCTTATTTTTCAGTGACTGCGTTCTGGTTTTTTTTACAATTGCTTTTGCATTTTTATTTTTGCTTTAGGATTTCTTTTCTTCCCTTCGTATTCATCAGTCTGTGAGGACTGTAAGGGGGTGTCACTCATGCGATCATTCCTAAGCTCAACTGGGCTGTTCCTGTATGCCCCTGGATCCATGATACTGGATCTCTTCCCACAGTTGTTGAAAGACCATCAAGCATCTTTCTAAATCACCTGAGGTGGCCAAAACAAAAGCGGTGAGAAGTGAATCTCTTTCCTAACACTGTCCCTTCCTTTTTAGCAAGGGACACATAGTTGACTCCACATTATTTAATAAGTTCTGCAATTTCCACTTTAAAAATTTGTTAGTGTTTTTTCTTAGCATCCTCTGCAGCACAAAATTGGGTGGTTGATTTGTGCTCTGTGTGTTCATAGTTTCTGAGAATCCCCTTATTGCCTCTTTATCAATAGCCATCCTGCTTTTCCAGGCAGCTTCACAATTTGTCTTTGCTATTACAGATGGATTTAAAACAAGGAGTTTTATCTCTCAGCTATTTCTGGCTCAGTATCCCTTTCACCTCTGCCATCATTCCCCCTCCTACTGAGATTCAACCACCAGAGAATGAAATGCATTTTGGAAATGTCTTGTTTATGCCACATAAAGGATGAACAGCCTAGCGCAGGAGCTGCCCCTTTAGCATCCTCATGCAGACATTCTCAGCATCTTGAGCTTATTTCTTGAACAAAATATTGGAAAGTTTGAAATCCCCTGTGTGAAGGCATCACCCATGTGAAACCTGTCAATCAGGGGTGCATGAAGGTTACCTACTGGGAGAGTTTAGAATGTAACAGCACGAAAGATCTTATTAGCTCCCCGAATGCCCTTAAACTTTACAGACCATCACAACATGGCCATCTGGATCCTGGGCACATGATCTGAAGAACAAAGCACTTACCATTTACAGTACATAAATCTGAGGAGATTTCAATGTAAGTGATCATAAAAATGTAGGCGCACTAGAGGTCAGAACACTTGTCTGATGGCAATAAAAATAACAACAATGCACAAAGCAAGTCCTTTTCACTCAAATTTCTAATATCCTTCACTATTAGAAGTGAAATGACACTCACATATAAGACAGTGGGAGAAGACCAACCAGTGCTATCATAAATGCTGGAGGGGAGAAACCTAGTCATATGAGACTGCGGGACCAATAAAAGCATGTGTAATCTAATCTAAAAGATCCTCACTTATTTTTGACACTCCAAAGGTTTTGTTGTTGCTCCTTGGGAAATGCAAGTTCAAGGCATCAATCCAGACCTCTGTCTCCTCTGACCGTGGGTACTTTTTTCGGTGTCTCATTGGGGGAATTTGGTGTTTACCATTTGAATAAAAGCTCCATCCTTAGAAAACACCCTGCTGGAACTCGTATGGCGATACATTCATCATGTAGCTTTCTGCACTTTCAAGCAAAAGAAGAAAGAAACCTAGTAAGCCTGACAGTCCCTGTCCTTCCTCCCCCACTATGTGCACTCACCCTAGTACCGTTCAATTAGCGCTAATTGACGCTTTCAGTAGTGGGAGCTGAGGATGTCCAATTCCGTCCGTGTTTCTGGAGAAGGTCACTCCTGGTCCCAGGCTGAGAGGGAGGTGTGGAGGGATGTGCTTGCATGGGCACAGGGGGAGAGGGCTGGAGAGAGGGATCAGGGGAGAGCACCACGTCTTTCAGCAGAGATGTGGCTCCATCCTTCTCATTACCTGTCAATGGGCCTTTTAATTACTCTTTCTCTCCCTCTCTGACAATCAGAATTGCAGCTCCTCCAGGACCCATTTGCTGGAGGTGGGCAATGGCATTATTAAAGTCTGTCGTGTACCAAATGTCAGGGACCGGAGCTGCCACATCCCCAGCATTTGTACGCCCAGCATCAAATCATCACCGCCCACTGCTCCCAGTATGGATCCTCCTGGTGAAAACTTTCCATCTGGACCAGTATGTGACATATATCACTCAGTGCCATCTGGGAGAAGATGGGAAATGAAAACAAGAGGCCAAGGACCTCATCAGAAACACATAGATGTAGCAAATTACCTATGTGGGAACGTACTCTGGCTGCTGGCACTCACCCGTGCTTCCCGAGCTCCCCAGCACCACGCCGGCATTGTGCAGCAGCAAGACCCTGCAGGAACTAGAATTCTGCTTTAGTGTCTCCTCACCTCAGCATCCTCTTTCCCCTCCATGGCTTTTCACACCTGGATCAATAAGCACTGGTAAAGGCAGAGAGGGGAAAGCTGTGCATCTGAACCCGTATAACTTCCTATCTGGTGCAGGATCAGACCTCAAATCCCTCCACAGTCCTTCTTTCCTGACGAATTAAATACAGGCTGCTGCTACGTCTGCGGGGGGTTTTTTGAGGGTTTTTTATTGGCTCAAGGGTAAATTAAAGTGTTCAGAAGTTTCTTTGCACTCCCTAAGACAGAGTTTAGGTGTTTTTCAAGAGCTTTATTTCATAGCTATCTGAGTAGCCACCATTTTTTGACAAAAGCATTATGAGGTGCAATGAGATGTGAAATAGGAAGGTGAGGGGGCAATTGAAGGGGAGAAGAAAGAAAACACCACCAGGGTGAGAAAGAAAAAGAAGGAAGACAGAAGACGACGGAAAGGATGAGAAGAGGCGTGAAGCAGAGACCAAACACAGGATCACATGGCATTTAAGGACTGTAGGGATCATCCTGGAGGGCTGAGGTGGTCAGGTAGGAAGCAATAGATATTCCCTCAAAGGGAATAATGGGGATTTCTTTTTTTTTTTTCTTGTTTTTTCCAGCTCTGTACTTGCTCCAAGGCAGCAGCCCTGTATGCTGTACTGAGGAGGTCATGAGGGGCCATGTCTTGCTGCCATGTACCATGACTCACATTGGTTTGGGTGTTCCATGCTTCAGGTGGGGATTTGCTGTGTCATCCCAGCTGCAAAACATTTTTATTTAACCCATAAATTTGACAAAGATAGGCGCAGTAAAGGTTGGTAGAAAGGCACTGAACAACAATGCAGGGAAGATGACTCCTTTACTAGATTGTCCATATCACGCCATACAGTGTGATGGAGAGGCCATAAGCTGGAGGAGGGCATTCCCCAGTGTCCCTTGAGGAGCTGTCACATGGGAGGGCACGCTCCTGGACTTTGCAAGCAGCTTCTGCACTTGCGTGGTCAGAGTCAGTACCAGAGTCAGTGGGTACCACTCGATGGCATCTCCAGTGTAGGTGCACAGCAAGGATGTGAGGACAAGTCCTCCTGGGACAATTCCACAAACAGAGAGGTGGCTGGTGAGGATTTAATCCCTGAATCTGGAATAAAATCTTGTCAGCAAGGCAAGCTGTGGAGTTACTAATCTGAGTCAGAGCTTTTCTAAAATAACAACCTGTGAACGTGCTCTTAACTCTCTAGTACATGTAACTTACCCAAATACTGGTCTACACACCCCAAAACTACTTCTCTTTCCAGCCGTGAAGCAATACTGATGCATCTGGAGGAAAAGTGTGACAGTGCCTACTCTGATAATGATACAAGGGAGTCTGGGGAAGCTTTTAATAAAACTCAGTCATGGGCACAAATTGCACCTTTCATACTGGCTTTGGAGACAGAATCATTTTCATCTGGGGACAGGTGCTTTCGGGGCTGTCTTTATTTAAACAAATCTGTCTGTTTCCCTGAGATGGCAGATTGCAATTATGGCACAGCATGCTGGTCAGAACAGGCAGGGCTGGGTGTCCAAATTTCCATTCTCCATACCAGCCAGGAAGGGAGGTGTCTCCCCTGACAGAAGCAGCTGTTGGAAAGTGCAAAGCCACGGCAGGAATAAGAGGCAACACACAGCAGCAAGACTAATGAGTCTGCTGCTCGACTCTTGGCTTGTTTAAATTCATTTTGGACTTAGGGAACTTTTCCTGCATTTTTTTCTGATGTTCCTGTGTGGTTGAAGGACATTTGTGCTGAAGGTAATTGGGCGGATTTGAAGCCCAATGCTCGCCTTTTTGAGATGCTCGGGAAGGAATTTTTCCCCAAACAAAGCAAATTGTCTCTGGGTCAGATGCTCAGCTGCTGCAAAGTGACAGACATCCTGTGACCTCTGCTAAGGATTGGACATAGTGTGCTTTAACATGCTATGTTTGTCTCCCTGTTGTTATTAATTTGTTAAAGGCTGAAATCTTCAAAGGGAGCCAAAGGAATATAGGAGCCCAGATCTTATTGAAACGCAGCCAGGCTTATATGAATTTCTCCAGGGTACTTAACTCCCACAGTGCTCTTGAAACAATCCTGGCCTTTGGGCTGGTGATGTGATCAGCACTGTAACACACAAACAAACATGACTATTCAATCCGTGCTTTCTGTGCCATGCTCCTTACCAAGGTGGTGGCCGAGCACAAGGAGATCGGCAGCTTAAAACAAGGACAACAAAACAGATCTTTGGAGGCTTAGAAATGCCCTATCCTCATGCCAACCTGGATGGGATCTTCGTGGGACCTATCATGGTCTATCATAGGTTTCATTCTCACCTCACTGTAGCTTTGTTGCAGCCTTCTGCTCCAAGGTAAAAGACAGAGTAAATCAGCCCCATGCCTGGTTGCCTGTGGGCTGCTTCAGCTGAGATGGACACATCTCAAAAAGGCTGTCCATAGAGGGGTCACCGATGGCTTTTTAGCTTGGGATGTCTAGGAGACTAGGCTGGCCGTCCATGAATGACACTTTCTTGCTTACGTATCTGTGAGTCTACCCTGGACATCTAAAGACCTCCAAAGCATCGGAGCAAAGGTGCCTACGAGCAGTTTGTTTAAGAAGTGTAATTGCAGGCAGGAGGGAGCCCCATGGGATTTCCACCCCAAGTAGGAAGGTGTTTTTAGGTTTAGTGACTGAGACACATTGTGTAGTTCTAATGGGTTTGCCCATATTCTGGCACAGAAAATGAAAGATCTTCCTCTTTGTTAAGCCAACCTCTATCCCAGGTAAACCATTCATAGCAAGACAGTGGTGGACAGCAATCTTTAAGCCCCATTGGACCCAAGCCATCTAATAAGGGCTCTTCAAACAGATGGGGACGCCCGCCTACTCAAGGGAAGGCGTTTCTGAAGACAAGGACCAAAAGCCTTGTGCATGGTGCACCCCATTCTTGTCCCAAAGAGCTACCCAAAGATTCCCATTGCTAAGCATGTCAGCCTCCCACTCCAGGCATGGTTCAGGGCCTCGTGGAGAACAGGGATGGTTTCCACCAGGCAGTGGAGACAAGGCTGGTCTAACCTGAGGGGAGGGGAAATCTTTTCCATATGGATGGAAGATGAGATGGGGCAGACCTGGCCTGAGGGACACCTGAGGTTTGCAAGGCCCTCTGCTTGAGGGTAGGGAAGCTCTACAAAGGGAGCTAGATAGGCTGGATCACTGGGCCAAGGCCAATTCCATGAGTTTCAATAAGGCCAAGTGCCAGGTCCTGCACTTCGGCCACAACAACCCCCAGCAGCGCTACAGGCTGGGGAGGAGTGGCTGGAGAGCTGCCTGGCAGAGAGGGACCTCAGAGTGTTGATTGACAGCCAGCTGAACATGAGCCAGCAGCATGCCCAGGTGGCCAAGAAGGCCAACAGCATCCTGGCCTGTATCAGGAACAGTGTGGCCAGCAGGAGCAGGGAGGTGATCATGCGTCTGTACTGGGCACTGGTGAGGCCGCCCCTCGAATGGTGGATGCAGTTTTGGGCCCCTCACTGCAAGAAGGACATTGAGGTGCTGGAGAGGGTACAGAGGCGGGCTACCAAGCTAGTGAAGGGTTTGGAGCATGTCTCATATGAGGAACGGTTGAGGGATCTGGGGCTGTTCAGCCTGGAGAAGAGAAGCCTGAGGGGAGACCTTATGGCTCTCTACAACTACCTGAAAGGAGGCTGTAGCAAGGCAGGGGTTGGTCTGTTCTCCCAAGTAACAAGTGATAGAACAAGGAGAAATGGCCTTAAGCTGCACCAGGGCATGTTCAGGCTGGATATTAAGAAAAATTTATCGAAAGAGTTGTCAGGCATTGGAACAGGCTGCCCAGGGAGATGGTTGAGTTGCCATCTCTGGAGGTGTTTAAGAGACGGGTAGATGTTGTACTTAGGGACATGATTTAGTGGCGTTGATAGAGCTAGGACAAAGGTTGGACTTGATGGTCTTGAAGGTCTCTTCCAACCAAAACTGTTCTAAGATTCTATGATTCTGTGATTCCATGATGTCCTGGCACAGAAGTGAGGGGAAGGCATGAGCTGCTAGGACTCAAGCAGGGCTCCTTGAGAGCATGATAGAACCCCTGTGATGAGGGATGGCTGGACTGAGAGCTTTCCAACAGCGAACAAAGAGCTGAGGATGAGGTCCAAAGCGATGTGCATGGGGTCGCACAGAGTTTGAGCAGCAGAAGCCAGCCATGAACCCTGCTGCCTTCCAAAACGATCTGGTATTCAATGTGCATCCTCCTGTCTTCCTTGTTAAGTGATCGCCCTGTTTTAAAAAGCCAAGAGGATTGATTTGCTGAAATGTCCCTTTGCATGTGCAGCTTTCAGCTTGCAGCTGCTGCTCTAACTGCGATACAGAAATTTCTCCTGAGACAGGAAAGAGTGTCAGCTTAGGTTAAAAAAAAAGCAATCCCGCAAACTTAAGCAAAGAAATAAGCATGATTCTGGAGCTTAGCAATAGGAATCACTCCTGAAACATTTCAGTAATAATCATTTTATTCTAGTTTCAAGGAACAAGCTATGCCCTGATGGTGGATTCATGCTACCCTGGGACTAAAAAGAACTGAGCTGGATTTCCAGTATGACATTTCCTTCATATACAAGAGGTGTAAGGTGGTAATTTATGTTCACATTAGGCTGTGACGGCATCAGCTTTTCCCAGCTAAGCAAGGGGGTGACTAGATCAGCTTTGGGGATGAAGCCAGAAGGGAAAGTTAATTAACAAGGATTAAAAAATGGGATATTTCACCTTCTGAAAAATTTCCCTGGGTTTGTCATTTGTTCTTCTCTTGAACAGAACCAAGAAGAATAATATATTGAAAAACATTTGGATCAAACAAGAGAAAAAATAGTCTTTGAGGTAGCAAGATTTAGCTTAGGCAACAAAAGGGAATGCCAGATACTCTGTGAGCTACCGTCCAGGTAAAAAGAGAAGCACATAAAGCAAACCTAGGGCTAAAAGCACTGAGAACTAAAACTTCCGTGAGGAACTGGCAGTCCCAGAGACAAGTGCCAATGCAAAATGAGAAGGCTTGTTTGGATTATTCTCCATTGAAATTCTGTTAAAATCAATTTTCTCATCAATTTTTCTTAGTTCTGAATCATTGTGATTCCCAGTGAGATGTAAATCTTCTTTTGGCCATTTGGGGTCACTGGACATGTAAGCTCTGTGCAGATTTAAAGCATTACAATTTGAAAATGCACTCAGTCAATTTTTTTTTTGCATTGTAATTTCACTGAAGTTGTCAAATATCGTAAACAACCCACACAGAATAAACATCAAAATGTTTGCAATACCACGCAAGAAACATGGAAACACCAACCAGGTTTGCAATGCTCCAAGCCCATTTCCACTTGGATAAATCAGAGGAGAGAAGCTTTTGCTCCTTTGACTTTGCACTTACTTTTTTTTTTTTGAAAATCTCCCTCACAAGGGAGTAAAGGTGCAAAATTCTCTCTCCAACAACATCTGCAGTTGTATTCACCTACAAAGTAAATCTACAGCTTTGGGGTCCTCATTCCCACTTCTTTGCATGCTTCCAGCTATACTGATTTTGCTAGTGAAAACAGAAAGCCACCCCAATCAGCTTCTCCCACCAAACTACTGTTCTGCAAAATTCGACCTCAGCTGCCTCAGCCCAGAAGCCAAGGGACCTGCGAAGACTTCGTGTTTTGGCTCAACATATCTCCAAAAGAGCAAGTAAAGAAGGTAAATGCTCCTCCAGCTTCTTGTCATAGCTGTGGCTTGGGCCAGAGAAGCAAAAGGAGCCAAATGGGGAAGCACTAAGCCCCTGCAGCCTGGTTTGACTTCCCTTTGGTCCTGGTGACACCGCTGCATAGAGTGATCCTATTTTTTCAGAGATCTACACCACTAAGAAGGCTGGGCTGCTGGATCACCCATGTCCATGAGGCTGTAAGATGCAACAGAGATGTCTTTGTTCATGCCATGTTTTGTATTCATAGCCCAAAGTGTCACAGATTCATGTGGACTGGAAGGGACCTCACAACTTTTCCAGTCCAGCCTCCCGTCCAAAGCAGGGCCAGCTACAAGATCAGACCAGATTAGTCAGGACTTTGTCCAGTCTGGTCTTGAAAACCTCCAAGGATGGAGACTGTTTTGGTGTCTCAGCCCTTTCCAGTCCCGGAAAATTATTTCCTTGCTGCTAGTTTCATATGTATATCGGGTGTGAAGGTGTTATTTCAAGGAATCTGTCCTAGGGAATAGTCATCTGTTGACTGCCACCTGTGAAAAAACACAGAAATCCTCAAATGATCAGTCTGGGGCTGTGATTACAGGTCCATAGGATAACATAATGCTGCATTTCTGCCCTCATGTGTCTGGCTGTAAAAGTCTCTGGTGTTACAAAAAAAATGTTGGCATCACCTAAGTCCACAGTGAAAAAAAAGACCCCAAGACCTTGGATCACAGGCACGGAAGAACTGTCCTATAGCTTAAGCTGCTTCTGAGAGCAGCCACAGCAGAAGCTGTGAGAAGGACATGAACAGAAGCACATACATGACACTATGACATCATAATAGTCCCCCAACCCACAGTAATTCATGGCTCTGTGTAATTAATAGACCTCACTGGATTTCCCACCAGTGAATTCATCCAATTGACTTTCCAACTGCTGTAAGTTTTCGGGGCACATCACATACTGCAGCAAGGACCACCACTGCTAACAATGCATGTGAAGAAGCACCTCCTTCCTTTCAATCGTGCCTCTTGCTGCTTTCCTTTGATGCCCTGGCACCCCGGAGTGGCAAGAAGCTGTGCCATGCTGGCTAGACACCCAAGGCTGGATCCTGGCTCATGCTGTGGATAGTGCCTGGAGGCAGCGAAGTGCTGCTCTTCACTGATCCGAAGAGGACACTAGAGCATGCATCGCTAAAGGACCTGTGTTGTTGGCCACCTAGCAACTGCATTTGCACTCCAGAGCCAAGGGAAAGTATATTTGGGTGCCAGTGAGTCCCTCCAAGGCTGCCATTCTCATAATTCTAGAGGATTATCCCAGGAATGAGAGTGAGGGCTTGGATTGCACAAAAACCATTTATCCATCTGTGTTTCAGCTTCTTTGTTTATAAGTTGGGACTAACTTAGCTTCAAAGAAGCCAGGGGACAAAATTTGGCTTCTATAACACCTTTACCCACAGGTGTATAACCCACGTTTTATAGAAACTATGTAACTGGGTGAAACTCACCACCAGGAAAAAACATCTCTGCTAGAAAATGAAGCACTTCTCCAAGTCCTCTCTAGATGTAAAGGGACATCAGAGCTGTGGTTTAAAGCTGAGAGAGTAAGAAGCTCCTTCTGCCATCTGATGGTGAATGGAGGGAAGAAGTCACAGCTACATCTGCTCAGTTCTTAGCCAGAATTACCGAGGACCAGACCTTCCAGACAGGGGATTGCTTTTTGCCCTTCAGCTATTGGTAAGGACCGAGAAACGTGGCCACAGGGAGAGCTTCAGTTTCAGCTGTCCATCCTTAACCTCCTCCAGTGACACTTGCCGTAGTCACCACAAGAGAAGCCAAACTGAGGTTACTTCATGGGGTGCAAGCTGAAACATTCCAGGAGAAAAGATGTGAGGCTGTGTTTGGATGTGTGGGAGGGAGGTGTAGGAGTGACCCTTTGAAGGTCCTCTACATGCCTGGAAGTTTCTCAGGGATATTCTTCTTTCACTGAGAGGACTATGAGAAGCTACTTGTATTGTAGGGATGCTCCCATCTAACCAGCCAATGAACTAAAGTGATGCATAGAAAGGGGAAACAACGAGTATTGCAGGGAAAGGAGGGCTTTGGAATTGACTGAGGAACAGCATTACTCGTCCAACCTTCCTTCTGGCCCTTGGAGACTCTGTTCCTTCCCACAACTGCCCCACAACCGCCCCACAACCTGACCAAGCTTATCGTCATTGCTGTGCCTTCCCTGCTCTCCCCTGTCCCAAGCACGGAGTTAATGATCTCCTCCTACAGACTCCCTACATGCAACCAGTCTCTTCAGTCCCTGCAAAAGCCAGTCCTCCCAAGCATGGTGGTGCATGCTTTTCCTGGCATGCTGTGACCCTTTGAGAGTCCAAATTCCTGCAGCCCTGCAAGATCCCAGGGGGGCTTGTCAAGGCAGTGAGGTCTCTGTCACTGTAGTTAGAAGGTGACTAGTGACCATGTAAGTCCCAAGTCCGTGGAACAAAAGGTAAATCATCCCTCGTGTCAGTGGGGTTGACTTGATGGAGGTCTGGGAGGAAAACAAACCCCAGCCTGTGCCAGAATGGTAGTCTTTCAAACTGATAACAAGGGCTTGATTTTACAGAGGGTGACATTCCTCACATATTTCCTTGTGATTAATACTTTCCTTGTATGTCCTTGCCACACCACGAAATCCTTGGTTGCACAGTAACCCTTTGTGTGCTGCAGGACACATCCAGCAAATGGCAATAAGGTCTCAAAGCTAGACCCATCACAGTGAAGAGCTGGGGGACAGTCTGGGTTCTAGTGAGCAAGAGTGTGGGCTGTATTAGGTAGAGTAACAGTTCTTAAGCCCTAGTAAACAACGTCCTAGTGGGATCTGATAAAAATACTCTGATAGTGGAAAGGTGCCTCGCTTACAGCTCACTTTGAGGCTCTTTGCATGATTGTTGTGATGTAAACCATGCCGTTGAAATGGCTGAGTTGGCAACAATGATACATACCAGAGCTTTGGACCTTCTCAGGGCTGCTGACACAGCTTCTGCAGGGCTGTGCTTTGGAGAAAGGCCTTGCAGAAGGCAGTGTTTCCCTGCAGATGCCTGTGTTGCCCCAGCAGTGGGACTGTGTCTGGGCAAGGGCCACTTAGAAGAAGCCCAAGTCAATGGCAGAGAAGATCTGGACAGAGCCCAGAAAGCCTGGAAAGACATTCAGCATGGAAACAGAGAAAAATAGACAAGGACCATCCTCCTTTGCAGTCTGCTGTGGTTTGGAGTCATGCTGCAGAGTCCATGTCCTCGTGGAGGCCTTGGGAAGAGCATACAGCTGCATTATCACTGCTTGGCTGCCCAATGCACTCAGGTTGATTTCCAAAGCTAAGTCATGAAGCAGGATGGTATGAAAAGGGCAGCATCCCTTACTCATGCATGAGATATGTGTGTGGGAGCTACTGGGGAGCTTTTGGGTTCCCAAGGCCTTTTGTAGGTCTGAAACAAAAGCAGCAAACTTCAAATCAAGATCAGGTTGGAGAGGATTATTCCATGTTTTACTTGCTGATCAGTGAAAAAACAGGAGCTGGTGTCACTAGAGCAGAGATGTTAGCAAAGTGAAAGTTGTTATGGTTGAAAGTTCTGCTTATGTGTCTTTATGTTCACAGAGTGTGGTGGCAGCAGCAGCATCACTCATCTGCAACCCGAGTCCTTCATGGATGTCAGACCTTCCAAGTAATGAGGTGTGAGCTCCTGTTTCCAGGAGAGGGGAAAAAATCCTGAGAGTGCATCATCATAGAATTGAACAGGCATGGGAAAGCAATGGACAGTGCTTTCTACCATAGGTCTGGTGCATTTTATTCAGGTCCCTGTGTCCAGATGCAGTGTGAGTAGCTGCATTCAAAAGACACCTCTTTCAAATGACTTTTAGTCCCCTTCCCTGGGTGCTGAACAGGACTCTCAGCATTTCTAACAGGTTCACTTTCTCTGGTTCTCAGCTCAGCTCATTTCTTCTCCGTGCCTTTCCATCACCTTGGGCTTTAAGGGCACATCCCTTCCTCCACAGTGAGTTTAGAGCAGTGGCTTCAGTGCTTCTGCTCCCTGCAAAGCTGCATGAGAAGGAAGCCAAGAAACCAATGCTAATTGTAACAGTAATTAAAAGCCAAGTGTGAATACTCAGTCAAGGGTCAGCTTGGGTGAACTCCCAGGCACAGTAGCAGAGTGGCTGTTTCAGGAATGGGAACGTGCATCATGCCTGAGCTCTCAGCACTGCACAGCTAATTGCCTCTGGAGCGGTGCTGAGCTGGGAAGGCTGCCCGGCTTTCAAGACCTGAGCCAGGCTCTTCACCTGGAGCCATGTGGTAGCAAAAGCTCGTCCACATCTTGAACCCAGAGGCTGCATGGCGCCATGGCAGGAGCTCAGGGATCAAGAGGCAGCCAAAGTTTCCTTCCTGGGATGTTTCTGTCCTTGGGAAGCTGTGTTGGGAACTGTAACAAGACGGGTGGATAATCCAGGATGAGATCAGTCCACAGAGGACGTACCTTTCTTCTGTTGAGACATGTGTGACGGTTATAGCTACACAGCTCTGTAGTATCTGGGCCTGATCCTTCTACTCCAGGACGCGAATCAGGAGTAGCTTCATAGATGTCATGAAGGTGTCGCATAGGATTGTTGGAAGCTCCCAAGGGGTGAGGGCTCCTTGATTATTTCTATTTTATTAGTCTGATTAGCATATATTTTACCAGGGTTGTCACCTGGGGGTCATTTCCAGGTCTGGAGTTCTGTGTTTGAGGCATCCTGAATACTGGATTCAGCTTCCCCTTTCTTTCCTTCACTTCCCTTCACTTTACTACCAGACCTTTTCAAAATGTCTGAATCCATCCATATGAAACCGGTGAGAGCAGAACATGGTGCAGTGACATTTAACTGCCTTTTTAGCTATCCTCCATCCTGATGTTATATACCAGAAGCATCTTATCTTTGAACCCTCCCAGAGACACTCTCCCATTGACTTTCTCTGGAGCAGTGTTTACTCCACTCTCCCTAAACAGCAGACACAAGCTGTCCAGTCACCAGTTAATCAAATGCCCTTCTGAGTAGCTTGACTGTTTAGCAACAATACATTTGAATGAATGTTTTTTTCAAAAAATACTTTTGCAGGAAGCCTTCCTTTTCTCCATCCCACTGTGGTAGCATTGACCATGTGCCTAGGCAGCCCATTGTATGGAGCAAAAATGGGTATCATTTTCTTGCTTTGATGAACAAGCATTTACCAAAAATACTTATTTTCTAAAAGGCCACAGGAAAAGTGTTTCAATAAGATGGAATTACAATAACTTGGTAAGAAAACTTTACATTGCTCGGGGCTACCAATGAGATCAGTCTCAACTGAAGCAGACATTTAGAGGAATATTTTCTTCAGTTGCTACTACTGGGTCATGGGAAAGAGCTGTGGTCTTAATTTCTTGAGGTAATTGTAGCTCTTGGGGCCCTCCTAAAAAAGGTGGAGGATTTATCCGCATTTCTTGGCCAGTTTTGAATGAAGTGATCCCCTGTGAAGGAGAGCCTTTAGAATAACTTCAGAGCACCTGTCCCCAAGTCAGCATCTGTGCGTTTGTGTTATGATACAGTATAAAAAAATGCATGTCTTCGTATGACTTCCACAGAAGAGAGTAAGATGTAGTTTCTGTCTATTGAAGAGATTGCAAGAGTATGTAAGGTTCAGTAATAAAGTCTCTGGGTCCAGCTCTGGTGGATAGCTACACACAAACCAGTTGGGAAAGTGCCTGCCCAGAAATGCACCCAACAAGTGTCAAAGATTTCAGTATCCAGTAAAGGAAGATTTTATGAATCGAGATGGATCCAACTTGCAAAGTCAAAGTAGCCACGATTAGAAAGTCAGATTTTCCCTGCATGTAACCAAGTTATTTCCTGCTGGTCAAGCAAGAAAGAGCAGTATCTCAGATATCACCTTATTGGTTAATACAGCATTATCCAAGTCATTTTGGGTCATCAAATGCTGGATATAGACAATGCCACAGGCTATGGTAAATCTGCATAATTGGTGCTTAACCAGCAATAGTGGAATCAGTTACAGCCATAATTAAGAGTGTGAAATTATTATTTTAATTAATAATTAATAATAATTAACAAAACACTTATTTCAGTGTTTGTTACACCAGTGTAATGAGGACTGACCCTCTTTCAGTTTAAAGCGGAGTAACTCTGCCACCAGCCACCACCAGAAGGCCTCCAATCTGCACAAAGTGGCATAGTTTCTTGGATGGTGACAGCAGCTCTGCAGTGGTGAGACACTGACTCACCAGGATCAGGCCTTCCTCTGTGTGCTCCTACTCAAGCACAGCAGAGCTCAGAAAAGCCATGCAGGAGCAAAGAAAACATCTTTTTGCCTGTTCTCATACTCCTGAGCCTCTTCCAGGAAAAGACCAAGCAGTAGACGATAACAGCTCTTTGGGCTGACCTGGGGAGGGCGGGCCTGTGATTGAGATATAGGTCTCTGGGGACAGCAACAGTTGAAGTCTTTCCAATTAGCACTTTGGATTGGAGTCAAGAGCTGTCAGGGCTTTAATTTACTAACCTGTGTCTCTCTCCTTATATATTCATGTGACAGCTCATTCGTTCGGTGTTGATAGAGTGTGAGTCTGGCCTCTAACTGTTCTCCCATCTATCTCCCTCCCCAGTTTGCTTCCTCAAGAACATTTCCCATAGGTGAATTTCCACGGCTTGTGGACGCCCAGGTCAATTTTTGCCAAAGAGTTATTCCTGCTGAAAAACAAATCTCAAGTCTCTCTGAGCCCTTTTTATGCCCTAAAGTGGGGATGTTGGTTGGTGTCCATCACTGTAGAGAGGAGACAATGTTTTTTCTGAACTGTGTGTTGAGCAAGCTTTTATTGAGCTGTTGGACAAGAGCTGAACATAAGAGCTCTCTTGATCCTGTTTGTCCAAGGTCAAAATAAGGGCTTACAAAACAGCATCCTGGTCAAAGTGCTCCCCGAGAGTGCCTGACACTTTGGCCCAGCAGACAGATGTCCTTGGAAGACAGGTGTATTTCATGGTCACCATCCACATGTTTTGTTTAGGCTCTTACCTGCCCTCTGTTAGCCAGCATCTCCCACCAACATCAACACTGCATTACTGTTGGGAGAAACATGGACACCCTTCCTTATTTTGGTTTGTTTTGGGGGTTTTTTTGAGCATATATTAAATGCCACCAACTCCTGAGCCTGGCACGAGCAGTAAATATGGCCCAAGGTTCAAGAATACACTCAAGCACGAGTCCTCCCAGTAGTTTCCTGAGATCCCTTGGCAACTGGAGGTGGACAGCCAAAACCAGCAAACCATTAACAGATATATCATACAAACCTGTTTTTCCCCCATCACATTTCCTCCCGTGTACAACCTGCCCTACATCCTCATGAAACCTTGTGGTTTCCTACCCAGAGCTGCCACTGAGCCTTTCTCTTTAGAGTGTAGCTAATTTCCCAATGACATTAGGCAAGAATATAGCTGACAGGGTCTTATATCCAGAAAGGACCTTTGTCACTGTTTGTTCTTAAAGGACAAAATCCAGACTAGCAGGCTTCGTCTGACCTAGCATGTATTCCAGAAGCTCTTGTTCTCCTTGAATCTCCCCTAATATTAAACAGTCTTAGTCTACATGCCCACTCTTTAGCCAATGGTCTACATTGAGGTTCCTCTGGGCAAATAGACAGGTCTGCAATGTAGAAGTCTCCAGGGGAGCTAGCGCCCCGGGCTCCCTTTGTAGCCAATGGAGTGAAACAGGATACAAGCCATCTGTCTAGTTTAGAAACTCACTTAGGAGGCGATGAGTCATTCCTAGAAGTACCCATTTTTCTCCCTTGATTAGATGTGGAAGGTGGGCAGCTAATTCAGATGGAGAAGTGTACACTGATTTAAAGTCTTAGAGATTTAAAGTTTAAAGACTTCAAATGATGTGAATCCAAACGACCATAATTGCAAGGTAAATAGGAAGGAAAGGCACTCCAGCATCGTTAAGATGCTCATGGAATAAGGAACGAGAATAAAAATACAGAGCCAAGACCACATGTTCTGCTATTAAACAGGCTCCATAGGTCAGCTTCCCAGCTGGTGGGAACCTGCTACCTCTTTTAACTTCCAAACTCCTTGACCAATGAACCCGAGTACCAAAAGGAAGCTGGGAGGAGGTAGAACAAGAGCAATGTGAGGATTAATTTGAAGATCAATGGAAGATCCCACAGTTTCCCAGTGTTGGTGAGATTTCAAGGGCACAGAGACACCTGTGCTTCAACAGAGACTGATGGGAAGCAAATCCCTCATGGTCCTTTGTGCCTTTGAATCTTCCCTATTCAGCTGTATTACAATAAAAACTACTGTAAACTGAGAGCTGGGAGGGGGAGCAGGGATCAGAAAGCAGTGAGCAAGATCAGTCTTGTTAGCTGTTAGACTGACAAGAATAATGGAAAGGAGGAGGAGAGGGCACAAGAGAATGCAAAAGCATTAGGCAGAAATTCTGTGAAGCTTATGCAACCTAAAATAAAATGTGATTTGCACGCAGTGTCGTTTAACCTCACGCCCCTGTGACTAATGAATTTTCAACGCTGGGGGACAGAGAAAAACCAAAACACAACAACAACAACAACAAAACAAGCTGCAGCAGCCCACAATTAGCTGGCAAGCAGCGAAAGGACAGTGTTTTCCCCAGCCTACTTTGCAAAGCCTTTTCAGCAGTGTATCTTAGGGGGCATCAGTGGGAGATGGACAGACTCAGCGCAGGACTTTGTCTGACTGATAAAGATTTTAATTGGAGTGTTTATGTTTCCAGTCCTCCAGCAACACAGATCTGCTCTGATAATGTGTTTTAAGGGACCAGAGGTAACATGTGGAAGATAAATGTGGTGTCAGCTGCCCACTGGGTTACAGAGATGTTATGGCCCACTGAGGATTCATTAGCCATTGTATTTTGAGGGCTTCTAATGAGTTTTCCAGGCATCCACCTCTGTTTTTATGGAACTTTGCCTCTTCCCTCCACTTTTAGAAAACAGACTGGATTATCACCTGATGTAAATCAAGCCACTTTCCTTGACTGGCTTAGGTGGGCTGTCAGGCAGGATCCTGAACAGCAGAGTTACATTGAAGACAGGACTAGAGCTGCTGTTCTTATTACAGCCTGAGTCCAGCAGCTTTCATAGATAGGAGTGTCTTGGTTTGAAAAGACAGGTGTCTGTGGAGGAAGGCAGGAGCCTCCCTTGAAATGGAGAGTGCAACCCCCTTCCCTCCAAACTATTATAATTTTGAAATTAACGGGCCTTCAGGCAAAGATATGGGGAATAGGAATAACAGTTCTTTACTAATATATATATGTATATAACACAAGGCAGGGAAAAAACAAACAACCCACTAGTTTACACTGACAAGAGTCAGGAATACAACCTGACACCCTGTTAGGGTGGCAGTAGCAGTCCGATAAGATGCTGGCTGCAGTCCTCCTGAAGTGATGAGTGTAGTTCTGTGGAAGCAGCGATCAGGTAAAAGAGTCTGGTCTTCCTCCGAAGGTCCAGTGTTCGGCAGGTAGCTCTTGTCCTCTGGAACTCCAGTGGGGGGAAAAGCTCCTCTGGGAATCCAGTGGAAGAAAAGCGGCTAGGGTGTTCAAAATCTCCGTTTTTATTTGGCATGGACTGCTTGGCTCCTTCCCCCCCCCTCCCCGGGCGGAGTATCTCACAATGGGATGGGGAGTCGTGAGGCAGTTCCTTGATGGGCCATTAACAGGAGATAGCCCAGGAGCGAGTTACCGATGGGTCAGGCGATAAGGCATTGTTGTGCCCATTGACAGGAGATAGTCCAGAGGGGGGAGGCAGGGAGCACCGCCCCACCTGGTCTCAACAGCTCCTGAAGATGGTAATAGAATATATTTTTTCTTTTGGCACATTTTACACTGTAACCCAGGACATAATCCACCCCTTATTCTATTACCATCTACACCATACCCAACCCAATGCCCCCTTACAGATACATATATACATATATACACAATGAAACCTTACACAGAGTTCTCACTTAAAATTAGGTCTCCTTGTGGTACACAACGGGTTTCCCCATTTTTCTGCATTACCCACCAAGTGTAACCAGGTCCTTGAGCAAAAACAACCCCACGGAGGGGTGTGCCTTTGCCTGATGTGGGATTAATCCAAACAGTCTTTCCTAACATACCTCTCGTGTGTACCACAGGGACTTTATCTCCGTCCACTGTGTGCAAGGGTCCAGACTGGGCGGGACCAGCTCGATTGATGGACCCTCGGGTATTGACCATCCAGGTGGCCTTTGCTAAGTTCAGTTCCCAATTTTTGAAAGTCCCCCCTCCAAGTGCTTTTAGGGTAGTCTTAAGTAGCCCGTTGCACCGTTCAACTTTCCCGGCAGCTGGTGCATGATAAGGGATATGATATATCCATTCGATTCCATGTTCTCTGGCCCAAGTGCTTATGAGGCTGTTCTTGAAATGTGTCCCGTTGTCTGACTCGATTCTCTCAGGGGTGCCATGTCTCCAAAGAACTTGCTTTTCCAGGCCCAAGATGGTGTTCCAGGCAGTAGCATGAGGCACAGGGTAGGTCTCCAGCCACCCAGTGGTTGCTTCCACCATGGTCAGCACGTAGCGCTTGCCTTGACGGGTTTGGGGAAGAGTGATGTAGTCAATTTGCCAGGCTTCCCCATACCTGTACTTCGACCATCGTCCACCGTACCACAGAGGCTTCACCCGCTTGGCCTGCTTGATTGCAGCGCAGGTCTCACAGTCTTGGATAACCTGGGAGATACTGTTCATGGTTAGATCCACCCCTCGGTCCCGTGCCCATTTATAAGTGGCCTCTCTGCCTTGATGGCCTGAGGCATCATGGGCCCATCGAGCTAAGAACAACTCTCCTTTATGTTGCCAATCTAAGTCTATCTGGGACACCTCTATTTTTGCAGCCTGATCTACCTGTTCATTGTTACGATGTTCTTCGTTAGCCCGACTCCTGGGGACATGAGCATCTACATGACGGACCCTCACAGGTAGCTTCTTTACCCGAGTGGCAATATCTTTCCACTCATCAGCAGCCCAAATTGGTTTTCCCCTACGCTGCCAGTTGGCCTTTTTCCACCTTTCCAGCCAGCCCCACAGAGCATTGGCTACCATCCATGAATCAGTATAAAGGTAGAGCTTTGGCCACTTCTCTCTTTCAGCAATGTCCAGGGCCAGTTGAACGGCTTTGAGTTCAGCAAGTTGACTTGATCCACCTTCTCCTTCAGTAGCTTGTGCGACCTGTCGTGTGGGGCTCCATACGGCTGCTTTCCACTTCCGGTTCATCCCTACGATGCGACAGGAACCGTCAGTGAAAAGAGCATATCGTGTTTCCTCTGCTGGTAGTTGGTTGTACGGTGGAGCTTCTTCAGCCCGCATCACTTGTTCCTGCTCCTCTTCGTCAGTGAGGCCAAAGTCTTCACCTTCCGGCCAGTTCGTAATTATCTCCAAAATCCCAGGGCGATTTGGGTTTCCAATACGGGCGCGTTGTGTGATGAGGGCAATCCATTTGCTCCATGTGGCGTCAGTGGCGTGGTGGGTGGAGGGAACCTTTCCTTTAAACATCCACCCCAGCACCGGTAGTCGGGGTGCCAGGAGGAGTTGTGCTTCGGTGCCAATCACTTCCGAGGCAGCTTGGACTCCTTCATAGGCTGCTAGGATTTCCTTCTCTGTGGGAGTGTAGTTGGCCTCAGACCCTCTATAACTTCGACTCCAGAATCCCAGTGGTCGGCCACGAGTCTCTCCAGGCACCTTCTGCCAAAGGCTCCAGGACAAACCATTGTTCCCGGCCGCAGAGTAGAGCACGTTCCTCACCTCTGGTCCCGTCCTGACTGGGCCAAGGGCTAGCGCATGAGCGATCTCCCGCTTGATTTGGGCAAAAGCTTGTTGCTGTTCAGGGCCCCAGTGGAAATTGTTCTTCTTGCGGGTAACCAGGTACAGAGGGCTCACGATCTGGCTGTACTCAGGAATGTGCATTCTCCAAAAGCCTATGGCGCCTAGGAAAGCCTGTGTTTCCTTCTTGCTGGTTGGTGGAGACATCGCAGTGATCTTATTGATGACCTCGGTGGGGATCTGACGCCGTCCGTCTTGCCACTTTACCCCCAGGAACTGGATCTCTCGGGCAGGTCCCTTGACTTTGCTCTTCTTGATGGCAAAACCAGCTTCCAGGAGAATCTGGATGATCTTCTCTCCTTTCCCAAATACTTCCTTTGCTGTGTTCCCCCACACAATGATGTCATCGATGTACTGCAGATGTTCCGGAGCTTCACCCTTTTCCAGTGCAGCCTGGATCAGTCCATGGCAGATGGTGGGACTGTGCTTCCACCCCTGGGGCAGTCGGTTCCAGGTGTACTGTACGCCCCTCCAGGTGAAGGCAAACTGAGGCCTACATTCTGCTGCCAGAGGAATGGAGAAAAAAGCATTGGCAATGTCAATAGTGGCATACCACTTTGCTGCCTTGGACTCCAGCTCGTACTGGAGTTCCAGCATGTCCGGCACGGCAGCGCTCAACGGTGGAGTCACTTCATTCAAGCCACGATAGTCCACAGTCAATCTCCATTCTCCGTCAGACTTGCGCACAGGCCAAATGGGGCTGTTGAAGGGTGAGTGGGTCTTGCTGACCACCCCTTGACTCTCCAGCTCGCGGATCATTTTGTGGATGGGGATCACGGCATCTCGATTCGTCCGATACTGCCGGCGGTGCACTGTCGAGGTGGCAATTGGCACTTGTTGCTCTTCCACCTTCAAGAGTCCTACTGCAGATGGGTTTTCTGATAGTCCGGGCAAGGTGTTCAATTGCCTAATGCTCTCTGCCTCCACAGCAGCTATCCCAAATGCCCACCTGAGACCTTTTGGGTCCTTGTAATAGCCGTTCCGGAGGAAGTCTATGCCCAGAATACACGGGGCCTCTGGGCCAGTCACAATCGGATGTTTCTGCCACTCCTTCCCAGTAAGGCTCACCTCGGCTTCCAACAGAGTCAATTGCTGCGATCCCCCCGTTACCCCGGCAATGGAAACAGGTTCTGCCCCCACATGTCCCGATGGCATTAGGGTACACTGCGCACCAGTATCAACTAACGCTTTGTATTTTTGTGGCTCTGACGTGCCAGGCCATCGGATCCACACCGTCCAAAATATCCGGTTTTCCCGTGCCTCTCCCTGGCTAGAGGCAGGGCCCCTCTAGCACTGGTTACCATTCCCTTCCTGGACATACATACTAGAGGTTCCTTCAAGGGGATCTGTCAGATCATCCTCCCTTCTGTAATATCTGGCAGCTCGGTCCTGGGAGGTTGAGGCTACCTTCACTTTAGTGTTACTCCCCCGGTTAGTGTTTCCCTCCTTGAGTTGACGCACCCGTGCTGCCAGGACAGAAGTGGGTTTCCCATCCCACCTTCCCATGTCTTCCCCATGGTCACGCAGGAAGTACCATAGCTCAGCTCGTGGGGTGTACCCTCTCCCTCTAGCTGGGGGACGTTGGGCTCCGACTTTGGGGCCTGTGACTTGTACCGGTGCCAAATGGGAACTGCTCCTCCTCACCTCCTGCTTTATTTCCCTCATCTCCTCTTGTAGGCTCTTAATCACAGCAGAAACGTTAGCCTGCATTGGGCCATTGATCATGCTTTCAAAATTTCTAAGCTTGCTCGTGACAGAACCCACTGTCTCTCGGTCGTTATCTGCATTAATCATTGCAATGAAGGTGGAGTATTCGGATGGCCCTAGATTTGCCAGATTCCACAACATTTGCCCTGTGCACCTGACTTTGTCAGGGTCATTACCATGCTGTCCATCCCTCCCAAAGAGTACCTCCAATACTGCCACTTCTCTCAGCTGCTGGATCCCTTCCTCAAGGGTCTTCCAGCGCATTCTATGATGGTGCTCCTGCATTCTCTCTCTGTGGACAAACCTCTCTCTCACACTCATTAAAAGCCGCTCCCAGAGGGAAAGGGTCCCTGGCTCCCTTACAAATACCAGATTGACACCTGAGTCCTGAGTCAAGGGTCCCAAATTCCTTGCCTCACTGCCATCCAGTTGCACACCCGTACCCATAAGATCCCAGACCCGAAGTAACCAGGTTGTAAAAGCCTCACGCCCCCGCCGTACGATGTCTTTGTGCGGATTACGGAGACTGTCGTACGTCAGGGACTCTGTGATTATCTCAACCACTGGCTCGCCTGCAGGTTCTGAGGGCCCTCCTTTCTTAACTGAGCGGTCTGATTTCATCTTAGATTTCCTCGTTTCCACAGGGGCGACTGCTGCTGGCTCTGACTGCCCTTGCGTTTCAGCTGGAGCCTGGACGGTTGTAACGTCTGTGGGTTCTACTGCTGCACCATTAGACTCTCCCTCTTCAAGGCAGGAGGAGGGATTCCCAGCAGCTGAGAGAATGCACTCCTTCAGCATCTGGCCCATCTCACGTATCTCCTTCACCCAATCCGAGTGGTTCATTTCTGATGTGAGCTGTGAGGCAGGGTCAGATTCTGGAGCAGCATTCCTAGTCAGGGTAGTTATCCAAGCCAATCTCCCCTGATCTCTGAATACTGAATAAAACAGGATTATCAGCAACACCAGCCACTGTATGATATCATTAGCACTTAGGAAAGCTCTGAATCCTTCGAAAACTGGTGGAGTAGACCCAAAGAGCTGGGTTAGGGGTTGGGAGAAAGTTTCTCCCGGTGTCATTTCCTCACAGTAGGTACCATTATTAAAGTAACCCCGAAAGCATACATTTAGTGTTTGATAGCTCCGAATCCATGTGCCCGCCTTCCAGAGGAAGTTAATAAGCCATGAATTCCTCACCTTATTAATCCATAAAACAAACTGGATAACAGTCACGGTAGCCTTAGTTATAGGACCCATGTTTAGATAAGGGCCTGCAAATGGGAGAAATACAGCCACCACCACATGCCACACGAACCGGGATAAACTAGCCCACATGATGCCACTTAACAAGGAATCTATATCCAATGCACAAAAACCGTTATTCCTTTATCTCTCGATGCCCTCGAGCCCCACGTTGGGCGCCAAAATCTGTCTTGGTTTGAAAAGACAGGTGTCTGTGGAGGAAGGCAGGAGCCTCCCTTGAAATGGAGAGTGCAACCCCCTTCCCTCCAAACTATTATAATTTTGAAATTAACGGGCCTTCAGGCAAAGATATGGGGAATAGGAATAACAGTTCTTTACTAATATATATATGTATATAACACAAGGCAGGGAAAAAACAAACAACCCACTAGTTTACACTGACAAGAGTCAGGAATACAACCTGACACCCTGTTAGGGTGGCAGTAGCAGTCCGATAAGATGCTGGCTGCAGTCCTCCTGAAGTGATGAGTGTAGTTCTGTGGAAGCAGCGATCAGGTAAAAGAGTCTGGTCTTCCTCCGAAGGTCCAGTGTTCGGCAGGTAGCTCTTGTCCTCTGGAACTCCAGTGGGGGGAAAAGCTCCTCTGGGAATCCAGTGGAAGAAAGGCGGCTAGGGTGTTCAAAATCTCCGTTTTTATTTGGCATGGACTGCTTGGCTCCTTCCCCCCCCCTCCCCGGGCGGAGTATCTCACAATGGGATGGGGAGTCGTGAGGCAGTTCCTTGATGGGCCATTAACAGGAGATAGCCCAGGAGCGAGTTACCGATGGGTCAGGCGATAAGGCATTGTTGTGCCCATTGACAGGAGATAGTCCAGAGGGGGGAGGCAGGGAGCACCGCCCCACCTGGTCTCAACAGCTCCTGAAGATGGTAATAGAATATATTTTTTCTTTTGGCACATTTTACACTGTAACCCAGGACAAGGAGTACCAACAAAGTAAAGGTCTAGGAAGAGAAGCAGCCTTTCGTTCTCAGCTACAGGAGACAGAGCATATCTACAAAGGGAAAGGTGTCCCCCCTTGCCTGATCTAATAATGGCCATGTGTCCATCAGTACCTCTGAAACCGTGGATCAGAGGAGGGCAGATGGAAGAAATTCATGGTTACACTTCCAGCACCCAGTGGTGAGATCAAGCGCCGGTCCCTAGTCAGCACCAGTTCTTGTTTGACGATAGGATCGCCTGGGCAGTGACCTGTGGTTGTTCTAAACACAGTCCTGGAGCACCCAACGGTGCTAACTCAGGGAAGGCTGCAGGCCCTGTACTATGAATCTGGCCTAGCAAGGTGCAGGAGTGTCATTCCCTCCCTGGTAAGCACAGGCAGTGTCCCACACCATTTGTCTTCACTGTCTCCAGTGACTTGATTAACATGAGAAAGTCAGTCCGACATAGATTTATTTATTTTAAGTGAGTGTGGGACACGTTCCAAAGCACCACATTGACAGCCTGGGAAAGCATGGTCCTGCATTTACCCTGAAAAAGGAGCAGAAGAGAAAACAGCCATACAGGCTCAATCTTCTCTGCCCGCTGTCTTTAACGAGGAGCTACCAGTTAGGAAGATGCGCCTCCAGGTAGAAGAATATTATCCCCCATCTCTTAAAGCCAATTTGCGGCTGCTTCACAGCAGCTTGCTGGGGTACCTCCTCTCTAGACTGAAATCATTTTAGATGAGTGAGAAGATCCTTTGAGTCTTTACAGCTGGATTTCAAGAGCAACCTAACAACAAACAGCACTGGAGCCCTCCAGTTTGTTCCCCTGAAAGCCCACGTTTTTCTAAAAAAGGAAGAAAAACAAAAGGAATATTTTCTCTTCGGAGTGATAACAGGTGACTTTTTTTCCCAGTATTTCTGGTCTGTTCTTGTTGTTTCCTTACAGCTTACCAGAGCCATCAGACTCATTTGAGCTTGGGAACGTGGAGACATGAAATATTTAGAATTGGCACTGGCTTTATTTTCAGCCTTCCGAAGGCAGTCCGAAAGGAAAAATCAGACTCTGAAGATTTATATGCTCTTTGAATAAGCAGTGAGCAGAGCTTTTAACTGATCACAGTTCATTTAAAGTGAGAGCTGAGCAAAGCTGGGGTCAGGACTAACAAAGATACACTTCCACATGCCCTTGGAAATATCAGTGTTGTTGGCAAGATCCTCTGCTCCCGGAAAATTCTTCCTCCTAGCAGTACACCTCCAGCTAAAATCCCTTAGAGAGGGTTGTGCTGGAGCATGGCACACACGTGTGTGCTCATGGGGTAGATGTCTTGTATCACAAAACATTTCTTCTTGGTGTCTTTGTGGCTGTATCTAACGAATGCACTGCCCTCTCTCTTTGATGCAGTTATAGAGACATGTGGAAGCAGCAGGAAAACCAGCAGAATAATGTCCAGTTTGCAACAAGAGGGAGATTTACTTTAACCCAGGTGATTATCCAATTCTAAACTGCAGTCTGCAAAAGTTCTGGCTGAACAGGGATGGTAAAAAGAGGATTTTCACAAAGAAACAAAAAAGCTTTCGTTTACAACCCACCCCTGAGACACCCCTTGGGAGAATTCGCAGTCCTCGTCTTCCTCACAGTTGGTTTAAAAGCCAGAGTGGCCAGTGATGATTCTTCACCTGCATTTGGCTGCTGGTCTGCTCCCACACCCAGGTGCTGCAGTGTGCCTGGTCCTGATGGGTCAAACATACCTCTGATGATGGGTTGAGCTCTGTAGTCCTTCTGGGCTCACTGCCTCGGGCTTTTGCTCAGGAAAGATTTGTATGCCATTTCTCCTCTCTTTTCCCCCCTTCCCCATACAGAAAGTGAGCGATCTTTTCTCTTCTCCCTCTCATTTTGGGCTGTAATCACCAAATCATGGTTGTCCTCACTGTTGCTGGATGATAGCAAACTCCAAAGGAAGAAAGAAGAAGTTGTTGACGGCTTGGACCAAATGGTGTGTAGGGTCCAGTGAGTCATTTTTCACAAAGAACTAATTCAATTAAAAGCGGAGGAATGGGGGCAGAGAGTTATTTGTGAGCATGGGCTGAGTGTAGCTGATGGCTTCAGCTGAAAATACAAGTATGGGGATGATGGAAGGGAAATGTCAAAATGTTTCTTTTCAACCTGTCTTGTGTTTCACATCAGAAACACCAGAGCAATTTCATAGCAAAACCTTTCAGCTTCTATTTGTCATTTCAAAATGGAATTTCTCTTAGAATGGACCTGTTTGTTTTTAGTAACTTAGAAATGTAGCAAAAAAATTTAATTAGGTGGTCAAGAGAAATATTTTGTGTTGACCCTAAATAACCGTTTTTTCAGCTTTTTTAAATTTATCTGAAAATGAGAGGGGAAATAGTTGGGCTTGACTTACATCAGTTGTTTTTTATTGATTTTCCAGTAAAATCAGGACCTGAAAAAGAATGATTCCCAGGCTCTGAACCTTGCTCTGAACCGTGCTGTATCTCACGGTAGCGTGGGTGGAGTACCTTCTCCCGATTATAAATAGTCTGTGCTTATAGACAGCAATTGAAAACATAAAGATTCGAGAAAAAAATAAAGAAGAAAAGCTTTCTAAACTTCTCACCAGCTTCTTGCGTGCTGGCAGTCCTTGGCTCTGCTGGGGTTCTAGCTGGAAGCATATCAGTCCTTAGAAGATGGGCAGGGCTGGGCACAGCACTGGGTCAAGGTGCTGGATGTGGAAAGGGTAAGGCAATGAACAGAGACCCTTGGGGTCACTTTAACGAGCGTGACGCCATGCCACCGCCAGCCTGCTCTCTTCCTGCAGCAGCAGAAGCATCAGAGGAGGAAAGAGCTCTGCTCACATTAGCTCCCTGAGGAGAGCACCTCTGCCCATAGCACTTCATCTGATTCCATTCTCCTGTTTTTCTCTCCCGGGAATGAGACAGAAAAGGAATAGAATTTGCCCCTCTGGGGTGTCTTGTACTAAGACAGTGCCCAGTACCTCCCAGAACTTGCAGCCTCTGTTTAAATATGCTCACAAAATCATGTTGATTTGTCTTTGCTTCCTACCGAGACCTGCAAGATGCCCTGCAGGGTCGGGCCCAGAACCTGGTGGGCAGTCTACATCCAAAAATTGCTATGACAAAGCAGTCCAAATATCTGAATCCTGGTCCCATGTCAGCTGTGAACATGGGTCATCTTCCTTACAGATTTCCTGTGATTTGCAGGGCCTCCATGTTGTCCATTCCAGACTGCCGCAGCCAGAAATACCCACGGTCTTTTTCTTAACGAAGTGGGATTATTTCTGTCTGTTTCTAGGTCTTCCATTCCCTCCTCCTCCTTATCTTCCTCCCAACAACTCCTGAACCCCTGTATAATTTTCAACCACTTTCAAAGCAGAGGGAGAGTTCTCAGAGCTAATGAAGTTTGGGAAAAGCAGCAAGGTTGGGGAGAGAGGCCCACAAGCTCAGAAGGGACAGACGAAACACAGGCTCCTGTATTAGACACCAGGGAATCTATAGCAGGCAAGAGACATTAAATGTATTCCAAAGGTAGAAAAAAAATCAGTGAATCATGAGAAAGAGATTGAGCAATGCGCATGGACGAAGGTCCTGGTAAACAGAGAAAGTGGGTTTTGTTCTCAAACACAGGGATTTATTCACAGGGGGATGAGGTTGGCTGGGGTGTGCACGTCTCATGACCTTGAGCCTTTGTACTTCCCTGCTCATACAGTTCAACAAGACAACCCAGACTAGTTTTCAGGCACTTAGGATGTATTTTAGGTTCCTCCCCAAAGAACAAGTTTGTATTGGCTTTTCTGGCCTTGGACTTTGCTTCATTCTTGCTAGTATATCACAGCACGGGACAGACATCAGTGCTGAGCTCAAGACTTCACTTAGTCTTTTGTCAGGACCCAAGGAGCTTGGGGATGTCTGAGATGTCCTCCTGATACCATATGTAATTATTTATGATAGTTTTCTAGGGGTGGACCAGGTCCAAAGAAGAATCTGGCATGCTGCTGTTGAGAAATGATGGTGTAAACTCTTTCCCCACCGCATGAATGGAGAGCTGGTGGCTCTCAGCAGTGGTAGTGGGAAGGTGGAAAGATTTCCAGCCATCCCAATGCAAATCTCCTCTGTAAATCTCCCTTGAAGTCCTGGGCATATGTTGGGGCTGTTAGCACTGAAATTCAAACAATCTGGGATTTCCTTTCCCAACACATTTGTGTTCTCCTGAGAGAGGACGCTGTTCTGTGTCCTGTCAACTCAGCATTGAATCTATGCTCAACACCTCCACCTCTCTACACAAGCCATTTATATATATATAAAAAGAAAGACAGAAAAGGAAAAAAAAAAACCAAAACAACCACCTAAGAAATACCATTAAGAAAACAGTTGCTTCTGCAGCCCCAGAGGGAAAGCACAGCAAAAGAGGATCTTTGGAGGCGAAAGACCAGCTAAGCAGGCAGAAATTCTCTGCACTGAGGCTGTGAGCTGCAAAGTTTCCCACCCTTGCTCTCAGCCTGATTTCTGGGCAGCTGCACCACAAAAAAAAAACCCTTGCAAACTAATCAAGCCATACTTTAGGCTGCTTCTGGAGAACACTTTGGGGAAATTGCTCTTCTGTAATGCCTGTTGGGGAAAGAGAAAAAGAAAGACATCTTTTCACATGTGCGTTTTATTTTACAGCATTACAGAGAGGGCCAAAATGGACCAGGGGGAAGGGGGTTGGTGCTCACCCTGAGTGCATATTGACTCCAGTGGAACTGGTGGATATGTGATTATTTATGCCAGCTGAGAAACAAGGCCTGAGGTTCTCATTATATAGACAACACTGAATTCTGATTTATTGTTCCCCAGGAATGAAGGGAGGGAGATGGAGGGTCAGGCAGCAAAAAATCCTGATAAATAAGAGGAGGGAGTCATCTGGGGTCAACTGGTACTGCTCAAGTTTCAGGACAAGCAACTTGTTTACTCCAGCACAAGCTCTTCCTTCAGCACCATCACGGAGTAGAGGAATCCTCTCTTTTCAGGGTCATGTAAGATGATGATGGAGCCTGTGCTGGGGGTAAAGCCAGGTTTTCAGAGGTGATGGAGACTGCCTCCACCCCATCCCCCATGGAGCAAAATGAGGAGATCAGTATGGCTGATGGGACTCAGTATGGCTGAGAAGCCCCTCCAAGCTCTGGAAATTGGATGTGGGTGATGCTGGCAGAAAGTCACATGAAACCCCACACAGACATCAGTGGGAGATGCATTTGCAAGAGGACTTGGCTTGGAGATTCACAGGACATCCATTATTGTGTCTGCACCTCTTTGAAGAAACAGAAAGGGTAGCTTTGAGATGAGATGGACCCAGAGCTTCTCTGGACTCTCCTCTCGAATCACAGGAGCTCTTGAACATGGCATAGCTGTCTTTTGGCATAGCTGTAGACTGACCCTGCAAATAAGGTAGCCCTGAGCTCAACACTGGCCTCTGGGGCGGAAAAGGACTGGCAAAACCGTGTGCACCAATATC
This sequence comes from Leptosomus discolor, assembly GCF_034619465.1. Classification (NCBI taxonomy): domain Eukaryota; kingdom Metazoa; phylum Chordata; class Aves; order Leptosomiformes; family Leptosomidae; genus Leptosomus; species Leptosomus discolor. The sequence continues at coordinate 81,318,763 of NC_141394.1, read as the reverse complement.
AGCATTCTGAAAGTTGCAAGCTCTGGCTTCCTAGGAAAAAATAGGTGAGTTTACTGTTTTTTAGATAAAAGAGAGTACAAGACAAGATCTTTTTGTATTTACCAGCATGGTAAAAAAAAATGCAACAGTAAACTAGAAATTTTAGTGCAACTCTCTTCTTAGATGGCAATATCAGTTGGCTATGAGATATGACCCCATGGAGAACCAGGCACTTTGTTCATGGAGCAAAGCTTGGAAAATGCACATTGACACACAGCGCCAGGCAGGACCCTTAGGAAATGCTGCCCTGGAATCTTAAACCATCTCAGGGAAAGGAGTTGTCCTCACCATTGACCCAGGGATTTCCCATTTCAGAAGGAAAACCAAAGCCTGTAGATCACATGGCTTAGTCTGGCCAAGCATTGTGGATGTGTCTGGAAAATGCTGGGTTGAACAGCTGAGTTATATGGGATACTGGGCTAAGTGAACATTGGGGTATCTCCTGGCTTTTCCATCTGAGCATGCATCTTGACAAGGCTGGAAAACCTGTGGCAGAATTAAGCAGAAGGAAGATCCTTGTCATGGAAACCAGAGATTTTGAAGAAAACCACAATTAGTCAGGATTCAGGATGAAGAGTATTGTGCCAGAGAATCAGGCTCTCTGATAAATGTTGCCACATGAGAACCAGGGGGAGAACCAAGCCCCTTTCTCTTTGAATTGCAGAAGGATCTTTAGGAGTACAAGGGAGGAAAAATAACTCAGCAGATCTCCTGCTGACATCCTTCTCTGCTTCTGTTTGGCTTCCTGGAGTAGGTAGGAAATTATCATGGCTAATGAAATTCTAGGGTAGGAAGCTGTGCTTCTGAGCTGCTATCCTCCAGCCCAGAGGGAAGATGAACTACAAGGGGATATATTATAATTGTGATTGGAAGCAAAGAATATCCTCAAATGCTTCCCTGGAGGAAAGTCATAATAGCACGTAATTTTAAAAGCTGTGAGAGAAGATGTGGTAGAATACAGGCCTTGAAAATAATGCTTTCCCTCACTATTGGAGTGGTTATTTGAAACAGTAATTGGAGAATGCAGGGTGAGATCTAGGATGCTATGATGCTTTAAAAAAAAAAATACCCACAGAAAAAACCTCCTGGCTAATGAATTGGAAGATTCCCATCTAATAAACTGGAAAGCACTCTCTGAAGTAGGAATACAATGAGTAACCCTCCATGAGGGGTCATCCTCCATGCCAGCAGTGTTTGGCCCAACAGCTGGATGAGAAGTCAGCAAAGGAGCAAGTATCTCGGCATTGGCTTTGCAGAAAGTGCCAAAGGGAACAATCGCAGTATGTGAAGCTGTGAGCTGCCTAAGCGTGAAAGGAAGTGGATATGACATCCATCAATCACTTGATTCAGGATGAGGAAGTCTGGACAGTAAGGATTTAAGAAAATCAGAGTTTGGCAGGATTTCTCCAAGAAGGCAATTCAATATGTTAAAAAGTGGCATTGCATCCACGGGGCAGCTGTTTAAATGTTTACAGTTAAACCATTTTTAAAAGGGGAATGAAACAACTTTATTTATTTTTTGTGCGTGGAAAGTGTCTGCTTCCTTTGAAAATGCTCACATTATTCATTGAAGACTGAATTCAAGGAAGCTTTTTGCCAAAACCTCACAAAACACTGGGTTCAGTGAAAAGTTTATTTTTTTATCCTTGAAAGAACAGAAGCATTTCTGTTTTGATTTTATCTCTGTTTTCAGGAAAGAACAAAACATTTACCAGCCACATTCACCTTAAAGCCTGGTAAGGTCAAAATCTTGGAATATCTTAGAAAACTTGGAAGGGTTCTCAAAAGTTTCAGTTCAAACCTGCCTCGGGGCTGTACTTACATCACTTGAGATAATGAATCAATGGATGGTACTAACATCAAGGCCCTGAAGAGTCATGAAAAAAAGCTTTGAAATCGGTGCCAATTTCTGGCTCTGAATTCTCCAAATTGTGGAGACAGCTGCCAAGAGTAGATCCAAATTCCTCCTAATCCAAGAAGAGATCTGAGCGCTTTGAAATGTAACTCGATTCAAAGCCTGGATCTGAATTCTGCTGGAAACACCTCCCTCCTATCCAGCAATACCTTCAAAAAGCATCAGAGACACCAGAACCCCCGATCAGGACAAACCCAACTTGTGCAGCAGAATACATTTTTTTTTTTTAATTTTATTTTTCATTGCTGGTTAGCAAAAGGGAGGGCAAGACACATGACAAGAGTAGCATACACAAGAAGGTTGTCTGCTCTGTGACGGTCTTGTTGGTTTGCTTTAGCATCTCCCTGCCACAGCTACTAGGACAATCAAACTGCAATGGCTGGAGGTCAGACTGAGGCCAGGCAGGGACCTGACCCTAGCAAGCCCTCGGGTGGAGATCCCTCCAAAACCCAAATGAGAATGGAGGGTGGCTCCCTGCTGTTTTGTACCATCCTAGGACTTTGTCAAAGAGTAGATTAATCTCTCCCAAGCACAGAGTTCAGTTGTGGTTGCAATGCTCCTCACCCCAGTGCTGGAGAAACGTGGCCATGGGCAATGTGCAAACAGGAGGACAACCAAGCTTCAAACCTCCATTGCATGAAGCCCTCCATGACACGTTTGCAATGTCAGCGTGACATGTTTCAGGCCCCGCAAGTTACAACTGTCACTCGTAAAAGCCACATTTGGTGCTGATGTCCTCGAGGGGTATAAGGATCTTGAGTTCCAGCTTGAGAACCTGCTCATCCACCTACCCATCTCAAAGACTGGAGATGGAAGGGTGAATTTGTTCTTGCACAATACATGTGAGAGGTTATCACCAGGGAAAAACCCAAGAGCTCCTTTGGCAGGGGACATTGGTGAAGAAGCCCAGGAGAAATATTCACTTCTTGGAGTCAGTACTTTCCTGACAGACTGCTGACCATCCCACACCTTTTTCCCCCATGCCAGATAAGCATAAAGCCATGTTTTCAGCTTCGAATAAGTGGCCACTCCAGCTGATTCATACCAGCTCTTTTCTAACCCAGGGAAAATGGTCAGCTTGAATCCTATGACATGTTTCTCCGTCTGGCCCAAGAGATGAAGAGTGTGACCAAACAATGGCCAGTGCCTGGGTGCCTGGTGCAGATGAGTCCAGTGATTTGTTCACTTGCACACAGAGCTTACTTGCCTGGAGATTTCCTTGCCCAGTGAGGATGCTCTTGAACAAACAGAAGGGATGGGATTATAACTGGATCAAACATATCAGGCTCCAGAACAGCCCCAGACACATCCAGATGCAGCACCATGGCCTCATCCCTGTGCAACCCGCCTGATGCTTTCCAGGGAGCGAATACTCACCTCCTGTAGCTGCGTGCACCGTCGGCTGATCCTGATCGTGGATTTATACACAGCGTTTCTGCACGATGTGAACCCAGATACAGTCCCCCAGATGGATTGCTGTCTGCAGGGTGAAGCTAGCCGGCTCCTTCCCCGTGCTTGCACACTAGCTCCTCTGTCAGTAATAAGGCCAGCTCTTTGCTGGCCACTGAGTGCATTTCTAGCAATTGCCTGGCCCCAGGACTAGATGAAAGGAGAGCGGTCGCAGGAGAGCTCTGGAGATTTGCACTTCCTTTGCCAGCCAGCATCCTGAAAGACTGATGCATTCGCAGACACAACACTCCATTATTGATGCCTGAAAGATGGAAAATAGGGCACATTATGATATCAAAACCCAGCACCTAAAATCACTCACTTTGTAGTCTGCAATTGAAAGCATATATCTGCCTGTATTAGGATGGAGAAGTTTCTTTTCTCAGGGAAATGTCTCCTTCCCTGCTGCCACATGGGGCACAGCTTTCTGGCTGCTAGCTCTGCAGGCAGAACATCTGCCTGTGTGCTCAGGGCAGCTAACTCCATCACAACCCAAGGCTGTCTTGATTTATATTGTGGCAACTGAGACAGCAATCTGGTCTGCTGTTTTTTGGAAGGGGAGTGTTTATATATATGTAAATGCGTGCTATAAACCAGCACCCATGGAGCCGTGCCTTTGCAAATTCCCATTCTTGTTGAAGCCACTATTTTTTCCTAGTCCTGGGTGGGTAGGACACACAAAAGCCTTGTTCACTTTTGCAGTGACCTAGTGTTTTCAGGCTGGGACCAGAACAAGTGTCACACCTCAGAAACAACTTTTGCAGTGGGATTTACTTGGCAGGACAGGGACAAACAGCCCTGAACATCAAACCTTGGTGCTTCTGCTGTCTTGTTGTGTGGACTCACAGTCTTCTAGAAGTGGCATTAAATTGTTACAGAGATTAGCTGCCGTTACAGACTTAAGAGGGTGAGATTCATCTCATCAGCCTTTGGACGTTTGCAGTGCAGGTACCTGTTCACAACTGCTGCTCTGCGGAGTCAGTGGAGATAAGGAGACGTGGTTGATGTGAGCAAATGTAGATACGTACCTTGGAACAAGAGGAGTTGCACCCTAAAAACACTTGTTTCTCCCCTCTGACTCTAAGGGAAATCCCAGTGACTGTCTCCAGCAATCAGCCTGCCACATATTTTGAGTTTCAGCCTTGTCTTCCATGTTAACCAGGGAAGACACAACACCAGGCTTCCCCCTGAGACAAGTCAGATACGTGAGGAGGTGAGAGTCCAGGCAATGAAGTGCTTTGCTGCCAGTTGTCTCATCATCTGCAGAAATTGCCATCTACCTCTTTTGCAAATACCTATATGTGCTGACAGCAACGACATGTGAAAGGAAGATCTCCAACGAATCCTGGGAAGCAAAAGGGTTCAGAAACAATAGGACAGTTGTACAGAGAAAGTATTTACCTTCCTGTAAAAGCATGTTTAATGTAATGGCTTCTTACCCTCAAATAATTCTTAAGTCCCTGGCACCTCTCCTGAGCACTACTGATTTTTTATAATTGGGGAAACTGAGGCAGGCTGTGGTAGCAGAAGGGATGGTTCCAGGGATGTTAAGCACTGGGTGGCAAAGCAAAGAGGTGAACCTGTATATGTGAATGCTTAGGCCAGTGCTTTGATTATTAGAAAATGTACCCTCCTGGATGTGATATTGCTCCCCTTCCAACTTGGGAGGGAGAATATCGGCTGCAGGTGACCTGCCAGGAAGTTTTGAGAGGAAAAGGGAAAAGAAAGAAGATTAAAGGATGGAATCAAAAGGGCGTCCCTTGTGGCATCTTTTACACAGCCCTTTACAATGTCCCGAACATCCATTAAGGAAGCTTTTAGGACCAGCCATATTTGTCTTGCAAATGAAGCCAAATGCCAAAACCCCAGAAGTGGCAGCAGCAGTAAAACAAACCAAACCGGCAGATTCACATCCTGAACTTGACAGAAGCGTGAAGCCACGTTAGCAAAGTCATCACAGGACCATCCATCATCTCGCAAAATTGCTGCTGCTCCAATTAAAGAAAGACCATAAAGATTTGGTTGGGTTTTTTTATTAAATATTGGAAAGCAAAGGCACTCACTGCCAAAGTGAATAAGGTCTTCGTGGCTACTCACAAGCAGGAGTTTCACTCAATAAGCACCTATGATGGATGATGGAGGGTTGTTTCTGCTTAGGAGCAAAGGGGCCTGATTCTGCATGGACCGGAGCATGGAAGAGTTTTTATTTTGGTAGCTTTTCTTCTAGTTCAACAATGGCTTGTGGGAGGGGACGCTCACTTCTCATCTATCTGTGATCTGAAACAGACCCTCAATGTGTCCTTTCACGTGAAAAAAAGGGTTCAGGGGTGTATTTATTTACTACCTTTTCCTTTGAACATTTCCATCTTCTCAATCCCTGTTCCTGCCGCAGAAGCTGTGGGAGCATGTTTCTCAAGCCCAGAAACCTGTGCAAGGTCTCAGGAATCTCACCGCAAAGTCACACGCATCGGGGTTTGGGGTTAGCAATCAGCTCCTTTCCAATGCCTCCCTTCTCCTGACAGCACAGCTATTTACATTCTGGTTTATGGAGGTTTTGGGTCATGGAGGAAATCATAGAATTAGGAATGAGAAATGTGGGTTATTTTTTTCTTTTTATTGAGCACGTTTTCACCAGGAAATAATGACTGCGGGAAAAGTGTTCACGTTTCATCATCAAAACCGAAAAGATCCTTCATTCTTCAGTGGCAACCTCTGTTGGCTTTCAACAAATCTTTTGAGGTGCAGAGAGGTGTTGGCACTTCCAACGATGCCAAGAAAAGATAGCCCTTTCCCCTTTTATTCCATCTTCTAATCACATCCTCCTCTGCCTGCCCCGCATCACCCCAGAGCTGCCTGCACCCTGCTGCTTTCTCCATCCCAGCTCCCATTTTCCTGCCCTGCTGGCATTTTTGCCGGGTTTTTTTGGTTTTGTTTTGGGTTTTTTTCCTGCCATTTAGGAGTTTTGGTAACTCCTTTCCAGTGACTTTTTTTTTGTTTCGGCAAATGTGCAAAGCCAGCTCCTTCGGGAGAAGTCGGCAGAGCATTTCCATTTCGCTGCTAGGGACTAAAAGTTACTGAGTGCTGATGCCCTTGAAGCTGTTTGCCTTCCTCTGATTTAATGTAAAGTCTTTATGTGGAGTTAAGGACAAATACCTTCCCTTACAGAACCACCCCCTGTGACAGCCTTACTAATTAGTTGTTATTAACAGTGATAACAGAGCTATCAGATTTAATAGGCAGCAGATTATGGCAATTACAGTGAATTCACCGGGTATGGGAAGCTGAAGGTTTGGCTCCAGGGACAAATGGGCAGATTTTGTTGGGTAGCACACGCAAGGCAGAGCTGCTGCATGGAAAGGTGCTCCTCAAGGAGTGAAATCACAGCTGGGAAGCTGTACCGGCCAGTGGGACTGGGGGGCGAGGGAGGGTAGATATTGTAAATGTATGGAGAAATTGGAAAGGGCAGATTTGGAAATGCCTTCCCTTTCTTTCCTTTTTTTTTTTTTTTCTCTCTTGCACTTTTGCTCTGTCGTTCACTTTGCCTTTGCTCTTCTCTCTACTCTCGTCCTCCAGGAGAAAACACTGGGAAAAAGAAAGATGAGGAAATTACAGAAAACACCAACATGATATTGCATTCCACTGTCCCTGACCGAGTGTCTCTGATGCATATGAGCTGTTTTCATTCGCTCCCCTGGGTGGCCAGTGCTTTATGCAGGGTGCAAAGGGCCAACCTGAGGCTGAATCCTTCTGTAAAAAGTGGTGAAAAGGGGTCTGGGGTCCAAGGGTGAGCTGGCTGGAGGGGGGGTGGTGTGGGAGGAAAGTCAGCTCATCAATGATTTTGGCAAGTCCACCTGCCAAATTAATCAGAACTGTGGAAACACTTCTGAGGATCGCCTAGTCCTCCCCACAGCACTCGCAGCCCCTCCAGCAGCAGAGGCATTTCCCTCTGCGTATGCATTTCCTTTTTCCCTGTTGAATTTTTCTTCATTAAATCAGCCTTTGGGAGCAAAAGCAAACACGACATACTGACACAGCAGCCCATCACTCCTCGGGAACACATTTACCAGAGGCAGCCCCGGCCGCTCTGTTTTCCCCATTATTATCAAAGCTGACAAAGACATCCTCCTCCGACTTCTGTAACATGCAGACCCCCATCCCCCACTGCCCCCTCCACTTCACTCACCCCTCAAGCAAACAGCTTGGCTGGAAAGATGATCCACCACACAGAGACCCTGGAGCTGTAGATGCAGCCCCCGAGGGTCCTCTCCTCTGCTCCTCAAAGCTGGACCCCTGTGCAGCACCCTGAGGAAAGCACCTCGCACAAGAGGTGGAGGAAAGGCAAGAGGCTGAGGGGGTGCAGATGTGAATCACCCCACGCTTCCACTTTGCGCTTGCTTTCTTAATCAAATTCCAGGAGTGTCTAGGGACCACCACTGAGATCAAAGCTTTGTTAGGCACATCATTGAAAACATAGGTAGACCCTACCCCAAAGAACTGCTGGTCTGAGCCTGGAAAAGGGTAGGGGAAGGTGGGCTGCAGACCCAGATTGTCTTGCCCTGGGTCCAAACGCTGGGGTGCAGCCAGGAGTACATCTCCCATCCCTTCTTCTTCTTCTCATGGTTTCTCCTGAGGCATGGGTGATTTTTACTGGCAAGCGTAGGCGATGTCAGAAAGAGCTTTGCAAGATAAGGTGTGGAGAAACCGTATCTATTGCTCTGCATCTGCTGCACACCTCTGATGAGATGTCGCCGGATGGCCTGCAGGACTCGGGCTTGAACTGGCTGCTGCGGTGTAATGTGAAGGCTGCTGCGGCTAGAGCTGCGAGAGCCGATGTGTCAGACAGCGCTGTACAGAGCGCATCAGCTGCTAGCACGGTCACCACGAAGTGTGATGGAGCTGTGCTGAAAAGGTGACATCCCCAGACCTGAACCAGGCTGGAAAGCAGAGCTTAGGGAAGCACGGACCTCCCAAAGATTATTCTGCGCAGCATCGTGTTGGCTGATGTGAATTTACAGTGTGTCTCTTTCCCTACCTTCTCAACACAACCTATCTGAGACTCCCAGAGGGAAACAGCTCAACTAACACTTGCTCACTTGTCATGGGTTGGCTAACTCTGGTGCTATGGAAAAAAAAAAAAAAAGTCTTTTTGGTATATCCAGAATGACCCAGAGCTGGTATCCATGAGGGATTTTGGTTCAACGTGGTTAGAATAAAACAGGTTCAAATACTGATAAATGATCCTCTTTTTTTTTTTTTTATCTCTCATAAAGTAGAAAAAAAATGGCACCGACTCAATTTCTATAATGTTCTGTTTTCATCTGTAAGAAGAAAATTTTCAAGCTTAGGTGCCAAAAGCAGGAAAATTAAATCTGTGTTTAGACAGTTAAATAAGAGGCTCAAATTTCAAAGGCACCAATACCCTGTATTTCTAATTGCTGCCAGAAGAGACTGAAATTTGACTTTACTTTTAAAAGGGTATTTTCCAACTCCCAAAAGAAAATTATTTTATTTGCAAAGCACTTCCACAGATAATGTCCGTCAGGGGATGAGGGACAGAAGTCCACTGAAAAACAACATACAAGTTTTATTCCTTTTAGAGTTCAACCCCTGGCAATGGGTATCTCAGATGGATTCAGTAGCAACAGTGATCGAAAGTCTCATACTCAGCTGTTCTTCTATTCCTCTGCAGTGAAAGGTTGAACCCAAGATACTGCCAGTGAAAATACGGGAATTATGAGACTCTCAATGTTTATGTTTGCCCTCAAGCCTATTTCTCCGCTCTACTTTATGGTATGAGATCCTGACTCTGGGCAGCTGTCTTTACTGTCAGTCTTAACCCACCCTCTGGCCACAATCCAACCCTACACTTACTGGCCCAACTCCATTTATCCATCCAAAACAGGAGGTACTGTGTGCAAGACTGGACACGATGGGGAAACTGGTGTCTGCCAGGCAGGTTATGCACCATACTGGGCCAGCCAGAACATTGTGTCCCAAGGAGAAGCTTTCATGGTGGCTGCTCCCAAATCCCAGCAACAGGACAAGAAAATCTGAGCTTAGATTTGCTTTCAAATTCATTCTTCCCTGCATACCACCTATCTTCTGCTGAAATCTAGTCCTCTACCTGAGCTTAGCACACCCCTACCTGCCCTGTGTGTGGAAAGCGTAAATCCATTATTATACAGCCTTTATTCTAACGGTGATCTCTTTAGTTCTCAGCACAGACAGGGAGCACTCCAAGCAGACGGGAATGTCATTGGAGTGCAAGTTTCAGGGTTTGACCTTGACTGGACCAAAACATGAGAGATGTTGAATTAGGTCTATCATTAAGAACTTGCCGTCATTTCTCCCCGGATGCCAAGACCCAGGATTGACACTGATGGAGGACCAGATGCTCTTAGATAACTTGGTGGAATGGCTATCAGTGTCAGAAAGCAAAACAATATACAACCCAAGATTCTGAGGGAAGATGGAGATTTGTCATGAACCACTGAAAAACAGCCTGGTGCTGGAATGAAGAATAACACTGTCTGGAGCAGAGCTGTCATCTAGAGATGGGTGAACTTCACCCTCTTGTCCTTCTGAGAAAGCTCTGAGACAGGCTAGCAAAGCCATGTGGGAAATATTTCCTGTGTCAACCCTCCATGCCAATGGATAAACAGGGGGCTTTAGTCCCCAAGAGCTGTCCATCAGCGTTGAGGTCATTCCACCAACCCTACGATTTACTAAAAGAAAAGCAAGTTTGGAAAGCGAGTGCACAGACTTTCCAAGGAGGCCCCTGACCACAAGGAAGAAGATTCTTTGCCCCAGGATGTATTTTATGCTGCGTTTATGCTCACGCCGACTCTGAGGGATCAGCTTCAATGAGCGCAATATTGTGCAAACACTGAGCAAGAGAAATTACTTTCTCAGAAAAGGTGGGCGGCTGGATCAAGGGCTCCAAACCCGCTTTGCAGGGTGAGAGTTACTCAGGCAGCTGCTGCTTCTGGAAATGCAAACAAATAGGTGCTGGTATACAAAGCTGTTCGCATAGCTTCGTGGTTGTTCTCTAGCATCTGGCACTTTTAATAACTTCACGGGATGAACCATGGGTCATTTGGCGTGTTGAACATTAAAGGGACTAAGATGGTATTCAGGGCATCTGAATGAGGTTGTGTGCCTTCGAAGATCCTCTTGCATTACACAAGTCAATGATGGCATAGCTCAGTTGTAAACCATAGTCACCCTGATTATGCAGCAGGACACAGGCTGGTCTCCTTGTTAGCAGAAAAACTTTAGAAATGAACACAGTATCACCACGTTATTAAAAAAAGTAGGAGAGGAGGAAAGCATTTCAGCAATAAAAATGTCAATCTCCGGTTTATTTAAAAAATACTAAAACAATGAGCTGAAAATGGGAAATCTAGAAAACTCCTCTGATAAATGTCAGTACTTTTAAATTAGGACAAAGGAATTAGAAAAATGGAGACTTATGTTTAATTCACTTGAAAGCAAATTAAAGGGTTCAGCTTATGGATGAAAGAGAAAATTAGGTTATTTTTTTCCCTGAGAGTTACCAAGGCTACTGCAGCCCAGAGAAAGCCACAGTTCAGCATGCAGCTTGGCAAGCTGCTATTGACAGGGCCGTTTGCACATCTTAAGTGGATTTAGGACAAGTGGCTCCATCTCAGGAGTCGGAAGCTGGACCAGACACTGTGTCACATCCTGGCAGGGAAGCACCTGATTGGGTCTGTCTAATCCACGGATTTTTCCCAAAATAATCCTTCCTCCCCCACGCTTGGCAAGGGAGGTGATGGTATGATGAATACGAAGCCCCCAGCAGCAGGATGTTTGATTTTTGAGACACTCATGCACTGGTTAAAGTCAGCTTCTACTCCTTGATGTGGTACCTACAGCATTTTCACCTGGGCTAAATGTCTGGTTTTAGTGAGGCACCCAGAAATGTTACCCCGCTGTCTATCTGTGTATGTCCATTACCAGTTTATATTGCCATGGCTCAAGCTGGGAAGGATTTCCAACGCAGAAATGGCTGAACAAGTGCCCTGTTTGAGGAAATACTTACTTTCAGGTTCGTGACTACATTTTGTACTACTTCATCCTGTTGCTGCTCGTTCTCAAGGTCTTCTCTGTGATACTCACCTCCTCCTACATTTCACGGAGGTTTCTCAGCTTTGTTCCATCACCAGATTTCATTAGCACTTCATTTTCACCCTGGGGGCCAAAATTGTTATTGCAAACCTTAAACAAATCAATCGCAAGACAGACCCAGGAGAAACTCCACTAACAGATGGGCTCCCCCATCCAGCACTGCTCAATATCATTTCCCCGTTAGCCACTTCCTTACTTTTGACATGGTTCCCTCATCAAACTCCATCTTCTCCCGCTGGAGTAACAAGGTTACCCCATGGCACAGCATCCATTTTTCATTTAAATTCCAAAGAAAGGAGATTTTTCACATGCCCTTTTTTTTTTTTTTCCTGCAAAAACTTATTTTATCCAAGAAAATACCAGGTTTGCATGCTGCGAACTCTTAGCCGTTCCCTTTGTCTTTAGTGCCCCCTTCCCTCCATATTGTTATAAAGCCCGGTGAAGTTTTGAGCAGCAATAAGCATCTCTGATGTCTCTTGTATTACTTCTCTCTTTCAGATGTAAACCTGTTTTTCTGGCCCCCAACTCAGAGGCTGCACCTTGTCTCCACAGTTTTCTTTCGTGTCCTTGCCTCCAGATCCAAAGTTCCGCATGCTGATCCTGGTGATGGACAGTAGCTAGTCCTAATACGGTGCTTTTTGGGATAGTGCATCCTTGCAGTTCTCATTTCTCAGCACATTTGCTTTCTCAGTGCACTTTGCTTTTTGCCACCCTCTTCAATGATTCATCTTAACTGAAAGCAAAGGTGAAATATTTAGTTTTTTCCAAGGGATCTTACCTACATTATAGCAAAATGTACACCTGGATATCAGCCACAATTTCTTCCTTCATTTCACTGTATAATGTCCGCCCATCTTCCGTGTTTTCTTTTCAACATATCTCATGAATGGACATATGGAAAGTACAGAGGGATTGGGGTCATTACATCACTTAGATTCCCTTTTCCCTTTGTTTACCTCAAAAAAATCGCAAACTGTGGCAGGTTAACCCTGCTGTATGCCAGCCGAGGGCTGGCTGAACTGCAGCAAGGTAAGGAGTGTTCACCTATGGTGTAACTCTGCAAGGTAGTGTGGACCGCCAGGGTCCTTGCATTTTCCTGGAAAGCCAAACCTGCTTGGCAATGAGATTAAACACCCTACAGGTCCTGGGACACTCTGCAGTCCTTGGAAGGATGAAGATCTTCCTAGAAAGGTTTGACAGCAGCCACAGTTAGTTTTTTTTTGGTTTGGTTTGTTTTGGGCTTTGTTTGCTTGTAAATGGTAGCAAGTAACTCTTCTACTCTCCTGCCAGCCCCATTTAGCAAGATTGTGTGACGTTTTCCCAGAAGTTCACCAACCAGAGAGTCCCGTAACGTGTCTGCAAGCAATAAAGAGGAGCGAGGGGAACACTTCCTAAATGGGCAAAACCCAGCTAAATTTCCAGTACATGGCTCTTATACTCTCGCAAACAGCTGATAAGAAGAACCGAGACCCTCCTCCTGCCTTCTCCTTCTTAAAACCAGCAGCAACCACACCTGATTAAAGAGGTGATGCAGATAATTCAAGCTGGTGCCCAGCCACAGCAGACAAGGTTGAATGTCACAGCAGCTTTTCCAGATCAGGAAAAGGTTAATCTGCTTCTGACAGTGGCCAGTAATGGGTATCTAAGGAAGAATGGCGACAACATGGGGCAAAACCTTTTCAAGATACTCCCCTAACCTCCAACCTTGCACTCTGGGAGCTCCTGAGCCACCCATGAGGTCACCAGACTTAACTTGCTGGAGCGCTTTTCTGTGAAATTGTCCGGTTTATTTTTTTTGAACCACATTAGCTTTTAAAAGTCACAAAACCCCGTCTCAAGGCAACAACACACCAAAGACCCACTTTTTCCAATCAGTTTTGGATCTGCTTTAATTTCCTGCCCCTCACTCTGGTATGGGATGAGGCAGAAGACAGGTCACCTCCACTCGCCTTGCCCAAATAGGTCTCTGTCCTCTCTTTCTACACCTGCATCTTCTCCAGGCTGAAGAGAGACCAGCTGACTCAGAAACATCCTCCTCTGCCTGCAGGCAACGTGCCAGACATCCCCTGGGCTCTGAGTTTATCCTCCTCATTCCCTGAGCTTTAACACCTCCAGCAAAACCCTCCTGTCTCTGATCCACCTCCTCTGGGTGACCTCCTCATTTTAGCTCACACAGAAAGAGGTTTGACCTGCCTTCACCTCTCTATGATGCCCATCACTCCTTCCTCCCTCCCTAGGGCTGTCCAACTGGATTTACCTCTACTGGATTTTCTTCCTGGGCTAGACTGCCAAATATTTCTGGTGAAGCATCACACAGAATAAGGAGAGGCAGTTCATCCTTTTTTCCTCTTGTTGCTGAACCTCAGCACAGCAGGTAGTGTATTCTTGTTTTGTTCTGCAGGTCACTTTGGTAAATATTTCTCTTTGCACACAAACTTTTGCTCAGGGCCCATATGTTTTGGCCCCAAGAGGCAAAACCTGATTCCAATTTGGAAACTCAGATTATTGCTGAAGTGAAGGACTGGGTTTCTGGATTTCTGCAGTCATTTGGTTGATACACAGCTGGTCTGAGGCTGGATGGTTTTCCAGAAGTTTCGAGTAATTATAACACAATCCTATCGATCATATCATCAGCAGCAGGCTTTTTTGAAGCCACATCAAGGAAGCTTGCAGAACTGACCCGAAAGTGTGTTCCCTTTTATTTTTTTGGCCTATCTTAGTCCAAATTTTGAGATTTTCCAGATGGTTCCAAACAGTGAGGTCTAGAAACGTTTGAGGTAGGGATTATTCCGTTTTTTCCCAGTTTTGGAGATCAAGATAGTTAGTGTGTGGGGCTTCTATGCCACCTCATACTGCCTGGCCCATCCTCCCCACATTTGCCTGGCTTTTTCTGCCACCCCAGCTGGTTCCACAGATTCTCACCTTTCCCACTACACTTTTCTAGACAGTTTTTTTCATAGCCTAAACCTCCCCATGTCTCCTGGCCAGCAGTGGTTTGTGTGTCACGGACCAAGGGGCTGCCACTGTTTCCGTGAGAGTCATTCTGAAACAAGAAACATTTGTGCATGGGTGCTGTCCTGAGATGGGTGGATGGATGGATGGGCAGATGTTCTGGAATGGTCTCGGCTGTTTTCTAACTTTCCTGAGTTGCAGGAATCCCTTAATCTCTCAGTCAAAACTTCACTGTTCATAAAAAGAGATGGCTACAGTTCTCTTGCCTTGTTTTTATGGATATTTTTGGAGGACGATCTATTTTCATGGGAGTGTGCATGTTAGGGTCCCCCACAGCAATCTTACTCAAGGAGGACAGACCCAAGTTGTGTTCCAGTTTCCATTGTAACCAGTTTCACTCCCACAAGTGCATTTCTTTTAATCAACACATTTCATGGGCCTTCCCTGCCCAGCAATTTCTCCATGGACCTCCCGAAACAATTCTTTCTTTCATTGCCTTTGCTAAATCTGTTGTCTGGAGCTCTGGGGAGCAGCTTTTTGGGAGAGGTCTAACATAAGTAACAATGGGACTTTTTTACACCTGACTGATCAATACCTTGATTCATTTGTAAGGAAAAGTAGCAGGTCATTTTAGGAGGGGCATGGGTATATGCATGGAAGGAGTGTTTTTTACTTAACTCTATTCACTTCAGCATCCACCCAGTGATTAGGAAAAAGCCGAGATCTGATAAATAAGGCAGCAAGGAACAATGATTCCTCTCTCTTCACAATATTTGCAGAATATCTTTTCTGGGTGGCTTTTCCCAGTACACGTGTCTCCCCCCTTGCATGAAAGTAATTACAGAAAAGGCAGGAAATGCCTCCCTGTTGGGATGGGTGGTGGGAGTTGTCTAGGCCTGGGTTTTCCCCATCCCCAAAACCTCCTATCTTTTTTTTTTTTCTTCTTCAGACTTAGGAAGAAATGTTGCTTTCATAGCACTGATTCCTCAACAGCTTCCCCTTGTCTAGAGGGGGAGGTTGTACCCTATCCTTGCCCCAGGAGGAGACAGCAAGGCTGCCTTTGTGCTTCCTCCTCCAGCTCCAGCTATGCAGATGGAGGAGGCTGATGCAGCTTCATGGAGTTGACCAAAAGGAAGGTTTTCCTGCAGCTTAGACCTCAAGGGGACAAGACACAGTTCCAGGGAAAGCAAGTCCCCACCTCCCTGTTCTCAGCACCCTTCTGTGAGGTGGGACATGGAGCCAAACCCATCCCTTCTTTAATGCATGGGGTGAAGGTGTTCAGGGCACTTCTTTGTGTCCGAGAGCATCAGAACATCTCATTCCTGAGGGGAAGGCACACATTTTCCAAGGAAAATATTTTTTCATTTGTTAAAAAAAAAAATCCCACAAAACCTCACATATGTTCCAGTGATATTATTTTTCCCGGGCAAATAGCTACTTCAAAAATAGAACACCAAAAAAGAATCTGCAAAATAATTAAAAATAATAATAAGCAGAAAAATCCAATCATTTCCCCAGTTTCTCAGCTAGATGTTTCAATTGCAATCTCATTGCAATTTCATTTTGAAATTTGCTTAAACATAATCATACTCTTTTTTAAGAAATCAAAAAAACCCAGCCTAAGAGTAATGCTTTTTTACTCTGAGTGAGGTTTTATTAACACTTTCTTTTTCCCCACTGACTAGCTCAGGAAATGCTCATTTTGGATGTGAAATACATTTATTAAAGCCACTTATTTATTTACAATTTCAATTCTGACAGAGGACTAGAAAACTCACTAAATGAACAGCTCCAGACTGGAACACGGTAGAAAATTTCAAGAGGAGAGGAAGGCCAGGGATCACACTTTCCTTTTGATTTGCCAAGAGGGAAAAAAAATACCGTATTTTCTTGGCTTCTTTGTGCTTTATATGTAACACCTACAAATGGCTGTATGAATTATGTCCCGTCCCTGTTTTGCTTATGAAAAATAAAAATATGCAATTCCCCTGGTTTTCTAGGAGAACTCGCTGGAGGATTAATGAGGTGATGCCATGAGAAAATGCAAGTTAAGAACCTGAACAGCTCCAGCGAAAAAAAAACCTTCCCAGAATGTTTAAATACCTGTTTAGCTAAAATACCTGACCCAGCAGTCGAGAAAAGCTCTCGCTGCAAATGTTCAAAAGCACTGCCTGAGCTTTCGGTGTGGAAAAAGTGCCTGGTGCTTCCCCCAATCATCAGGGGAGCCTCTGTGTTCAGTGACAGACAGACAGACAGACAGACAGACAAGGTAGGAAGGGAAGGAAGGAAGGAAGGAGGGAGGAAGGGAGGGAGGAAGGGAGAAGGGAAGGAAGGAAGGAGAAGGTAGGAGGAAGGATGGTAGGATGGAAGGAAGGAAGGAAGGATGGAGGGAAGGAAGGAAGGATAGGAAGGAAGGAAGGTTGGATGGAAGGAAGGAAGGAAAGGAAGGAAGGAAGGAGGGAAGGAGAGGAGGAAGGAAGGAAGGAAGGAAGGAAGGAAGGAAGGAAGGAAGGAAGGAAGGATGGAAGGTAGGAAGGAAGGAAGGAAGGAAGGAAGGAAAGGAAGGAAGGGAAGGGAAAGGAAGGAAGGAAGGGAGAAAGGAAGGGAAGGAAGGAGGTAGGAAGGGAAGGGAAGAAGGGAAGGAAGGGAAGGAAGGGAAGGGAAGGAAGGGAAGGGAAGGGAAGGGAAGGGAAGGAAGGGAAGGAAGGGAAGGGAAGGGAAGGGAAGGGAAGGGAAGGGAAGGGAAGGGAAGGGAAGGGAAGGGAAGGGAAGGGAAGGGAAGGGAAGGGAAGGGAAGGGAAGGGAAGGGAAGGAAGGGAAGGGATGGGAAGGGAAGGAAGGGAAGGGAAGGGATGGAGGAAGGGAAGGGAAGGAAGGGAAGGGAAGGGAAGGGAAGGAGGAAGGAAGGGAAGGGATAAAAAAAAAGAAAAAAGAAAAAGAAAAAGAAAAGAAATAGAAAAAGAAATTGAAAAAAGAAAAAAAAGAAAAAAAAGAAAAGAAAAGAAAAGAAAAGAAAAGAAAAGAAAAGAAAAAGGAAAAGAAAAGAAAAGAAAAGAAAAGAAAAGAAAAGAAAAGAAAAGAAAAGAAAAGAAAAGAAAAGAAAAGAAAAGAAAAGAAAAGAAAAGAAAAGAAAAGAAAAGAAAAGAAAAGAAAAAAAAGAAAAAAAGAAAAAAAAAGAAAAAAGACCTTTGAAAGGGCAAACCTTCATTAGGAGGGAAGAACAGAGGTGGCCCTGTTTACAGGGTACTGACTTGGAAATGAGGCTTCTTACTCAATCGGTCAGTAATTACTGGGTGAACCTGAAGACATCACTTCACATTTTGTGTCTCAGCTACTCCATGCATGAAATAGAGGTAGTGGAAAACGATGCTCACTCATCATCATAAAGATTAGGAGGTGGCTTTAGGAGCA